>NC_081529.1:7395620-8022495 GCF_030273125.1 Centropristis striata | reverse complement strand
CAGCTGGACTGAGAAGGGTTCAGAGGATGACGGGCAGACAAACTGAAGAAACATCCGAAGACAGTCGGGACCAGTCATTACTGTATTGTTGGGGCCTAGGTCACATGACTCAGATACACACAAGCAATGTTTTTTTTAGAGAAATCCATCCAAAGTAAAATGCAAAAACACATTTGCAAAGCTGTCATGAGCATGCTAACCTAACAGTCTGCAGCCCAGATGGACAATCATGCAATGATGAAGAAGATGATGTCAGCCAATCAGAAGCCTTCCTGACTATAATGGCCAGAGATGATCCATCTGTATTCTGACACCTCTGATCCCGGATATAGTTAAAGAGTACCTGTACTGTGTGTTTTTCACCCACTAATACAATTGACGACCCTAGCAGTCTACTATGAACACTGACAGCACAGGAGAAGTGGATGTTATTGTTTTTTTGTCCTATTTATGACCTTTTAGACCTGTTAGTGTGCATCTCTTTTATTTCTCGCCTGCCATCATCTTGCACCACACACACACGGTTAGTGATAACTGATATTTTTCTGAGATTACTTTTTTTTAAAAGGGTTAGGATCTCTTTTTCCAGCCTAATTTTTCTTGTTCAAACATAAGATTATTAGCTTTAATATTATTTTATATAATTTTGAAAGTGAGACTTTTAACACATACTTCTATTAAAAAAATATTTCAAGTCTAAATTTTAAATAAAGTTTTGAACAAATAAACCCTTCTGTTTTCAAATCCTTTAAGGATCATCGTAGCTGATTAAAATAATAATATTAATAATATCTCTGTGGAAGCGTGATGTTCCCTGAGACATTATTGTACAAGGTAAATCTCATACCATGGGGACCGGCCTCAGGCTATCTGTGCTTTTAATATCTGATCAGTTGATAAAACATTTAACCCATAAGAATAAAAAAAGAGAGCTGTCAGAGCCCAAAGAGATACCTGACCTAAAGGCAAAGTACCAAAAACATTTAATCTCTGAAAGGAAAAACTAGAGACCTGCATGATGACCGGCTTACTTTTTGTTCAAGATGGGAGCCCCGGCTTTTCTTGGCATTGCTTTTTTCCCTTCCTCCTTTTCTTCCCCCTTTTCCTCATCAATGGTTCCGCCATTAACCTTGAAAGAAAAACATTGTCAGTGTTAATGGAGTTTTATTGCCATCAGTATCATTGCTCCTCAGTAATTAAACTATCAATTGCTTTCAGAGCAACAACACAGAGCTATATAAACAGTAAAACTGGCAGAATGGAGCAGGATCTTGAACACGCACTGAAAAAAAATAAGCAAGGCTTTACTGTTTACCTGGTTGGCTGCAGGTCCCAGCAGGTGTGCCCCTGTGAGGTCAAGATCACTGATGGTCGTCACGGTGACGGTGTGGTTGGGGTGATCGTACTGCACAGACTCTGTTGTGCCTGTTATTGCGTCTTCCAGATCATCTTCAGCCTCGTCTGAGAGGTGGATAAAGTGAAAAGAAAAAAAACAATAATCACAGATTCTCAAGTGTTATAAATGAGTAAAACAACCAACAACAGATTTCTGGTTTTAACTTACTCAGAGCGTCTGTCCTCTCCTTCAGCATCTTTAAGTATTCCTTATGCCTCTGGAAGGAGATACACACATCATCAGATCATTCTTTCCTTACATAATAACACCAAAAAATATCTTTTACTTTACACTTACTTCTTCTCGGACTCTGATCTGTTCTTCCTTGATTTTCTTTCGTATTTCTGCTACGGCTACTTTCCTCCTCTCCACCTTTCGCTTATGGAAACCAGTTAAATAATCCCTGGCAGGGCAGAAAATTAAGAAACATAAGAAACCAGTCAACCTGTTAAGTCTTGTGTGGCACAAAGAACACATATGAGGTTTATGTTATTATGTTTAAGTTACTTAAGGCACAACAAACCAACATTTTTTACCAAAAAGTGCAGAAAAATTGATTCTGTGGAAATTATATAGTAATTTTGCACTATTGATCCCAACTTTTTATTTACTTATTTGTCACTTTCAAAATGTTATTTTAATAATTTTAATGTTTTTAGTAGTCCATTATTATTTATTTATATTTTCCTATTATATTTTCAATTTAATTGAATCACAATATTTGTGTCTATCGATTTGTCACATTGTATATATTTATTTATTTATTTATATGTACATACATAATATATTTCACAATAAAATGTATTATATTATTGGATTAGAATTATTCTTGCATTAATTATTATTATTGCATTATTAATCTAATGTTTCAGCTGGTAAAGGTGGAGCTTATTGTAATTACTTTGTTTAATCTATAATAAAGCATCATTACTTATATTTTGTATTAACCATGTGAATCTGCAAAACAAAAGTTATCAAATAAATTGAATAGTGGAGCAAAAAGTACATATTCCCCTCTGAGATGTATTCTTATTCTTATTTTATTTATTTATATGTACATACATTTTTATTATTTATATGTGTATTGTGGCTATCCAATTATATCTGAGAGTTTTAGATTAAATCAAGAAATAAACAGTATTTATTTGAGAAAGAATGAGATAGATTAGAACACCAGCACAAAGCTTCAGTGTTACTATGTTACACTGTAAGACTATGAATCACTCAACATATTGGTCTTTTTACTTTTGTATTGTTTTGATTTTTTTGTGTTGGATTTTTCTTATTTGAATGTTTTTTGTGTGTGGTTTTCATATAAGCCTTTACAGGTTTCTGCTGCACCCACAGATGCACTTTTATGTGTTATCATCTATGTTTTATATTGTTTATATGTGAAATAAAACTAAACTAAATTCACACAATTAAAGTACTGTGACTTTTCTGATAAACTATAATTTACATGCTGGTAAACCTTATATAACCTTATATATCTGAACCTGATCAGTTTAATTCTCTCATAAAACAACCGACACGTATCTAAGGAATATAATGCGAATAGGGTCACAATGTTTTGAAAAATAATCAAAATATAATAGTAGAAAGCTAATGCTAACCGGATGGCTTTTACCTTTGTTTTATTACAGAATTAATTTCTGTTTCTATTCTTATACAGCAGCAACTATTACGAGGCAATCACCCCCCAAATGATCAATAAACTATTTCTGATTCTGGTTCAGATAGTTAATGCGGCTAACGCTAAGATGCTAGCTAACAACTGTAAAACGTTGAAACACAGAAGATAAACTTACTGTCTGTCTTTGTCATCGAACGTTACGATGCATTTGTTTTCTCTTTTCTTGGACCCTGGCTTGTATTTGCCCTTTTTGGACATATTGTTGTGCTTTTTTGTATTTTTCATGTTGCACACGTGTGTTTACCATCCACTACTTCCTGCTTTTGGTATTTTAAGGGGCACGTCATTTAAATGTCTCCGACTAGAAACAGGCAAATGCTGAAAGTTCCGCAGGGCATGCACACTAAGGACAACAGGATGAATTTGTTTTGTTTCAGACTGTACAGTTAGTGCAGTAGTACTATGATACTTTACTGTAATAAAAGTAATATAACTACAATTTAAAAATACTCTGGTGCAAGTTAAAGCCCTACATTTTAAATATAACTGATAAAAGTAGCCTAAAAGTATTAGCAGCATCAAAATATACTGAAAGTACCAAACGTAAAAGTAGTCTTGTGTGAAGAATGGCCAGTTTCACAATAAAATATATTATTGGATTAAAATGAATAGTGCATTAATGAGATTAGTACTTTAACGATTTAGCTGGTAAGGGTGGAGCTTATTGTAATTCTTTGTTTAATCTATAATAATGCATCATTATTTATATTTTGTGTTAACCATGTAAATCTGCAAAACAAAAAATGATCAGCTAAATTGAATAGTGGAGCAAAAAGTACAAATTTTGCCTAAATACATAAATATGCATTAAAAATACTCAAGTAAAGTCCCCCTAAATTGTATTAAAGTACAGTACTCGAGTAAATGTACTTAGTTATATTCCAAAATAAAAATAAATACCCATTTAAAGAGGTGCTATTGTTGCTGCTATGTAAATTTAACCTGCATTATCTTTTGATAGCATGGTTTATTTCATATCAGGTCACTTATCTTATGAGATATGAATGAGAATGAATATGATACCACCTCAAAGGAGGTCACATGGGCTTTATTTCTGGTGAGCCTGATATGATAACTACCTCTAGCACTTGATATTTTCTAACTTGGTCCTTGCACTGTCCTGACTCCTCCGACACCTTTGTGGTGACCAGCTGTTTTCCACTCCCTACTAGCTGCAAGGACTCAGTATGGATTCAGTCATGCCGCCTCTGTCTGGGAGAGTTTCATCAACACTGAGGTGTCCAGTGTTCATCGCTTGGCCACACAGAGAGAGCGTGAAAAAGGAAACCAATAAACTTCACACAACCGTCGTTATCAGATCTACACTGGCATTCACGCCCAGCCAACACCCACATCTCATTTTTTTCTGTAACGTCACTCGTCTTTGTGCTTCCCATATTAGACATTCACGACCACTGAAAGATCACACGCACCAATCACTGTCATGTGTTGTTTTATTACAAAACAAACATCAAAATGAACACAGAAAATCAGACAATAAAACACATAAAAGGGGAAAGACAAAAAAATAAAGTGTAACATAATTATAATGATGAAGCTAAAACTCCAGCCTGCTGATGGCTGGTTGAGCACTGCTTTCTTCTTTGCACATATTTACCAGTCAGGAAACATAATCTAGACTGATAAAAGTATTTCAGGACTCTTTTAAGTTGCTAACTTACTTTGTGTTGACCTGCATGACAGAGTTCTGGACATTTCTAATAGCAAACATGTGTTTGCAAAAAAGCAAAGAAAGAGTCTAAAATATCAGGCTAATTGTTTAAATGCGGCAATAAAACCAACATTTTCCTATTAGAGATTCTCTTTCTGTTTCTGACCCTAGGCTGCTTTTGTTTATATAAAACAATAACAATGACATAACCGCTCCCTTCCCCTCCCCGAAAAGCATTTATATTAATATTACATAACCATTAAATAAGAAAACCAGAGCACAGAAACAGGAATGACAGAAGTGCCTTCTCACGTGTAAGTCAACAATTACAAATAAAAAGCAAATTGGACAAAGATTTCACAAAGATAAAACTCCTCCATCATTCCAAATATGATGAAACATAATAAAATAATTCTTTACATTACATCAAGGCCATTTTGCTTGAGAGCTCTACATCATCACTTCCAAGAAATAACATTCCTCACTTTTTAAATCAGTGTCCCATTTTTCTTAAAGTGATACTCCACCCAATATCTTTTAAGTATTTGACATTCACTGCTTCTACGCTGGAGAAGAGCTTTACAGACTTTTATAGATGTTTTATTTCAGCTGTGAAAACCATCATGAATTAAAGTAAAATTACTAGAACTACGGTATAGGTTTGTGGAGTTGCGTGCTTAAATTATCCCAAATGTTTGGAACAATTTTTGAATCCAGATGGAGGTAAAAACAACAACTCCGACGAATCATGAAACTCTTGTCTTTTTGTTTTATTTTATTAAGAGGGCAGAAAATGTGTGTTTCAGTGAGTTTCTGTGAACACAGCAGGTGAGTGTTTGATAATAAAAGATTTTTGGTGTAGTATCACTGACTCACTCCACATCAGAGCTCCAGACTCTGACAGGAAACCATTACGAGCTAACTTTAACATGTTACGCTGCTTTCTTCGATGCGTGTCTCCTCTCAAGCAGAATTAAGGACTTCCTGTTTAATCTACTTCTGTTTATCTGCCTTTGTACAACCTATATACAATCACATTGTAAGCTTGTATGCAATTAATTTAAAATGCAATATTTGCATCTGTGAGTGTGTGTGTGTTGGTAGGCATTTCATCTGCCTTTAATTGACTGCTGTCCTCTTTTATTTTAATATTCCAGTCCAATAATTGTCCCCGTCTCTTGTTTGACAGTAAGGAGCATGTCAGCAGTAGCTCTCTGTCATTCTTTCAGTTTCTGCAACAGCAAGTTCCTAAAGTACTGTTCTGCTGCGCCCTGAAGTCTAAATAAAGCAGCTCAGTACGTTTTATTACAACGATGCTGCACTGGATAGGAGCATCACTTTTAATGGTCACTTCATTCAAATTCTGGATAACTGACGTGGTGCTTAAGTATCCTATTTTGCACCACGGTACAATGCTGCCATTGTACAGTGTATGAGGTAGATAAAAAGAGACACTACTCAGCACTGTAAGGTTAAAAGCAAGCGAGTGCATCTGTCTGCCACCTCCAGCACAACCATGCTCCACAGACCCGGGCTGTCTGTTCTTGAGTGCTCGAACGCTTCTTAATTGAAGCTTGCAAGTTTAATGAGACATTACACGGTTATTGTAGCACTCAGGCTGCCGTGTGCCAATAATGATTGTACAGCTCGGTATCCTACAGCTAATCAATGCACTGCCGCATTGCATTAATTTAAAACAGCTATTAGATAATGGTCCCTTTTCCCTTTGGGGCCTATTTCACCTGATTTTCCTTGTTGTGTAGCTTCGTTAAAAATGAGGCAGTAAGCCAGCGTGTTACCATTTATGACCAGAAGGTGGCATGATTGTGCTGCAACATTGAGGCGAAGCATCAGGAGCAAAATCAGCCGTCTCTGTGTGAGAAAAGTGTGGCAGCTTAAAGAAACGTTTACATTTGTGGTTTTTGATCGGTATGAGGGTGTCAATGACTGACAGATATAGAATTAAATGTTATTGGTAGATTTGTAGCAAATTACTGAGTTCATTGTACTGTGAGTAGCCCTAATGTGTGTTTGTTCTCTCATCATGTATGTGTGTGTGTGTGTGTGTGTGTGTTCAGGAGGCGGCGATGGTCGTGCCCCCGCTGAGGCGCAGCAGGATCTGCTGGCAGTCCTGCAGGGAGCGGCGGTCTCCCACCCGCTCCAGGGTGCGCTTGGCCTCGGCAAGCAGGCGGGCGCGGTGCCCGGGCGGGGTTAGCAGAGGCATGGGCAGGTGGCGGCAGGCCAGCAGGATGGCATGAGCCCTCTCCCTCTCACCCAGGACACAGTCACCTTCTGACAGCAGCAGGGGGGAGGAAGAAAAGAGGGAAAGTGAAGTTAGTAACCACTGCCCTTGTAGGAAACGTAAACAAATCACATTTGGTATTAGGGATGGACGTTTGGAAGAAACCTGCCAACTGGATTATCTACAGCGTTAACGATCAATTAATGGCTGCATGCATACATGGCAAAATAATAGATATATATATACAGTACTATGCAAAAGCCTGTTTTGATTACAGACGCTTTTATTTTGAAAGGACGAAAACAGACTTGATCCTGTTGATCGTAAAACTAACTCTGAGGTGATACTGTAAACATAACATCAAGGAGTTAAATGTTTTATGTTTTAGCCCCTGAAGAGGCATGAGGTTAGTTTTCACAGTAATCTTCATATTTAAATGTAAATTTGTTTTTAAATAAGTTTTGGATAAATTAAACCTAGTAATTCATGCTAGCAAGGCTTGATACAGTAAGATAGTTTTGCTCAAATAAATACTTGTTATTGCAACCTTCAGTTTGCAAACTGCAGCTTTATTCAACTTAATTCTCAGCTCATTGGCTTATTGACATACGGCAGCAGAACTGAACGATCGGCCGTGTTTCAGTTCAGTGAGTTCTGATACGCATAGATCAGTCCTCATAGATCATCATAGATTAAATTTAAAAAACAATTACAAATTCCACATTATCAACCAAATTCTTAACAACCATTAATCGATCATCGATTCATTATTCCCATCCCTGTCTGGTATACATTCAGTTCATGTTCTTTCAAGCTGGGATCTCGGACCCCAAAGACACACATAACAAGGTTGTCTGTCCCTCTTATTTGTTACTGAGTATATGCAGTGTAATGATGATGCTACTAAAATAAAACTCACACACTGGCACGTGATTTGCATTGTTTTGGAAATATGACTAATGATACGTGACCACCTTTTCTACAACATTTCCACTTGCGATTGCAGTCCGGAACAAATAGACTTGAAGCCGGAAAGATTGCAGCGAGTCCGTTCCGCTCTGCAGATTGACTGACATTGGGCGCTAAATGAAAGGAAGGTTCCGCTTCACACCTGGTTAACCTGCTTTCAAGTGTCATATCATGCATCTTATCTTACCAGCCAGTCGAATTGCAAACAAATCACACACCTAGGTTTTTGCAGGCAATTTGAGTGAGGAACTAAAATACAAAAATACAAAAATCTTCCCGGACAACACAGATCATTTCAAGGATACTTGGTCCATTTTCATCAATCTCCATTCCTTGACTGGAAAACTAGCTTCTATATTTCCAGGTTTTCCAGAACCCACTAAACCTCTGATTATGTGACTATAACTATGAGAACAATAAACAACAACATAGAGCCTCCAACCAAGACAGCAAACTTTGTTGTTTGCATACCAGATTCACTTTGCCTGTTGTTCCTTTCAAAGTAAAAGCCCTAGAACTATAAACTGTGTAGGAATTCAAATTCAATCAGAGCATTTTTCTAAAAGGAAACTCAACAAAATGTTCCGTACAGTAGCTCAGACTCAACTCAGACACATTGCCAGACACAACACTGTGCCAATAGTTGGTCCTCTGCCTGCATGAATCTATTCCAGCCTTTTAATGTTTGTTCCAACTGTGGCATTTTCATATCAGTGCCCATATGAATGGTTTGGATGCAAAACATTCACATGCAATTATTTTGCATTTTCATGTCGTTTATTTTCGTCTCAAAGTCTTAAGAACGGCCACGGGGGAACTGATCCTGAGCCAGCAGTCAAGGTGAACTTCACTCTCAGTTTGTGTGCGGATGGTGATGATTGCACTTAAACCAATATGTGAAAATGAGTTTGAGTCTCCCTTACCAGCTGTGTAGGAGTTGTGTGTCCTGCGGCGAAGGTTGTGCTCCAGCAGCTGGTGTGTCCTTGTAGGACTGGCTCCAGCCATCAGCCTCACTGTGGTCTCATGAAGAAACACCTGCAGGACAATAAAATGCATGAGAGCTGCAATGATCGTCAGCATCACGTATTTAAAGGCGTTTCCCTGGAGCAAGAAAAACTTTTACCCTCCACATCATTTCATCCCACATACAGTATATTTCCGAAGATATCTACAAGAAATATTTCCCTTTCATGCAAAGTGCCTCACAGCACCATGACTGCTATCAGTCAGTGGTCTCACAACAGAAACTCATAAAATGATGGAGTTCATGGGGTTCTTCAGTCCTGCACAAGTCAAAACATAACAAATGATCAGCAAGCGCTGTGAACGCAGGAGTTGTTAAAGAGCTTCTGGCTACAGTAATGACTACTCTAGTAATTCTTACAAGTGTGATTGATGATATATTAAACCGCAGTGAGATTCCTGCAGCTGGTGAGAGTGGGAGAGAACTTGATTTCCAAGGGTGATACAGTAAAAGTGCTATCATCAGGAACAAGATTAACAGGTCCCGGCTGATTTCTGGGCTTATTATCAGCGCTGCACAGAGCTTTTGTTAACTTGATGTACCAGAAAAACATATTGTGGGTATTATCTCTTTTATTATATAGCTTGTAACAGCTTTACAGATCTGGAGATGTGCCTGATTTTCAGTGTTATATTATTATAAATTTGTTATTGGTTTTCTTTGGCTGAAAGCTAGACAATGAAAGTTAATTTAATAACCTCTCCAATATCTTGTTATGGGCATTTGTCCACATTTTTTAAAGAGCTACATGAGCGATAAATAAATCAAAAGCATGAATCTACTGGTTGCCAAGTTACCATATGAAATACAGTATAGTAATGTAGAATTCCTGGAAAACAAGACAAAACAACCAGAACATAGGTTTCAGTGTCTCCATCTCATCCTACACCTGTTTTTTGCAACATGATCTCGTCATGTATGTACCTTGTGTTGCGCCTGTCTGTAGCACTGTGTGAGCTTTCTGAGCGCGCTCAGATCCCTCTGGAAACCAGCCAACTGAGATCCAGGG
Source organism: Centropristis striata (assembly GCF_030273125.1). Lineage (NCBI taxonomy): Eukaryota > Metazoa > Chordata > Actinopteri > Perciformes > Serranidae > Centropristis > Centropristis striata. The sequence goes on along the minus strand of NC_081529.1, from coordinate 8,012,490 downwards.
GCTGGGCCAGGTTCTCCATTACTGCTGCCTCCCCGCTGCCACAAACTGGTCCGCAAGGTCAACAGGAGGTCACAGATGAGGAGCTCCACCCCCTTGGGAGAGAAAGAAGATAAAGTCCTGTTTGGTGCATTTATGGAAGCGTTATTTGAAAAGATTATCGATTAAATATTTGGTATTCATTGGTTGATTTGAAGGAGTGCATTTGAGGGCCAAAGTGTGACTGAAATACAGCATTACAACCACAACCCACCACCATCATCACCAGTGCATCCCACCCAACATGCATAGCAAAAATGAAAAGTAACATGAGATTCAGAGGTGTCTTTATGTGAAGCGGTGGGGTGTGTAGCGGGTGCGTGCAGATTGGGGAGGCCTCTGTACTGCACTGCAGACACATTGCACTCGGCTTCAGGATCATGCAATGCAACTACAATGCACCACAGCCACCTCCTGCCACCCACACTGCGCACACACACAGCCCCACGTCAGCCCGGCCCCATCTGAGCATGCAGTGTGTGTGTGTGTATGCATAATGAACTGAATGCATCAACTTCACCAAATCCAGATAATTAAACCCTCTGAACCCCAGGATGTTTTCTTTTCTCCCGTCACATGTAACGCACTGTGGCCTCATTTCACTGCAGTATATAAGTCCTGTACCTCCATGGAGAGCAAAATAATCATGGCTAGAATTAGGAGAACTCAAAAATGTCTTCTGTTTAGTATAATCCGATAGTTAATTAAAAAAAGTTGACTTTCTTAGATTATTAATTTTGAAATTTAAAATTGGAAAGAGTTGGAATCCATGTATACAACATTTCTCCAAGTTTCCAAAAGTGTCACCAATATTGGGGCTCCACATGCTTTACATATTCAACTATTTCCATTTTACAACCTCTCTTGTCTCTCCTCTCTGCTCTGTGTAAACACCCTGCAGTTTAGTCAAAATGTTGCTAGTTTTGTCACATGACTTTAGTTCAGCTGAGTCATTCGTGGCTTCCCAGTTGCATGGACGACCACAGAATCTAACATTTTTTACAGGAACTATTTTTAGCTTATATTTGGTTATTTTTCCAGACGGAAGCATTTGTCAAACATGATTTGGTCAAAGACAAGTCTGAAATTGGAAAATCCACTGATATTTTCTGTTTTTACAGTTACTAGCTATGATAAAAAGCTTAATTTTGTCAAATTTTTAAAAGAAAACATGCCTTTCAAACCTGCCAGCAGTTTGTGGGGTTCAGAGGGTTAATGTGTAGAACAGCATAAGACAGGTTTTGGTGCCAAAAGCAAGACAGCAGACAAGATTATATAACAAGCGCTGTAATCACAAACCCAGAGGAGATCTTAAGGAGATAACAGTGTTTGGAGTACTTCGAGGGATTCTTTGTACACTACCTTGTTCAGCAGGTTCCCAGTCTGGTTGAGGGGCACCAAGATGCTGGAGCGCAGATAGCTGCTGGCTCTGTCACAGTGAGACAGGCAGGCTATCGCCCCTTCTCCCTTCAGAGGGGACAGACTCATCTGGACTGCCTTGCAAAGCAGCAGCACAGCTTTGGGCAGAGGATGGCTGAAACCGAGAGGGACAGTTACTGTCACTTTATTTTATCATAGATGTTTGAATCTACTCAGGTCAGAGGGGGCTTGTAGTTTAAAGATTGAATGAATGCTTCCCTTTTACCATTTTTACTGTAGTTACTGTATTGTTGAGTAGGAGCGTGTGTTTTGTCATATTTAAACTATAGAAGAAGTGGCCGTAGCTGTGTCATCACCCAATGGTTTGTGGTTGAAGCCTTCAGCATTTTCAAGGTTGTCATCTTGATTTTTGAAGCCATAAGTAACCGTATTTGGACAAGAGTGTGGAGCTGGGGAGGTTACACTGGTTACCAGCCAGGTACAGTTAGCGTAGCCAATGCTAAGTTACCTAGTAATGCTAGCCTGGTTAGGTGTGAACTCTTATTTATATTACATGTTATTAATTTCTATTGTATATGTACAAACACTTTCTGCTGCTACATGTCTCTGCAATATAAATATTTTATTTCTTACAGTTTTATATTCTATATTTATACTCTATTTATGACATTTCAGATAGCCATCACTGTGAGCCAATGCAACAGAATTTCATTAATGTGCATATTTCTTATGAATAACTGAATGACAATAAAGTCTGTCTAAGTCTGCAATGCTAATTTCGGTTAGTGAAAAAAAACAGGCTTAGGGAAAAATTTATTTTAGTACAACCCAATGCTGAATAAGACAATTTATAAAATAAACATCATGCTTTAGGGTCATTTTCTCATAGACATCTATACAATCTGCAACCGGCAGAGTCGCCTCCCTGCTGGCCGTTAGAGAGAATTACAGTTTAGGCATTTCTGCATTGGCTTCTCCGTTCAGACCCAGAGATCTCCCTGTTATTTAGACTTATAGAAACGTTTTACTTTACTTACTCAAGAGTGTGTAGAGCCCTGGGCATGCGCTCTGCTTCTGCCAACAGTGACCTCACTGCGACATCATCGCCCTGCAGCCAATGCACAGCGGCCTTCAGGACCAACGCCCACCAGCGACTCACTGGGTCTCCAACTGGCAGGAAGAAGAGAGGGAAATCATACAGGAATAATAAAAAAACCAACAACAGTAATTAGCAATTAGCTCCAGTCTGAGACCCCCAATAGACTTTTTTGCAGCTATGAAAAGCTTTTTGTTGTCAAGCTTTAACTGTCAAATGAGAAATTATGTCTTTTTGTCTCCACTGTGTCTCCTGCGGTATCAGAAACTGTATGTGTGTGAGGATATGATGCTTTGTTTGCAACATGCCAAGAATCGATTAAGGCTGTGGCTAATTAACGGCCTGAACAGATTGTCGATGTGTTTGTATCCATTGCAAGTCATTTATTACCACAAATCAATGACTACAATTGTTATCTGTGATAATCCAATAAAAAGTTAATCCCAAAAGCTAAATTGGCTGTCAGCGTACGGGAAATAGAGCAAAGAAAATCTATTCATGCTGACAGTAACAACTCTGATGGCTATCTGGTTAATCTTCACTAAAGAAAAAGAACTGAAAGCTCTTCCCCACACACACACTCGATGTGATTCATGCTTGATAGTGATTGGGTAGGGTTGTCCTCTTCATGCTATTCATACCTGGTGTGGTGGTGTGATTGGGAGGAGTCGAGAAGGGAGGAGGAGGGGTGGGAGAGTCCTCTGTACAGCTGTTTAACAACTGGAGGAACTCCAGGGCACTGGAAAACTCCCTAAAAAAGAGACAGACCAATACATGAACAGATCCAGGGTGAATCATGGATTGACATCAAACTGTCAATAACACTGCTGGTGTCTCTGCCTTACCCAGAGTCGCTGTTGCGTTTGCCTGCCTCAGAGTCGCTCTGTGGCTGGATGAGAGTGTGAACGGCTCTTTCCAAAAGCTTCCTGCAGAAACAGCGGTGCAGCTGAGCAATGGGGTCAGCTGGAGGAAGAACAACAGGACACGGTTCAATTATAGCACACAATTTACATATGTTTACTATTCACAGTTCGGCAAACAAACATAAAAAAACTGTAAATGATTGCATCGTGTGCATTTGTGCCTTCATTTGTTTTGGAAAAAAACGTTGGTAACGCTTTATAATAAGGTCCTTCATAACCATTCATTAACAAGTAATAAGGCACTGTTCTCGCTTTAGATCCGGTAGTTGCAAAAAGCATAGTTAACTTGTAGTTAACTTATAATAGATGAGCAACAAAGTATATATTAATATCAATAAGTAAACTAAATAAGATTAATAAAGGCATGGCAAAGACATAATGGGTGGGTCATGGGTGTTTGTAATGCCATTATTAACACTTATATAAGCTTATAAACACACAATAATGTTAATAAGCATCTTGTAAGGACTTACAAGGGTCTTATTACTTGTTAATTAATGGTTATTACAAGGACCTTAGTATAAAGCGTTACCAAAACGTCTAATGACAAACCACTGGAAGCGGTTTGGAGCATTCTTTTAAGAGGTAAATCTAGGAAGAAAAAAATGTAAAGAAAAATGATATAAAGCATAAAATGTCCCACCTGGATCTCTCTGAGAGGTGTACACCCCGTCGCTGCTCTCTGACTTCACCGACCATTCGCAACTCAGGAAGAACTGCCTCCCCAGTGGGGTGAAGAGCCAGCGCAGGCAGTCAGGGATCGATTTGGTCTCTGATTGGTTGGCCACACCCTCTGCACAACTCAACAGATAACCCTGAGAGATAGACAAGGAAAAAAGATGCTCATGACGAACAAAAACCTATGCAAAGTATAATATAATATTGCGATAACCTGGATACATATTCAAATACAAGGCAACCACACACAAAGATAAGAGACTTACAGGCAGGTAGGAAAGGTGGTGGCCCAGTACGGTGCGCAGGGCTGTCGCTGCGGTAACGTAGATCTGGGTGAGCTGGGCAGGGGGCATTTTGCCTTGGGCGCTCTCACTGAGGTTGACAGCACTCAGAGACACAGACAAAGCCCAAAGGCTGCTACGCTGAGGAAGTTTTCCTACAGAGGAGCAGAGAGAGCAGAAACTGTATCAGCGTGTTTAACTCTTCAGCGTGTCAAAGTGAAATTATGGCGCAATTTAAATGTGTTTTAATTAATGTAGCATTGTTGAGGCGTGGCTTATTTAACCCTTGTGTATTTGGACTAGGGATTGGAATAATTAATCGATTAATGGTCGTTAAGAATTTGGTCAATCACATGGAATTTTTAATCGATCTGTGTATTTTTAAATTTTAATCTTATCTCTGACTGCGTATCAGTATCACTGAACTGAAACACGCCGAGCGTTCAGTTCTGCAGCCGTACGTCAATAAGCCAATGAGCTGAGAATTAAGTTGGATAAAGCTACAGTTTGCAAACTGAAAGTTGCAATAACAATTAAAAAACACACAGAAATGCAAGAGTATTAATTTGAGCAAAACTATATTACTTTATCAAACCTTGCTAGCATGAATTACTAGGTTTAATTTTATCCAAAACTTATTTAAACACAAAACACATTTAAATATGAAGATTACTGTGAAAACTAACCTCATGCCTCTTTTGGGGCTAAAACATAAAACATTGAACTCCTTGATGTTATCTTTATAGTATCATCTCAGTTGAGTTAGTTTTTTTTACGATTGTCCTTTCAAAATAAAAGCGTCCGTTATCAAAACAGGCTTTTGCATAGTATTATATATATATCTTTTATTTTGCCCATGTATGTATGCAGCGATTAATAGATTAATTGATCGTTAACGAGTTGGCAGGTTTCTTCCAAACGGCCATCCCTAATTTGGACATCGGCCCACTTTACCTAACACTCACCTGTGAGTTGCAGCTGGCTCAGTCGGTGGTAAACCAGCGCTGCATCCTTCGCACTCGTCCTCGCTTCCTCCCCCTCGTGTTTTCCACGGACCTGATGAACCAGCCAACCCAGAGGAGTCGGTCGATGCAAGAAGTAGCGAATGAGGTTCCAGGACAGCGAGAAGACCAGGTCCAGATTGGTTGAGGGAAGAGCTCTTGTCAAGACAGACAGGCAGGTCTCTAAACTGGCCATTGCTGCTGTGTAGTCTCCCTGCAGGAGAGGCAGGAGAAATGGTGAGCTCATCACTATTCAGTGGAGACTGACAGGCATGTGATGAAGGTCATTAGATCTCAGCATGATTTGAACAAATGCTAAAAATAAACCTACACAAGCTTACATCAAAAAGGTGAGAATCAGAGGGAAGTGCTCTTCAATAAGCACGACCAAAATTGAAGAAAAGAGTAAACAGATCTAACATTAACGCCGTCACATGCAATGTGAATAGTGTGATCATGTTTTTATATTTGGAAATTCTACCTCACTCTTATTGAGACGTTTCCTTTAAACACAAAAACATCTTATGTAAGGAAAAATACATATAAATAGCATCTAAAAACAGATCTGTACTCACTCTGTTGAGATGCAGGTCGGCTTGTTTACGATGCCTCCAGAATGACACAGATTTGGGCGAGTGAAGGGGTGTGACCGGCTCCCACAGGTAGAGCACCCTCACACAGCCCCACACTGCTCCCACCCCGCTCAACACCCACACCATCACCCACGGCAACAGGCACCGCAGCCAGGATGCTGCAGGGTGAGAAGAGATGTGGTAAGATCATGACACATTTAGCTTCAAACCAAGTATCCAGCTGGGTCACTAATTCAATCATGACTGGGATAAACAGAGGGGGTCAGTCCTGCTCACCAAAGTCCTGTGTGTGTGTTGGGATCCACACAAGCGTTCTAGACGCCCCGTGGCCCGGAGATAGCCCGGGGCCTCCTGAGGCCTCCGAGCCCAACAAAGATGGCAGAGGGTTTAGGGACAGGCAGAAGAAGGTCAGGGCGCAGAGAAGCAGTCGAGATCCATCCATCACTCCAACTGAGGAGGGAGAATCTGGCTCGCTCTTCATCTGCAAACAGCAAGAGAGAACAGGGTCACAAAAATGTTGTAAAGACAAGAATTTAGCAGACTCTACCCTTAGTGATAAAATATATGTCAACACCTCCTGAGTAATCTTCACAATAAAAGCCACTGGTGGATATTTTTTACTACCAAGCAAGAGGAGAAAGAAGCAGTAAGACTCCCTTCAACTAAATGAACTGCTTTAAAAAGTATGGCAACTACACACTACCACGTACCACACTACCAAAGTAATCAGATTACATGACAGTCTGCCTTATAAAGTGGTATCTTGAAGTAATAAAGAGATTTATTAAATATGGTCATTACAATTACACTTGGCAAACCAGAAGCATTGCTTAATGTAAACACTGTTGTTTTGATTTTAACCATAACTTGAGTCCACTTTTAAAGATATTGCTATTATTCTCTTGTTTTAGATTTGTGGGCAGGGAATTCCAAAGTTTTGCGCCCTTTACAGAGAACCAGACAGTCTTGTTTCTTAGAACCAGACAGTCACCACTGGTTGGGGCTCGTGTAGCTGATCTCACAGTGGTAAGACGTGACTATATAGACATTTAAACATCAGATTAAGACAGCTGTAGTTAATGAAGTTTTCAGATGTAAAGAGGTTGTGTTCTCTTATAATATTGAAATGATGCCGTCTCATAGGTTTCTGATGCATAACTTTTATCGCCTTAATGAAGTTGGAGAGGCAAACTACCATGATGTAAGGCAATATGACAAAAATATGATAAAAATCATTGTCTGCAGGTATAGTTGTGCAGTGTGACATGACAAGTCCCTTCTAATAAAACAAAAAAAGTTTGAAGATTTTAGAAGTTGTTGAAGTTTGCACATTACATATCGTTGACAGGGGAGTCAGAACTTCTTTCCTGGTTGGTACACTGGTTTGCAGCAAAATAAACAAACCAGGAAGAAAAATGAAAAAGAATAATACAAGAATAATATGGAGGACAGAATGGTTGGTGAGAGGAAACAGCAGGGGATGTCTGTTCTGCTTTCTGATCTTCAGTTGGCTGCAGGTTTTAAGCTTTGCTTTTTTTTCATTGTTGGTAAAAACTTATTTCACACTACAGGATTTGGACTTGCAGACGGGTCCAGATATTTAATCTCCTATATATGTCTCAGGCATCTGTGACGCATCAGCACATCTCTCAGATCTCGTCTCGGAAAATTCACACATTGATCACTGCCTGCAGAAGCCAGTGCTGATTTAGCTTTGATCTCGGGGGTTTGTCTGCCTGCGATCTTCAAACACAGTTAAGTTGGCGAGTGTAACATCAGGGATAAAATCGTGTAGTGTGAACTCTGCATTACCTGGTCGTGATCCAGCAAGGGGCTGCCTGGCTCAGAGTCCACACAGTAAGGAGAGTACTGGTGAGGGGAACCAGAGCCAGAGTCTGAGGCTGGAGGTGACATCATCACGATTTCCTCTTTCAGCTCCACATCTTCAGACAGGATCACCGGTTCTGAGATAAGAGAGACTCAATGAATGTTGCTACAGATCATGTTCTGATTTTAACAGACAGTAAAGTAAAGCACTTACTGTTCTTCTGGTTGCCCATCTTAAGGGCCAAGTTCTCCTGCCGTAGTTTGTGGTTGACCTGTTGCAGGTATTTAATGTAGTCGATGGCCTTCCTGAGCACCCCTGACTTGTGCATCTGGGAAGAAACACATGATGGGGGACATGTGAGGATCCAACTTCTATCAGGAGTTAAATCAGTGGATCTTTTTCCATTTTTAAACACTGAAACAATTTACGATATTAAAACAGTCTTAATCTTTTACTGTTCCAATGGTAAAATCACAAACCTTGGCGTCATTGCCCATGACCAGGTCTCTGAGCTCTATGATCTTGTCGTTGATGGAGGACCGGTACCTCTTCTCGATGATGTTGTGGGTTGTCCTCCTCTCGCCCTCTTTCACCACTCCTCCCGGGCCTACCATTCCTCCCATCATCTGGCTTTGATCCATGCTGGATCTGGCTGCGTTAGTGCAGTGGGAGGAGCCGGGCTGTAGCTGCTTGATTGGCAGCTTGTCCCCTCCTCCCCCCATCATAACGGGAACGGTGGTCAGGATGTTGCTGCTCATTAGAGTCTGGGGAAATTAATCAGTTTAGTTTTCAGCGTGGGACCAAAACCACTACCCTGATTAAACACAAACAGTCATATAAAATCATGCTGCGTACCGGGACCTGCAGGGCTGTGTTCTGGATGGGCGTCGTCAAGGTGGTGATCCCTGTGGGGCTCTGCATGGTAGACAGCACCTGTGTGCCATCAGGTTTGAGTGTTGTGAGAACCAGTGAATCTGTCTTCAAAATCTGAGGCTGCTGGACCAGAACCTGATGGAAAGACATTGTAGGAGCCTAAATGCAGTTTTTTGCTGTTAACAGAATAATTGAAGTTCATAAGAAATAATAATAATAATATTTACAATATGTACATGTTTTGATATTTACAATGTAGGTGGATAGATATATTTTTGTTTTGTGAAGACTGTACCTTTAATACGTCATTCTCGCGAGTGTTGGGTAATGGTAATTTGGTAGGTAATGTGATTTGTGGTCAGTCAGGACAAGCGGGGAGTGGAGCCCTATAGTTTTTTGACCTCTCTCTCCACTACTTTGTAATTTTGTGTATAGGACGCGATTTTTATTTTCATTTTGTGGCATTTTATATTTTGTATTTTTCCTGCATTTTTCTGAGCAAACATTCAAGTTTACCGGCTGGTCTCTGTGGATTAATTGGATGTGGACACGGGGAAGAGTGGTACGAGCGTCAAATTAAGGCTTCACCTACAGACATTAAAAAGGTCATTACGAGGTTCTATTTTTGTCTACAAGCAGTTTAAAAGATCTAAGCATTGGTACTTAAGCTACATCCACACTAATAGGTTTTAAAATGCATAACTTTCATAATGCTACTAGTGCTACATGCACAGGAGTGAAGCTAGTTTTCAAGCAAATTGCCGTCATGCCTTGATCATGGCCATGCATTTTCAACTTTTAATATGGACTTATGTTATTTCTGAGACAGTTTTCGCTTTAGAAAACTGATATAGCCCCAGATCTGCTGGGCCTCGATTATTTTTGCACTGCAAATGACTTTGTTAAACAAAATGATTTGCATATGAGCCATCTTGTGCAGTAACTTGTTGAAATATTGACCTTTAATTATCTGCTCATCACCAGGTCTATTGCTATTTTTGAAACACCAGAGAGTTGACTCACAGGTACTTGCTGCATCTGCTGTTGCATAGTGTGGACTGTTGTGGGCGCTGTGGAGAGAGTCTGAATGGTCTGACAGGTTGGGGTCAGAACACGCTGGTGCTGTATGGCCATTGGTTGAAGCTGTGGTGACGTCATAATGCTCTGCATCTGTGGTTGGAGGACTGGGAATGGGAGACAAGGTGATAGATGATGATAGATTTATTAACCACATGTTGAGAATTGTTTCACGTCCGCCAGAGCACACTCTTATTTCTCTTTAGTCACCTTGGAAACCAGCTCCGTGGCTCTGGTGGCAGATGACGGGGCTCTGGATGAAACGTGACTGTCCGCCATTGGACGCGATCATCACAGTTTGGGCCTGTGTCTGGATGGGCAGGCCCGTCTGGCTGTGGGTCTGAACCAGGGTGTGGACCGGGAAGCTCTGGGTCTGCATGGGGATCCCCTGGGTGTGCATCTGTGATAACATACATAACAAAATTAATTCAGTTTCATCTCAACATGCGTTTTCCCCCCCAGGCATGACTCAAGTTGGATGCAACATAAGACAGATCATCTGCCTTTGTTGATGATGTCTTTTTGGAAAAATCTATTTCACTCAAGAGAATAAACTATATCTGTCAGGCTGAATGCAATTTTGCTGAGACATGCATTGCTTTTTGTAGGGATGCTGAGCTGGATGATATATTTTACAGTCTGTCAGTACTCTGAAAATGTTCTCCTGTCAGCAGAAGCTTTTTTAGTATGGATAGCACAATAACAGAAAATAGATCCACACCGTCTCCACAATAGACAAAGAAATCACAGCTGGAGAGGCTGGCACTTTGAAAACAGCCCGACTCAATACTTCAGCACCTGTCCAACACTGCAGAGCTCAAAAAACCCTTTCATAACTACACAGAGATCTAAAACAGCTTCCAGTGTGCTATGTAACAGTGCATTAAGCCTTCATGGAACTAGTAATAGTTTTTATAGCAATATTAGTGAGTAAAACTTGAGTTCTTTCCCATGTTGAAGACAGGATTTAAGTGTTAAAGTGGTGAAATGATACCTGGATGGTGGGCTGGGCCGTCTGCTGGGGTTGGGGCTGAATGGGCTGGACGGCCACCTGAGGCCGTGGCTGGAGGAGTGGAGGGCTGCGGGTCACCTGCTGCACTGAGGGGACCGTGGTGGGGGAGGGGGTCTGTGCGGGAGTGATGGGAGTGAGGGGAGGGGTGAGGGGTACCGACTGGGGCGTCTGGGAGGCAGCGATGCTGACGGTGGTGTTCTGGTAGACAGCAGGGGCTGGTGTCTGGGGAGTTTGGGGGGTTTGAGGGGTTTGAACGGCAGGTCGTGCGGTCGTGCTGGCGCCGCCACTCGGTGTCGTGTTCATCTGATCCTCAAACAAGTCCGGGAAGTCCCCCACCTGGTTGCTGACAAACTGCAGCATCTCTGAAGAGACGGAGAAACAGAGTGGACATTACAAGTCTGGATTTGATGAAGAAATACAAATAATGAGAGGCTTCAAAAGCTTGAAAACTGTGAGGAAAAAAATACAGAAAAGTGTAAGATAAGATAAGAGATAAAATATGACTTTATTGATACCGTAGTTGTCACAGCAGCTCAAGATACAGACACATAAGAATATAAAAATAAAAAATAAAAAAATAAGACATTCAAATATTCTATCCACATTACATAATAATGATAATAATAATAATAATAATAATAATAATAATGTTAAGATAAAATCCTGAGTAAACTAGACGGTTAGGTCTTCTTACCGATTGTCTTTTTATAATATTTTTATAGTTTGTCATTTATTAATTGACTGCTTTAAAAAAAGAAAACAGTCCCATCTTCTACCTTGCCCATACTTGCTATTTATCAATTTTATACCCTTAATTATTGGGTAAACATGTACAAAGACTGTAAAATATGAAAAACAAACATGATTGTTACATTTTGTTATGAAATAAAAAGGTAAAAGGTGTGTGTGTGTGTGTGTGTGTGTAGGAGGAGGAGGGCTTTAGGAGACAGGAGCTAAAACAGAGTGTTTCAGTCAGAGGGTGAATACAGATATATTCGATAATGTGTTTTTTTGAACATTAAAGCGTGTAAACATGCTCTAGTGGAAACTCAAAATTTAACCATGAACTGAAAAATTAGCACAATATGTCCCCTTTAACAATTGTACACTTTAAAATAGTAAACAACATAATTTTACTAATAATAAATAATTCAAATTTTAACTGATAGTATCACTCAGTGTTGTGTAACTAAAGCAGAATGTGAGTGATGTGGTGACTCCTGTAGATCAACATACTGCAACACTATCTACATCCACATGACTGACAAATACTTCACTACCTGTAAGTCTCAGTTACATCTAACGTTACAGTACTAGGAGGTAATTATCTTATTTTTTCTTTCCCAAGTGTCCTTGAGAAAGAACTCTTCAATTGAAATTTTATATTGAGTAGTAAGGTGGCCTCACTGTAGATCTCTCTTAGATATGTGAATGCTGTTTACTGCTAACAGATAAGACTAAGTTTAAGCAGGAGAATGTCATGGACTGGCCTTGAATCTGCACATGCACGCACAGAAATGCTACTGTTGTGGTCATAAACCAGCGAAGACACAGCAGAGAAAGCAAAAGGCCTTCAAACAGATAGCCTTGAAAAGGTGTGCAGCAATCTGACTGATGGCCCAGAAAGACAATGGCAGCAGGGGAAAAAAAGGGAAAAAAAGCACTTAGATGAAGAATACAGCAGCACTGAACGACCTGATGGATGCATGGCACTTTATGGGACTTTCATTTTGGCAATTCTCCAAATCGATACAGTAAAAATGCTCGATTTTGAGTCTGTGAAATTCATCAGTGACTGCATATTCTTTTTTCTGCAATGCAAAATTAAAGAATAATGTAGTTTTCCACGATTTAGTGAGGGAAATATAGTTAATTGATAAAAGGAGGTTTTTTTACTTCCTGCAACTAGAATCCAATTAATCTGATTTCCATATGCATAGGTTGTATGCAATGGCTTATTTTGAAACACAGACACAGTTACATGTGTATCCTTGGCCGTTTCAATGCTTTTAACTTAAATGTTAGAATACAGGGGCACTTCATATTTATCAGCAGCTGGTTTGTAAATGGAACTCTTCATGATTAAGGGATTTATTTCAACCTTAAATGTCAAGTTTATTCCTTAATACTGATGTATTTATTGGTTTTAAAAAACGGATGAATGGAATCAATAATTCCTTGTCATTTAGAAGTTTTTAAAATCTGAATTAATTTAATTTAAATATTGCATTAATGCAGTTAAGCCGCTATTTTATAGAAAATACATACATTCTTATATGGTTTTGAAAATAGATGTTGTTATCACCCAGCCTTACAGGATGATAAAAGTTTACTTTTTTACTAGTTAACTTCTCTCTAGTATCTGAGCAGCTGTGAGAGGAAAACAGTTTGCCAGAGAGCACACGCTTTGTGTCCAATATGTAGAAAACACCACGTTTCTAATGGTCCCACAGGACTTTGGAACATCACGACTTTTGACACGGGCTTTACAGGGTCCATGTGTTGGAAGCTGCCCTCATAGACCTACAGTATATCACTGATAGTGCGCATGACTTCAGCCATCAGGGTCAGTGAAGTGACATTGAGCAGAGCCTGCAGCCTTGAACTTCTTCTTACTGAACAGCAGAATGAGGCCATACAATCAAACAGACCACATTCAATGACTGGTTCACAGTATCACTAAGCACAGCCCCACTGGTGAGGCCATTCATAATAATCTGAATGGGAAGATGTATTACTGATGACACATAGAAGTTAATATTCTTGTCACTACTGTACTTTGTGACTTCATAATGACTGACTGCATTTGTCATTTCATTCATTAGAGGCGAGGAGTGGCACTATTTTAATAACTTGTCTACACAAATTAATCATGGAGTGACATATGCTTTCAAAAAGCTGAGAATGAAGAAATTACTTTGTCATCTTTTAATCTCATTGTGATATCATATTTTATCACAAACGCAACACGAAAGGAAATGAGACACCAGAATAGATATGTGAAGCTGGAAAGTTGATACAGTACAGAAATAAAACTTACTCACAAACAACACAACACCAATGCTTCACATCTTTGTCAGCAATAGCAGCTACTTCCTGTCACCTCTGTGTGTCATCTTGTTGTATTTCAATGTAGAGTTGTTGTCATCGCTTATATAGCTTTATTTTTCTGTTGGCATGTGATTTCACAACTATAAAAAGTCATTTGATTGAAGCCTTTCAAAACAACATTATCAACTTATCATACAATATGGGTGGTTGACGTGACACTCAATTTTTGTGTTCCCAGTGACAAATATCACTAAAATTTGATAATATTTCATTAAAATTAATGTTTTAATATGCAGTTCATTCTTCTACATCTAATCCATCTGCAAACAATGAGTATCGTTCTTCAACTATGCAAATATTCTGTTTTGAACATGACATTTGTCCACCGGTGCAACTGTACTAGGTAGCATTACTTATCTTAAAACAACTGTAATTTAATGAAAAATTTATCTAAATACATTAAAATACTTGAATGCATGTCATACGAGTGTTTACTTAATGAATCTAGAGGATATAAGTGTTAAGGTCCCTATGTAGAGTTATTATGACACATTACATTTTGTCCGCAAAACTGGTGTCCTCCTGGAGCAACGGCATTATGTAGATATAAAACAGGCATTAATGTGACCACCCCATTACTGAGAGGGGTCCTTCCAGAATCAGGAAGGACAGAAGACATCTCTGGAGCAGGTGGACTGCACACAAGATCAGTTCTGTCTCAAATATTTTCATAATATTACTATTTCCGTGCAGTGTTGGAACTGGTCGTCTTAAGGTAGTCCTTTGGTACAACGCAGTTTAAGTATTGATCTGATTATTTTTATCAATTTACGTTGATTGATAATTGAAAATAATGTAAACCTTAACACTGTTACTCAGGATGAAGAATGTCTCTCATATAGCTAGGCCGCAAACTAGCATTGATTTCGAAAATGTCCACTGGTGAAACGCACAGTCCTATAGTACAACATGAAGTCAGTTTCACTTATTTTTTTCCTTTACTCCTATCATAATGAAAATTAACATAGTGAAAGCAAACATGTAAACAAACATTTTTTGTATTACAAGTTTTATTGAAAAATTAGTTTAAATATGCAAAAGAGATATAATCCGAGTCTAAAAAATGAATGGAGGTTAATGGACGGCCGCATTTGGATGGCCCGTCCTACCTGGCTGACGGGAGCTTCTCTGTCCTGCTTGGGGATTTCTTCTCCTCTGTTGCCCCCCTCACCTGTGGGGTCCCTCAGGGCTCTATACTAGGTCCCATCCTCTTACTATTATATATTTTACCCCTAGGGGACATCCTAGTCAAACATAACATCTCCTTCCACTGCTTTGCAGAAGATGTCCAGCTATATCTGCCTCTTAATGTTGATGGGCAGGCTGCACTCCAGCCATTGCTTGATTGTCTGGCTGACATCAGATCATGGATGGGTGCAAACTTCCTCAACCTTAACGAGAGCAACTTTTAATGACTAATTTAAGTAGCTTTATTGCATTTTCTCTTAACCTCAGAATTTGAGGACAACACAACTCAAACCTTCCTTCCCTGTTTTGTTAAAGCTAGTTTGATTTCCATGTTGAAAGTGAGAGGCTGAGATGACCACCAAGGAAAGGTCTAGGAAGTTTAGGGAGAGGCTGAATGAAGATCCTGAGAGGAACGGGATCTTGCAGCTATAAGGATGAAATGAAGATTCCTTGGGTTTTATACCAATTATAATGAACGTAACCCAGGCATTTGGGTGAAGTCTCTATGTGTACATCTTATAGTATATAAATAACATAATTCTGAATTTTTTTGGGGTATGTTTGATGTGGAAATATAATTGGGACAAACTAATATGCCTTTGGCTTATCTATCTTATCTGTCCAACATTCTCTGAATTAAATAATGACATTCTTTATTGTGTTGCACCGGTGGACACATTTTAGGACTACCACACCAAAAAGTGAATAATATGTGAAGAATTAGAAATGGACATATTCAGTTTTGAATTATTCACATATAAGGGAATATAATTATATATCATTTGACATATATTTTTGAATTATTATTTTTTTCACTTTGAATTTGAGTTCACGTCAACCAACCATATGCAGTGTACAATACATCCAATACACAGGCTTGATGAGCTCGCTGATGTCGATTTTGCCCGTTTATGTTCATATGCATTTGGTGGCTATTAGGGGTTTTTCTCAATGGCTGTTAACCAACAAGAGACTTTGAAAGAACAAGTCTAAAAGGAGATGGTTTCACAGCCATACTCCACAGCTCTGATGAACATGTTGGGTTTAACCAGCTGGACATGTCGACCTTGCATAAAAGAAGTAGCAACAAAAAATGGCAATAAAACGTTTGTTGCATGTTAAGACTGTTCACCACATATTTGAGTGCAATATTTGTTAACAGTGCCAATGAGCCCATTTTATTTATTGTTTTGGTTTTATTTTGTTTTTAATTTAGTCAGGCAATTATATCGGCCAGTACTGGCTTATCACAGACACATTGGTATCGATTGGTGTATATGTTATCCAATGTGAAAAGTATGCAGAAAATATGCTTGGGGGGGACTTTCCAATGGTGTGAGCCATTTATTTTATTTTTAATGTATTCTTTACTTAAATAATCAGCAATTGACTCATACTGAACTTCAGCTTTTTATTTTTATTCATCTTTATTTTTATAATTTTCATTTCTAGAATTGGTTGACTTTGTAATACATTGTATGCATGTTTTCTAATGATATTTACAGTTAATTAAGTTATTGTTTAAGAAAGCAGCCTTCTGAGTACCTGTGCATAGTCATGTATGTGTCCAATCCACATAGAAAACAAAAAATGTATCAGCTGCTCTATCCATAAATGGTGAATTGTCTCCCTCTAAAAACCATACCAGTATTGTTCTCAAAAATCCCATATCGGTCGGCTCTACTACCAAGGGTCACAAAACACCAACTGCCACACCAAGGATGGTTTATTAACTGTGCATGGGAACTCTGTTGACACTGAGAGGTTAGCAGCACTAGATGGTTATAAACAGTGACAGCAGTTCCTAAATTCTGAACATTATCAATAAAACCTAGAACCATGAAGTCTCATATACATCTGTGCATTAACGTGGGTAGACACACTACGAGACCATGCACTTGTACACCTCCACGGGGGGCAGCCCACTGATGACAGACAGGACAAAGCAGCCCTGAGCCCTCAGAGCTTCAGACAAGCTTACACAAAGGATAAGTCCATCAAAGGGGGACAGTTTCCTAGGCTGCTAGGCGCAAAGAAAATAGGTTATGTAACCAGAGCAGTTGCTAAGAGAATAATTGGGAGAGGGAGAATGTTCTGGATAAATATAGGGTCAATTGCATGAACCCTTACAGGGGCCTCTAAGACCTTACAATCTCTGAAACGCACATCTGAAGAACAAAAGTTGGTAACTTTGGAGGTCTGCAGTAAACCAGCATTGAGACCTGTCCCTGTCTAGCTACGACTTTCATACATGCAAAAATTCTCAAGCACATCATTAGGGAGATGGTGCCTATCATTTCTGTAACAGGGTTCCTTTTTTCTGCAGTTGGCTGCTCTGCCCGATGGGAACATTTAATTTATCGATTAGCCGCAGGCCAAACAGAGAGTGAATGAGTCTTTCTGGCAGCGCGCCTAAAATTCATCAGTCAACTCTGAGTTGTCATTTCGTTCTCTCACACAATCTGTACATTCCTGTCTTTCACACAATGATTAAGTGGGATTACATAACTGTGGCCGGGGGTATGTGTTGTCTGCTCGCTCTGTCCAAGGGCCCCCTTTGGAACGAGAATTAACACCAGACACCAAAAGCAGGTAGAGTTTCTGAAATGTTTTATAAGCTTGTGTGCAGTTTCGGTCATGTAGCCACAGGGATGTCACAATTCTCCAAATCCACGATTTGGGTAGAGTTTTGATTTTAAGGTAACAATCTAATTCTAATTTAAAAAACTTTCAACAATGAAGGCTATGTCTTTTCATGACTATCAAGTCTTGATTTGTAAAGAACAGATAATTAGTTTTATGCCCTGAAAACTGACATTCACAATTTTTACAATTATTTTCTACATCGTATCAAGTGTGATATAATGGTCATATTTATTTGTAATTCCAGAACAGGAGGAAACAAATTTCCAATTCGCCAATCCTGATATTGATTTTGATAGCTCAAAATGAAAGCTCAAATCAATGGTTTTCAATTTAGAAATGGCCATTATTGTTTGTTCCATCGACTTGTAAAGTAGTACAGTAAAAACACTGCCCAAAAGATAGGGATCTACATTAAACCTCAGTTCATCCTACACTGTCTGACACACACACACACACACACACACACACACACACACACACACACACACACACACACCGGTCCATCAGTCCGGTCTGGTGACTTGGCATTCAGTAAAATTCCACCCCAGTGGAAATCTGGTGACTCTGCGCTGGCAAGCATTTCGCCAAAATCCCAGCCCTTTCAATATGTGCCAAAGGGTGAAACTTGTTTTGATAAAAGAGAAAGATTGGATCAGAGATGCCGTTTGTTCACAGAGAACAAACTGAACTGGGTCTTTACAGAGATGTTGTCCCACAAACTCAGCCCAATAATGACTGCAAAATAAGCTTGGAAAAATGATGCAGAAGAAAGGTTTCCTTCAATAAATTCTACTAAAATTGGAATTCATGACGTAAAAAAAAAAAAATCGAAATGGTGCTCATGACTCACAGTAAAAACAAAGACAAGCTTGATGAGCAAGTTAGTCTCTTGTGTCTCCAGCTTCCTGATGAATGACACCTCTCACTCATACCTGCCTCTGCTTCTTGAAAAATAACACTCACGCCTACAACCTCACTCATTTCTTTTCCATTGAAACCATACCACATGACATCTTCTAAAAAGGCATTTTTGCAAAAGTCGATGTGCTTAATTGCAATGAGATTTTCATTTAGAATAAGTTTAAATGACTCAAGTAAACAACAGACACATACAGGCATGGAAAAAAATATTAGACCACCCTTGTTTTCTTCAGTTTTTGTTCATTTTAAAGCCTGGTACAACTAAAGGTATATGTTTGGCCAAATATAATGACAACAACCATAATAGCTAATAAGAGTTTAATTTAAGAGCTGATATCTAGCCACTTTCCATGTTTTTCTTGATAATGATTTTGGTTATTACCAAGAAAACGATGGAGATATCAGCTCTTAAATTAAACTCTTATGAGCTATTTTTGTTGATATGATTTGTCCAAACAAATATACCTTTAGTTATACCAGGCATTAAATGAACAAGAAAGCAAGGATAAAACAAGGGTGGTCTAGTCATTTTTCCATGCCTGTATTTGCAATGTGCTTTCTATTTAGAATGAGTTTAAATGACTCAAGTAAACAACAGACACATACATCATTCTAAATTTTGCCACAATAACAGCAACTGTAAATGCTAAAAACCCTGAACCTCCCTTTTACCAGCAGCTTTATGGTAAAGACGTTGACCACTTAACTTTGTACCTGCTGATCATAAACAGACTGTGTGAGCAGGATGAGCATCTCACAGAGCTGTCACACTGAGCGGAAACAGGCCAACACAACGTAGGAAACAACAACAACACTTCACAGCGTTAGCAGGGACAAAAGAGCTCACCGTCGATGTCTCCCAGGGTGAACTCGTCTCCTAACTCCGCTAGAGTCGGGTCCATGTTCTCCATGGTGGAGATGTACTCTCCTGTATCCATCCTGTCTGTTAGCACCTCGCCTCCCCGGCTGTCACCGGAGGGTCGCGGGGGGGAAAAAACAAGACCCGCAGGCTATTCTGTGGCGTTCAGCGACGCCTACAACACCCTTATCTGATGGAGGAGATTATTCTTTTCCGGGACAACCGTAAGACGACACTACAGCCTCAGGAGAGGCTGACTTCTATGTCGATAAACTTCTTCACACCGATATATGCTTAAGTCGTCGCCATCTTGTTTTACGCTCATTACGTCATTCACAAACAGACTCGATGGCACAAAGCGGGCTCTGATTGGCCGAAACCTGGCTGTTGTTGTCATGAGACCAGTCATTATCGTCCAATCACAAGGCCGTATTTACCGTGGTCTGATAGTACGTCAACCATCAGAAGCTTCTGTGTCATTTGAATAAACCGCGCCCCCTACCTTCATGAAAAGAAGTGGAGCTCATTAGACGAATTCAACACCTAGGAACTACTGACAATAAATACATTCATTATTGGATAAAAATAATTAAATACCGGAGAGATGTGAATTCAAATGATACACATTTTCCTGCTATTAGACAATTACTGACATTGTAAGAATCAGAATCAGAAATGATCTCCAAGTAGTAGTTTGTAACATACAATACATTTGACTTTGGTTTTTACAATGCTCTCAAAGTACTTAAACAGAAAAAGAGAAATAGAACTAAATAAAACTGTGCATAAGTTAAAGAAAAGGTGCCCAAAGATTATACACAGAATGCACATATCCCCAACCGCAGGCATCAATTCAATCCTCTTCTCTCACCCATTAAATGCAAGATGGAAAATGGTACTCTAACTCATTGTTTTTGGTCATGTTCGAAACTGCAAATGTACTGGTTTAATGTATTATCTGAAATAGAGAAGATATTGGGCTTAGAACCGGAGATGAACCCTGTGTCTCTCATACTGGGTCTCACAAGCCGCCAAACATAACAAGAGGTTACATTGTATTCTTACCTATGCAGCGAGGAAGAACATTTTATTGCGGTGGATTAATGAAAAAGTACCAACTGTTAAAGGCTCGCAAAGAGTGCTATTTGATCTAGTGTCATTAGAGTACCTTACATGTATATTGCATTCAAGAACAGACCAATTCTATGAAGTGTGGGAAGCCTATTTGAATTATGTAGAGCCTGATGTCTCTAATTTCAGGCTGCAGGGATTTTCTTGACTGCTCATCCTACACATTATTACTGTAACCCCAATTATCATTTATACGGATCTGAGCTGATGTTCTGGGTTTTTTTGTTTACTTGTTTTGCTTTTTATTTCTGTGAACCAATTATGTTACCATCCTTTAAAAAATTAATAAAAATACGTATTGTTTAAAAAAAGGAAAGAAAAGGTGCCCAAATAAACAATAAACAAAAATACACATTGTTGAGAAATGCATTGAGGAAACCTTTAAAATTAAATTATCTGACTCCAACAGTAAATCTTCTTTCCAATTCTCTGCGCAGATCGTTTGATGGGGAATGATGAGCAGTTTAACATAATTTTATAACAATACGTCAAGAAATGTGCAGTTACAGATGATTATGATTAAGGCGGATCAGTTCATGAGGTAGGACCCCTCTTCTGTCCCTATAACCCTTTTTTATAACCTAACAATGTTTTACGTATAATGTGGGTAGAACTCTCCAGAAGGTGCATCCCTCTCGAACCGTTGATTCGTCAGTTTTAATCAATATTGTGGGCACGCCATGTAACAAAGAAGACCTAGTCAATCCAATAGTAATCCCCATGCACAGAGACAGAATAACAGATTATTTCTAACAACATGTATACAAACATCTATACAAATAGTAAAATAAATAAGATAAGATAGACCTTTATTAATCCTGAAGGAAATTCTGGTTCCAGATTGCTCCAAGTTACAAAAACAATTACAAAAACAATCACAATATAGGATAATATAAGAAAAACAATGAACAAAATAGGTAACAATAACAATATATAATATAAATATAACAATATAATAATAGAAAATAAAGTCTCGAAGGAGTAAACAAACAATATATACAGGTAGTGGGTGGTTGGTCCTTTGAATTTATTGAGTGTTTGGATCACTAGAAAGTAAGTTTCTCTCATAGATATTTAAAAATATATATATTTTTTATATTTAACTTATTTACTATTTCTATGATTTCCCTACTTGCAGTTTAATGTTTTGTGTTCTATAAAAATGATATATGCTATGACATAATTATAATTTACTTTCCATTTAAACTAATAATAATTTGTACTTTTAACTTCAGGCAAATATTGTACTTAACATTGTAATTAATAATTTATTATACTCAACTACATTTGTTTGATAACTTTACTTACTTTGTGGATTCAGCCTATAAATGCAACATATAATCATCTAATAAATAATGATGTGTTATTATGAAAGACCACAATTAAAATGAGTCTCTACCAGCTGTACCATTAATGCATCAATAATTATAATCCAATATTGTAATAGATTCTCATTCTCAATCATGATTACTTTTGGTACTTTAAGTATATTTTGATGCTAATTGATTTTCTTAAGTAACTTTTATTTGTAACTGAGTATTTGTACACTGGTTTTACTTCAGTAAAAGTTTGAGTACCTCTTCCACCACTGCCGATAGTATATACTTTACTTCAGGTTTTCTTTTATGAAAAAGCAGCCACAGTGCAGTAAAAAATGCTCCATAAAATTCACGAGTTGGAGCATACATAAAACGTCTCACAGTATAAACTCGAGCACAAGCACCTCAAAGTGATCTTCAGAAAATGTTCCAACAGAATAAAGTGACACAGAAAGAGTTGATGCAGGAAAGATAATAATATTCAACAACTGAAGACAAGAAATGAGGCCAAAATATCCAGTCATAGAAGGAAAGTGTCTTTTTTGTTTATTTCACTGCAACAAAGTCAACACACAGTGAACTGTTGATACATACAGCAGTTGAAACAGATGGGTGAGAACCAGTGTTACTATAAAAACTGTGAAACTAATGTCTGGTTTACATTTTATAGGAAGTGAAACACTGCAACACAACCACAAACTGTCATCTGTCAAACTAAACACTTCAGGATTTTAATATAATGATAAATTCCCTTTGTTCATTTTAAACATCCATTACTGTAATGGGTAAGATTAATTACATAAACATGTTAATCTCACCCACACACTAAGAAAATGTCTTGATTTCTGATTACAGTGCTGTGATTCCTCTTTAGAAAGTAAAAAGAAAGTCAAATTATGAACCTTACAACTGTGTGATGGACATTTCTGGCAGCTCAGAAATAAATGTCTCTTTTTTATTTACTCTTTATTTAAAAGAAAGACACTAGGTCTGGTTCATAACCAAGCCACTGTGAGCTGAATCACAACCTTCTAAAAATTGATTTAGATAAAAATATGTTTGTCTTTATTAGACATCCCACACAGCATTGTAAATGTCACTGAACTCATTCACCAGCCTCAAACTGTTCAGAATAATATTTGCAATTACAATGTCTTCTCTCTAATATAATTTCAGATAGAATATTTGAAATGGTTTGCAAATTCATGGCATATCAATATCTCTCACTGAGAGACGCTACTGTGGAGTGTAATACTGAATAAGATCTCCTTTACTGAGTCTCTGCCTGTATTTATTTGTTCCAGTAGACCTCATATGACTTCTTCTCTGTGTAACTGGCTTCTGTTGTTCCTGTGCCACATCTCACTTTCTCCTTTACCACCTTCACAACCAGACCACCAGCCAGGGCGATGCCTGCTGCAGCCTTTCCAATCTCAGCCACTGCATTCAGGATGCGTGTGGTTGCCGTCACCGTTCCCCAGGGGTCTGACACAACCCTGTTGGTTACGGTTGCCACACTGGGCCCTGTTAATGCACATGCAGCACCAGGAAACCCAGCAGCCACTGAGACATTTGCAGCCATCTCCTGAGCTAAAGCTGCTCCGGCTGCAGCAGGAGTCCCAGTACCTGCAGCTACACTTCCAACAGTGGCCACAGCATGCTGCCCTGCTGCTGAGGCTACGCTACTCTGAGCTACGGAAGCAGCGCCTACACCTGCTGATGCAGTTTCTGCTCCACCGATGGCTGCTGTGCTGAAAGTTGCTCCCTCCAGAGCTGCCCCCAGAGCAGCCCCAGCTCCCATGGTGCTTCCCACACCTGCTGCCACCCCAACAGCAGTTGCTCCTATGGCACTAACCTGCCCCAGGGCATCCAGAGCGCCCTCCTTCGGACTAGCAGCTTCAGCACCAGCGAGAGTTCCAACAGAACCACCCAGAACTCCACCTGTAGCTGCCCCCAGAGCCACTGCGGTTTTCCCCGAGGCTGCCGCCACTATGGCCCCCACAGCTTTCCCGACCCCGGTGCCTCCCGCTACGGACATCCCAGCGAACTGACCTGCGGCAAAACCAACCGAGTTCCCCACCAAAGATGCCCCGGCTGCAGCTGCTAAAGGGGCAGCAGCCCCAAACATCGCCCCCACGGCCATACCTGTGGCTCCAGCAGCCACCAGGATCTTAACCCTCTCCAGAACCCTAGCAGAGAGCGCAGCCTCCCTCCTCCTAATCAAGGATGAACGGAAAGACTGTCGCCTGCTCACAGGTCTGCTGCGCCTGCCTCTGAACTGGTCCCTACATCGTTCAACTCTGCCTCTGAGGAAGCTGAAGGCATTACCTCTGCTCTCCTCTGTCCACCTCTCCATCCTAAAATCCTCTTCCCTTCCTCTCTCCAAATCCCTCCTCCTGACCCCTTGTGATCCAACTTCAGTGCTCTCTGCCCTGTTAAACTCCAAGTCACACTTTCTTCGTTTTGCAAGTTTATCCTGTTCTTCTAAGTTTCCCCCTTGTTCTTCCCCGTCTGCTTGCTCTCGCTCGCTCAGCATCCTTTTCTGCTCCTCCCTGATGGCAGCCTCTGCCTCTAAAAACATTGTATTGGTGTAAAACCCTTTGTTGGTTTGCTTCACCATAATGTCCACCTTCTTTAAGAGTTCTTTAACCTGCACCAAGTTGCTGGGGTCTTTGTTGTTGAGTACATGGTACCTCCCCCCACACCTGTCAATCAGAGCTTTGAGCCCAGCAGGTGCAGTCTCCCTCAGATATTCTTCAATCCCGATGTCCTCCAGGTCATCGCCCCTGGTAAACACCACCACAGTGTGGTGACCGACTGCATCCTCCCCGAATATCTTCATCAACTCGCAGGCAGCCTGGTGCTCACAGTCTGTATATCGTCCTATCGGCACCACCAAGAGGAAAGCATGAGGTCCAGGAGCGGAGAGAGACACACATTTGGCTACCTCTGCATGGATCTGCTCCACACTCAGATGAGTGTCCCCAAACCCTGGCATGTCAACCACCGTGACTCTCCTCATCCTCCTCTGTGTGACAGTCTGGCCGTCTTCCTCACCATCTTCGTCCTCTGTGAGCTCTGTGCTCCCAAGCTGGCAAATCTGGGTGACAGAGCTGGCGCTGATCTGTGACAGGAACTGCTTCCGGCCCAGGATGGTGTTTCCAGACGCACTCTTGCCGGATCCGGTCTTTCCGATGAGGACTAGTCTGAGCTCTTCCTTCCATCTGGTTTCAGAGTCCTCTCCTTCTTTCTCACCCCCCATATGAACAGGCTCCTTTTCTCTTCTGGTCCCCTGGTGGAAAAACTGCACAACACAAAGTTTCTATAACTTACTGAGACTTACTATTGATATATCACATTCTAATACATTCACTGCTATAACATGCACTTATAATAAGTTTAATTTAATCACTATAACCAAGAGAAGAACATAGAGTAATACAGTAATAGTATAATATAGGAGCGTATCAGTGTAGAAATGAGCTGTACACATTATACTAATGATAATGGCAATATAGACTATACAAATATAAACGACTTATTGAGTTAAAACACGCCAGCTAAGACTTTTGTTGTGTGTTACATGAAACAAGGCCAGAAAGGTCAGAGCTTTTCAGGAAGGATCCGGACCAACAATGACAAGCTAAAAGGTGAACTATCATTATATAAGAGTGAACTCTGGCTGAGGATAATAACAGCTCATGTTACCCACTAGCTAGGTGCCTAGGTTTGATGTTTATAACTCAAATACGACCCAATAAAATTCATCATTGTCACTATAATCAAATATCAAATGCAGATATCAAGTTTATATCCCCAAAGCCTCGCTGTAACAACTTATATTTATTAGCAAGCCGTCGGTAGCTAATGTTAACACAGCTAATCTGACATTAGCAACATAGCCTTAGCATGTTGCTCATTTATGACGGAGACGTCAACGATCACATGTAGAGATGATCTTACCTCAGTCAGCCTTATTAGACTCCAGTCAGACTTTAAAGAGGCTGTTTGGTTTCTGCATTAAAGCTTTAATGTTATCTGTCTGGTAGGTGAGTTACATGTTGTGTTGAGCTGTTCAACCCAAACAAAAACACTGGACTTTAGTTGGTGAAAGTCAGTTTGGTGACAGTCTGCCCCCTGTTGGCTGATCTGAGAAACTAGCTGTCAAACACACTGGGAATATTGATATACATATTTCATTATTTTGCAGTAAAATCTTTTACCTCAGTAAATATCACGATTAAAAGTAAAATCCTGGTAAAAGTCCTACGTGCAAATTTTACTTAAGTTAATTTGTACGTAGTACAGTATAAAGTTACATTTGTGGAAATACTTGTAACATTGTAGTTCAGTTATTGAGTAAATATGTTACATTCCACCACTGATGTAATCACAGTACAACATAAAAAGTAACAGCATCAGTCCAGATAACATAGTTTTAGTGTCAAGGATAAGGCTACTTGATTACAATTTTAATTAAATTATGTTGATGGGAACATTTCTGACTGTATGTTAATACCAAACAAGACATTCAGCCAGAATCTACTTGTTAAAACAAATTTAACTTTCACCTGACCAAGGCAGAAATATCCTTCTTCATAATAAATGAGCCCATCTACTATACTCTGTTGATCTGTCCTGTACAACGACATCTATCACACGTCTGTCTGTCCTGGGAGATGGATCCCTCCTCTGTCTCTCCCTGAGGTTTCTTCTTCTTTTTCCCCGTTAAAAGGGTTTTTTGAGGAGTTTTTCCCCGGCCGATGTGAGGGTCTAAGGATAGAGGATGTCGTACCATGTAGTTTGTAAAGCACTTCAAGGTGAATCTGTGATTTGTGATTTCGGGCTATATAAATAAAATTGACTTGACTTGACATATGAAGTGTATTAGGCTGTATAAAGTTCATGATCATTCATGATGATGTCATGTCATCACATCTAGGGTTGGGTAGTAGCGGATTATTTATAATCAGGATTACATAACAAGATTACAGAGACTAAGTAACTATAATAAAACCAGATTATAAATACAATTAGATTATGGATAAATTGTCAAGGATTACTTGATTACATATTTGATTATGCCTCAGAAATATGGCATTTCATAATGCTATTTCTCAATGCTGAATATGTTCTCCTCTATATCAAAGTAATTGAGTCCTCTCATATGAATATTTGCTTTTGGTTACTTTAATGATGATTAATAGATAATGGAGTTTTATTCCTTTTCAAAAAAACCAACAATAAAACTTAAACAGAAGCAGAATCCCGCATGCTGCAGAGTACACCTGTTGTTACCACCTGTTGTACCAGTGCTGTCTTTGTTAGTGTTATCTGATTTGATCTGTGAATACTGAATATGCAAAATGAATTTTATTTGCATTAAAAATGAAAAAAAACAACACCTACAATGGAGCATTGGCTGAGAGCAGTGGAGGAAATATTTGATATGGAAAGATTCACAAACATAGTGAGGGAACAGGAGGGGAAATATTAATCAAAGTGGGTAAAATGTGTAGAATAAAAAAGATAAGGGGATGACACCATAGATTAGGGGATTCAATTTGAGATCAGGGCAATGCTGCACACATTTGTAATAGAAGGCACTCCCATGTCACCACTTAGATTTATTTTGGGAATTTTGTTGTTTTTTATTTACTTATACAATTTATTACTGTTGTTGTATACATTCTCCTGAAAACATGTTTTTCGTTTAAGTTTAAAAAAAAAAAAGAAATGAATATTTGAGGAACTCAATTTTTTGTGGCTGCATTCATTTTTTTAAGTTTACGATGCAATACATTCAAAGTTTGATTTGAAGTATTTCAAATGTCTTCAAATTAGATCATTTCTTGTATTAAAATGGATTATTCAACTAGTTACAAAAATGCCATCTGACCCACCCCTGATTCTATAATATCAGACTATTACTATTGACATGTAAGATGTAGGGTACATTTAAATGCTGTAGCCAATAATTTACTGTATAAAAATCCATTGTATTTCATAAACTCGTGTTTTTTTTTTTTAAATGGTTACCTATGAAATGTATGGAATAAAAAGTACAAAGTAGTGTAGAAGTTGAAAGTGTCATAAAACTAAAACAGCTCTAAGGCGACTTGTACCGTACTTGAGCAAATGTACTGATTTACTTTCCACCACAGTTTTTTTTTGTACATATCAGAGTCACTTTATTTCATTAAAGTTGATAACAAAATGGCTTCTTCATTCTGCAGCAATGATATTCTTTCTCTGAATATACATATATTTTTTTATAACAGTCGTAATACTATTTCAAAATTACATCAATCTCAATTCCATAGATCTAAACCATTAAAATATGTCAATTTCCAGCAAAGAAACAGAAAAAGACAAAAAAATAAAGCCAGATATTTAACACAGAAACAGGTGCAGGGCAGCAGGTGGAGGCTCGTGTTCTGTATTTCTGGTTTACAGATTTTTCAAACAGGATAAAAAAAAATCTTATTATTATTAACTCAGGGTCATTAAACGGAAACAAATGCTGAGATTGGAGTAAAATAAATGCTAAATATAGTAAGGAAAATTCACTGATGAAGGTGATATAATTCAAAAAAATGTAAAAAAAAAAACAAAACAAAGGAAGGAAAACTGTCAAAACGTGATATGTGTCCTTAAAGCTTTGAGCAGAAATGAGAACATGAAGCTGCAGATTCATAAACATCCATCTGGAAATATCTAACAAAGCTCAGTTAAAGGGAAAAAAATAACAAAAATAAATTGTACTCCATCAGTTCGAGCTCAAACTAACCAGAAACAGGCCGAATTTAATGAGGAAAAATGTATATTTGGCAAAGGCGTATTTTAAGCATATGGGTTTGAGACACATTAAATCTAGACCAGACACAATACAGTGGGGATTTCTTTAAGATTATACTAAAATTAATTATATTCCAAAGTACAGTAATATAATCCTCAAGTTATCAAAAATGAGTTTCCCTTATCAGCTCCTACTTCAGACACACTTTAACTCCAATACGTTAGATTTTCCAATTATAGATCGCTGTAGATGTGCAGCGATTCAACCTTTGTCAGACACTGACTAACCTCCACTTATTTGTCACCTTGACGGTTTCCTCCCAGCAGAGCACCTGGCTTTTGTACAAGTGATGACAGCTTTTATTTCCTTCACTGTCATCGGGAGTCTACAAGTCAAGCCACCCCTTGTGGACTGTGCGTGTGCTCCTTCTTCTTCTTCTTCTTCTTCTTCTCTGCTCTCCACCGGCACTGAGGTGCAGCGCTGCTATAGCTCGGTGCGGGAGCGGGAGATACGAGGGCCTTTCCTGATTTCTTTCCTCTTCTCTTCTTTCCTCCTCCTCTTCTCCTCCTCCCTCAGGATCTTCTGGAAAGCCTCAGCAGTGTGAAGCACCTGAAGCAGATGAGTAAGGTTGAGAGAGAGGGGTTTTTAATCAAGATAATGTTATTTTAGGGACTGTTATTTATTACATCCATTTAAAAACTCCTGCTTAACATGAAAATGCTGGAAAGGATGGGTTCATTTTATTACACATACAGAACAAATTTTAGGTAAAAAAGTATCAGGTCACAACTCCCCTCTTTCTCTGCTACATGTGGATTGTTATGCATTAGAGGTGTGAATCAGCAGAGGCCCCGTTTTTTTATCCTGATACTTGAGTCACGATACGATATTATTGCGATTTTAAGCGTTTTGCGATATGTTGAGTATTGAGATATAATATATTGCGGTTTAACTGTTTAACTGCATTTTGTGTCCACAAAATTAAAGTCAACCAAGAATTGTTTTGTCAATTAAGAGAAAATTCTCAGTCTATTCATCTCACTTCAGTCTTTTTTTCTCCACATTGAGAGTCAAACCCACAGACTGACCAACAAAGTATTCAGTCAAACTGAACTCAACTGATATCAAACATGTATGGACGACAACAACTGCAGCATTTTATCAAACTTTCCTCAACTTTAAGCTTCACTGATCTGAATTTTTTTGGAAAGAAACAGAAAAAAGCAGAACTTTGCAACATTATTTCAACAACTTCCCGAACAATATCCTGACGCACATTGTGCTTATAGATTCCTCATATCTTCTAGTTTCATCCAGGCGGCAACCTCCGGGTCTGAGCAGGGAGGCAAACCAGGAAGTGCCTTAAGCTGCATTCTACCGAAAATTCCAGCAGGGGGCACTGACGGTGGCTGCAAAAGGATTTTAGTCCATTCATTTCAATACAAAATGAGAAAACTTCTCACTTGATTTATAACCTCAGAATTTTTTTTAGGACAACACTATAGTCTCAATCACTAGTAAAAAATCTTCAAGACAATTTGAAGTTAATTGTGTATATAATGGCATGAAAATAGAAGATAAAGAATCGTATGATTTGGGGCGGGGCTACCTTCGATTGACAGGTCACTAACAAGGCGAGCCGTCATCAGGAGAGAAGCAGAACAATGCGTATCCACGGCAACGTGTCAATAAAGTTATATATAACGTTATAGATAAAAAGGACGTTTAGCGGTTTGGTATCATAACTTTGACCCTTTCACACTGTATTTTCACTTAATGACAGTTTATTTGAACGCTTTGTTCAGTAAAAATGTCTTGTTCAATGTTTGGTTGGACTAACAGACACTCCAAGGAGTCGCTGTTCAGTTTTCTGAGGTCAGTAACATACATTTCGTTTTTGTTTTTTGCTAGCCAAAACTAACATCCCAGTTAATGCTCCAGTTAATGCTAACATGAATTAGCAGCAGCTTCTCTCAGTCAGGTTGAGGTGTAGAGAGGCTGTAGTCAGTGATCAGATCCCTCTCGCTCCTCCACAGTCCAGATATGGTCTGCTCCCCGTACCGGAAACAAGATGGCGACGAGTGTAATGCTGAACTCGATGCTTCCAACAGGTCACAAACCAATGGGTGACGTCACGGTGACTACGTCTATTATTTATACAGTCTATGGTTTCGTCCAGTATATTCCTAAAAGTGAGCCTGCTACAGCCTCCGGAAAAACCCCCCAAATACTGATAGCCTGCCGGCGCTAAATATCAACACTTGCCGGCCATGCATATGTTTGTATTATTGAATTATATGGTTTCTCCATTATATAGGTATAAGTTTTCTTGTTCTTTACATTTTTTCCGGTTAAACCGAAAGGGAATTGTTCACTGTATAAGTTGATTTCAAACTAAAAAAAACTAAACTAAAAATAAAAAGCTCCTGCTCAACTTGTACAGTACAATCCAAGTCTCATTTATCCAGTTTATGCTTAAACCGACTATCAACTCAGGGTCATTAAATGGAAACAAAAAAGATTGGAGTAAAAGAAAAATTCACTCAAGTAGGTGATGAATTAAAAATTATTCAAAAAGACGTAAAACCCCCCCACAACTTTCCTTCAGACAAACAAAACATGATTTGTTAACTTAAAACTTTGAGCAGTAACAAGAACATAAAGTTGTTGGTTCATAAACATTCCTCTTGAAATATCTAACAAAAAAAGTTGGTTTTCTCACTTGTTCTGAAACATCTGTGCAAAAACCTTACTATTTAAAAAACTTTCTCGTACACGTTGTCTGTGTACTACATGTCCCTGTGAGTCCGGACAAGTTCTGTGTGTACTCCACAGAAGTGTTTTAAAGGGGATGTATTGTGAAAACCTTTTTTCAGTGTTGATGCACATCATTTGGGGTAACTGGAGTGTCTACTAAACCACAAACTGTGAAACAAGACAAACCAAACAGGACAAATCCTTTTCTTTTTCAGTTATAACCAAAATTATTTGGTTAGGTTTGGTAAAAGACCATGGTTTGGGCTAATATAAACTCTTTCAGAACATCGACCATGTGTTAGAAAGGCAAAAAGGCTTTCTGGCGTAACTTCTCCCGTGCTGACCAATCAGAGCAGACTGGGCGTTTTTAGTAGGAAGGCTTAAAGAGACAAGCGCTAAAACGTATTTCTGAGTATTTCCGCCAGAGGGTGGATACAGGTACATTCAGACAGGATGAGAAAAATAGTGTTTTTTAACATTAAAGTTTATACATGACCTAGTATGAATCTGAAAATGAGCACAACATTCATTCATTAATTATCCTAAACCGCTTATCAGCACTAGGGGTGCAAGGGGCTGGAGCTGATCCCAGCTGACATTGGGCGAGAGGCGGGTACGCCCTGGACAGGACGCCAGACTATCACAGGGCTGACACATAGAGACAGACAATCACACTCTCATTCACTCCTACGGGCAATTTAGAGTCGCCAATTAAACCTAAGTGCATGTTTTTGGACTGTGGGAGGAACCCTCTTGCTGTGAGTGCTAACCACTACACCACCGTGTAGCCCTGAGCACAATATGTTCCCTTCAAATAGTACGGTATTTGGAAAGTAGTGAGCATAGGACTGGATAAATGAGACTTGGACTTTACTGCAAGAGTTATGCAAGAGTTTGTAAATAGATGTTTTGATAAAGTTTTGCTGTTGTTTTCATCAAGAGTTTTCTCCAATTTTGGATTCTACCTTCACTGTGGAGGCATGCAAGAATATCAGTTTTTTTCACAAAAGTGACATGGCGAAGTCATTAAGATACAAATGATCCTTTTGGGGGTTAAGTTTTGCTTTCAGAGAGGCTGAGAGAGGAACTACGTGTATGCATCTTACTCACATCGTCTCTCTCCGTGCGGTAGGGGTTTATAAAGTCGGGGGATTTCTCCGTTATTCCCAGTTCCTGTGACATCTGAGAGATGAGCAGAACAGACAGAGGAAAAAAGGAAGAGAGGGGACATTAGAATTTCTTTAAAAAGAGATAAGGAATTAAAAATGAGACACTGTAACATCACTTATTCTGCAGTTAAAAGGCAGTATGAGGCATGCAGTTGCAGACCAAAATCGATATTTCTTCTAAAGCTCTGAAGCTTAGTTTATTATTTTATCATTCAGCTTTAGACTCTGTGAGCTACACGAAACCGAGAGTAAGGGGATGAGAAACTAAGAGTGGGGTTACCGAGGCACAAATGAGGGCTGGTTTGTACACTTTCAGGGCGCTAACTGCTGCTGCCTGGAGTCTCAGAATTAATCCACAATATAATCCTCTTGGCACATTGCTAAGGTCACAGATTAATCCTGCAAGAGTTTAGTTCATTAACCCACACATTAAATGGGGGAATATCGTTTTATCTGACTTGCTCTTTAAGTTCCAAAGGTCACAATACATCATGGACAAATTTGATGACAAATGACACATTTAGCAGTGACGGCTGAGGAGATTCAGTGTCACTGAGGAAGTGTTGTGCACCCACAACCTGTCACACTTACACCACCGTGAGCTATAGATTTAAAATGTTTCCCAATGTTCTCACTAAACTCTTCTGCAGAGAAAAAAGGACCCATTTCATCATGTGAAATCCACAACATGTTAAATCTTTCCTTCTTCCCCACAGACGAGATAAAATATTTGAATCCTGGATAAAGAAAGGACTTACAACCTTTCTCTCATTTATACACAAAAGCGCACTTCAAAGTTTCAAAACTCTGGAGGACAAACTTGGCCCGCAGCAGAACAACTTCTTCAGATATCTTCAAGTACGACATTATTTCAATCAGTTTGAAAAGAGCAGACCTTCAGATTTATCAACAGCAATCTGAGTTTTTTATAATCCTGAAATCAGCCACCAGGTCAATACCAAATAAATTATTTTCCAGATTGTACCCTGCTCTTTAAAGATAAAAAATGTGACCACCTTGTACTTTAAAGGGGACAAAGAGGCAGAAATCTGCTTTTCTAAGGGGGCTTGTGGGGGGAATTTGCAGTTTTCAATGGTGCTCAACTAACTGTATGGAAAACAATGCCAGGAAATAATACAAGAATACCAGTTTGACGTGTTGGAGATAATATGACTCAATGGAAGCAAATAAAACAGGCCCAAATTGAGTTTATATTGGAAAGGCATTCACAAAACATTAAGCATGCTTTCCGAGACTCAAATACCCCTGAACCTGGACACTCTTTACCTAATACGGGCTGTGTTTTGTTTTAAAACAGAGGAGGGACAAAAGCTGCTGCAGGCTATGATGGTGTATTAGGGCCAAGTATGAAGGGGAAAAAAAAGGCTAATATTTCAAGAAAAAAGTGGTAAATCTACGAACGAACTACATCACCACGGAAGCTGCTGCATGCCGTGTATTATGTCTGCAGTGAGTGACTTAATCAAATTATACTTTGCAATCAGATTTAGCAATAAGGAAATTCTTGTGGTTTTATCCCAGAATCACCATATTATCATAAGTATCCGGACTTTGAAGAGATATTGTTGTGAATTGGGCCTATTCAGGAGAAAACACCGTACTAATTTGGATGAAGTGATGGATGAAGCTTTTCTGCATCAGGAACTACAACACAATGGACAGATGCAAGGATATCGCTGGTTACATCTACGGGCAATTCAAATGGGATTTGTGGTACAGCAGGATACAATACGACAGATCATCAAATTAATTGATCTTCAAAGTGTGGAGCTTCGAAGAGTGCAGCGTCTTAAGCCCCGGCAGTACAACACTAAAGGGCCTAATGCCCTTTGGCACATGGATTCCTTTTTTCTCTTTGATTTGACACATTTTCCTCATAAATCTGCTATTTTTTTCTCTTTGATTTGCCACTTTTAATCTCATAAATGTGTGACTTTTTTCTCCAAGATTTGCCACTCTAATCTCATAAATTTGCAAGTTGTTTCCCGAAATATTACCCCCGTCCCCGGGTCTGTATTTTATTTTATTTTACTTTTTCATACTTGGCTCTAATACGCTGTCGTAGCAGGCCCTTCTGGCAACAAGGGGGGAAAAAATCAATCACTGATAAGGCTATATCCAGTATAGGAAATATTTAAAACTGTCTTAGTCTTTGAGGAGCCAAAAAGACAAATTCTATAAAATTTGGAAATGAATGGATCTATATTTCCGTTAAGGAATGTCGTTCTTTAGCCACATTCAGCAGAATTATTTCAAAGCAATACACAGAAACAGGTTTTCTTTTCGGTATATTTAAGAGCCCATGAAGGTGAACTTCCATGGATTTGTAAAGCAGCTGGCACCAAGTGTTATGACTGTGAGTCATTCTTTGCATACTGCTGTGTGTGCACCCTGTGTTTTTGTTTCTCATTTTTATATGCAAATAGAGGTGTGCTATAGCTGCGGGAGGATTGGTGGAAAGGTTCCACGCCGTGGCCCGGGATTGGCTGCAGCCGGGAAACCACCTGGTATATAAAGAGCCAAGATGGCGGCTGTTCCTTCATCCTCCTCTTCTCCCAACCTGTCACACTTTTGTGTAGTACAACTTGTTTGAGATTTAGATATGTTTCCTTTTTGGGTAGTAAGGGTGGACTGTCTGTGTTTATTATCCTTTTTTTCTCCTGTTTAATTCAGTAGGGAGGTAAGTCTTTGTCATTTGTTCTGTTAGGTAAATTTCTTATTTCCTAGATGGACTCATTTGTTTGTTATTTTGGTCTTAGTCCACCCTGAAGCCTAACAATAGCTATGTGTTCATCAATTTATTTTTGTAAATAAACACTTTCCCTTACATTCAACAAATCTTTGTTTGTGGCTACTTGGGACATGAGGAAGATGGGG
Organism: Centropristis striata; assembly: GCF_030273125.1. Taxonomy (NCBI): domain Eukaryota; kingdom Metazoa; phylum Chordata; class Actinopteri; order Perciformes; family Serranidae; genus Centropristis; species Centropristis striata. Next base: position 7,976,914 of record NC_081529.1, on the reverse strand, counting down.
CCTCCTCATGTTATGTCCTGGGCACCCCTAGACTGGGGCGTAACACAAGACATCTACTATTGCTGGACTGCGTCAGCGTGTTCTGCTAGATATCGCTGAAGAACTACATTGCTTAGTGGAAGAATAATCATTTATCGATACATATTTGCAATTTTTGTTGCTGTGAAACATTGCCTGGTATATAACTGTTTAGAAAACCAGTAAGCCATGAGAGACCGTGGTTTATAGTGGCTTGAGAGGAGCTGAGAGGGCCCAACAACGTCACTTTTCACTGTCTCACTGTAAACCACGGCCTCTCATGGTTTATTGCTTGAGTACTCCTGGAAGTTAAGATGTAATACTGGATATTTTCCTGATGACTGGAGTTAAGGCCAACTTTCTTTGCATGTGCACATATACATACATGTATAAAAAAAACTGGAAAAAAGTAGTAGGCCTGGGTGATTATATTATGATCAAATGTGTTGGAAATTTGTGTGACAACAGCCAATCAGAGTCGACCTTTTCCTGCTCCGTTTGTAAGTTGCTGGAGAATAAACAGAAAGACTGAACGTGGAGCTAAACGCGGAGCTGAGGGCAGCAAAGTAGATGTCAGCCATGACTGTGAGCAATAAACCAGGAGGTACAGGTGAATGTTAGGAAAGAGAAAAGGAAATAAAAATCTTTCCACCGCTGTATCGAGAGAAAACTAACATTCACAGCACGGCAATTCGCACACAGGTATGGTGCATTCAATAGCGTCGGACAGCTATGGTGCGTTCAAGAGCATGGGACATATGAAAACTTAGAGAAACACGTTATTACTGAATGGAACTTAGTTCAATAAACAAGTTAACAAAACATTAACAGTTTGGGCTTTCTAACAACAACAAACCTCACAATTTGTTTATTTTGGGTCTTGCATACCTGCAAAAACACTCAGGGCTGTAAAGTAGTTCTCTGTGTTAATTTATATTTTTCTACATTTGTTATACTATTGAGTGAAATAGTTTTTATATTTTTCTATGTTCATCTTATTTAATTTGTTATTTCCTTTGTACGTTAATAAAATATTGAACTTATATCTAGTTTCTTTAATTCTCAGCACAGATGCTTTAAAACAATATAAAAAATTGTGATAATAATAGAGATTGGACAATATGAAAAAATACATTGTGATCATTTTTTTTGACATATCGCCCAGCCCTTGTTTCATGTATAAATATCTGAAAGCTTTTTTAACCATGTCGATATTGTCTTTTCCATATGAAATTAAAATATAAAGAAATAAAACCAATTGAAACCTTAAACATGCAGAAGTTTAAAGAATTTAAGGCATTTACTTGTAGCCCTGTGGTGTGGTTTGAGTCCACATTCTCACATCAAACCAACAACATGTTTTGTTAAGGTTAGCTCTGCAGGTGATCTCATAAATATTTTCAAAAGCAGTGCTTTCACAGTTGGATTCAAACATAGTATTATTATATATTTATTTTTCATACCCTCACGACAGAAGACTGGATAATACCATTATGAACAAGTAACCATAGTTACAATAAGAACAGGAGATATGATTGAATAGTCTTACAAGTGTGAGGACATGTTGGTGGGCTCCTCCTGTGAAAACTCCTGTCTGGTTACAGAAATGCAGTCCCCAGCGCAGCAGACCGTCCCAGTCTGTGTTCCTGTCGTAGTAGTGGTGAACAATACGGGGGAAACGTAACGCCACGTCGCCGAAAAATGCTGTATTCTCCACTACATGGGAATAAGCTGCAGAGATTTATAGGGAGAGAAAAGAGAGAGAAACATGTAGGTTAATCAGAAGAAACAGACAATATATTTGTGCTGAATACACACAGAACAGCTGATAAACAGAACAAAGAGAAAAAGTGCAGCTCAAGCAATGGTTGATGTGGTTCAGGGAACACTGAAATAGGGTGCAGGGTTGACTAAGCCTGAAAAACAGGTAAGATGTTATTTGTGACTTTCAGACAGACGTTAAGACTTGATATTATTGGCACCCGCTGGCACCAGAAGGAGATAAGGATGAAAGAAGGACTGACTGACGGAGGCGGAGCTTTCAGAAACGGGTAACAGCACAAGACAAACCAGTCAGAGGTGATGGAGACACAGAGTGTGAAAAACATTCTTGAGAAGCTGCTAAATAAAGTAGCTTATATAAGCAGCGAGATTGAAAAAGAAACAAGAAATAAAGGCAGCTGAGGTGTAAATCAGACCTTCTTTGATCTTATCGTCCATTGGGAAAGGGTCATCAGGCTGCATGTTGGCCGCAACCAGGATCTGTCTCGAATCCTCCAACACCTAAGGAAAGAGAAAAAAAAACAGCTCAGCAGTCAGATTTATTTACTTTACACCGTTTACTCTTTACACTGGGATTTAAAACAACTACAGGGAGTTTTAGAAAAAAAGATAAGATAAGATAAGATAAGATATGACTTTATTAAGTCGTCACAGCAGATCAAGATACAGACACAGATATAGAAGACAGAATAAGAATATAAAAAATAAGACATATACATACATTCTATACACATAATATACATACATTTCTGCTATCTGGCATTTATTATTAATATATAATTTTTCAGTTTGTCTGTTTTCCTTTAGCATGTTAAATAGGTTAAATAGGTTGTTGCATGTCATAGTATGAACATCAATCAATAAATATATTTAAATATATAAGTGGTATATGACATATATGATATAGAAAAATACAGAAGGCCTAATGTGATCAAATGTAAACAGAGATAACTGATTTAACTGATTATGAAACAGTTTTAATTTAATTCTTATGCCTCTGAATCACCTAAATATCAGTTGGTAGAGAGTTCGTCCATTGATCAGAGGGTCGGTGGTTCGATCCCCGACCATGGCAGCCTACATGTGGAAGTATCCTTGAACAAGATACTGAACCCCAAATGGCTCCCGATGCTGCGTTCATTGGTGTGTGAATAAACAGGTGGCCCCAGTGTGCCCTGGTAGTAGTAGTGTGTCTGTAGTGTAACGCACTATATAAGTGCACCCCATTTACCATTTAAACAAATGAGACAACCGTCAGCGAGATCACTGGCTTTTCCTATGTAGTAATATTTAATGCCCGTCGCTGATGTAAATCATTTCATCTGACAGTGAAAATCAGACAAAATAATTTATGGCATGACGCAAATGTTTACATTTCCCCAGGCAGAGTTTAAGTAGCATGTTAGTGAAATGAGTCATGTTACAGGAGTTGTGATGTTCGACACAATTCACAGACAAAATTACAGACCTCTTCTAATGTTTGTGTACATCACAAAATGCCCGCGCAGGTAGCCCACAATCCGCTGTGTTTTGGTTAATTTCCTTTTATTGGGTCAGATTCTGGTCGGATTACGTTCACAGTGCAATGAAAATGGCATTAGGGTCGGTTTTGAACGGGACTGAGACTTGGACCGGTTGTTTTGGTCCACACCAGGGTACGATTGGAGCGTTCACAAGCAACCAAACGAACCGTAACAAGGATTTAATACCACCAGAGTTCGATTAAAACGGACTAAACTTTAGGTTGTGGAAGCGCCCTAAAACACATAATGAGCACATGGACTTTGATCAGAGGCAGAGTATCTACGGGGACAGCATATCGAAGAGATAAAAGCTGAAACTCAGTTAAGCACTCCATCTCACACACGCAAACACAGAGCGGTATAGAAATGCTGACAATGTATTTCAGCCACTGAAGGTTGACTACGTTGGTTGTCCTTGAGAGGCTCGCAGATGCATAGATAGCAGTCCTCTGGGAAGATGAGGCATACAAAGCTCAGAGCTTAGTCTGAGTGAATGGCACTCCAAGCAGCTGAGTCGGAATAAACATTCAAATGGATGCGAGGAAACACGCTGATGAATGTAATCGTTGGATTTGAAGCTTTTGATTCTGCGTCGGGCTGCGAACCTTCTCATCCTTCCATCTCCAGAGAACGTCAAACTCTTAGATGTCACTGCTGCACTAAGTGGTTTTCTGATGGTAGTGTGGCCTCGTCTGTGCTTGATTTTTTACTGCCCACGGACTATGTGAACACATGATGTGAGAGCACACACACACACACACACACACACACACTACCTTGAAGAGGCCTTTGAGCATGATGTCTATGATCTTGTACTGCTGGTTGATGTCGTTCAGCTCCACCAGATTCTTGAGGGCGTTGAGCTGATCTTTCCTCTTGGTCTCAAACAGCCGCTTGTCTAATAAAGAGGAGTCAGGAAGACACACACTCTCCACATGGACATAACTCACATAAATGCTCTCTCCTGCAACCATCTGTCACATTGAAAGGCACAGAAACACTCGGTGACTTGCACGCAGACAGACACATTCTGTGCATTTGGCAGCAGCTCTGCACACTCGCAGCAGAAGGATACAGATCTCCAGGTTGGAGTCATGTCTCAGTCTGTGCGTGTCGGAGTCTGCCGAGCTGAGGGCGGCAGCGGCGAGCGCCAGGACCACCGCACACACACTCCGCATGGTCAGCAGGGGTCAGCAGAGAGGCGCTCTTCTGGACAAAAAGAGGACAAGCCACATTGTTAAACATCTCAATACAGGCACACATTTGTCTGATTCCAATTTGTTAAAGGCTTACAGGGAGGATACTGAACATCTGAAAACAGAACTCTCTGACTAGGACTGTCATGCTGAACACATTTTCTTTTGATACAGAGATTTTGCTTTCATCTGAAAACAGGGAAATAGTTTTCTTATTCATGAAGCCATTTTTTCTCCTTCCAAAAGCAGCTAGAAAGGCTCTCTCTTGTGATACTCGTGGAATACGTGAAACACGGAAACATGCTGGGGATAAGTGGTCAATATGGAACACTAGAGGGGAGCCGGCATTTGAAGAGAGGCTCCTTATGTTCCTTTTAAAAGACACATCTGATGTCTGGCACTTGCATAATCCCCAGAGCACATTTACAATCTCTGTACCAGACTCCATCTCTCCCCCCCGTCCCCCCGGTTACCCGATCCAAACGCAGTGGTCGTCTCTCTCCAGCATTTTCATCAAGTTGCAACTTCCTCTTTTCCCCTCAGTGGCTTTTTCTTTTTCATTCGAAAGGGAAGGATGTGAGCGAGAAGATAAATACAACAGCTAAAAATAGGTCCTCATCAAATGAAAATTTGATGAAAGCCAAATTTTTAAGAAAACATTAGCAGAAAACAGAAGTAACCAGAGGGAGGGGAGACAATGTTTATGAAAAGCTACAAGATATAATTCACATAGTTCATGCATAATTTAGCAAGGGTTCCATCAATGATACTATCAGAGGGAGGCAGAAGGAGGGACGGGGGCTGGGTGGTGGGGGTGTAGGGCATGCAGGGAGAGTCAGATGGGAGAAGGAAAAGATGAGCGAAGGGGCGTTGAGGCTTTTGGATAAAAGGGGAGAAGGGGAGAGGAGTGTGAAGGCGAGACCCTGCGGGAAATAACAGCTTTCCTGGTGAATATTTCATCCATTCATACCTTTGCTAAGACACAGCAGTAAAACTTAAGACTCGCAGAGAGGAGAGATAGTGCAAGATAGAGGCTCTGCAAGAGGATAATGAGCACCAGGGACTTGATTTTGCACTGACAGAATTGATCTTTACAAGCGCCCGGCTGCTGATTCTCCAATCTGAAGGACTAGGAAGTGAGCAAACGTCTCGGGTGTGAATGTTAATTTAGACTGGATGAGCCCCCTTAAGAATCTCACTTAAATCAGAGGAGAAAAAGCATATGGTCTTAGACATACGCCCCTGTTTTCATTTCACACTTCATACATCCTCAGTTCCTTTCCTAGCCTCCTCTCCTCGCTAGAGCCCTGCAAGGAGGCAAAACCCCCTAAAAACCCAGCACAGTCCAGCTCCAGCACGACAAAAGACTCAACAATTTTTCACACCAATCACATGAAGTGTACACACACACACACACACACACACTGTATGAACGTAGACTGTGTGTGACCTTCTGGATGTGTGGAATAACATGGATCATTAATTAACATAAGATCCTGTGGCGTATCTAGAGATTTGAATAATCAATGAAGTTACGCCGCCACACTTATCTTTTCAGCCAGTCTGACCTCAGCCTGAGCCATGAAGAAATTAAAAAAAATAACCAAGCCTGCCCTGTATGTACCCAGTGTGTGGGGCCAGTCTCCTCCCACCAGAGATGCAGGCGGAGGACGGCCAACACGAGGACAGGAGGTACCAGGTATTTAACTAAATGAGCTACCGTGCTTCAGAGCTGTCATTATAAAGTTAACTGTATATTCCAGGTGCTGAAAAGACTTCTACAAAAGATACACCTGTGTATCCTCGATCATAGCTTCTCTAGCCTCCTCTGTTCTCCAGATACATTTAAGAAGCTGAGACCTCCTTCAACTTTACACAATTAGGTCGATTTTGGGGTCACAGGCTGGAGGACGTTAGGGCTTTCCTCAACTAAAGACATTCTTAGTTGACTGACCTTTTGGCACCAAATCGATTAGTTGATTTAATCAACTGATCTGTAACACTGAGTTCATCCACAAAGTATCATGCAAAAACAGAACTTTAAATATTGTGATTACCCGAGATGTGCTCATAAGATTCTTGGAAAGAAATCATTGAACATGAAAAAAAGCATAAAAAGGACTACTCAACTAACAAAATCTTTGTTTACTAAAAACAAACAGACCAATTATCCAACTATTCCATTAAGAGGAGGCAGCCCTAGAGGATGGAGGCAAAAAAAAAGAGAAATGAGAAGAGCGCACATTGTCCCTCTTCAGAGGATATTAAAACTTTTTTCTGTTTCACAATAGCCGTGATTCTACCATAGACTGTATAAAGGGATTCTACAGCACATCAGCTGTCCAAAAACTCATTTTACAGCAGATATTATTCCAGATATTCCAACGTGACATGAAAAAGAGCCTCTTGTTTTTTCTATTGCAACTCCATTAGTGGTAGTCCTGTGTCCACTGAAGTCTGTTATTTAAAAATAAAACTTTTTCTTCTTACAGAGTCAGCAAAAACAAGTGTTCCTGGAGACAGCTGAGTGAAGACAATGTTCGATTAAGGCCAATTTGTGCATTCTGAGAACATCTTTTGGGTAGCTTCCCAGCTTTCTGAGAAATGCAGCACTAAATATCCTTAAGTGCTGGTCGAAAGCCTCAATATTTCTAGATAACAGCCAAGGAAAAGGGGGGCCATGTCTCTCCCGTGGCAGCGGCTGGCTCGTCCACCTATTTGATGTTCCCGTGTGCTCCCATGCAGTCAGCCATGTAGCTCTGACAGATATTTATTGGCAGAAAGGTTATCGCCACCAGCGCAGTTGAACGCGGTCAACACATATCTCCAGCAGCCGCTAACGTTTACGTGCAATTGGGCAAAGTGCTGAGACTTTAAGAAGCAGTGTAAGAAGGGCATTAGGAGCGGATCAATCATCTCTAATGTGGCATGGGCAGCGCAGAAATGAGAGTCTAAATGCATCCATTAACTGTAAGCAGGCAATTCTAATTATACAGGATGATCATTTAAGAAAATCTAAGTCATAGGAGAAGCTACCAGCAAAGCACTCACATTTTAAAATCAGATTACACTAAATGGCAGCGACTGGGACTCATGCTTGGGGAGAAGTGACACCTTTGACGGATAAACCACTAACATCACAGGTTTTCTCCCTCTGGTCATAGCTCCCCTGCTTTTCTGGCTCACAGAAGCTGTACACACACCAGCCCTGCACACATATTGCAAGACCAGTATTACCACACAGCTGCTTTGCAAGAAGGGTACTTTGCATGAATTTCCCTACAGCTGACCCACTAATGGTCAGCATCCATGGTGGGAGGGTCTGCTTCAGATTTGGTCTCTTTATGTGGCACTTAACTTGGATGAGGTGTGTTCGCCGCGAGGAGGTCTGAAGGCAAAGTAGTTCTTGCCGAAGCTGTGTAAACCCACGTAAATCTCTTGGCCGGGGGAGATTTTCCTCCTCTGCCAAACAACAATCTCTTGTGGCAGAGAGGCTGAAGTTTGATTTCCTGTGTGGGAGATCCAGGTTCCAGCTTTGTCAGATAAGTAGGCTAGTATATCGAATCATACTACACACCCGTGAAGATAGCTCCTCTCTGAATTCCCCAGGGTGTGAAAACATGCATCTGATATTCAGCGATGCAATGTGACTGCAAATCTGTCATTTCTCTAATCCCGCTGGATAAGACGAAAGAAAAAAAAAATCTTCAATCAGGAGCTGGAAACAGTCCAAACTGTTAACCAAGCAACTCTGTGACATTAATTTCAAGAGGCAAAACTAGCCCTCGAGGCAAGAGCGACTCCTGAGAGGATGGAGCAAGAAGCAAGATGCTTATCAGACAGCTGGATGTGCAGCAGGAGAGGATCCAGATTCCCCTCAGGCTGCCAGCCTGCTGTGGGAGGTTTGGGGTTCAAGGACTGACACATCATCTCTCCCTCTGCCTGCATCTGCGAGCCTCTCTCCCTGTTATCATTCATGCAGAGGCACGGCCACGGACATGCGTAATGGTGATGGTGATGATGATGATGGCAGAGCCTGGATAAAGACTGTCATGTGGACCATCAATTACAGATTGCTTAATTGATTGCATGCGCCCTACCTGACCCACGTTGCCTTCAGCTGTGCAAACGCACCGGCATCAATATTGAGTGAATTTACTTTATTTAAAGCTGGTAATTACGCGTTTGGTAAGAAGCCGTGATCTAAAGCGGATCTACTGGTGATAAACATCAAGTCCGCAATACATTAAAAAATATTTATACAAGGTTTTCCTCGAGGGGAGCGCTTTCGGGAATTAACCAAGTATTTGAAGTCGCTCCTCGACCGATGGATCCCGCAGCTGTATGCCCCGCCGGATCCAAGAGCCAGCGGCCGGCACAGGTGATCCATCCAGCCGATAAAGCGCTGGACATTACAGCCACCAAACTAGCGGATCACTCACCGTGTTGTAGAGAGAAACGGCGGTGCCACACGGCAGCGATCACCGGACAGCGTTTCCTCCAAAGTAGTGCAGTTTAACCTTTTTTTTCCTTCTTCTTATCTCCACACGATACGTTTAAGGTCAGCTCGCCGATGAAGCGGGGACGGGGGTCGGTGTGTCCCGGTAGATCCTCAGGTGACAGCAGCACGGAGGTGGAGGTGTTCATTTACATGCGGCTCTCGCTGCTCCACTCTGCCACCGCCACGATAGCACCGGCTGGCTCGCCTTGGACGAATGACAGCCAGCGGGCGCTCACCGAGGAGGAGGATGCTGTTTCCGCACGGAGGATTTAGAGAGAGACACCGCCAGAGCGTGGGGGTGCGTTCCGTTTCCCTCGTGCGTTTCCTCCTCTGACATAATGATGTGCTGACATTTTGCAAGCTTAAATATGTGAAAAATATTTTGGTTAAAATGGCAGAAAAAAGTTGTTTAAAAAATAATCTTTTTGAGGATGTGAACGCAAGTTTTGCACATTTTCAAGAACGATTTATCAAAGTATTTTTACTTTTTAATTATTAATTTTTGCATGGACTATTTATATTTATGTTTTATGCTGCTCTATTTTTAAGGATTTTATTGTATTTTTATTTATTTGTGGTCTTTTTTTTTATTCTGCTATTATTTAAAAAAAAAAACCTTTTATTAATTTATAGTCTATTTCTTTGTTTTATTCTGCCTAATACTTTTTATACTGTTTTTGTATTATCTGAGTAAATGTTTTTATGTCTTGCAGTGTCGGTCAAAGGTACAATTGTAATCATTGCCTTTCTGTTAGTATATTTATCTTTCTAATTAATAAAAAAAATAAAAAAGTAACCAATATTTACTTTGTCTTTGACCATGTGTCCTGTCAGACTGAATCACTGCCTGAGAAATATATAAAGATTACTTTAATACATCAAAACATCTGCACTTATGTTCTTAATGGAATACCTGAAACCTAATGCAGACATCAGTTGACATTATAGTCAGAAAATAAAAAGGTTCCCTGCAAGCCTTTGCCCCAAACTGACCTGTCCCAAGTGCCGAAGCACATCAACAACAGCTGAGCAGTAAGGTCATGTCCTCCTCACAATCACTGTCAAACACACCAGTGTCCTGTAGGCGTGGTCGCATATATGGATGGATTACTGGATGCCCCCTTGGCCTTCACCTGCAGGATGTCACTCGAAGAAACACTTAGAGACAACGAGGATATGCAAAGTGAAGCCCAAAGAGCCAAAAAACAACAAGAAAGACACAAAATGACCCCAAAGTGACACAAAATATCTATAAAAAATACACAAAATTACAACAAGGAGACACAAGACTCCACAAAAAGATCCATAATAACTACAAAGGAATGCAAAACAGCAACAAAAAAGAGGAAAAACCATCAGAAAGTCTGCGTCTTGCTGTTGTGTCTTGTGTAGGAGAGGTGGTGATTATCAATAAGCATACTACTTCTACTTGCCCGTAGAAGGATTTTGTTGCACTGAAAATCCCCCATACCACCCAGTACCTCCTTATGGATGAGTGACCTTATGCTCCATTTAAGTCTTGAAAAAATTAAATTTACACTTAAAGAGGGTCAAAAGACATCTTCTATTCCACCTGGAACCCAGTGATGTCTTATATTAGCAAACTAAAAACCCTCCCTGATAATTCATGAATCCACGAATATCAGATCCTGAAGGACGATGCACGGCACAGCCAACACAGCCTCCTCACTTATCCTCAAGTTTTAATTTTTAAATTACCTCCACTTTCCTTTTTTCTCTGTTTTAACTATCCATATCTGTTGAATAAATTCATATTGTAACTGTTATTATTGTTATTATTATTATCTTTTTTTTTCTTTCTCTTTTTCATTTAATTTTCTTAGATTGGGATTGTTGTAGGGTGGGGGGCGGTGGGGTTTTGTATGTGTGTTCTGTAAAAAAAAAAAAAAATCAAAAAGTATTATCTGTGTATATGACTGTATTTCTATAACTTGTTCTCAATAAAAAGATAGTTAAAAAAAATAGGAGAGGTGGTGAGGCCTTTGTCTCGTCTTGTTTTTCTATATAATTTCCATCACAACAATCCCTGTCCTGAAGTCTCTTCACTGGCTCCCTGTTGCATCCAGGATTCAGTTTAATATTCTTACTCTGACATATAAAGCATTACATGGTCAAGGTCCCCTATATATAGTTGAACTACTTCACCCATATCTGCCGGCTCGGTCTCTTCGGTCAAACACACGACATCTTCTGTCTGTTCCACGAACCCGTCTGAAAACACGTGGTGATCCATAATTTGAATATGTGGCACCCAAACTCTCTACACTCTCCCATGTGGTCCAATATCTCTGTGGACCCCCTAAAGACCTATCTTTTTAGACAGGCATTTGGATGACCAGCTTGCATTGTAAATATTATTTTATAATTTTATGTTTAATTGTGTTTTAATTGTCTTATGTTCCCCTTTTTTCTGTAACGCACTTTGTGATTTTATCTGTGAAAAAAGCTCTAAAAATAAACTTTACTGACTTTACTTACCTACTTGAGAAAAAACTCTCGATTGGTCAAGTACCGAATTTGCACAGTATATAGAATTTAAAGAATGTATTTATTGACTTACCAGAAAACATTCTCTATTGTGAAATATATCATTATCAAGGCATGAAATGACCTACAGAAGATTTTGGCCACACAACTGCAACTCTCAGTGGACTCAAACTTCTGCCTGGGCACATGAAAGAAAGAAGAGCTGAGGCTGGAGGGGTGTGGGATGAAGATAATCGCTGCTATGACCAGGTCAATTACTTCTGTGGATCGTTTTTCATTTTCATGTGTCCCATCAATCACTTCTATAAAGTCAAATGTGTCCTTTTCACTTTTGTGTTAATCCCTGTTACGGACCTCTTGGAAAAGTCGAGGCTGTCCCAATAATAAATGACTAAATTAACGATAGAATTCACCTTGACTACTTTTATCACTCCGCAGTTGTAAAACTCAAATGGAACACAAAAATGTGTAAGTGAGGTTCTCTGTCTGACTGTGTCCTTTAGGTTGTGTGGTGTAATCACATAATGCATCACATAAACAGGAGTGAAAGTATAACTACTGAGTCTATAATTAAAATACAAATTGTTTTTATTATCTTTTAATGAGTAAATATAACTGTTTATCCAACTTTTCTTTAAAGTGCTTGTAAAAAAACACATTCAGCAAATGATTTGGAAGGTGTGCTGCCTAAAGAGCAGAATAGAAAACTAGGAATTAAAGACATGTAACAATAAATGAACAGTAAAACAAATTCCCAAAATGATGGCGTGATAACGTCACCCATAACGATATCAGCTTGCAGGAACATCAGCCTGCTTTCACTGTAAAGTCAGACAGACAGATGGACACGTCTCCAACACGCCTGAAGAAAATAGTTAAGGAGCTCTGAGGCAGAACATAGGTGTTAGTATGTGTATTTATATATATATAAGCAATGAAATTATAATTAAGTTTCACTTGAATGTATGTATTGTGTTAACTGCACATAAAATATTTAAAGGAGTATTATGTGAAGCTCCTGCTTTAATCACAGCGTTCTACTTGTTAATGGTGTATTTATTTACTATGAATGAGACTATTAGTGTTTTTATATGAGAGAAGCCAATAAAGCTCTCATCAGGCAGAGCAGACTGAGTACACTGATCAGCCACAGCATTAAAACCACCTGTCTGATACCGTTTAGATCCCCTCTGTGCTGCTGAAACAGTTCTAACCCATCGGGGCCCGGACTCCACAAGACCTCTGAAAGTGTCCTGTTGAATCTGGCACCGAGACGTTAGCAGCAAGTCCTGTAAGCTGCGAGGAGGGGCCTCAGTGGATCTCACTTGTTTTTCCAGCACATCACAGAGATGCTCGATCGAACTGAACAAATTAACACCTTGAACTCTTTGTCGTGTTCCTCAAACCATCCCTGAACAGTTTTTGCAGTGTAGCAGAGCGCATTGTCCTGCTGAAAGAGCCCGCTGCCATTACGGAGTAGTGTTTCCATGAAGGGGTGTCCTTGGTCATTTAAAACATTTTTTAGGCAGGTCGTACGTGTCAAAGTGACATCTACAGGAATGGATGGACCCAAGGTTTTACAGCAGTTTAGTTGTTATAAATGTTCAGCAACTTCTCCTTTTATGGGCGTGAGTGGTTTTGTCCTGACAGATCAAGGACTGAAGTGCCCTTGAGCAAGGCACCCCCCACTGCTGCACACTGCTCCTAAGCATGGTGAGTTCAATGATGTGTGAAGGATGGGTTGAATGGAGAGGACAAATTCACTGCTGGCTGTTTCAGTAGCCCCTTTTTATAGTGCGGTTGCCGGGAAGATGCCGGAAAGATCTGTGCCGACTTTTCGCCTTAGGACGTTCATAGTGATCCTGTGGAGGTGTGATATTCGCAGTAGCACAGCGGTAATAGGCTACATAGTTAGCTCTGTAGCCGTACAGTGTGTATGTGCTGCAGCAGCATGTGTTCAGTTAATGACCTCCGTTTGTTTACAACAAGCACAGGACACTCTGTGCACAGTTAGCATCCCGGTTTGTTTACAATAAGCGATGACACTGTGCACAGTTAGCGAGTGCGTGTGTGTGTGTTAGACGTCACGCACAACATCAAATATTCCGCCTTGCCATGATGGCCCGTTCATAGTGGTCCCGCTCCCAATAGCGATCAAGTGATCCCAACAATTTTCCGACTCTGGAGGTAGTCATAGAGGCGGAAAATTGGTGGGATCACTTGGTGCGCGTTCATAGTGGAGGCGAGACGTTACAGAGCCATAAATGTGAAACGGCACTATGAAAGGGGCTTATGTGTGTGTGCAAAACTGAATCTTAATCTTTACTCTAAGGAGGGAGGGTGTAAAATGTTTTCTCAATCTTGTGCATATTGTTTGTGTTTAGTTAAAGGGGGTTTATTTATTACAATTGTCACTTTCTGTTTAGAAGGTAGATTTGAGTTTCGTTGGTGTCTTTTGTAAGTTCTATTTTCCTTTGTTAATAAATCACTGTTTTTGCTGATACTCTATCCTGGGTTTTTTTTTTTTTTACCATCAGAGGTTTCTCCCTTTACCTTAGGCAAATTGGGGACGTAACATACAACACACAACCAGTGGTGGGAGGTAACTAAGTACATTTAATCAAGTGCTGTACTTAAGTACAATTATGAGGTATTTTCACTTTACTTGAGTATTTCCATTTTCTGTAACTTGACACTTCTACTCCTCTACATAGAGTCAAATATTGTACTTTTTACTCCACTACATTTAGCTGACAGCTTTAGTTAATAAATAAACCTCATGGCAGTATATTAAGTACCTAGTTAAAATGAGCCCTACCTTGACAAAATGCAAACAATGCTTACATATAAATGTATCAAAAATATTAATCCAGTATTTTTGGAATACATATAACAATGAGTGGGGCCTTTCTGCATTATGAGTACTTCTACTTTTGATACTTTAAGTACATTTTGATGCTGGTAAGTTTGTACTTTTACTTCAGTAAGTTTTGAATGCAGGACTTTTACTTGTAGTGAAGTAATTTCCCAGTGTGGTATTAGTACTTTTACCTCTGAATACTTTTTCCACCACTGCACAACTTGTGGTCAAGACTTAAAATACAACAACACACACACGAGCCTCATCCCTGCGCATAACAGTGTTTTTTACTCTGTGCATCTACAGTGTGCAATGTTAGCCAGCCAATCACCAGCATTATTGGATCTTGGTACAAGCATGCTGTACATCTTGGCTCACGATAAAATTTACTCCTTAAGTATTGAATGACAAGGCTTAGCTTTTCTGTGGGACCACACATGCAAGCCTTTGCACCCCGCACGTATCAGTGAGCCTCTGGTGCTCCTGAGCCTGCTGCAGGTTTGCCGGTTGTCCCTCTTTGGACCCCTTTTGATAGGTACTAACCAAGGTAATTATAGTTAACGAAAACTAAGAAAATAACGAAAACTAGAATTGAAAAAACAATTTCGTTAACTGAAATAAAAATAAAAACAAGAGTTTTTAAAAAAAATGATAACTAACTGAAACTGTATTTTGTGGTTACAAAACTAACTAAAAGTAACTAAAAATATAGTGAAAACGTCCATCGTTTTCGTCTTTGTCAACTTTTTTCATACGTAAACCTTTTTGGTTGATATGAAATCTATTTCATCTATTTGGTTTTATGACGTAAAAAAAATTACTGGGGTTGAGATGGATCAGACAAAGGAAATAAAGGCAACATTTATTGTGACCTTATTGAAACTGGCACCCAACAAATACCCCATTACAAAAAAACTAAAACTATTAAAAACTAAACTAAAACTAAGCATTTCCCCAAAAAAATACAAACTAATTAAAACTAGCAAACTCACTCTAAAAACTAATTAAAACAAAATTAATTTGAAAACAAAAATTGACAACGATATTAAAACTAAAACTACCGAAAAATCCCAAACTATTATAACCTTGGTACAAGCCACTAAATGATGCAAACACCCCACAAGACCTGCCAAGATGCTCTGACCCAGCCGTCAAGCCATCGCAATTGTGTCCTTGTAGAAGCTGCTCAGGTCCTCACGCTTTCCCATTTTTTTCTGCTTCAAACCCATCAACACGGAGAACTGGCTGTTCAACCTGCTGCATGATGATGTATCCCAACCCCTCGACAGGTGCCACTGCAACCAGACAATCAATGCTATTCACTTCACCTGTCAGTGGTTTTAATGTTGTGCCTGCTCGGCGTGTATGAGAGCGTGGGTGAGCTAGAGAGTCAATCAGCACGACAGATGTACTGAGCCTGTAAGCACTGACTCTGACTGAAATACTGTAACGACCCTGTGTTGTACAACACACTTTCAGGGAGATTAAGTGAAAAGCACAACACAGACATTCAATAAATTGTCAGAGAAAATCAATGAAGATGCTCTGCTGACGTTTGAAGTGCAGCATGGGTATTTTCCATGGGGTGTGGAGAGTGTGTGTGTGTTGCAGCTTGTCAGATGCATGTTTGAGGCTTTTGCAGGGTGTGTGGTTATAAATACAGTGTGGCAGCCTGTATGTGTGCAGTTCCCAGATGTTTGTGAGTGTGTTTCACTTCAGGTGATGGATACAAGACGTTGCTGGGGCTGCGGCTCTGGGCCGGCGTCTGCAGGCTCAGAGACTCCATCACACCTCTCACTCTCTGCATGTGCTCCTCTGTGAGCGGCGGCTGCAGGGCACTGCTCAGGATCTGATGAGCGAAAAGGAGGGTTTTATTTAGTTAAATTAAAAGGGAGAGGAGACGAGCAGCATAATGAGGAAGGAGTGGAGGAATGATGAGAAAGAGAACAGGACATAATGCCAATATTGGGCTTAAAGGTTAATAGGCAGTGAAGAGGGAGATGAGACGACAAAACCCAAAGTAGGAAAAAAGTTAAATGTCTGAATCAAAGGAGACTTAAAGCATTTTCCCTATGTGACTGATCAAACTATAGATTTTATACCACTTAAAAATGAAATTCATACACAAGCTGACAAAAGGCAAATTCTTCAGAGGGAGACTTATGGAGTAAGACCGCTGTCAAAAAGATGTGTCCATGTTATAAGCATTCGTATTTGTAATGATAAACATTTGGGTGTAAATAAAAAAGTTGTACCCAAAATTCTGCTGTCACACACGAGTCTGATAAATTATTAGGGTTAGGATTGTTTTTATGTGAGTATGAATCTAAAAGCTGTGAGTGCAAAGTCTTGTGAATACAACTCTAATTTCTACGACTACAAGTCTTCACTGTGAACACGAATTCAAGTTTGTGGGTACGAGTCGAAAAACTGTTGAAATGACGTCACAGGCAGGTCACAGGGGAAAGCAATCGAACCCCGAAAAATGCGCCGAAGGATGGCTGACAACATGGACACCGTCGGGGAAGCATCATCATCATCATCACAGGTAAAGTAAATAACACATCCAACATTTATTTATTTTTATTTAGTTGTTTATTTCATGAAATTGTACTGTTTTAAATAATATGAAGTTTATGGACGTTAAGACATTCTGCTTTAGCTTACAAGCTAACCACATGTCAGTTACTGCTTGTGTAACCAAACAATAGAATTAGTCAGAGTCCTGACAGCAGTTTACTATCAATCCAGAATTTATTTATTATATACGTGTATATCTGAGATCAGACACACAAGTGTGGTTTGCATGGGTCCAGACTAGTAATATTAATGAATAATTTAATAATTGATATTTGTTGTATTAACTTGCATGCTAATGATTGGCATACATTATTTTGCTAAAAATACAAAATTATTTTTTATGTCTGTCCAGCCTATGTGGGATAGAGTACTGTATGTTGGTAAATGACTATGTTAACAGTGGCATTTAGCCTAATGCCTCGTTTGATTCTCCGGTCGTTAGCTTGTAAGCTAAAGCAGAATGTCTTAACGTCCATAAACTTCATATTATTTAAAACAGTACAATTTCATGAAATAAACAACTAAATAAAAATAAATAAATGTTGGATGTGTTATTTACTTTACCTGTGATGATGATGATGATGCTTCCCCGACGGTGTCCATGTTGTCAGCCATCCTTCGGCGCATTTTTTGGGGTTCGATTGCTTTCCCCTGTGACCTGCCTGTGACGTCATTTCAACAGTTTTTCGATTCGTACCCACAAACTTGAATTTGTGTTCACAGTGAAGACTTGTAGTCGTAGAAATTAGAGTTGTATTCACAAGACTTTGCACTCACAGCTTTTAGATTCATACTCACATAAAAACAATCCTAACCCTAATAATTTATCAGACTCATGTGTGTGACAGCAGAATTTTGGGTACAACTTTTTTATTTACACACAAATGTTTATCATTACAAATACGAATGCTTATAACATGGACACATCTTTTTGACAGCGGTCTTACTCCATAGAGACTCGCCTGGGATTTGCAGAGTGCTAAATAAATAAACATAAGCTTCTCGCACAAAAACTAAACTATTTATTTCAGCTGTGACAGGCAACACAACACAGCCACATTAACACAGCCCCAGTATTGTTTTAAAGCACCAAATCTCATATCAGGATCATCATTCTCTGCACTGCTGGAGAAAAAAACTGTAACTTTAAGAAGTTTCCAGAGAGAAGAAGTGATGGATCTTCATACACAACAAGTGTGTGTTGCGCTCAAAGATGGAGCGGTTTTATTTTGAACTCTTTCCATCAAGTGACTCCAGAGGTTGATATTTTGAGGAACGGGTGGGTGAAGGAAAGGGCACGATAAAAAAAAACGTTCAGTATAGAATAGGAGCAAAAGGGTAAATTGAGGAGTGTGAAGTGGAGTTATGTGCAGTGACAACAATTTGGAGGTGCAAAAAAAAGAGGAGAAAGGAGGCAAAGGAATAAGAGCAAGTGAAAGGTCACGCTATGTACGCAAGAATAAAAGATGGAAAGAGTGATGGGTAACACAGTCCCTACGGTCTGAGAGAAGTTATTAGAAGTCAGTGAGCATTAGAAATTTTGAAAAGGGACTCTCCCCTAAGACCAGCTCTGATCTGACGAGCTGACTCAGTATGCAGCGCAACCCTTTACACAGGCCAACGGATCACACACATACAGTTAGACAGCAAGACAAGCACAGGCTAATGTATAACCAGTCTGATTGCTGCACACTAACATGCTTGTATCATATTTTGTGCTCACAGTATGTGCCTGCCCTTTGCTGTTCACACTGTACATGTTGCCCGTTGGTTCCATTCTCCGCAAACATAATGTGTCTTTTCATTGTTACGCTGATGATGTTCAGATTTATCTCCCCATGCAAACGAATTGTAAAGACTCTGTACAATCTTTACTTGACTGCATAACTGACATCAAGACTTGGATGAGCCTCAGCTTCCTAAATCTGAATGACAGCAAGACAGAGGTCATTGTGTTTGGGCGTCATAAACATTACAGCGACTGTGCTGATGCTCTGCCCCCCTCCCTGGGTTCAAAAAAGTGCTCTGTCATTAGGAGCCTTGGTGTCACTTTCGACAGTGATTTTAAACTAGATAAGCAAATCGGCTATGTGGTCAAAAGTGCCTTTTTCCAGCTGCGACTTCTGGCCAGGGTAAAACCGTACCTCTCTCCTAGTGACCTGGAGAAGGTTATTCATGCTTTTATCTCTACAAAGCTGGATTTTTGCAACTCGCTGTATGTAGGTCTAGACCAGCGCTCATTGCGACGCCTACAACTCGTACAAAATGCTGCAGCGCGTCTTTTAACAGGCACAAAGAAACGGGAACACATAACCCCAGTTCTGGCCTCTCTACACTGGCTTCCTGTCCGTTTCAGAATAGATTTTAAAATCCTGATGTTTGTTTTTAAAATTTTAAACGGATTGGCTCCAGCATATTTGACCGAACTGATACAGGTTCACAGACCGACTAGAGCTCTGAGGTCTGCAAATGAGTCCTACCTGGATGTGCCTAAATGCGGGCTAAAAACAAAAGGCTATCGCTCTTTTGCAGTGGCTGCCCCGAAGCTGTGGAACAGTTTACCGCTGCATATCCGGTCGTCAAAGACATTGGACAATTTTAAATCTTCTCTTAAGACTAATTTTTTCTCCCAGGATTTTGAACCTGCGTGAGAAGAAAGTTGTTTCTGTGTGCTGTATTGTACATCTCATCTCATATATTATTAGATTAAATTGTCTTTTATTTTTATTTTGTGAGTTTATTGTTATTCAATTATGTATCTTGTATTGCATTGGATTTTTTGTTGTGATTCAGTTATGTAAAGCACTTTGGTCAACCTTGGTTGTATATAAAGTGCTCTATAAATAAACGTGACCTTGACCTTGACCTTGCATGAATCTGAGCCTGATGACTGAAACCTGCATTCTTTCTAATGGCCAGCGGGTTACTGTATGAAAACAGAAGTCCGATGGTATAGAAGTCTATGAGAAAATTAACCTACTTCACACTTAGACTCCACACACTTTATTACATCAGTAAACTTTTTCCTCATGAGTTTATGATCTCAATCACTTGTTTCAAGCCTTCTTCAATACAAAATGATGTTCATTTAGTAAATAATGCTCCCATTCAGAGTAAAAATAGCAGCGTTTGTATTAGGGGATGGCTACCTTGTGATTGACAAGTCGCTACCACAGTCAATCAATCAGTCGATTGACTGATTGATTGCTGTCAATAGATAGAGATAGAGTGTCAGTGTATGTGATCCAACATGTATCCATGACACTGTGCACATTTAATTAACTTGTTTTTGGGTGTTGTCCCTGTTTATGTCTTAGAAATGTGACCCTTTCAGTGTTTTTTCAGTTCAAAAGTTCATTGTAACATTTGGGTCACCTAAAAATGTCTTGTTAAGTGTTCGGCTGTACTCAAACACACTCTAAGGACTTGACTGTTTTGTTTTAAGCCTCTTATTAGCTAGCATTAGCATCCAAATTTATATCAACGTTAATGTGGGGCTGGGCGATTTGGTCAAAATCTTATAAATATTACAATAACAATATAGGTAATTTCAAATCTCAACATTGATATTCATCACAATATAGCATATTTTTGGTAATTCAATAAATAGTCTTTATGAAATAACCACATGGTGAAGCTATTTTGGTATACCCCATACGAAATACTCCTGTGACGTAAATTGGCTGCTGGTTTTTTGACATTGCGACAGAAACGATATAGAAAATATACACAACAGACATTCTTATGTCATTTTGAAGTTAATGTTTAATGTCTAAATTACATATGCACCAAGTTAGCTAGCTAGCATTAGCTGGTAACTTACTATTTTGCTATACTACAGGTACCTGGCCTTGCCTTGCCAGGCTGGTAACCCATGTAATCCACCCTCTCGTCCAAGTAAGGTCACTTCCAGCTTGGCCTGTCATGATAATTACTATATCGACTTATTGTTCGATATATAAAATGGACACAATTATTTTTCTGGATTTGATATATTGTCGTTTACATGTATGTTTGTTTGTATAGGTCAAAATTTTTACCAGTCGCAACTGCCCTGCCTCTTAAAGGAGCCACATGACTCCTATAGTGGATGTGCTGTAACGCAGACTTTTTTTGTTTTTTTAAAAAAAACTATATTTCCTAAGCAGCTATTCCAGCTGTTTATATGTTATTTATAAGCCGGGAAAGCATTATCGCATTTCTACCATTAAAACCGGGGGTGCTCTTGTGTTATTCTACCATTAAAGCCCGGAAATCAGATACGTTGTTTTGTAGTATTTGTAGTTTTTTCCACCTATTTTCGGTCTCTTGGCCAATGAAATGCATCACAATACAAGTGGGAGTGTCGCAATGCAACATGGGACTTTTCCAGAACTTTGAAATCACATAACAGGAATTTCATTTCTATCTGCTACAGAGGCTGAACACTATTATTTAGTAGGCAATGACACTTCTGTTGAATTTCCAGAAAAACTTCAGGTTTTAGGGGGTTATTTTAAAATCGGCCAGAGGTTTTACAGGCATTTTAGGCCTAAATGGGTTAATTAATTTTGGTTGTAGTTTATTCATCTAGGATATTTTAATATTTCTTTTCCACATTCCAATTCTAATGTTCAATATTCTTGAGATTTAAAAATGTATTGCTGTGTAAAAGGATGTACTTATTATGCTCTAATATCGTTATAAAACTAAAACGGCATCCACACAACGATACTATCGTTTATCGTGATAGTTTCTGGGAAAATATATTGTCCTGAAAAATGTGTTACATTGACAGGCCTACTTCTAGCTACAAAAAACAAGATGGTAACGGTCAAGATACCAAACTCAAGGCTCAGTTCACAAACACAAACACACACACACATCCAGTTGACAGTTATGTCACAAGTCATTGGGAGGTAGTCAGACAGTCATAGATACCACCTCACTGAAAAATGAACTCTTGACGAACTGTGATTTCACGTCAGTCCCCAGACAGATCAACAGAACCTACGAACAAAGTTCAATGTGAGTGTGTGAGTGTGTTTTTGTGACAGATTGGAGCAGAGGAGATGACAGGGGAGAAAACTCAAACTGTCTTGAGACTGTTAAGAGAAGTGTGTCTGTCACATTGAACTCTGTCTCCCCTAAACTGCCTCGATGTTTCCAAAAACAAGCTGAAAACAATCACAGTATGCACACACACACACACACAGGGCAAACAGACACATGCGCACACATTCACACAGTTTATGAGTCCCTGGCACACGCTGCACTGGGAGCTGCAGTTTGTGCCATCATTCTGTCACTCGTCTGATTTTGAGCTACTTTCAGAATACTAAATGGGTTTTCTGGTCCTATAGATGATGCCAAATTTGAGCTGAGCAATCTGATGTAGATGCTAGTCCTTCTGTGTTTTATAACGTCTTGAAGCAAACCCAGATGGGCTTTATGCATTCACTGCAAAGCTAACAAGGGTAACGACAAGGACATGGTTCATCATGTTCAGTTTATGTTGAGACAACATTTTTACAGGGAATACATGCACATTAAGGCAGTTCATATGACGCCATGTTTCTCTGGGGTTAATATGGTTGATTCCACAAATGACACTAATTAAACTAATTAACTAATGTTTTACAATGAAAATTATGCAAAAATGACAATTTCTGTCCAATTTCATGGATTATATTGCAAATAGCTATTTTTCCAAACTGTTCAGCCATATTATTGTATCATTTTTGTGCTACTCAAATTAACTTAACTGCCTAATGCTCATTTCTGACTACACCACTGAGAGAGTGTGAACCTCTAAAAGGCTCAATTTTCCATGTCAATAGAAAGACTAGCTCAAGACACTAACAGATGATAATATTTTCTCATCTAAAAAATGGTTAATTGGGGATTTTAATATTTTGCCACAAGGAAGAAGGACACTAGTTTCACTGTCACTGTTTAAATGATGTGTTGTTTCCCTAAGTAAGATCAAAGTTAATCTTTGATCGCTATACACAACAACAACAACAGCAACAACAGCAACAACAACAACAACAGCAACAACAACAACAACAGCAGCAGCAGAATAGTGTATAACCTATAAAAAGCTGTTTTAATTAATAATTCAACCCCTCAGCCTTTAGAATGACAAACTTTTTAACATTTATGGATAACTGGGTTTGCATCCAGCATCAGCAGTGAAAGCCTGAATAGACTACAGAGACTGGATGGATGCACATAATTTGTATTTGCAGAAGGAGACTGTGTCCAATCATCTTCAAACAAATGGCCAGCAGCAACAAAATGCCCACTGAGGGCTGAACAGACATTGTTCTGACTTCAAGCTTTACAGTATCAGATTCAGTACTTGGAGACTTGGGGAGGTGGGGACTTTATTCTTAGGGGAATTGACTGGCTTCCAGAGTTTAAACAGGACGTTCAAATAGTACCCTGACTTGGCAGCTCTGACTGCACTTATTTCTTGAATGCTTAAATGCTAACCAGCCGATTGGGTCTCATGTGTGTCTTGGTGCTTACCCAGGTTCTGTTTCCTCGCCTTAAACTGCCAAGTCAGAAGTAAACCGAGGGCTTAGCTTAGAATAATCAAAACAAATAGAAGAGAAAAAGACTGAAAAAGGAAGAATGGACATTAAGACACGGGGTAAGGCCATATCAACATAAAAAAGACCCAATTCTCGAGTATTACAATGATACAGATCGTATATATTGCGATTTAACTCTTTAACTGCTTTTTGTGTCCACAAAATTAAATTCAATCAAGGAGGTTTTGTCAAATAAGAGAAAATTCTCAGTCTATTCATCTCACTTCAGTCTCTTTATTTCTCCACAATGAGAGTCAAACCCACAGACTGACCAACAAAGTATTCAGTCAAACTGAACTGAACTGATATCAAACATGTATGGACGACAACAACTGCAGCATTTTATCAAACTTTCAAAAACTTTAAGCTTCACTGCTCTACATTTTTTTTTAAATGAAACAGAAAGAATGATTCCTTAGATCTCTTCGTTTCATATGATACCAGTATCTCCGGGATATTCCTAAATGTTCACTACGGAAAAAACAAATACGGGCGAAAATACAGACGGTGCCGGAACGCTAAATATCGATACTTGCTGGCCATGAATTGATATAATTTTGCCATGCAAAATATCGCGAAACTATACTGTATTGATTTCCCCCCACCTCTAATAGGAAGGGTCGATTTGTGACATATATGGAATCAAAACAGGGCACAGTGATTCGTCCAGACACCATTAAAATGTGTGCCTGTGTCGATATGGATGTAAATGAGGATTTTAAATCCATTCTTGAGTTTCTGACATCACAGATGGAGAGTCATTAGTGCCGACATGACCAATGATTCTGGTTGGCAGAAGGGTATGTATGACTAACAGCTGGGGCGACTGAGTTAATGCCAGTGACAAGCCGTGCTACATATTAAAGTGGAGTGGAAGAGTGGCACAGAGGTCAAAGTGCACAGTTGGCTTGGCAGGATTATCAGTGTGTGTGTAGCAGCATCAGCTCCGGATGACACACTACTAGTACAAAAATAAAATTGTATGTGTTTTCCTAACCCCCTTTTTTCTTGACGACATGAGGTCAAGAAAAGATGTGAAGGAGAATTCATCAGGATGTAAGAAAAATAGAATCCAACTGTACTTACACTGATCGATGTGATTATGATACGGCAGATGTTAATGATCATCTTGACTTCCTTTTACCTCTTCTCCTCCACTTCAGGATAAGGATGTAGCCCTTCATTGTCATTTATATATCCACTTCGCCTACTTCAATATTTTTGGAGGCTAATACATATGAAGTGCTCAGGCCTGTAACAATAATTATTATATCGACTTATCGTTCAATATATAAAAATGGACGTGATGCTTTATTTCTGGACTGTTGTTTGTCGTTAACATGTGTGACTTTTTGTGCTTTTCTGTGTTGTGTTTAAAGTAATGATGCAAATGATTCACAGGCAGTACAAATTAGTCGAAAAAACCCCCAATATTTCCCAAGCAGCCATTCCAGCTGTTTATATGTTAATTTAGTAATAAAATAATATAATACATAATGATTTTCTCATTGCAATGTTTTGTTAACAGAGCCTGAAAGTCAATTTTAATTGTTTTGGTTGTAGTTAATTTATTTATGTTTTATTTAACGAGGATATTTTAATATTTCTTTTCCACATTTCAATGCCAATGTTTAATATTATCGAGATATAAAAATTCATTAAAATGCGTAAAAGGATGTACTTATTATGCTCTTATATCGTTATAAAACAAAAACAACATTGAAACAACGTTTATTAGTTTATTCATCTAGGATATTTTAATATTTCTTTTCCACATTCCAATTCTAATGTTTAATATTCTTGAGATTTAAAAATGTATTGCTGTGTAAAAGGATGTACTTATTATGCTCTAATATCGTTATAAAACAAAAACAACATTGAAACAACGATACTATCGTTCATGGTGATAGTTTCTGGGAAAATATATCGTCCTAAAAAATGTGTTATTGTGACAGGCCTAGTGCTCACTACCAATAACTACAATGAAATATGGTTGAAGACTAAAAGTGCATCTGCTCTTGTGTTTTTACTGTAGTTTGATGCAGGCTTTATAAATATGGAAAAATATTCCTTCATTACCATGGTTGCTGTTGGAATAAAAAGAAAGGAATATAGGCTACTAGTCGCAAAGGTGAAATGAAATAGTCACATTGAGAACGGTTGCACTCGCTCACCCTGCTGTCGACTCCTATTTATCGACAAGAATCCCAATTAGTATGTTTGTATGAAAATAATTGTTTTTGACCGCAGCCCTTCAGTCCCAGACGACAGGCCCGGCCCAGCCTCAGCTACACCACCTCTCAGCCTAATTAGAGACCTCTGACCTGGTCTTTGCAATTGCAACGTTAAACTAGATCTCTCAGCCAACTGTTTATCTTTCCCTCTATATGATGAAGCTCCACGCTGAGGCTACTGTTGTAAATTGGCATTTTGCTGCTGCAGTGCTTCTGTGTATTTATTTGCATAAACAAACCGGGTCTTCCCTGTCCACATTTCCCCTCCTGTCTGTGTTTTTTCTGCCTGTGCTGTTCTTCACAGCAAATAAATAAACATTTCAAAGTATTATAAACACTGCGGGAACCCGACTGATACTGAACTTTGTGTGAACTTGGATTTCCTTTTTTAATTCATTTATTCAACGAATGTAGATTTTCATTAATTCAACAGCAAGTTTAAAGCCTCTTTCTGTTAGAATCCACAAAATGTTCTCAAAGTGTGTCCTACATTATTTGATCTGTGTGTGAGTCAGCTGTACCTGTTCGAGGAGCAGCCTGAGGGTCTGTGTTGCTTCCTCGCTGAGCTCCTTCACCCCCCTCCTCTCCACCGCCTCCATCACCTGCAGCAGGTCAGGCTCCCACGACACGGCCGTACTGCCGTGCTGCAGGAGCTGCAGACGACACAGACACAGAGAGATGCACACATTAGGGATGGAGACCTGCCAACTCCAGCATCTATAACGTTAACAATCAATTAATCGCTATGTATTTATACATATATCAGTATGTATTAAAACATGCATACATGGGCAAAATAAAAGATATATATATATATATATATATATATATATATATATATGTATATATGTATATATGTATATATATATAT
This sequence comes from Centropristis striata, assembly GCF_030273125.1. NCBI lineage: Eukaryota > Metazoa > Chordata > Actinopteri > Perciformes > Serranidae > Centropristis > Centropristis striata. Next base: position 7,950,263 of record NC_081529.1, on the reverse strand, counting down.
ATATATATATATATATATATATATATATATATATATATATATACAGTACTACGCAAAAGCCTGTTTTGATAACGGACGCTCTTATTTTGAAAGGATGTTAACTCAAGTGAGGTTATACTGTAAAGATAACGTCAAGGAGTTCAATGTTTTATGTTTTAGCCCCCGAAGAGGCATGAGGTTAGTTTTCACAGTAATCTTGCATATTTAAATGTGTTTTGTGTTTAAATAAGTTTTGGATAAATTAAACTCAGTAATTCATGCTAGCAAGGTTTGATACAGTAAGCTAGTTTTGCTCAAATTAATACTCTTGTATATCTGTGTGTTTTATAATAGTTATTGCAACTTTCAGTTTGCAAACTGAAGCTTTACCCAGCATAATTCTCAGCTCATTGGCTTATTGACATACTGCCGCAGAACTGAGCGCTTGGCCATGTCTCAGTTCAGTGATACACAGTCAGAGATAATATATAAAAATACACAGATCGTGATTTACTAAATTCTTAATGACCATTAATCGATCATCGATTAATTATTCCCATCCCTAGTACGCATACACATGTACAATAATGCAGTCATTACTGAACGAAGGAGGACTGGAGAGAAGAGAGTTAGAAATAAATGGCAACAATAAACATGTTTACCTTTTGAAATATGATATTGTAGGTGATGCAGAGGTCAGTTAAAGGTACGATGTAAAACAATTGACATGTATTAGCTGCTTTGTATTGCGAATGTGTAAACAGATTTCTATCCATGCATTCATTTCCTTGCGCAGGGGCCGCAGGCTAAGTAAGTATCCCAGATCTCTCTCTCCCAAGCAACATTTTTCAGCTCTTCCTAGGAAGCCCTGAGATATATAATCTCTCCAGTGTGTTGTGTGTGTACCTCGTGGCCTCTTACCAGTTGGACGTGCCCAGAACACTTCTTTGAGGCATCCTGATCAGATGCCCAAACCACCTAAATCGACCCCCTTTCAATGCCAAGGAGTAGCACCCTCCGGATGTCCAAGCTGCTCACCCTATCTCTAAGACTGAGCCCGGCAGGATTGCATTATAACTTAAAAACGGAGAGTAGGAACAACACAATGCCGACTACAGTTTACTCATAAATAAGAATCTATCCATTTTCTTTAACCCCTTATCCTAACTCGGGTCATGGGGGTGCTGGAGCTAATCCCAGCTGACACTGGGTGAGAGGCGGGGTTCACCCTGGACAGGTCTCCAGGTCTCTCACAGGGCTGACACATAGAGACAGACAATCACACTCTCATTCACTCCTATCGGTTAGTTAGAATCACCAATTAAACCTAAGCTGCATGTTTTTGGACTGTGGGAGGAAGCCGGAGTACCCGGAGAGAACCCACGCTGACACGGGGAGAACATGCAAACTCAAGGCCAGAGGGCTAACCACAGCACCACCATGTAGCCCCAAGAAGGATATTATCTGCCACTAAAGTGCAGAGAACCACATAAATCCACAACTTTTAGACAAAATTCCCAAAGTGGTGTTTGAAATCTTGGCTCAGTGGGTTCCAGCTGACCAGCAGTTCCTCCCCTGATTTCACTGAATAATAAATGAAAAGTGTTGCAAGCCTCAGTTCACAACACAAAATATGGTAATAATGTGTCTTTAATTTCCATGTGTTGTAGTATATCAGCGCGCAGAACACTGTACCATACTCGCTCTCATTACTTATGCTATCTAAATACCTCTAGAACCTTTATGTTTTTATTACCTTCATTAACTTTTTATGATTTTAAGATCAAATATTTATTACTGCTCAGAACCATGCCCAAGAAATTATACTTGATTTGACTTGTGTGTGTGTGTGTGTGTGTGTGTGTGTAAAATCTCTCACAGTTGTGATGAGCCTGTGAATGGCAGGGTGCAGACGGCAGCTCTCTCCTGAGCTGAGCAGGCAGTAGAGGAGGAATCGACTCCACGGCTGACACACCACGTACTTCGCTAACACGCAGACGTACGCACAGGAAACAAACCCGGGGGGAAGAAAAATGACAAGTCAGGATGCTGGAATCAGATCAATTGTGTTTAATTTCGCTCTATTTCTCCTGCTGCAATTATTGAAAATGGTTAATGACAAACAGCAGGCACATAAAAACAAAAACGGACATGCACGCTGCAGAGTTGAAACACCTTAGAATTCTTGTATGCATACACACTCTTTCATCTCTCACATGCGCTCAAATAAAGATACACTCGCTCATTCCCAAGCCGTCTCTTTGTCTGGTACCTGTGGTGGGACTCTTCCTCTGCAGGAAGCCCAGCAGGGAGCTGAGACAGTTGACAGTGGCTCTCAGCAACAACTCTTGCTTCTGTTGAGGAAGAGAGAGACACGCGGTACGGTGAAACATGAGAGAAAAGTCAAGTATATGATAAAAAGGGGAAGAAAGGAACAACTTCCAGCTCAAAAATGTCAGATCACTGCAAGTCATGGGAGCGACAGGAATGTGACGTCTGTCTGTGTGCTGTAACTTTGCAGAAATGGACATAAAAACTGCAACAGATGCGCTGGAAACAGACGTGGACAACAGCCATAGCCGCTCACCACTGGACACAGATTCGAGCAGAAACAAAAGGGATAACAAGGGAACACCGGAGAGAGCGACTGAGGAAGGTTTTAATAATGCATGTCTCTCCTACAGTGGCGGTGCTGCCAGTGAGCACTATGTAGTGTCCAAAAATACTGAAGTAGGCCAAGGCGGATAGATAGACAACAGCGGAGAGTTACACCCTAATCCTGAGGCGGAGGGGAGGAGATAGGGGAAGAAAGGAGTCAAGAGGAGGAGTGGGAGGGGAGGAGGTGAAGTAGGTAAAAGATAGAGGAGAAGAGGGCAGATGAGGAGACAAAGATGAAAGGAGAGGTTAGGATGAGAACAAAGAGGAGAGACAAAGTGAACAGAAAGAGGAAAGTAGAGGAGAGGTGAGGAACTCTGGAGCTCCAGTGTTTCCTACCGCCACCAAACGAGAACATCAAGAGGGAAAAGAGAGCAAAACAGAGGAGAGGGGAGGGGAGTTGGGAACTGTTACTCATATCAGCAGCTGAACAGCAGACTACAGAGCACTGAACCATAGAGCCGGGGCTCAGTTCAGCACTACAGTCTTTTACACAGAGAAGAAATGTCACTGGTGTGGAACCAGAAGCTGGCATGCTGCTGCACAGGCACTGGATTATAAAAGAAATACAACAGGCATAATACCCAATTATCCCACAGTTTGAATATTTCATCCACATTATCTTTAGATACTCGAAAAGTAGAAAAATCTCTTCTGCAAATACACATTTATGGTAGTGCTTTTTTGTTTTCTTGCTGTGATTGAAGCATTGCTAATTCACTTATAGCTGGTATCTGTAATGTTTCTAATTTATTATATCATTATTATAAGCAGATGGTGCTGTATTGGCCAGAGTACTGGAGGAGCCGAGTTTCACATCACAGTTGCATTCTGCATGCAAATGAGCGTTGGAATGAGCCCAGTGGTATTACACTTCATTAGCTGGAGCTTTTTCCAGGTTATTTGATTACCCATTTAAAAACAACGCAGGCTTCAACATAACCTCCCCGCCACGACTCTGACACCCTTTCTCTAGTTCAAACATCATTTCGATGACCTCTCACCGTTGTGTTGTGTCTGTGTTGGCTGCAAAGATTTAATGACCTGCCACTATGATGCTGTGGCAAAACAAATTATTTAGCTATAATCCATAATAGGGATGCACGACTGAGACATTCTGGGTCAAAATGATGCGTAAAATAGCAATTTGGCCGATAGCCATTGCTCTGTTGTAGTTTTTATGCCAGGGAAACATTATAAAAAATTGCATTATTTTTGAATGAGCACAAATCAGTCATACAAATACTAAAACCTTCAACCTACTTCCAAATGAAAAGCTTTCTTCTTTAAGAAGTGCTTCAAAAGCCCTTTTAAGCTGCTATACAACTCTGTACTAAATGAAAACAACTTTTCAGTACATATATAGCCCAACAAAAAAAATACCTTTTCAGTATAAATTAAATGCGTCAAGGGCACTCAGAGACATAGACTTCCACCAAGGCCATGCCGTTAACAAGAGTGACAAAAGTGAAAAGTGTATCTCTGTCGTGATTCAGATCTGCTCCAAGGTGCAACTTGTTCTTCATGAAAGTTTCATGAAAATTGGAACAGAAGTTTTTCTATAATCCTACTGACAGACGGACAAAGAAACAAACAAACTGAACCAAAAAAAAACCTCCCTGGCAATTCAGTTTAAAGAGAAAAGATAAGAAACATAGAAAGGGCACCTCTTGTGTTTTTTCACACAGAATTTAACATTCTCAGAAAAAAGTGCAAGTCTCCCACATGGCCGACTTTTTCTTTTACATTTAAGCACAGAAACAATTGCAAGTGAAGCCACTGCAGAAGTACCTTAATAAACCTGCATTCTTTTTAATGGCCAGCAGGGGGCAACTCTTAAAAAAAGTCAAATTTGATGAAAGTCAATGAGAAAATGACCCTACTTCACACTTTTTTATTACCTCAGTAAAAATGTTCTGATTAGTTTATGATCTCAATTACCTGTTACAAGTCTTCTTCCACAGAGCATGATGGTCAAATAATAAATTCTGGCTCCATTTAGAGTAAAATAGGCGATCAAGCAGGGTATGTTTTCAGGCGCGGCTAGTCGCTACCACAGTGCACTGTGTTTTCATTAGAGCTTTGACCCTTTCACAGTGCTTTCAGTAAATGAGTTAACTGTAACATGGTGATCTAAATGTTTAAAGACATTTTATGGAGTCTGCCGTTCAATTGGAATTATGGGTGCCACTTGATGACCAAGTGTTAGCTAGCACTAGCACTAGCATTAGCCAATATCTTAGCATCCTCTTCCCCAACTTCACCATCACATCCACATACTGTATGATCATTTTTGGTTCCAATAAATCAAGATGGTGATGGACAAGAAAAACATGAGCTTCCAACAAAAGACCAATGAGTGACATCATGGTGACAACTATTTTAAACAGTCTATGATTTTCAGTACAAACCTTTTGGCGTTCTTTAAGGTGCTGAATAAACAAAGTTCCAAACTATCTTGTATCACAAATTTCTCATTAGGTGCAACTACACGGTCGCTCATGAAGCTAAAATAATTTTGTTTTCGGACACAATACTCTGATAATTGTGGTTTCATTTTCATTGTGATATGTTTGGAAGAGATTGATTAATAGTTTCAGAAGATATACACTTCATCTGTCAAGAATAAATCACATTGTCAGAATAATTTCATGGGAATAAGTAAAAAAATATTTTATTCCAACTTTATGGGCGATGGTGTGTATGTCAGGGTCTTAAAAATCATTTGAACTGTCTATTAAATTGACCACGAGTGTTCGAAGTAAGCTGTATTCAAGATGCATCTTACTGCTGTTTTATAGACGCAGTAAAAATGCATTACCGCCACTCATACTAGAGCTCCTCACAAGTCCTGCAAGCGTTGTGATTCATTGATTCACAATGTCTTAGCCTCGGTCGTACAGAAAAAATGCATCCTTTACTCTGTGACTGTTCGCACTTGGTCATTAAGTGGTTGGCAGTAAAGGCAGTAGTCAATATATGATTGTGTGATAGAGCATTTTAGTGCTTCATATTTATGTACAGTAGTGCCTCTGGGTCTTGTGATGCTAGAGCACTGCTTTGATCATAAAGAATTGCAAGGATGAAACAACTGTTAAATCAAAGGTGTGTGTAAGTATCAACATATGTAGCAGTTCAGTGCACAGCCAACGTTTATAGATATGATTCTTTATAATCTCTTTGATAAAAGGTCTTTTTACGACTGTATTTTTTTGCGATGGATAGTCATATCTTGGATCTTTCTCTGTGCTGGCTGCCACCCAGAGGAAGTAGTGCTTTACCTATTTATTGTTAAATGAATGCTGGTGTGACACCAGCACCTGCCTCTTTTGTAATAAGAAACCAAAGTCAATACAGCAGCTACATACAATAACATTGTGGGACTGATCTGGATATGCGTGCCATTCCATTTATGCTAACTGCTAAATCAATTGAAATCTCATTTTCTAATACAACCTTGTTTGTGAAAGGCAGGTTCAATGTCATGCTGTACAGATCTAAAAGATTACCTTTGAGTTGCCTCTGCTGCAGAATAAAAGGTGGAGTGAAAGTGAAGCTGGAGAGGGGAAGCATCATCATATCAGCATTAAAGCTCACTGCTGTGGGAGCATATTATGTATCTCTGGCTGAGAATAGCTGTGCACACTGATAACTCTGATGGAAATCCATTTGTTTTTAATTGTTTGAATCAACATCTCTCTACATATGGTTCGCCATAATGCAATTGTTTTGATCATGAATGAGACAATATGTGCTGAGCTATAGAATTGAGAATGAATTGACTGCATTCATCATGAGGGAGTTTTCTCATCTCCCAAGTCTACCTGCAGCTTACTAGAAGAAGTCTGCATTTCATTATGTGTCTCTGTTCATTAAACCACCATTAAATAAACTAATTTAATGTCAATGTTAATGCTTGAAACTGACGACTGTAACTTAACCCTCCTGTTATGTTTGTTTCTCAGGAACAGCAGTAATGTTCATGGGTCAATTTCACCCGAGGCCTGTTTAATTATCCAAAAGTGTCAGAAACTAAAAAAAAAATCCAATAAACATTGTTTATATTTCATTAATAAACTCCATTACTAACCATTTCAATCAATATTTAGTGCAATGGTGTTCTTTATCTCTCACAGATCATGGTTCAATGAGGATAATTCACTCCTTTTTCTAGCCTGGGTATACCCATACTGCCTTGCGCGCTCCATTTCATTTCGAACTGCCAAGGGGTCTGGAAACTAAAGCCGTTTCTTAGGCCTGTTTTAGGGATCCAATCACAGAGCGGGGATGGACGGCAATACGATAACGCGTACTACTCGACAGACGGAAGCTTGTAGTTTTCTTACGGATCCAACATGGCTGCAGCAGACGCGAAATTCTCTTTCGATTTGCTGTAGACGCCGTTTTAAATAGTTTAGAGCGAAAGTTGATTTTAAAAGAAGAACAACGTTTGACTTTACACTCCTTTTACACCACCAAAAAGGATGTTTAGCCTTGCTTCCAACAGGATTTGGCAAAAGCCTAATCTACCAACTAGCCCCGCTACCGCTCGCTGCTGTAACGCCGGTGATCTGGCTACGAGCCGGGGGACAGCGGAGCCACCCAGAGACCCGCAGCAGCTCGTCTATTGCCCATAAAATCAGTGGATGTGTGTGGCTGAATGACATGAGGGGGAATAAGGCGTGAAAAACACTGCCGGTAGACTGTGAGCAGCCAGAGTCAGAACATGCTGCAGAAAATCGTTGCAGAAGCAGAATTGAGCATTTTAGTCTCAAAGTAGAGATGCGCTAGTCTGGCTATATAAACCATAGATATATATAAGAAATGTTTATATATATATATATCTATGATGTAAACATCAATTTCTGTCGCTCTACATACGTCATCTGGTATAACTGATACGATTGGCTAAGAGCTACGTACAGACGCTTATGATAGACATTCTTCTTTTTTTCTTATTATGAAAAAATACTTAAATGCAACTCAATGCTCAAAAAAATACTTTTTAAACTTTGAAGTGGGTCAATTTGACCCACAACATATCAGGAGGGTTAAAGGGGACATATTATGCTCATTTTAAGGTTCATACTTGAATTTTGGGCTTCTACTAGAACATGTTTACATGCTGATATATGTTGAAGAAACTTTTCTTTTTTCATAACGCCTGTCTCGATAAACTGTTCTCTCTGAAACGCCCCATTTTAGCGTCTGTCTCTTTAAGCCCGTCCCCCCTGAAGAAGCTGAGTCTGTTCAGGTCGTTCAGTGTTTCCAGGTTTTGAAACGGGAATGGTTGTAACACCACTGTAACAACACTTTCTGTGGGTATATAGCACAGTTGCAACATCACAATTTTACACAAGTCCTGTTGGCTGGTTTTAAGACAAGGTTAATGAATACAGGCTGTGTGTGCTTCTGTGTGAACTGAGCTTTTTGATATATTATTATATATAGGTATTATATATAGTATTTATGTAGCACATAGAACTGCTTTATGATTCAAATAAGACATGGGAATCTCACTTTTTATAAAAAATGGGACGTTCTAGTAAATGCTGTGAAATGCAAACTTTCCTTTGACACTAGAACAGCTCAAACTCCCCAGCCATCACTTGTTGAAAACAATGTATTTGGCTGTACTCCACCTTTCATTACAGCACAACATTTACTGTAGATTCTCTTCTATTTCTGCCTTCTACAAACAAGAAGTGAGAAATGAAATGTTGTAATGGCAGTCCCTGGAGGAAACTCAAATTCACCTCCTGATGTAAAATCCATATTGTGCTTAAGACGATTCATCCACAAAAATAACCAAGATGTCTCTACTCATATTTATTTGACTGTAAAATTGTTAGCTTAAAGTATATATATATATATTCATTTTACGGTTCACATTTAAAGTTCAGTGAAAAATGTTTCTCATATTGTTTATTGATGGAGCGCCTCTTTTCACAATCTGAGGATCTGTTTCAAACAGAGTGGAGGTCTATTTATGGGCATCAACAGCTCGTCAGGAGGAACAAAGTTCCAGCGGTGCAAAGTGAGAACATTTACTTTCAATTTTGAGTTACTTGTATTTTATTACTTTATTCTTTTGCTCCACTACATTTTATAAGCCAATATTGTACTTTTGACTCCATTAGATTTATTTGGAAACATTAGTTAATTTGCAACACGGTTTATTTAATCTAAATTAATGAATTATTATCATTATTATTATTATTGTTGTTGTTGTTATTACGGATTAAGATACGCAACTGTAGATAACTAGAACTAGCGCCTTGGGGTTGTAAGCAGTCATGTCCCTCTAGACTCATATGTAATGAAGTCTGAATTTAATAAAAGGTATTTAAGGTTCAGTTGGTAGCATTTATTAAAAAAAAAAAAAAAAAACCTCTTTGTTACATTTGCTCAAACTGTCACTGTGTCCTGACAGTAATACATGGGACAGAAATCCGTGAAAAGATCATGCTGCAAGAATCCAACGAAAACAACCAATCAGAGTCGAGTAGTCTCGAATGCAGCTGTCAATCATGTCAATGACTGCTTGTGAACAGCGATCAAACTGTCGAAGTACCCAGTAATTTAGCCTTAAATCTTCTTTTCAGTTTTCTTTTCACACCTACATGTGCTTTCAGGTGCTGCGCACACACACACACACACACACACACACACACACACACACACACACACACACAAAAACAACACATATCGATCCCCGCCAAGTGTTACAACCTGCAGCAGAAGTCCACTGAGAGCAGTTGAGAGGCACTGGGCTCCTCTGGAGCCGAGTGGGTACAGAGAGCCGTCTTCAGTCCCCAGGGGTCTGGGACCGACAAGGCCAGGACCAGTGCTCAGACACACCACTGCTGATGCCAGGTCAGCATCAAGGAGAGCCTGTAGCAACCTCAGGTAGCTGACTGGAAAGAGAAGGTGAGAGAGAGAGCGGTGAGAAAGGAGGACTGGTAAATGGCTGGAAAACCAAACAGAATTAGGAGGAGATGGAAAGCCTCAACAGACGGGAGAGCGAGTGGAAGAGGAGGGAGCAAACAAATGTGGAGGGCAAGGCCACAAAAGAAACAGGTGCATGGTAGAACCAAGAGCAGAGTGAGCGTACAGAGTGGGAAGTGAAAGTTTGAAATAGAAAAAGATGTTAAAAGCAGGTAGCAGAGGGAATAGAAGTGCAGAGAAGAGGCAGCATAAGAGTTGAAAGGAATTGAGGGCAATCCCTGAATTGATATGTGACAGAAAGAGGGAGTGAACGAGGCAGCGAGAGACAGGGTTGAAGGAAGGTCAGCCAGACAGAGGGACCAAAGTAGTGATGGAGATAAAGAGAGAGACAGAGCCAAAATGATTGCTTAAACACAGAGGGATCCAAGCTGAGAGCTGCCAGCCATCTGAATTGCACTTGTGCCATGTACACTGAGATTAGAGCTCTCTGAGGGAGGGAGGACTCAATTAGTGGCAGCAGAAGAGAGGGAGGAGAGACGTAACGCAAAGATAGAGAGGGAGGGAGGGATGGTTGGCAGCTGAGTGAGCGAAGGAGTGAAGACAGAGAGAGAGAGAGAGAGAGGGGGAAAAAGAAAGAGAGATAGGCGGGCAGAGGGAGGGAGCCGATACATCAGAGCAGCCCTGACAGGCCACTTATCCAACTGACAGACACAGACACAGGAGCAGCAGGGATGATCTGTCTCCGAGTGGTGCAGCGGGATGTGGGCCACTTAATATAATGAAAGTGTGTGAAATTCATGCCCAGGGTTTGGTTACCTCCGCTGAGGATAAAACATTGACAAACAGCCACTTTACCTGGGGAGGAGTACATGAAGCGGAGGTGACCTCTTTTGTCAGTCCTTAGGGTTACACAGTGTAACGATGGACGGCTGCTGCAAATCTGGAGCAAACTCGACTGTATAATATCTATTTGTATGGAGGAGACTTGGTCTGACACGCCCTCTACTGTGTGTGTGATTGCACTGGACAGTGTAAAATACAGAAAGGAAGAAGCTGAGAAGTGATTAACCCTGATGCCCCCTTTAAAAGAGCTGCTCTGATATCCTTAGAGGATAAAAATGTCTGCCTCCCAAAAATGGCATAAAAATACTATATATTATTATCATTTTCCACCTTAACTGAGTGAAATATTTTAATCAATGTTGTTGTTAAATGTTACGACTAAATATTTATTAATTTTCAGAATTTTAACTGTTTAAAGTTTGTTGACATGATGCCACTGTTGTTGTTGTTTTTTTATTAAATATTAAAATGCTGTACGCTAAATGCTAGGGAGCCTTTCAATTTTTTCTGGGATATGTCAATGAATAACAACAGCATTGATTTTGATGCATTTTTGTGTAGCGTAAGAAAAAACAAACAAACACTACTTGTTGCCTTAGAGGACAACAATTTCCATTCCTAAAACTGCTACAAAAATACTATGAACTAATGTTGTTGCCTAATTCACTGAGTTGCATTTAAAGCGTCTTTCAGTATCTAGGAAACACGATATAAATAAAATGTATTATCATTATTATTATCATTATTGTTATTTCTACCCAAGATCAATCCTGATTATAACTGCCAAATATTAATTTATTTTCAGACTTTAACTCTTTTAATGCCAGTTTGTTTACATATTGATGTTGTTCTTTTATGAAGAAAACACTGAACATTGAATTATTATCTGTTTACTTCATGTTCGGGGGGATTTATTTTTGTCATTCTGGGATATGTCAATGATTAGCAACAACATTGATTTGATGCACTGCATCAAACACTGCAGTCTTCTAGCGTACAGCAGTAATAACTCTAGTGGAAACCAGGAAATAACATGTATTTACCCCATGGGAAAAATGTGCGAAAATGGCTCAATCTGGTGAAAAATGGTAAAAACTACAATTTTGAAGCTGGGACTCCAGATTGAAAACCTGATATACACTAATAGAATGGCGGGTTTTATACTGTGATGGCTGTGGAATCAAAAATTGCAGTTTTTGTGTTTCAGTGGGGATATTTTTGTCATTAAGGGTCTGAGTGTCTGTACGTTGGCTACACTGCTTATAACAGGAGCTGAGATTGAAATACCAAGATGAAATAACTCACACCCTTCCCAATATGTATGCATTATTCATGCATTCACTCATTCATTTTCATTAATCTTTAACCGCTTATCCGCACTCGGGGGGGGGGGGGGGCCTGGAGCCGATCCCAGCTGACATTGGTTGAGAGGCGGACAGCCTGGACAGGTCTCCAGACTATCACAGGGCTGACACATAGAGACAGACAATCACGCTCTCATTCACTCCTACGGACAATTAAGAGTCACAAGGGTTGAGAGAATGCAACCGCAAAAACTGGGAAGATGAAAACAAATTGTGAAAAAGAGAAAACATGAGCTGTGCACGAATACATGAGAAAATCATTTTAGAGTTCTTAGTTTCACACATTTGTTTAAGCAAACACAGCATTGTTGATAAAATGTTTTGGTATGTTTTGTTTGCAAGGGCAGAAGTCTTTCAAAAATAATCATCAAATGGAATGATTGAGAAATGAGTTTGTTACCCAGCAAGAGATTGTCTGTGTTTGTTTTCTGAACGAGGAGACGCTGCACAGCTGTGTCCAGACTCCAACTGATGCTCTTTTGGACCTTAAATAATGGAGAAACAGAGAGAAGGAGAACAAAGGAGAGAGGGGAGAATCACAAGAATAACAAGAAATGACAAAACATCTCATTGCAAGTAAGAATGTTTTATCACTGCAGTGGCAGCAGAGAGCAGAGAAGAAAGTGCATTGTTTTATAGCACAGCCTTACTATTACTTATACTGTGATATGTATCGAACAAATCCAATTGGTGTTTTGTATTCTGCATTCACATCTGAATCTCTGCTTTATTTTACTGTATGTTCTGTGCCTTGCCCTTGACTCTGCCTCGACTGTGTTTAGTTCTATAAGCAAGTTGTGATAACAGCAAAGCTGAGCTGTGGTGTGTACCTGAGCAGAGTGAACGTGCTGCAAGGTAATGAGGGAGGACAGGAGGAGATGGCTGCAGCACAGCAGGGCTGAAGGAGGACAGGTGGACGGAGACAGGGATGGAGCAGAGGAGGAGGAGAGGACTGTCTGCAGCTGCTCCATCAGTCCACTGTTGGAGAGCAACACGGAGACAGCTGGGGAAGACAAGGCACTATGTCATCATACTTTGATGGGATCTGTGCCTGCATGTCAGTGTGTGTGTGTTTCTGTGAAAAGCAGTTGGTCAGGATGACTGCATGGTGACGTGCTGCACACACACCCACCCACAACTACGCAAACACTTTCACTTCTATGTGGCACCTGGAACATTACTAATTGGTCATCTTTTTAAAATTAAAACACATTCAGGCGCAATCACACGCACACAAAAGCCCACATTCAAGTGCTCAAACACACAATCACCCACTCACTCTCAAATCATTCTTATTGTAAGTGAAGTGTGCCAAGTCAGCCTGGACCAAGTGCATGGTGCACATATATTTGGATTTGACTTCATGGACATGAAGAAATTGGGTTGTTGCATGCAGCAAAAATGGGGAAATCATTTGCATAACATTGGGGTTATATACAGTACAAAGGCAGTCAAGCAGGCCAATCCTAAGCACGAGAATAATTAGATAGAATTGCATAGAATTACATGTTATCTAAAGTTATAATATCCTACGTTTTACCTTTAGATGGAGGAATGTGTTACTATTCCTGAGGCAGAAGTAAGTTGCATCTCACCACTAGTGATGAAGAAGCAGATGGTGAATGTAGGTAGAAGCAGCAGAAGCATTACAGCAATGCTATGGGCATAATTAGCTTAGCTTCCCTATGGCATCCTGACTCTCACTCTATTAACTACCAACCAGCTCACTGCTGACCTTTACTCAGTTGTTGTTTTTGTTTAGGTGAATTGTTTAGCTTGTAATAAATCCAATGGCAATCAATATGTCATATCAAATAATGAATGTCTTTAGTAGTTTCATTTGGGATGTAGTTTGAAGCTTTAAGGCTTCATTCGTAACACTGACATTCTAAATGCTAAATCAACATTCGAATGATGCAAATATTTTGTTACACAGTTATAAATATGAGGCAACATAAATATTATATTACTATTAAACTATTTGTAGAATGAGATTCCTGTGTGTATGTCTTGAAAAGAAGATGTAATCATTTCCAAAAGTCCCTAATCTAATAAAAATATTCAGCTTCAATGCATATTTGTTGGTGTTTAGCCTTTCAAAAACATTTTATTTATTTATTTTTTTAATACATTTTATTGATTTTTATCAAAACAAAAACATAAACAACATATAAGTGCTCTCTATATTCACAAAGATATCGCAACAGATAGGAAAATGAACCACCATCCAAACCAAAATGACTTCAAGTACTTAATAAAAAATGAATTATGAATGAATTAAATGAAATGAATTAAAACATGTAAGTAAGGCAGCAATAAAAATAAAAACAACATTTTCACTGCGATCGAAAAACTGTTTGCACTCTCATCTGCTGCACACAAAAGAAGTGTTAACAGCTTGCATGGCAGCAGTTTCACACAGCACCATGAATGATATTTACATTACCACACATTCATTAAAAACAGTTGAACTGAGGATTTTTTTTCAAGCTATATTGGATAATCTTAATAGAAAAACATTTAGTACAGCTCTAGTTCCATAGTGGATTTATTTCATCTATATCTTTGCTCATTGGTTGTAATTCTGCATCTGCTTCATAGGTCTCAGGAGAATGTTTAGGAGACACAATCATTTAGATTTCTTATTTTTCTATTATATCTTAGAATAACAATGACATTGTGTGTACATGTATTCCTGTGTGTTTGACATTAGTATCTATCAAGAATCTGGTGGTTGGATACGTATCATGATAGAGGGGTTATTATTCAATATTTCTATATATTGTGATGCTGTAAGCAGGGTGAATTATTGTGTTTTTTTAACTCTAATTTTAGGAAACTATTAAACTAAAAAGAACAAAAGACCAGTGGGATCTGCATGTGCATGCATAACACCCAACCTCACAGCACTTCTCTTTGTGCAATCTGTGTGTAACAAATCTTATAACCCAACATATAGTCGCTTTCGTTTTGTCTTACACCCCTGTGTGTGATTTTGTCTATGTGCTACACATATTCAGGTTTAGCAAGGTGAGACTCTGTGTGCTTGTTGTGCAAATGTGTAAGAATCACTCTGGCTTGACAGCATAACTTTATGCATACAGGACAAAGTGCAGGACTGAACCACATCCTGTGTACCATTATGCAAAGATATACAGAAAGTGTCTGCTTGTATGCTTATTATTTCCTCTACGTCTCAATGCTGCACGCTTGTCAAGGTCGGCCTCTCTCCTCTGTCACAACAGGGCAGGAGAAGAGACAAATCCAAACAGAAGGACAGAGAGCGAGATAGAAACAGGCGGAGGGTGAAGAGGCGGCGTGTGTGAAAGCACACACGAGGAGATAGAGAGACGGGAAGAAAGTGTGTCTAACCTCTGTCTGTGCAGTGTGCAGGGGACAGACTCAGGCAGCAGTACAGGTAGCTGAGGGCAGGCAGCAGGCTCCCTGTGTCAGTAGACTTCAACCTCCCTGCTATATTACTCACTGACACACACACACACACACACACACACACGCACACACAAATTTAAGTCTGATGGCTCACTTAGTATTTTATCTGTGCTCTCAAACGTTCGAGAGAGACATTGAGGCGCGACGTGACAGACAAATAAAATGTAACGCGACAAGCTGAACGTCGTGTCTCCCACCTGTCGGTAAAGACTGAATTAATCTGATCTGCCGGTAAAAATGTCAAAGATAAGAAGGTGGAAAATAAAACCACGAACACAGAACGAGGTTCCACTAATGCAGTAAACACGTCGCAGGGGGGTGAGTGCTGTCGACACATCAAGGCAAAAAAGAAAAGCAAATGTGACTCTAATCGTAATGCGCATAAAGTTATAATTTGCCAGACAGGTCTAGTAAATTTCCGAACAGCGTTTTCATTTGCCGATCAGCAGCGAGCACTCCCCTGTTGATGAGGATATTAAATCAAAGATGAGTGATGCTTCCACTTAGGAAGGAATATAGGTGAATGCGGAGGGAGCTGAGGGAAACTCAGAGACAAACCATGTGTGGAATAGAGAGATGTGTCTCAGTGCTGCTACTGGATGATTATGTGTCTGTAATGTAGCATGTAAGTGCCTGTGTGAGTGAGGAACATACTGAAGCGTGTTCATGTGTTCTGTGTGCATTACGGCAAAGAGCTAATGTATTGTGTGTGAAAGATAATGTTTGTGTGCATTTCGGCTCTGAAAACTGAAGCCAATATGGAAGTAGCTTAAACCTGTATTCTCTCTAATGGTCAGCAGGGGACGACTCCACTGGTTGCAAAAAAAGCCTGATTGTATAAAAGTCTATGAGAAAATGATCCTACTTCTCACTTGAGTTATCACTTCAATAAACATTTTCCTCAATCACCAGTTTTTAACTGTTCTTCAATACAGCATGATGTTCATTTTGTAAATGATGGTGCTATTTAGAGTAAAAAAAACAATAAAGCAGGGTGTGTGTTAAGGCGGGGCTAACTTGTAATTGACAAGTTGCTACCAATGCAACCAAAGCAGTGTGTAAATTCAAATAGCTGTGAATTTGTTTTTTGGTAGTTTGTGTTTTTGTCTTTTACCTTTGAGTCAATCAAATCAAACAAATCAAATCAACAAATCAAATAACCCTTATTGTCATCATATACTGAAAATGCTACAAACTTATTTACGAGGTAGATAGTACTGTATGTCTTGCACATATTAATTGTATTGCACATCTCTGTTTCATTGCACATTTTAATTGATTTATCCTGTGTGGGTGTTGGGAGTTCTGACAGCCCAGGGAAAGAAGCTGTTTTCATCCTGCGAGTTCGGCATTCAGTTCATTAAAGTTAATTGTAACACTCAGGTTGAACTCAGGTTGAACTAAGGACCTTCTTAGCATTCGGCTGTTCATTTTTTTCAAGTGAGTACATTTTGTTTTAAGCCTGTTTTTCCCAAGCCAAAATTAGCATGCCAATTAATACCACAGCTAATACTAATTGCAGACGCACTTTGCTAACCAAGATAGATTTGTGCCGACAGCCAAAATCGAGGTTTCAAAACGGTAGTCCACAATGGGTGACTTAACGGTGCGTCCACTTCTCCTCCTCTTTCTTTTATGGTTTGTTTAAGAAGAGAAATGTTAGCAATATGTAGAAACTGTTTGTTGTATATTCTAATAGATGAGAGCCACAGGGAGTTATGCACAGCATGCCCTGCCAGCGGCACCTTTTGATCTCACCGTGATAGAGTAGCTTGAAGTGCACTCCGTCCATCTTACTGTAAGAGGAAGATGAAGGTGGGTCACTGGCCTGCATCACACAAAGCAGCTTCAGCACCAGAGGGAGTGATTTCACTGCTAAACAAAGAGAGAAAGACAAAACGTATGACTGTAAGCCAAAATGTGAAATAGATCCAAGAGAGACAGGCAGGCAGATCTAGGTATATATAATTACAGACAGAGCGAAAGTGCTGTGAGGGAGAGAGAGAGAGAGAGAGAGAGAGAGAGAGAGAGAGAGAGGACAAACTTAATAAAACAGTGAGGAGAGTGAAGAGAGACAAGTGTGTGTGTGTGTGTGTGTGTGTGTGTGAGAGAGAGAGAGAAGGATGAGGGAGTGATGCAGGACTGCCTGAATTAGCATTTCACCTCGCCACATTACTGAGTCTGAAACCTGATGTTCCCAGAGTGGTTTTCAGCAAAGCCAGAGTAGAGGACACTGTTCAAACTGATGCTGTTCAAACAGTGATAAGGAATTTCTTAATCAACTGAGAATATCTTGCAGTAACTTGTGGACCTGGAGGGGCAGCCAGAGCACACATTGATCATTGAGAGTAGGAAGAAGAAAAGCACATCTTTCTCTCAAATATGAAAATACCATGCACGCTTTAAATAACAATCGTCAGAAAGGGTTAAGGGTGAAAGATACGGAGCTCGAGAAAGGAGAGAGGGAGCGTGGAGACGGAGGCGAGGTGAAAGGAGACAAAGAGCACTCCAACAGGAAATAGACTGCAGGAGGATCAGCCAGAGCAGTCATCTACATACTTCTTTCACCCCGTAGTGCATAACATTAAAATTTCTCCCCTTGGGATGCCGCTGCATTAGAGGCTAATATAAAGTATATATTAATGCAAATTACAGTGGGCTGAACTGGAACACGTGCAAGGATAACAGTCTGTAATCCCCACAGGGCCTGAGACGAGCAGAAAGCAGGCAGAGGCTAACCACAGCAACAGTTTCTGAATCCCCAGCTGGCACACTGGTGTTGTGCCCTTCAGCTGTGCTCATTAACCTGGTCAAGTATACAGACATACTGTAATAACACCATCTGGCAGACACCTCTTGAAAAAGCACCAGATATGCAGGCGTGGAATGCGCAGTTTGTCTGGGAATTGGACCCTGAGGTGATCGGGCAAGAAGCGTTTTTAACAAGAATCAAACACCAAACACTCAGCGTTTCATAAAGTTCAATTGCACAAGTTCTGTCATGTTTCATCATCTCCTTTTAAGTTTGTACCATTTATTATAAAACAGTTAGTTCAGACTAGGTATTTTGATTGGACAAGAGGGACTGCATGAGTGCTGATATGTAGTACAACATCACTGGGACTAAACCGTTAATTACATTAACAGGAATATAATTTGCATTAAAATATAATTGATTGTCAGTAGAAGACAAAGGGAAGGAAAGAAGTCTGGATACTAAAACTTGCCACCTTGCCACCAAATCGACTGTCAACAAACTCATATTCATATACTCACTGGTTTATTTGCACTATCTCTGTTTATATCCGACCGCATTAGGCCTATATTAGGCCTGATGTATTTTTTCCTATTCTATATATTATATCATATACCACTTACACTCTACTGTGCATATCTCTGCATATAATTAAATAGATTTATTCATTGATGTTCATACTACTACATGCAACATCATATTTAACCTAGTTAACATGCTAAAATATATTTTCTCCAATGTGCAATATCTGAAAAATGCAAAGTACTTTCAGGAAAACAAACAAAAACAAAAACATACATTAAATTAATAACAAATGCCAAATAGCAGAAATGTATGTATATAATGTTTATATAATGTATGTATATGTCTTATTTTTTATATCTATGTTAGGGTGACCAAGCGTCCTCTTATGCCCGGACATGTCCACTTTTTACGTCCTGTCCGGGGCGTCCGGCCGGGTTTTATAAATTCACGAAAATGTCCGGTATTCACTGTTTTTCATAGGACCAGTACACGTGCACGTAAATTGACCGGCGCTTTGCACACAATTTTGCGAGACGTAATTACCAAGAGGCTGCCTAGAGGGCGGGTCAGCGCCGCGCACACACACACAGAGAGAGACAGAGAGCAGAGCAGACAGAAGGCAGATTGAACAGCGGAGCAGCATTGCACGGGAAATGCCGAAGCGTAAGTGCAGCTTCACAGATGAACTGCAAAAATTTTTTCCGACATACCGTCCCGGTCGGGACAGGTGGGAGGCGGAGTGCACCGTGTGCAAAGCTGGCACATATGTCTCAGTGTCTAATAAAGGTGCTGGAGATCTCAAAGCTCAAAGACAACTAAAGATGAAAAGTATAGATCCTTTTTGTTTGTTAAGTTAGTATCTTTGTGAGACTCTTCTATTATTTATCTTATTGCAGTAAGAGATATATGCAGTAAAAGAGATATATTGTTGAAGCTAGATTTTCTAACAGAAGAGTTCATATTTAGAACATTATTTCATATTCTTTATTCATTTATTTGAAAAGAGTCTACGAGAGCTATTATTTTGTTACAAGTTTTTACAGATTTCATTTTATTTTATTACAGAAGTTAATTTTGCACCATTGAAGCATAATAAAGCATGTTCATCAACCTCCGAGAAGCCTGTCTGAATTTGTGTCTCGAGGCAGTGCCGATTGTCCTCTTTTTTGGAAATCAAAATATGGTCACCCTAATCTATGTGTCTGTATCTTGAGCTGATGTGACGACTAAATTTCCCACTGCGGGATAAATAAAGTCATATCTTAAATCATCGTCAATTTCATTAGTTGCTCATACAGATAAATGTGATACAAAGTGGCTGGCCTGCAGTAATGTATGCACCTAGCTTACACAAAGTAGCAGGCTAACGCTAACCCCAGTGTGCAGGAAAATGTTTCAGTGTTGCTCAGCAACATTTCAGTATCAGCAACTGTGGGACTATTTGTGTTGGCAGTGCCAAATAAATGATTAAATAAACATACAAATCATAATCTGAGGGAGAGCTTTTGTACTGAATATCATCATGGCTGTGATCCAGGTGTAGGCACGAAGCCTATTGTGATGACATGATTATACTGCATTATTGTTTTACTAGATTGCTTTAACCATTAACAGATTTATGATTCAGAGAAAACTTTAATTGATTGCAATCTGCTTTTACAGGAAGAGTTTTGCCCGATGTTTGATGAATCAAAAGACTGTAACAGACAGTAAACAGGAATCAGAACTGCTCTGTGAAATGATCTGACAAATACTAATCTTAATCGACAGATTTTGCATGTGAATGCAGAATCTATAGGCAATGGGGCATCATTCTCTACACCGCAACCTCAGACATAGCAGCCTTTGCCCCTAATTTGTCATCAGATAGCTGATAAATTTCCGAGATTTACAAATGTTGCACATTACCAACAAAACACGAAAGGTTGAAATGGAAATGGAAGTCCATGTTTGATTTTACCTAAAGTCTCTGCAAAAAGTTGTACTTCCCCTGGTCTCTGTTTAGTTTATATTTAAATACTGAAATGTATTAATATTATTATTATTATTGCAGCTGACACAAATCTAAGACTTTTCCTCTCTAAAATATACAAAAGAATAATATGACGATATTATAAGAAAATGAGAATAATAAACATAAGTTCAATATATAATCGTTTTGATCAGGCCTGGAGTTGATCAAAAGATATAACCCAAAAAAGGTTGAAAAAATGTATATCAGTAATATTTTTATAGCATTTCTTGGAAGTGGACATCTGCCATGAAGTGGTCATATACAGGGAAGTCATTTCAATCTGACATGACACAAAAACTTTAAAAAAATCAAAAACAATTTTGCTCTTAATCTTTGACATATCCAAGGCTGATAAAAACAAATGCCCCAGCCAAAAAATATTTGTTATATGGAAAATAACTTTTTCATAAAAAACATCAGTGTCATCATGTAATCAAACTGCCATTTAATGGGTTAAAATGCCCAAAATATTTAAACATTAGGTAGTTTTGAGCAGGGTGGAAATTGTTTTAGAGGTTTATGCAGAAAATAGTAGAAAAAAAATATTAATCTGTAAAGTTTTAATAGCATTTTTTGGAGGTGGACATTTCTGTCGTTAATAGCCTTAAAGGGACGTAAATTAAAGTGGGCCCAGAGGGTTAAATACTGAAATGTATTAATAATATTGAAACAAAGCTGACACAAATCTAAAAGTTTTCCTCTCTAAAATATACAAAAGAATATTAGGATGATATTACAAGAAAATGAGAATAATAAACATAAGGATTAAAAAACTGTGTATGATAGCAACCTCATGCAAATTGATGCTACTCTTTTTTTTAAAACTAAATCAATACTATACACTTCATGCGGGAGAGTCGACTAGATAAACAAGTATCTCATTTCCTCCCGTCTGTACTGACAAAGCATGCTGGGAAGATTCGCCTTAACAGAGGATTAATGGTTCTTTCCTTCCAACATTAATCAGAAGCGACAAGTGTTCTCTGACCTGTTTTTTTCCATTTCAATCCAATTTAAAAACAAACCAAGTTTAAAGAGATACTTTGTGATTACACTTCAGTTAAACCAAGTTTTCCTGACAGATCAGTTAAAAGAAAAGGCATTGCCACATGTCACAGTTGCTAAATATAAACTACACATGGTGCATAACTGCAGTGCGCTTTAAGTGTTTAAGGACGTGGAAAGCATTCTTACTTGGTGATCAATACAACATGACCTTACATGTGTTTGTCCTTTGAAAAGTGTCCACAGTCAGATGATGAATAGTTATCTTTTCAGTAGCATTTTGCATAATTTGATCATTAACCAGGAGAAATAAAAATGTGCAGAATTCCACTGTCTCTCAATGCAACTATTCAGCTCACCTTTTATTCTGTCTTTATAATTCAGCGCAATTTGAACAGTTGTTATTACCGTCATAAAGAAACTGCTGGCAGGTAGAATGGCTCAACAAACATCAATCGACACAGGTATTCTTTCAAATGATCCAATATGTGAGAATAATTAAACTAAGTGCTTTCCATTACGTTACAGCAGAACATCATGCCAAATGGACCTATTAATCCCATGCACCTTGTTTTATAGATGTTTTACTGCTGAATCCAGCAATTGTTATTTTCATATCATTATTTAAATTTTCTATATAATTTGTCTGCCTTCTAAGGTCAAGTTTGTGGAGTCGAGGATGAATACATTTTATATAATAATTGGAGGATTTTAAAATTCATACTTTTCATCCTAATATCAATATACGGATGAGAAAAGGAAAAAGTGTGACACATTTTACATGTATGCTTTTGGTATGCCAATGAAAGAAGTTCTGCAGTTTCCAGTGGCAATTTTCAATCCCACTGTCACTCATATTTTATTTATTGCCAGCAATTTCTTCTGAGTATAGTGCAGACATGCAAGAGGTACTTCCAGGCTCCTCAGCCTCTACTTTCAAGCTCCCAGTGGTGTGTTGGGAAATATGGCCAAGCCAAACTAAAAAAAACTACCAAGTAAAACTTGCAACTGAATACATACGTATATTTGAATTAGGTTTGAGATAAGACAGTATATACAGTACTGTGAGATGGGAGAAATGTGTCCACCAGCAGAGATTTGGCATCACTGTTCCCACAACAGGAGCTATTCAGGGCAGGATTCTCATTTGAGCAATATCGCAAATACTGCTGCCTCGCAAAGTAACGTGATGGGGAGACATGGAGGGGGAGAGTGAAATTTTAAATACAGAGCAGGAGGAGACATCGCAACAGTGTTTCCTCTAAGATTTTTTCCCCCGAAGAAATTTTTTGCCCTAAAAGCCTAAATTTGGTGCCTCTCGCATATTATAATTCCACTATTCCATCTTAATCATTGCATATTTTAATGAATTGTTGTAAAGGAGCGTAAGTGTTCTCCTATGTTTTATTTAACCCTTTGATGCACAACATATAAACACCTTCTAATGCACAACATTGGTTAAAAAAAAAATGACCCACATTTATTTCCCATGTTATTTCATGCTGGCTGTGTTTTTTTATTACAACAGATCATTATATCCATTTTTCCTTCCATACTTTATGAAGAAAAATAGTTTTTGTATTATAACATCAAGTTTACACACATGGGTCAAAAATGACCTTGTGCATTAGAAACGTAGTGATACAAAAAGTGATACACTAAATTAACAATTTGAGTATATGTGTAACTATGTTTGTCTTATTTTTAAGGTTTAACTTTAAAAGAGTTGTTAGAACCACCAGATTACATTGGAAAATCACATATTTTAACATTTTAGACTTATTAGAGCCACCAAATAAAAAATGTTTTCATTGGAAACACCAATTTAACAAAATAGGATAGTCAATATTTGTGTCTTCTTTGTCAGGTTTTAAATTGGTGATTGGTGAATTGATGACAGCATATAAACACCTTCTAATGCACAACATGGGTCGAAAATGACCTTGTGCATTAGAAGCGTAGTGATAAAAAAAAGGGTTTTATTCAAAAAGTAAGAAATGAAAACAAAAAATGAGGACGTATGATGATCAAAAACAAGTTATTTGAGGAAAACCTGCAATACTGAATGA
Source organism: Centropristis striata (assembly GCF_030273125.1). Classification (NCBI taxonomy): domain Eukaryota; kingdom Metazoa; phylum Chordata; class Actinopteri; order Perciformes; family Serranidae; genus Centropristis; species Centropristis striata. The sequence goes on along the minus strand of NC_081529.1, from coordinate 7,926,656 downwards.
TGAAATTAATTTATTGCAGAGATATAGAATATAAAAACTTAGTCGGGTCACTTTAAACCCATGTTGCGCAACAAAGGTTTATGGCATCATATTTTGACAGTCTCTTCTTGTAAATTATGTGGTGGACTCTGTTAACACACCCATTTGATCTTATGTTTAAAGCTACATGTGTCTGCTTTTATTTTGAAGGCGGGTCTAACATGTACACGTACCCACCAGGAAAACAAGTGGAGGCTGACTGACTGCAGTGTGCTTTGTTCTCTTCAGTAACGTTAGCAGCCATCCGCTCTAACAGATAACTAACTTCACTCAGAAACTCCAGCTGTGCTGACAGAGTCATAGACATATATACAAAGTGCTCACGCTGTTATGGTTGTCCTGACATCTCCATCGCTCATTCCCGCAGCAAGAGAGTGATGTGGCTCAGATGGTAGAGCGTTCTCCCAGTAACCGGAGGGTTGGTGGTTCTATCCCTGACCATTGCAGCCTACACGTCGAAGTATCCTTGAGCAAGATACTGAACCCCAAATTGCTCCCGATGCTGCGTTCATCGGTGTGTGAATGAATTCCCAATGGTGGCAGGTGGCACCAGTGTGCCCTGGTAGCCTCGGCCACCAGTATGAATGTGTGTGTGAATGGGTGAATGATCGCAGTGTGTAGTGTAAAGCGCTTTGGATAAAAGAGCTATATAAGTGCACCCCATTTACTGCTACAGGATTAAAAAAAATAAAACAATCCCCTATTCTGAAGTAGCGGCGGGCATAAATAAGCAGTGGCAGGCTGCAGCTACTGAATGAATATAGCGGAAACCCTCCACCCTATAAAACGAATTGCTCTCAAGAAAATTAAAGCTCCCATTTCCAAGTAAGTTTAGTTTTACTGTTTTAAGTCTTTTGTTTATAACTTAAGTGTGATCTCCTGTTTTTAAAAAAAAATGGAAGTTCAAAATAAAATGACTAAATAATCAAACCTTATGCAGTACGGTACTGATATTCTAATCCATTTCCTAATTGAATTCACAGAACAATGACTGTAAAGTGATATATACCGTAATCATGATAATATGTTATAATATATATTGTGATGGGAGATTTTGGCCACATCACCCACCTCTAATTTCAGTCATCTTTTCATTAAAGTACATTTATGTTGTCTTTTATTTTGGCAAACACTTATTATTATATGAGTTTGTGATAAGACAAAATGAAATACAGATGGAATTTTGCAAGTCTGCAGCCTTTAGTTAAATAAAAATTGGTATCTTAGGTATGAAACAGTTTGAACAATGAATTCTTTGCATTTTCAGCCTCGACAGTAATCTTGTGAATTGAGATGAAAATTGTTTTCTTGTAATGTGTTATTCTTATCAAATTTCTTTCGTGTGTCGTATGAGATACAATGTGTAAAGTGTGGGAATTCTTTAGAGAGACATTTAACAAAAAAGAAAACCAACCTTTTCTTAATCAAAAAATACATTTTCAGTCAATATGAAGAGATGGCCATCTGAGACCAAAATAGCCCAGGTGTGGCTGCTGCTGTTGGCTTTTTATAAAGCTAGATTTAATTAAGGATCTCTTTCAAAGTTTGTTGTGCCGGTAGAAAAAGACTGTCATGGTGCATTTATTCCATTACATCTCACAGAGTAGAAGTCCACTGGGTAAACCTGTGAGTGTATGTGTTCTGTATGTGTGTGTACTATGTGTGTGTGTACTGTGTATTAGCTTGTTTTGAGCAGAGAAGAGACAATTTCATTAAAAGCTGTCATCTGCTGTACAAAGTTTTAATATGTTTGAGTGAGGAAGAAATTACAACACTGTCTAAACTCAGGGAGAAAACAGAAACATCTACTTCAATCCATCAAATGTAATTAACCACATCTGGGCTTTCATGAGATAGAACTGGGCGTCAAACCAAATCAGTCAACATTAATCTTGGTATATGATAGTGAATGGTGAGTGCTGCAGAAAATCCTTTCAAATACGGGTGATATTCTGTTGTGTGTACTGCAGCGGTGGATTCTGTGGCCCTGAAGGCCTTTACGTCCCCAGGGAGTGAGGAATAAATGAATGTCAATTTTGTGTTACAATACATGTTTAATAAAGGGTTTGAAAGGATCCGTGCCAGCTCATTCTTCAGAAAGAAAATTATGTATTCAACATCATTCTCTACTTTATTGAGTTTTCTTTCAGTGAAATGCTCCGAGTGAATTTGAGTTCCCTCTGGTAAACAGTTAAGTTGTGAAAAGGTCTAGGACTTTTATTGTGAAAGGTAAGAATGGGAACAATGGCTCTGGTTTGTGTTGCCTTGTCAAGGTTGAGAGGAGTGATAAAGTTTGCTGTCCGGGATTGGAGTACAGAGCCTGCATGTTGAGTTTTAATCCTCATAACCGTCAGATACACAACTATAGTGTATGTTATGAGGTGAAGTCCGTTCTGCACAATGAGATTAGTTGATGCCTTTATTTGGGAGAAAGCCCAGAAAAATCCACCTCTTTCTGAAAAAATTATAGTAGCTTTACACCGGGAAAAATATTGATATGCAAATTAATTGCAGGCAAAAAAGAGCCGTCCCTGGTGTGTAAGAGTACTCAAATGTGTCCTTAGAACATGACGAAGCTGAAAACTTTGAAAAACTGAGAACTGATTATATATTTTAAGTAGGGCCGGGACTTTAACGCATTAATTAAGATTAATTAATTACGCAAAAATGAACGCGTTAAAAAAATTGACTCATTTTATTCACACTTATTTTTGCACCGCGGGACGTTTCTCACTGGATGAGTTTCAGGCGGACCGATTATACTGGAGCACCAACTAGCGTTCATGAGTTCAGACAACAACAAACCACAGTGAACATGAAGGAAGAAGCTGATGGGACGCTTTGGTTGGCCCCTTGGATGATGGGACATTTTGTTACAAAAAAACCAACGGATGGACTGAAATTAATTTGATTTTTTTAAACCAGCTGTTGGTAAATCAACAAAGTCTGTTATGGCCTCTGAAGCAACAGAGAGATGTTTTCCAATAATCAGGGTTTCCAATGTTCTGAATGTACTTGAAAGTATTGTGTTTTACTTAAAAACCAAAGTATTCTAGTTTACAGAAGGTCTACCTACCTATAGGCTACCTGAATTTCTGAAATGTACTCTATTTCTAAATATGCTATTGCTACACTTAACGGCAAAAATTGCACTGGTCTGTTGGACTTGAACAAAAATAAACCGTATTTTTGTTGCTTAAGCTTATTCATTATTCATCATTATTCAATGGTATACTAAAAATCCATGTGAAAAAAATTACTTCTCACTGTTCTCAGGTCAAATATTTATATGCGATTAAAATGCGATTCATTTTGATTAATTAATTACAATGCCTCTAATTAATTAGATTAATTTTTTTAATTGAGTCCCGGCCCTAATTTTAAGATAAGGTAAGATATAACTTTATTTTTCCTGCAGTGGGGAATTTTAGTCGTCACAGCAGCTGAAGATACAGACACATAGATATAGAGACAGAAAGACAGAATTAGAATATAAAAAATAAGACATATACATACATTATATATACATACATTCCTGCGATTTGGCATTTATTATTAATATATATAGGTAGTCTATGGAAAGTTAACTTCTGAAGGGTGTAACGAGTCAGCAGGGAAGAGGCAAAAAAGCTTTCAACATCAAAAGACAAAAACTAACTGATATTTTTATGCTCCACGAGGAGTTTACCTTGTAAAGTGGTATCACTTTCATCAGAGTCATTTAAATGTGTGTGATTATGCATGTATGCGTGCATGCATTGGTAATGTGGTATTTGATTGAACATAGATGTGATGAGCAACAGAGAGGGTGTGGTTCCCAGTGCAGTTTACTTAAAGATCATTCTGTTGTCAGTCAAGTTGGGAACAAGCATTAAATATTTAAAAAAAAAAACCCTGATTAAGGCACATTCATTTCAAATGGAAGAATCCATCAGAGCACTGCAGGTGCATGAAGCCGTTATAAATATTTTATGCCGTGTGGTTCATCTCTGCACTTCCTATGAATTGCTGGTGTGAGTAAAACCAAAGCAAACCTGCTGTTACAGTTTTCATTGACCCAACATAAAGGTTGCCTGAAAAAAATACTGTTGGACTGATTGGGAACTCAATAAAATATGAAATTGTAACACAACAGTCAATGTACTTTTTTTTTTTTACCATCTTCCATTCATCCTCCTGTGGTCTTCAGGTCCTTTTTGACCCGGAAGGACGACAGGAGAAATTTTTTCACAATTTTTTGCTGTCATCCAAAAATGTACAACGTTTATTATTACAGATAATAAAATATTCAGGTTTTATTACCTTTTTTCACTTGAAATGAGGCCTTATTTTGTACATTTGACTAAGACTGACCAATAATAATGAAACAAAATGAAAATTATATATCAATGTGTTAGTCTTGAGTTGCAAAAAAAGGTGGAAAAAAAGTTGTTCATAATTTTTTTCTACACTATCCTAAAACCAGTCTAATCTCATCGGGTCCTTTTTGACCTGGGAGGACTAAAGTTGCATGATTGACGGGAGAACTACACAAGGGTTAAGGTTCCTCATCTCATCCATTTCCATAAACCTGAGCCACTAGATAACTGTACTGAACACTGCACATATTTTAGTTTTCTCTGGGGATGCCACATGTATTTCTTTATAAAACTATGAACTTTATTTCTGTGTGTTCTTGTCTCTTACCCTGTGAACTGTGTTCCTGTCCCTGTCCAAGCCCATGGCCCATGTTCTCCACACTGTGTCTCTGTAATGCCTGCAGCAGGGCTGGTCTAAGACTCTCACACAAGTCGGCCTCGTAGTCTCTTATACCACACGGAAGAACTTCTAGCACCCCCAGGGCTCGTCCTGCCAGGGGGGCCTCCCTGGTGCACAGCATATCCTGAAGTCATACAGAAACACAGTCAAACAGAAAGTCAAACACAAGCTTCAAAGGTACTATATGAAGCAATTTGCATCTATTCATCACTTTGTATTAGCAATGTTTGACCAAACTGTGACATAACTTAAAAACTGAGTCCCTCCCCCGACTTCCTTAGTTGCCTATAACAACCTCTGGAGTGATTTCTATGTATGCGAACGGGAGGATGATACATTAATGCACAGCTATTAAAGCCGTAATTCTCTTCAGTTCACCTATGGCGCCAACGATGTGTAATACTTGCTAATGTTAGCTTAAAAATGGAGTCTTCTGATGTCAACAAATGGCCAACACCAACATTTACTCATTCAGCAACATTACAAATACAGCTGATTGCTCCTTAACATTAATAATAACAAAATACTATATGTGTGAATATGTTAGTTAACTAGCTTTCACCAGTTAACATGATCCATGGCCAAAAATAAATGATGCAATGGTACAAAGCAAAGATGTAATACTTAGGATTTCTTTCTGTTAGCCAAGATCGATGCAAGCCAGCGCTGGTCATTAAGACTTATCATGGAATAAATATTTATAGGTCAAGTTTATTTTTAATGTATGTTCAATGTATGTTTGAATGCTGCTACTGGATGCTTGAATTTCCCTCAGGATAAATAAAGTATGTATGTATGTATGTATGTATGTATGTATGTATGTATCTATCTGTCTGTCTGTATGTCTATCTATGTATGTATGTATGTATGTATGTATGTATCTATCTATCTATCTACGTATCTATCTATCTATCTATCTAACTTACTAGCTAACTGTTACCTGTACCTAAGCTAAACTAAGTTAGCCAACTGGCTGTAATTAAGCTACATGGCATAGATTTGCTATCAGCTGCTTCATAAAGTTAGCTGATAATGTTATTTGCACACGGTAAGCAACTTACAGTTTTTCTCAGTCGCTTTGGTGCATTTCTCACATCGCTCTTTACTTTTTCACAACAGTTAATGCATTTCTAAAAACAGTTAGTACAAACTGCAAAACCTAGTTGAAAACCTACAGAAGCGTGTCACTTGCTCAAAATGGATAGCTCATTCCTCAAAAGCAAGTACTCATGTCAATGAAAGTGTCAGCGACATCAAGATGAAAAGTTCTGACATCATGTTTATGAATGAGAAAGTCAAATGGCTTGGTCATGTTTTCATTATGACAGTTTACTCTGGAAATGTTTTCAATGCAAAAAAGTCAGATCTTGGTGATGCTACCTGAAAATGCTCCAGACAGCACTATATACTATTTACACAGCCATTTGAAAACTACAGTAAAGTTACACATTACTGTATTTAGTGAGGTCACTGAGTACAACACACTGAATATGTATGTTTCATATTTTTATTGCATTTCCTTAGCAACTCTAATTTGTTCACAGCATTGTGCAAAAGAAAAAATACACACTTATTGACAACAAACATAAACACCCTTTGGGTAGAGCTGTGCACAGTTGTTGGAACTGAACATACAACATAAATATTACTGTAAATCATTCATGCACATCCAGACGTTCCTCTCTGTCTGGCCACATAGTTTCATCTACATCACAGCCAATATCATCTCTGGCAATGCAGCGAGGAAAGTATCTCCTCGAGTGGTGAATCCACCCTCTGAAGGACTCTGCACACCCTCACCCCTCTTCCATGAGGATGACCTTCCATTTCTCTGTCACAGTGTTGTAGAAATGATCCACTCTATGTCCTGCTTGGTTCATATATGTTGTAAAGTGTTTATGATTTATGGATTCAGCTCTGAGTGATTGTAGAGAAGTGGCTTATCATTGGTTCAACTAATGCTTCACACAGCCCTTCTCATCAGTGAAAGATGAGGTTCACCTGAGAGAATTTATTCAATTTAGGAGACATATTCAGGAAAAAAAAAGATTTAGAAAAAATATATATAAAATTTGCTTGACAGATTTTGACAACTAGTTCAACATTTTTGTATGTAATGACTCAAGCAATGAAATGAGGACTATTAGTTTTATATGGATTGACTGTTCAACATTCACAAGTATAGTTAATTTTGACTGATGAATGATAATGTTATAAAACAGCAGAGAGTTGTATGAAAGCAATTGATGACTGTCCAAAAGCATTTATAATTTGTTGTAAGGAATGAGAAACCGATACTATGATGAGCACAAATGACTAAATGTTGTGCAGGTTGAACTAACTGTTAATGTAAAGAGCGATGTGAGAAATGCACCAAAGTGACTGAGAAAAACTGTAAGATCATGGAGCCATGGTCCAAATAAACATATTTCATAGTAATGTTATTCTATGATTGTAATTTATTTCTCAAACTATCGTAAGACACCGTCTCAGTTTTGGCCGATGGACACGATGCATGCAGATGTCTACGGAGTGTGAGCATGCTCACAAACAGTATGCAGTTAACTTAATGATTTTCTGTAAATTACCTATAGTACATTTAAGACTGATTTAGAATATCCTTATGTAACAATATTGTCCTAGCAAGGTAAAAGCAACCAGGTACTCACTGCAAATAATTGTGTGATTTCCACAAACTCTTAGATCTAAGTCTGACTGCTACTTCAGGCTTAACAATAGTTCAATCTGGGTGTGAAACACTGCAGCCTTCATAAGTATATTAGCTTTAATGTGGCCAGATTAAATCCTAACTCCTATTTGGGGTCTGTGGTTCTCACCAGGAGGGTCAGTATGACAGCAGGGAACTTCTCAATCAGAGCCAGCAGCTCCACAGTCTCTGTGTCTGGCTGCTGATCCTGCCTCTCGTCTGCACGGCTTTCTCTCTTCTCTCCGTCGCCTGGCATCTCTGGCTGCACCCAGGGATTAAATACAACCACCTTTCATCAATTTTAATTTGTGAGAGTTCAAAGGGAATTAAAAAAACCCCATTGTAATGCATCTCGAACGGTTAATCTGTTAGAGGGAAATTAATTAGTGAAACCGCTGGAGTGAAACGAGTGTAAGTAAAATAGTTTATTGACAAATGGCAGTCTGAAATAGAAGTGAAACAATTGTGCCCCGTACCTTGGTCTGCTCTGCATCTGATTGCTGCACTTTCTTGGTCAACCAAAGTTCCAACACCAGCGCCCCAAATTTCTCTGCGAGATCCGGATATCGACAGATGAAGTGGAGGAGTGCAGGATGGTGAATGTAGAGCGAAGAGAAGCTCTGGCAGGAGGAGAGTGCCTTGCTGATGCAGTTCAAAGGAGCCTTGAGTAGGTTGGTGAAGAAAGATTGAAAGAGCCAAAGTTCTTTCTTTGAGATGTGCACACAAACACAAGTTAGAAAGTTTGCAGTTTTGTAAACAATTTTCTTCAGAGGCAAAATGTGAGACTGCTTTTAAAACCCCACTGAGGCAGAGTCCTTAGTCACAGCAGGGAGTCTCGCTCTTTTCATAGCCAGCATAAAGTGTATACTATTAACTATTACCTAATGAGTGTTTTTTCTGCTCTGTAGCTTAAAAAAAAAAGGTGAGCTATAATTAATATTCTAGGCTGCTGAATCATGTACAGCAGAATATGGATTTTGCATCAAAAGATGAATATGAGCTGTCAAGCTTTGATTGTGAGTGTACCGTGGCCTCCACATTAATAGTTTCCATATTAAACCGTAAGGAACTCCAGCTCCAGTACATGCTGTTCTCTTTCTCTGCGTGCAGGAAAAACAACACGATGAACACCTTCATCTTGATGAACGCTTGACACTTTAATGTTTCAGTGCTTGTAGGTAAACCTATTCTGCTGACTATGTCTTGAGGTTTTTTCTCCACATTGTTAGCACTGTAAGGCTGACTCACTGAACATAAAATACAATATTTAAAACTGAGGCAGACTGCTTCCCTCAGCTGTCAAAGTGTATTTTGATAAATACTGTGAAGGGATAAAAGGTAAAACTCCAGTAGATTCAGTAGTCTGCCGCTCGCCTACTCACCCGCACCTCCTCCAGTGACCACATAACCCCTGTCCTCCAGAGCCTCCACCTGTTCCACAACGCATCCACTTCAAAATCCTCCTCCTCACCCACAAAGCCCTCCATCACCAGGCCCCCTCCTACCTCACTGACCTCCTCCATCACCATAACTTCCCGCAGCCTATGGAAGTAAGTCTGCGTCATCGGATTTTATAACGAAAAAGCCATTGAATTTCGAGCACTGAATATTTATGCATTGAAATTATGTATCTGAATGTTTTTCAACGTTAAGAAATTCTACTGCAAAAAATTCAGTGTTAACATCCGGGGACCCAAGGAGGAGCGATCGATTCTAGATTCAAGATCGGGAGTGTGTGTCATGCAAGAAGAGCGAGCATGAGCCCTGAAAGGAAATGTGAAAAAAAAAGTTTTGGGGCATTGTTGGCCAAAACTCGTACATATGAGATAGAGATTTGAGAGAAGTGCCTGAAGCTTGATATAAAGGGAAGTGAAAGTTCAGCAAAATGCAGCATAAACAAAATGTTTTACCTTATATAGATGCATTTTAGTGCTAGAAATTCAATGGCTTTTTCATTTCAAAATCCGATGACACAGATTTACTTCCATAGCAGCCTCCGTTCCTATGAAGCCAATCTCCTTGCCCCTCCCATCAGGACCAAGCACCCAATCTGGGCTGATAGAGTTTTTTCTATAGCCGCCCCGTCCCTCTGGAACTCTCTCCTCAAAAACATCAGGGCTGCTCAGATCCATCCACCTTTAAAAAACTCCTCAAAACTCAGAACTGCTTTTAATGTGTGACCATTGTTGCTGATTTTAATTGTTTGCTATCTTTAACTGCATTTTAACTGTAAAGTGACTTTGTGCGCCCTGAAAAGCGATCTATAAATAAAATGTATTATTATTATTATTATTATTATTATTATTATTAATAATAATAATAATAATAATATTAACTATTAAAAATGCTGAAATAAGGCAAAACTTGAAGATGGTCATGGACCAAACTTTTTGGTGTGAGGTACCCCATAGACCTGTCATATGAACTCACATACCCCTTCATCAATCCCCTGTCTATGTGCCAAATAACCCTATTCATTATAGAAAAGTGGTTATTGTTATTGTACCAAAAAAGCTGGGACAGTGTGAAAACTGTAATAGAAACGGGCAAATCCTTTTTGACCTACATTAAATTGAATACACTACAAAGTAATGATCGCTAAAGCTCAAACTGGGAAACTTTCCATGAAATGATTGTGACAATGTGATTTATTCTTAACAGATTAAGCGAATATCTTCTCAAAACTTTATTAATCAATCTCTCCCAAACATTTCACAATGAAAATGAAACCACAATTAACAAGATTGTGTCTGAAAACAAAATTATTCCAACGTTATGGGAGACCATGTATATGTATACACTCCTTGACATTTTATCCATTATTTTTAGTAATTTCAACCATTTCTCGATTATTTTTAGCCAACCCCGAAACTGTTTATCCATTATTTTTTAGCTAATAACATTTATCTATTACTTTTAGCTATTTCAACCATTTATCCATAACTTTTAACAATTTCAAAAATGTTCCATTACTTTAAACCCCTGATTTCAGAACACTTGAGACATTGTCAGAAATTTAAATAAAACAGAATGTATCTTTATTAGTATAAGTATAAGTATGTATATGGGTGTGTTTATAAGAATATATGTATGTACATGTTTAGATATGCATACGTGTGCAATGCGTGCATGTGTATGTATGTGTGCATGTATGTATACATATATAATTTCCTGCAAATCTACCTGGTGTGAATGGGTGTGTGTATGAAGGTTTGGGTTCTGCTCTGCATTCTTTATGTATGTTATCATTTACTTTTGTTTGTTTGAATTTTATTGTAAAATTTGAAAACTAATAAAAATATTGTTAAAAGAAAATAAAACAGAATGTGATCATTTGCTCATCCCTTTTGACATACATTTAATTGAAAACTGTGAAAAACTATTTATTTAATATTTGAACTGATAGACTCACAGCCTGTTTTTATTTCATCTATTTATCCATGATTAAAAGCTAATTATATGAACTAGTTTAGTCAGTACTTTAAGCCAAGTATTTCAACCTTTACTTAGTAATTTAAGCTATAGTACAGGCCAAAAGTTTGGACACACCTTCTCATTCAATGCGTTTCCTTTATTTTCATGACTATAGACATTGTAAATTCATCAAAACTATTAATGAACACATGTGGAATTATGTACTTAACAAAAAAGTGTGAGATAACTGAAAACATGTCTTATATTCTAGTAAGCAAAGGGTGGCTACTTTGAGGAATCTAAAATACAAGACATGTTTTCAGTTATTTCACACTTTTTTTGTTAAGTACATAATTCCATATGTGTTCATTCATAGTTTTGATGCCTTCAGGGAGAATCTACAATGTAAATTGTCATGAAAATAAAGAAAAACGCATTGAATGAGAAGGTGTGTCCAAGCTTTTGGCCTGTACTGTACGTGTTTAAACTCCTGTGCTTCTTTTCTTATTGATCACAACTGTAACATGTAGCAGTGAAGTAGTGGTAGTAGTAGTAGTGAAGTGATGAGTTACCCTGTCGAGGTTGGGGCTCTTGTCCTGTGTGGTTGCCAGCAGGTAGAGGGCAGAGCGGAGCACAGAGCGAGGCAGCACACAGATGCCCTGAGCCTGCACTGAATGCAGCAGACACACAACACTGGAGAACACCGTCTGGTCTGGGAGGAGTCTGGATCACACACATGAACAATAATGACAACATGAACTTCAAATATTACAAGTTCACATGTATGTGACCAAACATTTATATTTGACTGTATACAATCACACAGACACACATATACTTGAATGTCAAACACGCCTCAGCAGACGCGTCCAGTGTGAGGGTAATAAAGTGGACAAACACAAACTCTGTGTGCAAAGCAGACAGAGTGCTCCAGGGGCATGTTGATGTCACAAACTTGCAATCTCTCTTTCTCACGCAAAAATACACACATACACAAACACGGACAGTTAATGTATACCATCGCACGCACATTCACAGATCCTCTCCCTGAGCACACACGCACTGAGCCCTCCCACGCTATGTAAATCTCTGGCCACTGCTCCCATTAATCTTGATGAGACCACACAGTGGTGGGGTGAGGCTTTCATCCCCTTCCCTTGGGTGTAATGTACAGCCGAAGTTCCACAGAAGGACAGATTAAACTTTCCAAAGAGGCCGAAGAATCTCTGAAGTCATAAAATATGTACTAAAGATCACCCATGTCGGGGCTGCAGTAGTGCCGCTGGAGCAGGGAGAGAGTTACATGCAGAACCAGCTGCTTTCTTGATAATGCGAGTTAATATATTGATATAATAACTCTGTGATATGACTAGGGTTGTCAAAAGTATCGATAGTCAAAAAATTATCAATACTAAAACGTTGTATCCAGATACGATACTCATTTTCAAAAGTATAGATACTTCGATATCGGTATTCGGAATTTCGACAGGTTGGTGTCTTTTGTGTCAAACTTACCTATTACTGATGTTATCGTGGCCGGTGGCTCGCATTAATGTTGGCCGTGTTATTATTAGCCATTAGCCGCAGCTAGCAATTAAAGGCTGAAAATATTTCTGTTCAATTTTGGGGTCTTTGTTTTTATCCTTGTGGTATCGAAAATGGTATCGAGTAGTGGTGTCAACAATAATCGATTCGGCGATGCATCGCAATGCGGGGCATGCACGATTCAGCATCGATGCGGCAAAGTGCCATAATCGATTATGTTTATTTCCTGTCCTCCAGTGGAACGTTGTGGGGGACAGGGTGGGAATTTCACGATGGCCACAACGGCCATGGCCGTCGTTGCCCCACACTCTGGCCTTGATGCCCTGTGAAAAAATGTTCAATTTACGGCCAAGGTGGCCTTTGCACCCCTGTCAAAGTTCCAGTAAACACAACGCTAACCCGACCCGCTCCCCGTCCTTCGAGAAGTGTGCTCATCAACACATGGCTCATTTGAATATTCAAATGAGCCATGTGTTGATGCGCAGCACAGGTAAGCTAGTGGGACAAGCTGTTTTGATATGTTGTAACTGAAGTATGTGGTAGTATTTGACAGAACTTAACATTTACGTTTTTATAGAAAGTACTATTGATAGGTAATTACCATTGTATTAGCCTATTTAAAGTCGACTCGTTAACGTTACATTTTTGCGTCATGAAAACTAGCGATAGCTAGCTAGTTGGGATAGCGCTAACGTCTTCCCTACCTCAGGGACAAGGGCTCGACATTTAGCTAATATAAATTTCACCTCAGCAGGTTCCTTTTTTATGGCAGGAGGAGGCATTTCTCTTTCCTTACTTTTAGATGAACTCAGGCAGGAGATTCATTTTGCCATCTTTTCAAAATATAGCCAATAAAATCTATTGTTATTAGGCCTATCTGACTGCTTGTATTGCCTCATGACTGACGAAAAATGTCCCTTGTTGTGTGCAGTATAATTGTGATGCATCGCAATGCATCGTAGAATCGAATTGAATATAATTGTTACCTGGTGAATCGTAATCGAATCGAATTGTGAGGGCAGTGCCAATGCACACCCCTAGTATCGAGTACCGAATATTTTCCTGAGTATCGTTATCGAGTGGAAAATTTTAGTATCGTGACAACCCTGGATATGACGCTACATATTGTTTGGCATTTTGATAATTTCAAAACAGATGTAGCTCAAATGTTGTCTTTTCTGCTCTCTTGGACTGCAAAGTGGTGCTTTGTTAAGATTTTTTCTCAAGTTATTAAAGTTACTGCAAGTTTTTTACTTTTAATGACTGCTGCCTTCATGTGACCCACATAACAAAAAAAGCCCTCAGCCTGAGCAGGACAGTAGGGTCCATGTGTGGCTGTAGGTCCTGGAGCTCTGCACACTTCACCACCCAGCTGGAGGCCCACACTGTGTTTCTGGACCAGCTTGAGGGAAGTGAGGCATGAGGGAGAACCAGAACCAGGACTGGGAAGGTTACTTCTGCAGTAAAATTAGAATTTTTCTAAAGTCAAGTCAAGTCAATTTTATTTATATAGCCCAAAATCACAAATCACAGATTTGCCTCAAAGACTGTACATGGTACGACATCCTCTGTCCTTAGACCCTCACATCGGCCAGGGAAAAACTCGTTAAAAAAACCCTTTTAGCAGGGGAAAAAGAAGAAGAAACCTCAGGGAGAGCGACAGAGGAGGGATCCATCCCCCAGGACGGACAGACATGCAATAGATGTCGTTGTACAGGACAGATCAACAGAGTAGAAAAGAGTAGATAGAGGCTGGGAGGGGGGTAGAGAGACTGAGGAGATAGAGGAGTCTGGTGCTCATGGAAACACTACCGCTTTGTCCACAGAGGCCACAAAAATCAACTGAAAATGAAAGTTCATAATGGGAACCTAAATTTCACATTCAATAAATAAAAACTACAATAATGTGTCAAATTCTTCTGGAAGCACATTCTGACATCTCTAAAAGGTTTTCAGGTTGTCAACATTGAGGAGTTGTAATATTTGATTCTGTCAAAACTGTCGAGCCAAACTTTAGTTGTTAGTTGGTTGGGGTGTGACGAGATCCTGCGAGAATAAACTCGACGATGTTTCTTGTCGCGTTAAAAATCAGTCTCGCGAGATTTGTGAGTTATCCAAACTTCTATTTGTTACCTGTGGGGGCAGTAAAATGAAAAGGAGAAGAGGAGGGGGGCGTTCCCGGTGGCACACCTGGTAGAGCGCATACCACTGAGGCCCAGTCCTCGTGAGCGGGCGGCCCGGGTTCGAGTCCAGCTTGGAGCCCTTTCCCGCGTGTCTTCCCCTCTGTCTCCCCCTTTCACTCTAACATCTCTACTGTCAATAAAGCTATAAAATGGCCAAAAAAAATCTTTATAAAAAAAAGGAGAAGAGGAGGAGAAGGAGGGGAAGCAGCAAGCAGCCAGAATGACGTCGCAGGGGCTCGTTAAGAAGAGTAAGAACGAATCAAAGCGGCACAGTCTCTCCCAGCTGCAGGCACCGAGCTAGCTAACAGTTAGCTCTGTAGCAGTACAGTGTGTATGTGCTGCTGCTGCAGGAGGTGTTCACTTAGCGATCTCGGTTTATTTACAACAAGCACCGGACACTCTGTTAAATCTTTGTTTTGATCAGCTGCTGATGTTGTGCAGTTAGCGACGGCGGCCACAGTTGCGTCTCCCGTGTTTAATCTGTCGTGTATGTGATCACGGATCATGGTCGAAACTGTCCCTTAGCGATTACGAGACAATAGAAAACCACACGTCACCTCTGGAGTCTCATTAATCCCTCTGGGGGATTTTATTTATTTATTTATCTTATTTTAACTTTTATACATTTTAGTTTTAGTTTCAATTTGTGGAAGAAGAAGTTTATTAAAAGCTCATGCCTACATCATGCATGTAAAGAGTTATAATAAAACATTTCAAAATGCATGTGCAACTCGGTTAAATAAAAGTCTATTGGTCCAGTCATATATTTTGTCATTGTAGTTTTCCTAAAATCTCGTCTCGTTGTCATGAACCCAATATCGTGTCTCGTCTCGTGAGCTGAGAGTATCGTCACACCCCTATTAGTCAGTCATGGAAATGGTACATGTGGAAGTCCTCTTGGGCAAGATACTGAACCCCTAATTGCTCCTGATGCTGCACCATCAGTATATGAATGAGTGTGTTGGTTATTTACTGATGAGTTTGTGAATGTGTCTGAATGGGTGAATAATGACATGTAGTGAAAAAGTGCTTCAGGTGGTCACTATGACTAGAACCGAAAGTGTATTGCATTTACAATTCAGTGGTGCAGCGCTGGTCTGGAGTAATGAGAGGTTTGGTGACATTGTACTCTTTAAAGTGATTCTCTAAACACATCAAACAAAGCTCTCCCTTCTTACAAAACCACTCTGCAGCAGTAACAGGAACAAGTGCTTTCAATTTTTATCAGCAAAATTATTTTCACTGATGTTAAAATATGTATTAGTTCATTTAATTTCAACAAAATTGAATTGAACACACACAAAAAAATCTCTATTATTCTTTATTCTCCTTTTTCCTCAGAGAGATTTGTGCATGTCTGCAGAGAAGGTGAAGGTGTTTTCATTTTCCTCGTGTTTATATGTGTTTTCGGTTGCTTGATGCTATTGTGTGCTTCTAATCTGTTTGGTCCAGTGGCCACTAGTCCAAACTGTGGGCGTTACCTGTCTCCTTGCTGCAGGGCGAGGTGTAGCATTATCACCAGACAGTACTGGGTGGCCCTCTGCCCTTTATATTCACTCAGCTGGATCCCCGGGGACTCACGCAGCAGAGAGGGCCAGTCTGACGGACGACAGCACAGAGAGGGAAGGTTGTATAGCAGGAGATTCTCCACCTCCTCAACATCTGGTGGGGATGAGTGAGAATAAAGAATAAAACAGAAAAAGTTAATAATCAATGTGAGAGGAAGAATGAAGGATATGTATGAAGGAGAGAGATTTATGGAATGAAGTAAAACCCAGCAGAAGAGGCCCTGAGGCCTCATTTACAAAGGAACATTACTCACCTATTTTGTGTTTACGACTAAAACCAAGCCAAAGCTGAGGTTTCTGAATTTCTTGCCTCAGAATATGAGTGGAGTTGCACTGATTTCACACTTGTCCAATTATTATATACTGCTATATTATATTCATCATCAACTAAGCTATATATATACCGTGCATGCTTAATTTACATTTTTTATAACCTGTTTTATAATATAGCAAAGTTAAAGACAGATTTTTCATAAATTAGGTCCCTGAAGAATAAGAAGACAAGATAGAAAAGCTTGTGGAATGATGGGTGCAATAAGAAAAGAAATGACACTGCAAAGGAGAGCATGATGAAGAAACAAAGACAGGAGATCCAGTGTTAGAAAGTGCTGAGGAGGTTTTCAACCTCTGGCTGGGACAGGAAGGAAATTATGCATGTAAATAACTGTATAAAATAGTAAGAAAGAAAAAAAGGCAGAGAAGAGACAAAGGGAGATGCAAAGCACAGCAGGGAATTCAGAATTTCTTTCTGAAACAACTAAAATAGTAGGACTATCTGCACCGTGACGTTGCCTCAATCTCCAGGTGGTCTTTAGGGAACTGGAGAGAGAGAGAGATAGAGAGAGATAGAGGAGAGGGAATGGAAGATCGGGGGAGGAAAATGAGATGCAGAAAGAACCAAGAGAGAACAACGCAGAAAGAGAAACTGAAACGAGAGAAACTCTGAATAGAGAGAATGTTGCAGTGCAATGCAGGTCTGGAGAAACGGAGGTTATTTTAACCTTTAATCGAGGAGTGAGGGAGGAAATGACACCATGTTCAGAATATGAGTGAATTGCATAGAGCAGGGGCAGAGCGAAGAAAAGAATGACAAAGAAGGAACAGGGAGATGTCAGACAGGGATAGAGGTCACTGATGCATGACTACACAGAGGCTATAAAGCCACAGTCTGTGGGGAGAGAGGCTACCAATCAGCCAGAGAGGAAAACAAAGTGAAGAAGGGAATGGGAGTTGAAGAAATACAGAAAGAGGAGAAGAGAGAGATAAATATAAACAGGAACAAAAGGGGGGGGGGGGGGGGGGGGGGGGGGGGGGGAAATAAATGGTATTGTTTAGAAAGCACAGAAATAAAATGAGGAGAAGGGCACCAGGCAGCGATGAAGCCGTCACCTCCAGGGAACTGGGGGGAGAGAAGAATAGAAGGACGTCTCTAAGACGAGGACTGAGAGAGAGACACACAGCAAGGGACAGACAGATGAAGAAGATGAGAAGGGAAACAACAGATGGGAGAAAGACAACAAACAGGCCTACAAAGCAGGCTGCAGTGACAAGTCGCCTCCTGCTCAGGTTTTGATCAACTGAAAATAATAGACGATAGAGAAAAGAAGAGGAGAGAAGAGCAGGGTTCCCACACCTTAAACACCAAACTCTTACAGCTGAGTTGAATGTGTGAACGCTTCTCAATTGTGCTACGTGCATGTGTCACACTTTCTCAAGGTAGGTAACATGTGAAACAATGATGAAACTACCCATGCAGACAGCGAAATGTAGCCTATTTACCAACATTAAGTTTGAAAATTTCACATGACAGAGACTTTTTTAGCAATTAACAGGCAGCTATTCAAGAGTACAAATGATATACTTTAAGAAATCACGACGATTAATCAGCTATATCAGAGAGTAAATCAACAGACATGAAACCAAAACACTGACAGAGAAGGAATTTAATAAAAAAGGTAAAAATGTGAAATACGGTAGCAACCAGGCGGCACCCTGCATTCTTTCAAACATCCAACAGGGGTCGCCAACAGCGGTTACAAAAGAAGTCCGGTCCTATCTATCTCAATACAAAATGAGATTACTTCTTACCTTATTTATTATCTTGGAATAAACATTATGGTCTCAATTGCTAGTTTCAAGTCTTCTTCAATACAATATGATGTTAATCGTGTGAATAATGGTACCATTTAGAAAAAAGATGATAAAGCAGGGTATGATTTGGTGCATAGCTACTTTTGATTTTGAGGCACTTTTACTGTACTTGAGTGGATCCATTTTATGCAACTCCAATACATTTTGAGGCAAACATTGTACTATTTTTCACTATTTTTAGCTATTTTCCAGGTCAATTATTGCCATAAAAACATGATCAAATTAAAGCATTGAGACATTTTAAATTAAACCTCATAACAGCATATTATGTCCATTATGTATATACAGTCTATGGTCACAATCTCTCATTCTGTTCCAATTAACCCTTAATAGGGCACTTGATAGGAATGTGTAAAAAAAACCATACAGACCCGGGGGAGGGGGGTAATATTTTGAGAAAAAAGTTTACGAGATTAAAGCGGCAAATCTACGAGAAAAAACATGCAGATTTGTCAGATTTAAAGTGGTGAATCTGCGAGAAAAAAAGTTGCTTTTCCCCCCACTTTTTTCTTCTCTTTTTTCGGACAGATTTGCCACTTTAAATCTCTTGAATCTGCAACTTTTTTTCTTGTGGATTTGCCACTTTAATCTAGAAAATTTTCAACTTTTTTCTCGAAAAATATTACCTCTGATTTGCTGATTAGCTGGAAGAAATCTATGTGGTTCTATGACCTCACAGAGAGACATGGGGGCCCCATTTGGATATCCACTGAAGTTACCAAATACGGTTCTTCGCCTGATAAAGGGTTAAGGTGTTGAATAATGGCTACATAAGTGTTTTTACATTATGTCAAGTTGAACTTTGATTATAGAATGTCATAACATTTTATCTTAGATATTTATCTTCTTAACTTATTTGTATGAAATTTGTCATAATTAGAGTATTATTTTTTTAATTATGACCAAAAAATGTGTTTTCTGTGGTCACAGTGACCTCTGATATAATCAACTTATCCTTGAGTTCAAGTGGATGGTTGTACCAAGATGGAAAAATATCCCTTGAAGTGTTCCTAAAATAGCACAATCATAAGAATGGGACAGAAGGACGTAGAGAGGGACAAGCAGAAAACATAATGCCTCCGGTTTCGGCTGTCGCCACTGCGTAGGCATTATAAAACATGTTCAAATCTGTTTAAAAAAGTTTTAAATAAGAGAAATATCTTACATAAAAGGGGAGGGTAACATTCAACACAAAGAAAAATGAGACGAAACAAGCGGCTGAAAATGAAACAGATAAGGGTGATAAAAGGGAGCAAGACAGCCAGAAAAAGGAACAAACAGGAGTCTGGCTGTGAAGAAGTCATTATTCAAAGCCACAAACACACAAACAAACACACACGCAGCATGCATACAAACACACACACCTACTCAGTTGCTCGCACGGCTCTTACATCTCATTACCTCAAAGAAATATTTTACTCAACTCTGGTCTCAATGTCGTTTCGTGTCTCCTGGGAACAACTGCTCCAGTAAAACATTGCTTACATTTCATTTTAGGGGATTTGGAAAGGGATAAGAAGAGAAATAGCTCCAGATTTGTTTTTACTCACTTACAACTTCACCTACCTTAAGTTACTTTTCTTTTATATAATTTACTTCGGTCTCACATAATCAGAAGCAATGCCCCTTTCATTGGAGGTGTTATCTGTGTCATCACAAAGTGCAGTGACATTTAAGAGCATCAGATCCTTCCCACAACAACTAAAAAAATGAGCAAGCAAACACTGTTCACTGTTCAATTGAAGGCCATTTCACACATTCAACATGTTTACAGTACACACATCTCGGTGCTTTCTTTTAATTCAAGCTAGACCTATTATTTAGTGCCTTTTGAAAACATTTATAAAATGGCATCATCAGCTGTCTGTTGAATGTGTCTGTCAGGCCTCTGTCCTGGACAGGTATAACTTTATTTAAGAGGACTGGGATCTCTACTAGGGAGGGAAATCTTGTTTCTTGTTTCATGCTTGTTAGCAACTGCCTTTTAAGGAAACGAAAAAACATCAAATTTCACATGTTGGGGTATTTACTAACCTATTTTATGTGGTACAACCAGTGGTGGAAAAAGTATTCGGATCCACACTGTGAAATTACTCCACTACAAGTAAAAGTCCTGCATTCAAAACTTACTGAAGTAAAAGTAATCAGCATCAAAATGTACTTAAAGTATCAAAAGTAAAAGTACTCGTTATGCAGAATGAATCCACTCAGATTGTTTAATACATTCTAAATATATTATTACATTATTTGTATTGATGCATTTATGTAAGCAGTGTTTTAATTAGTAAAGATAGGGCTCATTTTAACAACCTAATATACTGTTATGAGGTTTCATTTAAAAACAAATGTCGAATCACTTTAAATTTATCATGTTTTTCATGTTAAATCTTGACCCAAAAAGTAACTAATAAGTTTAGTTGTCAGCTACATGTAGTGGAGTCAAAGTCTACCTCAAAATGATACTTAAGTCCAGTACTTGAGTAAATGTACTTAGTTACATTCCACCACTGCGTACAACAAAAGGCCAACCACAGATCTTACTTCAGGCATCTAAACACCTTATTTCCTGGTTTAAGAACTCATTCCTGTGGCGTCCAATAGATGCAAAGTCAGAGAGAGTAGGATCAATTAAATTTTCCCAGAAACATTTTGCCTAAAAAAAAGCAACATAATCCTATTCTCGATTATTAAATCATGAATTCACAATCAGGATATCAATAAAGCAGAAATGGTTCCTGTACCTCTAAGCAGGACACGGTGCACAGTACAAATACAGAACGCATGTTATTATTCATGTTAAACAGGTAACACTGCTGCTTTGGCAATGATGACTGTGCAGCTTAGTTATTATTAGTACAGTAATTAGTGCAGACACAAACAGTGTCTTCATAAACTTTGAAAGCCGACCGACAGCTGATCACCGCTGGATCAGCTGATCCAGCGGTGATCAGCTGTCGGCATCATCAGAACCGGACATCACTTCATCTGAAGTTTCAGAAGAAAGGACGTCTCGTGTCTCTAAAAACATTTCCTCTCTCCTCACATCCTTGCATCTCTCCATGCATCCCTGGTGGGAGGGACTAAGACGGACTAAGACGCAAGGAAAAGTTTGGGAAATGTAGATGCAATTAGGAGACATCAGATGCACCAAAAGTGCTTAAAATTGAAATAAAACTTACATTAAAAAGTGGTGTAATGCGTAGCGGTTTTACCCATCACTGCAAAATATGTGTCTGAGAATGATGTGGGGCGGCTGCTGATTTCTGACCCCGTCTGACCTTCTTTACACATAACAAACAACTCTTCCGAACGATATCAACACTTCTGTTTGACACTTAAACTGTCTCAGTTGACTGATTGCATTACGTCATTGCTTGCAAACAGACAGGAGCTGCAGGGTTTCACTGGTGCTACATGTAGCTCTGTGAGTGATGCAAGAGTGTGGGTGTGTGTGTGTGTGTGTGTGTTCTTGTACTTCCTACATAGTGAGGACCAGAACACGTTTTTAACCAACAGAGTGAGGACATTTTTGCAAAGTGAGGACTTTTCGTCCGGTCCTCACTTCTTTAAAGGCTTTTTGAGATTTCAGACTTTGTTTTAAGGGTTCAGGTTGCACGATAATGATAATTAACTGAGACTTTTTGTGGTTACAAAACTAACTAAAATTATATTGAAAATGTCCTTCGTTTTCGTCTTTGTCAACTTTTTTCATAAATAATGAAGATGGATAAGGCAAAGGAAATAAAGGCAAAATTTACTGTGACCTCTTTTAATCTCCCACCCAACAAATACCCCATTACAAAAAACTAAAACTAATTTAAAAAAATCAACTAAAACTAAAAAAATTAAAAAAAATAAATACTAAACTAAAACTAGCAAACTCACTCTAAAAACTCATTAAAACTAATTCACAACAAAACTAAAACTGAATAAAAATCCAAAACTATTAATACCTTGCTAGGAAATTCACTGTTCCAATGAGGGCCCACACAAAGAGTGTGTGTGAGTGTGTGTGTGTGTGTGTGTGTGTGTGTATTTGCATACCAGACTGGCAGGAGCTAGAAGCAGCATCTTGCTGGGAAAGCAGACACATACTGAGTTTGTGCAGAAAACCAGAGCAAGATGTATTCAGATGTGGGTGCCTGAAAGAATTGGTAACAGAAAGAAACAGAGAGTCAGAGAAAATACAAACAGACAGACACTATACAGACAGCAGGAAAACTGCAGAAATAAAGAAAGAATGAGGGCACCTGAAACAAACAGAGCACAAACCCTCCACCATGCAGTCAAACAGTGGAGAGTGAACGGTGAGACACATGACAGGATGTGACTTGACTGAGACCTTTCAAATATGAAACACAGGCGCCGCATGGTTCAGTTTCATTACAGCTCAGAGCGGGGGGCCTAAAGCCGACTGAGACAACCAAGTTTGCGACCACATTAACACACAAAAGCACAACAGGACACACTGAAACACACACACATCCACTCTGAAAAGCACATATCCTTACAATCAAAACACACACAGTAGGCTTTGAAGCTGCAGATCCGTTGCACTGAGACAGACACACTGCTGAGAAGACTGGCTTATTGGGAAAAAAGTAGACAGAGTGACTCAGAAATGACAGATGCCTCAGTCGAATTATCTGTCGCACTGTACAATGTGCTCCGACAGGGAACGATAATAAGAACTCAACTTTCTGAGCCACCGTGGTTTAACGCACACACAGCCACACTTTGCAGACAGCAGCGCTTTGTTAATTGTTGCTTGTGTGTGTGTGTGTGAGTGTGTCCTCAGGTTATCCTGTTACACTGTTACCTGTTTCCCACACAGAGGAGCCCTTTGTGTTCCAGAGGCAGCCTGTAGAAACCAGAGGACGCTGGAGGGAAGAGGAGGTGAAGAGCACAATAAAGGAAGGATGAGACAGCGAGAAACGAGGAAGGGGAGAAAGATGGGAATAAAAACACTATTTATATAACACTTTTCAAAACAAGAAATACACAGAAGGGAGACATTTCTGTCGTTACTGTGCCAGAAAAATCATCCACAGGATTCAGTCTCAGCACATCCCCAAACCTTCAACTAGGGCTGTGTGATACGGCCAGAATCTCCCATCCTGATAGAAGTCATTTCACAGCAATGTTCAACTGTTCTGTAACTTAAGTTTGGCTGCTGGTTTTTCAACATTGTAATCAAAACAATATAGAAAAATTATTTCCCTCAATCGATTTTAAAAAATGAATGAATGAATGAATCCCACAATTAGCTTTAATAGCAATTAATCACCTTTTTAATGACCTATGGCCGAGTTTAAATAATAGATATTTCTCTATAAAGAAAGGGCTTATGGGTAACCCTTTTTCATACATATATTTTAGCATCAGAGGACAAGGGACCCCTTTGAAAATGGCCATGTTAGTTTTTCCTTCATAAATATTAATTCCAATATTGGATCATTATTTAGCCCCCTTCCTGATAAGATATAATGACATGCTTAGTATCAGTGGATCCCTTAGATCGTCTAGTTTCATATGATACAATATCACTGTATCTTTAAAACTCAGCCTGCAACAGCCTGGAACTTTTACACTCACTTCATTATGTTCACCTGTTCAACTGCTCGTTAACACAAATATCTAATCAGCCAATCACAGGGCGGCAACTCAATTCATTTAGGCATCGGTGAAGTTCAAAGCGAGCAATGGAGAAGAAATGTGATTTAAGTGACTTTGAACGTGCCATGGTTGTTGGTGCCAGACGAGCTCAAACTGCTGATCTAGTCGGATTTTCACACACAAACATCTCTAGGGTTTACAGAGAATCGTCTGTAAAAGAGAAAATATCAAAATGCCTTGGCCAAGGAGAATGGCCAGACTGGTTCAAGATGATAGAAAAGCAGCAGAGACTCAAATAACCACTCAACCAAGGTATGCAGAAGACCATCAACGTCCAACCTTAAAGCAGATAGACTACAGCAGAAGAAGAACACACCACACACTTTATTAGGTATACACTTCACCTACTGGTCGGTGAGTGTATTTTACACAAATTATTTCAAATTATTTCAAATAATCGCCAAAATGAAGACAATTATTTTGACAGCACTAAGAAAGTTATATGCAATAGACATTTTCATATCGTTTTGATGATATAAATATATCAAATCGCCCTGTCTTACCTTCAACCCACATATTCAACACACTATATTGTAAATGTGCTCTGAAGGATCAGGGGGAAAGCTCATCATTTGGCTACATTGGACATAATGTGACAGCAGTCCTGTTTTAATACTATGGGGGAAAAGCTCCATCGTAAAGCTGTACTTAATGTCTCGGTCATTTTAGTGGTGATGTGGGAAAGAGAGCCTCTCACTTACTGAAGGGAAGTTTTAATTTCATAGAGCTACTAACTCACTGTCTTGTGGACGTGTGCCAAGGTACTGCTCCGCCGTATCAGCAGAAAATTTCTCTTCTGCTTTGTTAACTGCTTGCAGCGTAAATATAAAGCTTAAGTTTCTTTTTAATGGCATCACACTGGCGTGTCTTGACGCCCAAGGCGACGCGTTTCCTGTCAATAATTGAGGCTCATCGTGTGGACTGCCAGCTTTGGACAGATTGTTTAGTTTACCCCTACAGTGATATGAAATTCCATCAAGTCCACATTCAGGCATTTAGCCCCGATCCTTGATGAGAGTAGGATCAACTGGTAGTACTGCTGTTTTTTTTTAACTAGAATATTGATTTTAGTTTTGTGAACACACACCTAACAGAAAGAATCAGTGGTTCACAGGAGAACGCAACCTATTATGTTATAATGGAATAAAATCATAACTTTATTGCTTTTGTATCATTAGCTGGCAACTGAGTGTAATAGTATAATTGCTTATTTAATCAAGTTAGACATTTAGTTACCCTGTGCCTCGTTTTCATACACAATCAATAGCAGTTGTTCTCACCCATGGGTCCAGGGACCCTTCAGGGGTCTTTATTGGAGGATAAAGAGGATCACTTTTATTCACTATTTAATTCACTACAGTGAGCCCACTGTGAGTAAGCCAAATATTATCAAATGGGGGTCTGTAACCTAATGGGCATTGATTTAGGGGTCCTTGAAAACATGTGAAACTGATCTATAGAAGTCTATTCAGAAAGGGCACAGACTATATACAGGTGTAACTCTATAAATTACAATATAATGGAAATGTCCATTTCCAGTAGTTCAAGTCAAACAGCCCCAACCAAGTATTGAGTCATATAGATGGACATACTTTACAGAGGCCAACATTTACATATTAAACATACTTTTTAAAATTGGTCTTTTGTAATATTAATTTATTTTTGAGACAGTTAATTTTAGGTCTTCATTAAAGGAAAGCCATAATCATTATAATTAGAGGAAATTAAATAAATTAAGACATGAACTGTTTCATTCTGTGTGTAATGGATCTACATAATGTGTTTTTCCACTTTTTGAATTGAATTACTGACATAAATAAACTTATCTAACTTTGATATTCTAATTTATTGAGATGTATGTGTACGTGTGGTTGCCAAGATGCAGAAGGTCTGTGGTGATGTGTATAGTTCTGACATAAAGCATGTTCAAGTTTTTGTTAATTAAATATGACTTATTGTAGATGAGGACCAAAAGAAACTGATTGGATTGCAGCTACTGCATGAGTCAGAGTCAACCAACCTGGCAATGAGAGAACACACACTACAAGTTTGCTGCCATTAAACCAGAAGACAGAATGTATGATACTGAAATTAAATTACATTACTATACAGCGCTACCCAACTCACCTAGCTTAATTGCAAAGACAGGCATGAGAGATGGAAGCAGGGTGAACTGGGAGGACAGGATGGAGTAGAAGTACTGCAGTATCTTAGCATTGGGTGCATGCTCACACATCCTCTACACACACACACACACACACACACACACAAACACACACACACACACACACACACACACACAAACACAGGTAATCACAGACAAATGATCAAAACACAAGCTGTGAACAATTTCTTCTTTTGTGATTGATTTTTAGCAGCAACTTCAGAAAAACACAACATAATAAAACAATTACTGGCACCACAGCAGAGTTACTGATCGGTAGGTTCAAATGTTCATGTGTACACAAAACTAATGAAGACAGAGGCTGCGTGGCTGTGTCTATTAATATAGTCATTGAGAGAAACCGCCAGACAGAGCAAGGTAATGATTGCCACCCATTTCTCAGAAAAGAGATGTGGCCAATTGTAAGATCATTTTCTCAAGTAAGTGTGTGCGACAGAGAGATAAGGCTAAGAAGAGAAGCTAATGAATCGGATGTGTGCGTTTGTGTGTGTGTGTGCTTCCAGCTCTCACAATGATGGTGGGTATCCAGACGGAGTCGCAGCAGCGCAGCAGACATTGACACAGAGACTCCAGAGAGTCGTGAGCATGGCTGTCTTTAGACGGAGCTGTGAAGGTGTTCTCCTTCAGAACAGGCTCTGATGCACACTCCTCAGCCAACCTTGGACACACACACACACACACACACACACACACACACACATAAACACATACATTCACATACATATAAGAACCCAAGATATGTTAGTACACATTAGGGCTGGGCGATATGGACCAAAAGTCATATCCCGATACATTTAGGCTGAATATCCATGTAGGATATATATGCCGGTATTTTTATTGCAAAGTGAGAGCAAATGCTCAGTCAAAGTCAAAGCCAATATGACATGTCACAAGTAGTTTTATTGAAACCGTTTATATTTAAGTGAACATAAATACTATATAACAGGATTGCCTTTTTTTAAAATCAAAGTATATAAAGTGCAGATTTATATTAAAAATGTCTTAAATAAAAATTGCCTATGAAATACAATAGGCCAATCTTTATCTGAAATAAATATATTTATATGAGAAAAGAATAACAAACATTACAACATAACTAAATATGACAAACCCTAGTAAGGGCAGCATTTATATATAAAGAAAGAAAAAACAGAACTATATCGATACGTGTGATAAGGTTTAATTCCATATCACATTTTTAAATGATATCGATATATTTTTTATATCGCTATATCGCCCAGCCCTAGTACACATGCAGACTGAGGATTTTCACTAAATTCCCTCATCTCCATTTCAACAGGAACATTCTGACTCCTGAAAATATTAATTTCGATGACTCCACTGTTTCCCCTCAGATTTTTTTCCCAGCAGCAATGCTGAAGTTTAATTTTACGCCGCCGGTAGATGTTAACAGCATCCGCTGACATGAGAAGAGCTATGGACACAAATTGTACACAGTAATAGATGGCAAATTATGTTTAGTAAAAAGCTTCAGGACTCTTTCCAAACTTTTCTTTCTCACCTGAAATCAAATCATTTCAAATAGCAGTGGCACGATAATTTTGGCTGTCATCATCAACGGGCCAAGTTTCGCGACAACATTTTGTCTTTTTATTTTGCTATTTAAAGTGCTCTGCCTCTGAAGAATGGAGCTCTGGGGTCTGAGGCACAACAGAACATTAGTCTAGAAGCAAGTGTGCAGATCATAGCTTGTATATCTTCTCTTTTCTATACTGTGTTCTATAGTGGAGATAGGTATGGCTATGCAATAGTAGCTCATTCAAAGCAACAGCAGAGAGAGAGACAGCTCTCTGCTCTACAGCTGTACAGCAAGCTTACTTTCACTTCTCACTTTGAGAATTAACAATTTATTTTGTGTGTTCAAGATGAGTTAACGAGGCAATTAGACCAGTCTTTGTTTGGTAAATGAGAGAAACCTGAACTTGTTTTTTTTCTTGTAGCTGATTGATTTATAATCTTTCCTCATTCCTGACTTCTTTTTTAAATAGAGATAGCTAATTTATTTCATTTGTGGACATTTTTATACAGCACTGGCACTAATTCAACAGAGGCGCTGCTTTTCTAATTAAAATGAGAAAAATCTTTAGGACATGAAGTAGAACTTGTTAATAAGCATTTAAGTGTAGGACAGATCTTCAAACAAAAGAAACAATCTCAGGCTGAACACTTTGTACATTAGTACCAGTGTCCCAGTGATCCGATTTAACATGTGACTGGACAATGTGCTGACCTGCAGGCGGCCTGAAAACAGACCAGAGCCCGGAGCAGAAATCCTCCGGACCTGGAAGCCTGGCTGCTCCGGTGTGACCTCTTTAGACTCCTCTGGAGGATAACAGGGGAAGATGGGGAAAAACAAAAGAAACCGAATGAAAGACTGGAGAAGTGGAGCATGAGACAAGCAAATTCAGTCACACCATGTCACATCACAAAGGAAATAATCATCTCATCAAAAAAACCCATCCAAACAGATTTCCTCAAGGGAATCACTAAAGATGTATCCAAAACAATGAAACTTCTTCTATTAAACAGACACTAAGAAAACCCGAAAAATCTGGTATAAAGACAAGTCTGTATTACACTTCAGTGCGATTAAAATGAAATACATTTATTCTTTAAGTTGGAACATGAATACATGCCAACCACACATTTCTTGCTGACAGTTACATCACAGTTCCTGTTACAGGTATTAAAGACAAGCAGCAATAAGGGACAGCTTAGAGGAAAACAACAGGAAAGACATTTGTTCCTTCATGGAGGAATGAAACATCCCTTGATCGAACATGTCAATCACATATGTACTGTGTTAGATGGCGTCAAAGGCAGATATGTCAGTGTCACTTTGGAAACTGTCTCTGGAGAATCACAAGACAAATTCTCACACAGACTGCACAGACAGTTCTCTTCACCAACAGTCCTTGGATTTCTTTAGTTCACATTTGTGGATCAAATATGAAAAAAAAAACCTTACAGAGTTTCGATGATGAGCAGGAGAAAGAGGGGGCAGCTCAGAGAATCTGTTAGTGATGGCCTCAATCAATCCCTCTATCTTTCCGTACTGGACTGGTCTGGACTGGTGGTTCAGTCTGAAAAGAAAAGCCAGAAATGCAGAGAAAAACCAAGAAAACACACATTTTGCAAGCCTTCAGCTTTACGCAACACTCGTCGTAGCCTAGTAACATACAACAGACAATGTCGCGCTTAGTTGTGAAACTGTGTCCTTGTATTAGTAGGCTAGTCCCATGATACGACCCCTAACAACATGTCTTTCTCAACCCTGACAATGAAAACTCTCCTTTTTTAATGTTTATTTTATTTCAAAAGGAAAAAAAAACATTATTGCCACTTTTTTTTTGTTTTAATGCACTTTGAGATGTGCCTGGGTCAGATGTGACCGATATGCTTGTTTGTTTTTTATCCCAAAATTTAAATAAAGTATTGCATTTATTGTTTTTTATGCACTTTTTAAATGTGCCTGTGTCAGATGTGACCACATTTAAAAGGGGAACAATGAATAAACATTGCTTGTTTTTCATTACATTAATTGGTGTCGGTTTAAAATGTGCCATTGCCTTTCTTCTTACTGGCAACTGCATATGTCTGGCCCCGCTAAATTTCTTTGTTTTAAAATCTAGCCTTAATAAATTTATAATTGAATAACCCTGCTATAAAGCTATGTGTCCCTGAGTCTGTGTGTGTGTTTACTATTTACTTGTGACATGGTGTAAAGTGTACGTATGTGTACAGCAGCATACACATGTACAATTTGTGTTTATGTGTTGACTTAGCAAGTGATTGTGTGATTAACTGATATTTACAATTCCAGCACTGACTCTTTACAATATCTATTTTACAAGTCTTTATAATTATCAAACAATTGGAGCTTGTCAAACACAAACACAAGTGTCCTTGACTATATGTGACTCATTTACGTGTCTCATGGACTCTGTTAAAGAAGCAGACATAGCAGTGAACTGACCCAGTGGTTTGTGGACGACTATTTTAAAGCCATTGCAATTGCCATATTGTTTATTTTGAAGCCAAAAATGACCATATTTGGACACTGTGCAACCCAGGTACTGTGAGCTTAGGAAACACTAAGATAAATATACTTACTGTAAAAAATGAACAGCCCATTCCTTAGGTCCTGATCACATCAGAGATACGTCGCTAGATATGCATCAACAACAACAATTGTTTTTCTGTGATAAGGCAGCCCTGGCGTGTATTTCTCTTGTGTTGCTTTTTTATAGCAAAAATAACGATTATTATTTTTATTAGTTACAAAATGAACATCAGGCTGTATTGAAGAAGACTTGAAACTAGAGATTGAGACCATTAACTCGTCAAGAAAATGTTTACTGAGGTAATGAATCAAGTGAGAAGTAGAGTCATTTTCTCATAGACTTCTATACAATCAGTTTCTAAAGTTGCCCCCTGCTGGTCATTAGAAAGAATGCAGGTTTAAGGTGATTCCACACTTGCTTCACTTTACAGGCAGGTAGGCTAGCTCCACTTCTTTTGCACAGCTTCTGACGTATATATATATATATATATCTATAGTGTGTGTGTTTGTGTATACCTGAACAGGGCCGCAGCAGCACTGGCAGCCTGTGTGGCTACTAGCAGGCAGGAGGAGGAGACTCCACCTAACACGGCCTCTGAAACTGCCACAAACCCTGAACCACTTGGGAACAGACGCTCGCTTGGGGGCTGCCTGTGAACACACACGCACACACACGCACACACACTGATAAATAAGTGCCATTATTAAATTGTAGCCCAGCAGCTCGACCAGCAGATCGTACATTAGGCAGAGGAATGGGCATCTATAACAACTACTGGAACCACTGTTGTAAGCAAATAATCAAATACCAAGACAGTTAAAAATGGCACAATACTGTGGATCCGAGATGAGTCAGTGATAACTATGCCAAAAATACAGAGAACGGAAGCAGACGTTCAGGGATTTTTGCTGATATGGGTATTTGACATGAATGTCAATAAAGGCCCCATCAAAAAGCTGACAGCCTGTTCTTTTGCCTGATCTATCTATCATTCTTCGGCTTTCTGTGCCAAAACCAGCAGTGACTGTTTGCTGAGTCGCAGTGAACTCGCCCTCCCTCTGTTTCACTCACCTACACACTGACACTTATTTTCTCTCTTTCAGGGCAGGGACGCATAACAAACAAATAGTGCTGACCTATTACAAAGATCACCAGAGTATGTCTCGGGTCTATGACGCAGCACCACAACAGCTGTGGACTGGCTCCCTGTTGCCACAACACCAGTCGCATAGAACATCCTAAATAACAAATGCATGCACATTAAGGTGCACACAAACACACACACACACACATAGACACACATTGGTGCTTAACTAGCAATACCAACAGAACCAAAAACAGCCACAAACAGGCATTTAAACACTGTGAAACAAACAAAGCACTCTAAAGAGACATGTTAACGGACAAATTGGGCAACACTAGTCCCCTCTCTCTCTCTCTTTCACACACACACACACACACACACACACACACACACACACACACAACGCACGCAAACACTTTAGCTCGTTCAGCATTTAAGAACTCTGTCTGGCTACTTTTTTTTTTTTTTTTACTGTTCCACTCAGCGTAAAGGACAAATTTCCCTTGCCATTTGAGATCTCTTATCCCCTGTATCATTGCCATGTGACGCCGGGAACATTCCATTAAAATTATGTCAACCTTGCAGAAATATGACAGTGTTTTACTGGCTCGTGATATATATTTTCATCCGCGAGCCAGCAGACAGCTAATTCAAATATAATTAAACTTCCCAGTGCACCATATTTAACATGTTTTACAGGAGGTCGCTGCTCTGTGTTGATGTAGCTGAAGCTCTACATGCTGTTCGCTTTGTGTACAAACAGAGTGGTGTGTATCATTTGCATAACTGTGCGTTGTTTTGGTGATATTACCATGCATAAGCTTTTTTAACCACTGGCTTCATTATAATTGCAGTTATAATGGAATCACGTCTCAAATGACACAAAATGGAAAATATAAAGAAGAGTAATGTAAATAATAGATAAATAATGTGAAACAAGGGGCAAGTTTAACAGAGTGAAATATATTTCAGGCAATAGACAATAATGATGTCAAATGACAACAGCAAACTGTTGGAGCCTTTATTGTAGCAGAACTATTAATAATGTTTTGTGGACACTTGTGTAACTGTATCTCAACCTGTGTATTTGGGTTTGGTGATATGGGCAAAATTGGCTGAAGGGCTCTACGTCCCAAACCAGACTCTTCTTCTCTGTAGAGCCCCGGTGGTGGAACCAACTTCCAAACTCCATCCGTTCTACTGAGTCCTTATTAATGTTTAAGAAGAGACTGAAGACCAACTCTTTACTGAACACCTTCACTCTTGATCTACACTGATGACTATGATAAGTATCGCACTGACCGCTAGCGTGATCTAAAAGCACTTGTGTCCTAATGGACTCAAACTTAACCCACGGCACTTACTCTTGCTATGTTTCTTCACTTCATCTTTGCTTGTGTTGTATTAACTCTCAAATGTACATCGCTTTGGATAAAAGCATTCGCTAAATGACATTGTAGAATTGTATAAATCACAATAAAGCATGGTTTCTGGTAATTCAAAAAGCAAATTAATAGTCTGTATTAAATAACTACATTGTAAAGCCTGTTTTTGTATACTCCATATTCAAAAACAGCACCTCTTTGCATCTATCTGTATTCAGATTTGCAGATGTTGGGATCTGTAAATGTGTGTAAGAATCTGTATATGCGTATATTTATCTGTAAATGTGTAGTTAATGACCTATAGTTGTTTACTGTGAGGTCTGTGGAGAGAAACCATGTCCTGGTGAAAAGAACTCAATAAATAAACTCTCAACTGTATTTTGGTGATGCATCTGAACTGACCTTTTAACATACATTGGTGTAACAATGCTTGCATTTGCAAGTAATCGAACAGGGACCTTTTTATGAAAATGTCAGCATGGAAAACTGCTGCAGCTAACTGGGACACCTTGATTAAAGCATAATTATTTTTTATGTGCTGCAGCTGTGTCTGCCCTCCTGTGATGCGACTGTGCTCTGTTGGAAGTGCAGAGAAGCTGAGGTGTGCTGATATGGTTTCTAGTTAAAAGATGCTCGGTGCAGGGAGCTGCACATGTGGAAAAGGCAGTGGAAATCGTTTTGGCATTGAAACAGCTCAAAGGAACATTACAGAGCAGTCTCACCTTTCCAGTATCTCAGTGAGGAGCAGCAGACCTTGTTTGGGCACTTCCAGGTTGGTCAGCTTCAGAGCCTCCTTCAGACTGCGCACCAGGGACTCAATCCCTAACACACAAACACAGGCACTCTTTGTGAGAAAGTAATACTTGACCGGGCAGGCAGAGACACATTTGTCTAATCTTACTGCGACTGATATCTACTACACTACAGGGTACAACGAGTTCCTGTATTAAAATGAGACATGCTCATAAATGTTATACATGCACACACACACCAACACAAGAAAAACATGCGTGTCAAACAAACAGTGGCAGCGGTACAGCTTTTTTAATTTACTGCTACACAGAATCTGCTGTAATGATATCGTGTTTAAACCGAACTAGAGCAAGAACTTAATAGCACAAGGAATGGTTGCACTAGATATCTTGTGTACTGGTAAATTGACTTTGTACTGCAAGTGTTTTTCAAACAATCTCTCAGGGGGAGTTGACGTACTGCAGTATTAAAGAAAGCCACAGACAGTGGAACCTCAAAAGCATACTTTTCTCTCCAATGGCAAGGCGCACACACACACAGACACAGACACAGACAGACACACACACACACACACACACACACACACACACACACACATGTATGTCACTACAATATTCATTACTGTCAATTATTGAATGTTACTGAATATATTTACTCAAGTATTTTAAGGTACTTGTACTTTACTTGAGTATTTCCATTTTATGTAACTTTATACTTCTACTTCACTACATTTAGAGGCAAATATTATAATTTTTACTCCACTACATTTAGCTGACAGCTTTAGTTACTTTATAGGTCGAGATTTAGCATAAAGAACATGAACAATTTATAGTAATTTAACTTTTTTCCCTGATTAAACCTCACTGCACCTCATTGTATATTAAGCAGTTGAAATGAGCCCTATCTTGAAAAATTAAAACGCTGCTTACATAAATTCGTCAATACAAATAATGTAATAATATATTTGGAATATATATAACAATCTGAGTGGGTCCATTCTGCATAATGAGTACTTTTACTTTTGATACTTTAACTTTAAAAGAGTTGTAAGAACCACCAGATTACATTGGAAAATCACATATTTTAACATTTGAAACTTATTAGAGCCACCAAATAATAATTTCTATTAGAAAAACACCAATTTAACAAACTAGGATAGGCAATATTTGTGTCAGGTCTTTGTCAGGTTTTAAATTGGTGACAACATATAAACACCTTCTAATGCACAACATGGGTCAGAAATGACCTTGTGCATTGGAAGCGTAGTGATAAAAAATGTTTTTTATTCAGAAAATAAGAAATAAAATAAAAAATTAGGATGCATGATGATCAAAAACAAGTTATTTGAGGAAAACCTGGAATACTGAAATTAATTTATTGCAAAAATATAGAATGTAAAAACGTAGTCGGGTCACTTTAGACCCATGTTGTGCATCAAAGGGTTAAATACATTTTGATGCCGATAGTAAGGGATCTGAATATTTCTTCCACCACTGATTACCATTCATTAGGGGATGCAAAATATTTGTTGCCATTATGTCATTATGCCATTACTACTACAAGCTTCTGTGGCCATTTTGTCTGATACTCTGTCTGATATATAAGTTACATTACAAAAGCATTATATGTGTTCAGTTACTACCTCAGTTCTGCTAGTTTACCCTGTGATGTAACTACACAATCACCCATAAAACTAAAATAACTGTGTTTTCAGACACATTCCTCTGTTAATTTTGGTTTCATGTTCATTGTGGATGACCATGTGCATCCAGGATGCCCAAATAAAAATTTTGACCCTGACGTGATTTGAACACGCAACCTTCTGATCTGGAGTCAGACGCGCTGCCGTTGCGCCACAGAGTCTGTCTGTGAGATGAATTTCCTGATTTGATTAATCATAAAAAGACATATCTTTACATAAATTCTTGGAAAAAAGTCAAAAATATTTACAACGTGTATAATACTTGGAGCTAATGTTGATGCCAAATGAATGCAGACTTTTATGAATCAGCTATTTATTCATTCCAGATGTTTACCAATTTCCCACAAGCCTTAAAATTAAAGTCCTACAGTTCCACTATCGCATATAGACCTATAACACATAGACACACAAGACAGGGATAACATGACCGCGCCTCAGGAATGTTTCTGATCTGTCTAAGCTTTCTCACCATAGACAGAGTGACACTGGGAGAAAAAGAGTGGGTCCTCAGTCAGTAAGAGCAAACAGCTGTAGGCTGACCACAGCAGCACCTCACTGCTGCTGCCGGCCAGACGATCGAACAGGAACTCTATAAACGAAAAGAGAGATGGACAGAAAGAGAACTCGTGAGAGTGACTGGAAAAAATAAAGTCGAAAGAGAACGGGGAACGATGTCGACACACTATTACTTTTCTGTAATATCATCACAGTACTTCCAAAACAGGGTGTTATGTTTTCATGCAAATGTAGCCTATGATAAACAAAAAAAGGATGGTAATATTCTTTTTGAAGTATTCTGAAACTGTGGAGCGAGAGAGAAACACAAATAGAATCATTACAGTGCTGAGGAGATAAAGGTATAAAAGCAGCGGAGAAAGCAACAAAGACAAACAAGAAGAAAGTGAGATACATGCAGAGAGACAGCAAGAGGAATAACAAAAACTTAGACAAAGAGAGGGAGTTGAAAGGGAACGGGGAGGAAGGCAGAGGGAAATTATTTGTAGAAAACAAATCAGAGAGGGTAAGAGCTCTTATAGCTCCCATATCACAGCCACTGTGTTTGCGTCTGTGTGTGCATTATCACCAGGTACATCAGCCTTGATGAAGGGAGCGCTGCACTGACTGAGAGAATGAACCAGGACGGATGCAATGCACCTCGCACTGGTCGCCTGCAACGTCTCATCACCACTCATCAGCAACTGGAAAACACATTTCAAACGCTATTTTAGAAACCACCAATCGCTGAAGACACACAGCATTTAAACAGAGCGCAGAGCTCCCACAGACTGTTTATTATAGACATATAGTTTCCTCAGCAGTGCCAGGCTGCTGGTGACATAAGACAATATTCTGCCAACTGTGTGGCTCCCATCTTCAGTATACTGCCTTTGCTCTCAGCTTATGTTCTGTTAGTTTATGAATGTGCCTAAAGCTGTAAACTATCAGCACCATGGACCTGCACTCACAGTATATGCAAGGCAATTTAAACACCCGATGAGACGCTTTGAAATGAGCCTGTTTATGTTCTTTTTGTAGGTTTATATGATTTCTGACTTCTATAAATGACTTTGACAAAGAAATGGTTTTATCCTCCTATTATGCCTACGCCAGTCCAGCATTGAATGAAGCAAATATATACATTTAACCCTCCTGTTATTTTGCGGGTCAAACTGACCCATTTCAAAGTTTAAAAATCTAAAAAAAAATAGTTTAAAGTATTTTTTTCTGGATGAAACTTCTTCTGCTTGGCTTAATAGCTGTAATAAACATATAAAATGAAAATGGTTAATTTCACATATTTGCATGTTTATATTACATAGATACTGAGGTGACTCTAATTTATCAACATCACTCCATAAATGAAAAAAAATGTTAATGTTAAATAAATGTTCAAAAAATGAATGTCATGTAAAACCATTGTATTTTATATGTAGGTCTTTCCAATGTACATAAATAAAGTTTTAACATGCATTTCTTATGAAAAACGAGTGAATTATCCTCATTGAACCATGATCTGTGAGCATTGCAATAAATATTGACTGAGATGGTTAGTAATGGATTATGTTAATCATAAAATATGAACATTGTTTATTGGGATTTCTTGGTTTCTGACACTTCTGGATAATTAAACATTATGCTTTTCCTGAGAAACGAACATAACAGGAAGGTTAATTTATTCCATAAATGCTCAGCGTGAAATCTCTTTATTATATTTCTGTGGTAGTGAACAGGTCACCTTACCTAGGGGTGGTGACCATGACGAATTATTCAAACAGCATGAGGCTTAAAGGATTCACATTCTTCAAACAATACTACAGAGCACCACTGTGCTGTTAGATCCATCCACAATTATTACCTGCTAAAAAAACACGCATTTTTTTCACTGCAATTACCTATTGGTGCTAGTAGGATCGATATACTTATTTTATTGTATGTAGTATTGTAGTATGTGAAGTGTTTGCCCATTTGTATTTAAAAAGGGCTCGCTTGGTGGTTTCTATTTATTTATTGATGATGATTTTTCACTTACCATGTTAATGTATCCCTACAGGATCATCTATAAATGTAACATGTAGTATTTGTTCACAGTACAAGCAGCTTTTTCTGAATGCAGTTTAGCCTCTTGGGCTATAAGAATTAATTTAATAGAAATCCAGCTATTTAATGTTGTGAAAAACACCTTTTCAGTGCCTACTGTACTGTACATTTTGGCAACTGGTGTGCCTTTAAATCCACAACCCACATTTGTTGTGGCCTACAAACCTTTGGCTCCCCTTCCTATGTCACACGCAGGCTCATTAGAATTTAATGCACCCATGTTGTTTGGTATTTGCACCTTCCTATTACACGTCGAATGTGATTGGTTGCTGACATACATCCACACCCTGTTTAAGATGGCTTCACATAAACCATTTGCCAGATGAAAAACTAGCACAGAGAAGTTGCAAACAAATGTAGTTTTGCCAGTTAGACAGTGTGCAGGAGACAGTTTGCAACTTTTGATCTACTCGTCCCTGCCCTATGCAGCTGCCTCATGACATAGATGTGCTGTTTTTGTCTGTTCTGAGGCAAAAATATCAGCAATTACAATAACAAGTCATTATATAACATTACTGATCCATTTTGTCTTCATAAGTGAGATAATGTAGTCTATAATATTGCAAATGACTATGGTACACTGCAGCCAAAGTGATCCCTGAGGTAATTATGGATGCATTAGTTAAATATAATCATTTTGTATAAAAGTGAACTGTATACGACCTCATTTAGTACCAATAACAACCACTAAGCAATCCAAATCTAGGAAAAGTAAATGATCCTTTGGCTAGGGACTCGGCTGTGAGAGTTTGCATGTTTTTTCCCTTGTTTAGCTTTAGTGCAGCACTCTTACTGTTGTTTGTATTTTCAACTGCAAAGACACTTATTATTTTTGCCTTCCAGGTCCCCTGTAGTTTTCCTCAAGTGGTGTGTGATTAAAACTAGTAAATTTATCTGGTAGAATGGATCCTTAAAAACAAGAAAATAATTATGGTTTGGGAGATAATTGAGATTTTGGGTGATAATTCAGTTAAGATTTGGATTCTACAACAACTCAACACACACTAGTGATCTACAAAAAAACTCCACTAACGTCACGAGCTTAGCTGTGTGTGAGTAATAACTGAGAAAATCCAACTAGATGTAATCTACACATTGATTTCCCAGACATGGAGCACAAATATTTGTCCAGGGTAAACCCTCCCTGAACCCCTATTCAAAGGAACATTAATCCAGGATTAGAACTTCTTGTTATGATTATCGTCAGCGTCAGAATGCGGGTCTTGGGGGTGGGAGCAGGATGTTTGGACAGAGACCTTTTTCAGTATGAGAGGCAGAGGGCATTGCTCAGGGGACTGTTGCTCTTGGTTTTGGCTG
The DNA here is from genome assembly GCF_030273125.1 of Centropristis striata. Classification (NCBI taxonomy): domain Eukaryota; kingdom Metazoa; phylum Chordata; class Actinopteri; order Perciformes; family Serranidae; genus Centropristis; species Centropristis striata. Next base: position 7,887,506 of record NC_081529.1, on the reverse strand, counting down.
AGGGTCTGGCTGTTGTTGGTCTGGCTGTCCTGGTTCTCATGGCACACGATCTGATCACCGGGGCTGTTCATCAGGACGGACACCGCGTCTCCCAGCTGCACCAGCAGCCACAGCAGGCCTAACAGATGAAAGGCAAGCTGTGAAAACAGATGCTGATGACAAATCGCAACATTCTGCAAAAGAAACATATGCATTAATCAAGATAACAAGATTTTTAGACAAGGCACAGAGATAGATTAGGGCGGGAAATGTTCCTCTGTTCGTGCTGTCACGGTAGAGAGGTGACGATCTGGTTCGCAACGCCGCACGCAGCCTCGACAAGAAATAAAGAGGTTAGCACAATGAACTGGTTGGTGTACAAGTCAGTCACAAGTGACTCGCATGCTGGAAGACCCTTCTGCAGCTTCCCGGCCAGCTACAACAGCAACAGAGAGAGAACTGTGTATAGGGCGAGGAAGGTGTGTTGACATTGCTCCACCACTGTAACTGGGGATTCCCACCGGGCACGTTACGGCCGCGGAACGGCAGCATAGCGAGCCAGCCGTATACACACGAGATAGCAAGAACACGTGATAATCCTGAACATACGGGAGACCGTGAGATCCCGTGATAAACTGTGTGTATAAAGTAAACAACAACAACAACCAACAGCTTACTTTGCTTCTCTGACGTGGAAGAACTGTTGATCTGACCATCTATCCTTATAAAAACAATGTGTTATGATTGTATGCTGTTCCACTTCAACAATCAGTCTCTTGTCGTCCATGTCTCCGACCCTCTGAGACCCTTTGATTGATTGATTGCTGATCTGGTGCCCCGGCCATAATGTTGATGTGAAGTAGTTTTAGGCTGCATGAACTGCCTATTGTGTTTTATTTTGAAAGGGGGCGGAAGTGTATTATGTTGATTCTGAGTTGGACTTCCTGTCAGGTGCGATCTGCTCTGTTGAGATTTACGCGGTTTAGTAGCGGCTCACGGAGAAAATAGAAGTCCTACCTAATGCTCGTGGAGAGCCGTGGCTGTAACGGTGGAAATGCTCTCATTGATTAGAGTGGCAGCGATCAGCAACGGCAACCGCGGCGCAGCCGTTCCGGGGCTGTAACGCGCCCGGTGGAAATCAGGCTTTAGATATGTGAATGGAAACACATCCAACAGGCGAACACACATTGGAGACTGTCAACCAGATGTGCTGGTCACCAGGACGAAGAAAAAACAAACAAGAGCCCACTGGATGAAATGAACTGTTTAGGTGCTTTAAATGTTATAGACACAGTTAAAGTGATTGTATTTTGGTAATTATTTCATAGTATTAGAGATGCTTTTCAGTTGACCTTTTGCCTTTTGTTTGTTCAGTTTTCATACAGAAATATTTAAAATGTTCTTTATACAGGGTTTGTACACTTTAGCAGTGGTTAAATCCAAGCATTTTTCAAGGACTTTTAAAGGTCAATTTTCAAGCTTTTCCAGTATCTTACACCTGTTGTAAATTGCATGTTTTAGATGAGTACTTACATACTAAAAGAGGGAGATTTCACTTAACTATACCAACAGCGATTACATTGAACATGTGATTATCTATAGTCTATAGATGGATATAGTCAGATTGCAAGAGAAATACAGTAAGAATTTCAAGCATTTACAAGTACTTTATCCAAAATCCAAGCACTTTTTAAACCTTGAAAATCCAACATTTAAATTCAAACATTTTCAAGGATTTCAAGCATCCGTATGAACCCTGTTTATATTTATAATAAAATAGTTTAGCCCAGCAAAAGGAAATACTGTGAATACTATAAATCTTTAAATCTGTGTAAGTGAAAAGAAACGGATTCTTCGTCTTCCTCAACTGTGAGTCCTAAACCGGGGTATGAATAGATTGGTGACATCTGTGTGCTGCTACACCCCTGGGGCAGAAACATTCATGATGGCATGCACTCATAAATGTCAGACAACTTCTGCAATGACGAAAATAAATCTTGGGAAAAGGACCCCCAAAAGGATATTAGGAGAAATTCATACTGTAAACAAATCAGGACACAAACACGCTATGCAATAAACATTTGTAATTAGCAATTAAATGTTGCCCAGCTGCATGGATTTTCTTTTCCTTTCCAGCCATCTGGAGACAGAGTAATAAAACTCAAAACAAAAACACAAAAAAAACATTATAAAAAGCACTATTTCTTTTCATGGAAATGTCTGTATGTAACACAGCGCTGAAGAAAAATAACAATAATCCTATTTAATTCTTCCATGTTGCTGTTCTCATCGGGGCTGGAGAGGGTAAGCTTATTAAGATAAAATCAATTCAAAATTACAAAAACAACAACAGCGAAAAGCTCGACTGCTGCTTCTCTAAAAGCTAGAGTAAACCAACCTCACACCTCTATTCCAAAAGCCCACAGTGCATCCCACCTCTCTCCCAAGTTAATGCAGTGATAAAACAACTTCAAATTTCTCGGGGATAATAACTCTATTTCCTTTTCAATAACTCCCTTGTGGTTATCACCCACTGCGCACGTAGGCAGGCTTACTATCCTTATAACTCGAAATTACTATGAGATAGCAACACTCTTTCATCTCAGCATAATCCCTCCTCTTTCTCATCTAGTCCCACTCTTCAGTGGATTCAGGATTTTTTTGGGCTATTTTGTGGCCTTTTAGCTGTTCTAAAAACACAAATCAAAAACACAGCTCTATTTCATTATTAACAACCCCTACCAACTAATGGAGACCTCTTATGATAAGTCGTAGTTGGGGAATTCTGAAAAATGTCTTAAAGTCACTATTTTTGCCTAAAAAATTGACATGAAACAACATAATTTTCACCCGCACTATAAAGCCTTCTACTCCTCTTTTGAGTCCGCACCATATTAGTCCTCGTTTTAATTCCCTCCCAGGCAGCTCGGAGCGAGGTTATGTTTCATACATAGCAACAAATTTATAATAACCTTTCCCTCAAACTGTTACCAAACTAGTTGCTCTTGTGCTCAGCCCGAATTTTCATCCATTTTTAATACCATGCTCCCCTTATCTTGGCTCGATAATTGTATTTTTCATGCTTGCCTAAGCTAAGCATGCTGTACTGATCTCAACAACTTCAAACCTTTAGAAGATAGCAATTCAATCTCACTCAGTCTATCTAGTGCTGAATAAATCTAAATGAGGCCAATCATTTTTCATGCAGCCAGCTAATGATGCTCCAAAGTATACTTTTATACAGTAATCATGAAAAAAAAAGTAAGTTTCTACAAAGTGCAAGTACAGGCTCAAAAGTTACAAAACTCACACATAGTAATAAAAAACTTTCAGTTCAAGAAGAATATATAAATATAGAAAATATCCTGGCTTTGCTAAATAAAAGAAGGGACAGATGGGGTTTTTTCTCACCAACGCAGTTGTTGATGAGTTGGGGGGAGCTGGCTTTGGCCAAGGTCTGCAGCAGCAAGATGCACACTCTGTCCCTGATGGCGGTGGGCAAGGACTGGGCTGCCGAGCCCCCAGCTGCCCCAAACAGCTTGAGCCACACATACAGGACCGAAGCTTTTAGTGCTTCATCTGGGTAGAGCAAGGCCGAGCACAGGTGCTCCAGCAAGGGCACTGGTGGACAGAGAAGTAAACACACGATCAAACACAAGGGTGAGACAGAATAAAAGAAGAGGATGCATACATGATCATGTGGGGTAGGGATGGGATGATATACAATTTTATCGTGGATTGCGATAAAAAACACCCTCAGTAAGTTGATTGCGATGAACTTTCATTATCGGGAGAATCATATATGTCGTGGGTGTCTAGCTTGCTAACATAAGGGAATATGTAAATAGTGACTTAAAAATAAAAGACAACAGTGAGATGAGGTGCCCACCTGCACAACTGTAATCTTTTCTTAACTAAATGTGTATGTGTTGGTGCCATTTGAATAGATTTAAGCATACTTACTTTTAGATTTAAGCATACATACATACAATTATCATGACAGTACAGAGAGCAAGCAAAATTATATATTTTTGTAGGCCAACCCAGAAGTAGCATCACTATTGGGTCTACTGAAGATTCGCCTATGTGATTTTTGCATTTGCTCTGCGGCAAACATAAGTTTGTGATGCTTATGTGTTTTGTTCAGCAGGATAATCTTCACAAATGAACACCACCTCTATGATGTGTGAAGCGTTAATGCAGCCGATGAATGTAAAAAGCTAATGTTATGCTATATCGAACTACACCACGGTCGCATGACTGAAACATCACAGCCGTTATGCTTCAGACAGTCTTCGACAAGAGCAAGAGGACTGAAAACACGACTCGAGGCTGTAGGGCGGACTAGTTAGAGAGTTCCCATCTGTGTCTGACGTGATGACGTTTAATGTCCCCGACAACCACTGTAGTCTCATTTAGCCACTTTTTAGCAACCATCTTTTTAAGGACACATAAAAACTTCAAAAATCACAAGCGGGGGTATTTGCTAACGCGTTTTATGTCGTACAACAAAAGGCGAACATCTCTTCAGCTTGTGTTAACCACAGACCTTATTTCAGTCATCTTACCAAAAACCCATTTAAAATCCTCATTGAGATTGAGAGGATAGACCCCATGGGGCTAAAATGCTAACCTACTTCCTGCTTTAAGAACTCATTCCTGTGGTGCCCTATTGTGAATGGAAATTATTTTGGCCAGGAAAATCATTGACATTACATTTTTTCTCCTCCCATGTCTAATGTGGGATGCACCGACAAAAAATATCTTACATATGAATTGAAGAAAGAGAGTAAAGAGTGTCGAATCTATTTGTCTTGCAGATACTCTATATCTTAGGGTAAGGCGGGAGCAGACAATAAAGAGAGTTAAATTAAGCATATTGTGAGAGATGCACAGATTAACAGACTATGAGAGCAGCAAGATGACAACATGGAAATGCAGCAAACCCGTGGGAACAAAGGGTGTGTTTGAGTTTCACCTGAACAGCCCCTCTAGCTTTAACAGGCAATGGCAGAGTCAACATTGGAGGGAAAGTTGCCATGAAGATGAAAGAACTGAAGATTGGCTATTGAGGAAAGTGCACAGAAAAAATGGCAGGCTATAGAGAGAGAGAGAGAGAGAGAAAAGGAGATTAAAAAAATACATAGACGTAGGATAGCAGTCTCTTCTCTGAGCCAGAGACTCCCAGGTTGGCTCTCTGACAGACAAGAGCATGATTCAGAATCGCAAGAAGGGTAAAAAAGGGAAAGACAGAGGATGGAGAGACACTCATGGAGAGAGTGATGGTGCAAAGGGAGAAAAAAAACGAGAGACAGGTAGAAGCAGAAAAGCTGAGTTAGTGAACGAGAGAAAGCCTTAGGGTGAGAGTATAAAAAATGTGGTAATGGAGAACCATACACAAAAAAAAAATAGGGGAAAAGAAAGAGACAGGACAGTAAGACATAGATAGAGAGGAATTATAGATTCATATCCAGAGTGAGAAACATGTTGCTTTAAAAGATCAACTGTATTTATGTCAGGACTTCACTCTAGAGTAAAAAAGAATTAGCCTCTTTAACATCACTACTGTTTTTGCCCTGAAATGTCCAAACTCAAAGCTCAAATGAAGACATTTAAAGGGATGGATTAGAATATTTGACGCGATATTGTACTACGACACGGAGAAGCAGCCACACAAAAAAAAACAGCAATTTAAGCGTATGCTGTATTTTTGAATAATTTCAATGCGTTACCTTGCCTCAAAGAAACCTTTCCAACGGCGAACTGAATCGATTATCATTGCTCTCTTCAAAGTCACCAGACTCCTTTGTAGAAAACAGTGATTTGACCAGAACACAGGATGCTGGCCTAGAGCTGCCTCAACCGGTCAGTTTGTTTGTGTTATTGTGTGACTTTGGTGAATCCGAACTAACCCTTCATAATTCAAAAGTCACATGACATGTCCATGTAATGTGGTGGCTTTGAAGAGAGCATATAACAGCTTCAGTTCAACCTGCATAAACTAATAAACCAACATTGATATTTTTAGGTGGCTACAAATACATTTTGCTGCTTCCACAGCTGTACGCTGTTTAGCTTCAGTGCTTGTGTACTCCTGCCTGCTTCTCCAAACTGGGGGCGTGCTAAGCGCCATGTAGTGTAGGTAATACACCGACTATGTGCAAGTACTTCATAAAACCCCACTTAAAAAAAAAAAGGAACTGTCCCTTTAGGGTCAGACTGACAGAAAAGACACTCCCTGTCATATTGCTTACAGCCTTAGTTTGGTTTCAATAATTACAATCAAGACATAAGGCGCGTTTCCATTAGGTACTTCTCCTTCTTGTGAGCCACTATGGGTGTGGCTTGGGAGAGAGGATCCGCCCAAGATCCACCCAACTTCACCCTATAGCGGCTCAGAAAGTACCTGTCTCGGGTAGGAACTTTCTGAGCTGCTACTCACTAGTAGACGCTGATTGGATATGGTTGAGGCAGGATATGACGTGAGTAGAACTCGACACAAGAACAACATAACAGCACCTTTTCTAAAAGAAATAAGCAGAGCAGACTGAAGCTACGTTTACACGAGGACGGTCTAAACAGAAGACGCAAAAGTGGCGTCGCGTCTTCACTTTTTATCCCTCGTTTAGACAAGCATTTTCGGGAGGAAATCTGCGTGCATACGGTGACGCAAAAGTGTGTGAAATTCGATTGTATGCATGCCAGGCGGCATCACTTAAAGCGATAAGAGCATCTTTGGGCATGCAGAAGTTTTCAGGCCACACATTTTCATCAGCTACTCCTTCCACAAAGTTATCCACCATCCACTAGATCTCCCAGGTCTCGTTCACAGCAGTCTGGCTCGCCTCCGACGAATTGCTGCATCCAGAATGTGATGGAGGTAATTCCAGATCCTTCTCTGTTCACTAATACTATCTCTACATATCCTGTACATTTGGTGGAAAGACTCCTGTAAGTTTATTAGAGCTGCCAGAGCAGCTTGAAGGTCCGACGCATGGAAATAATCCCACTTTTGTTTATTTTCCTGTACTGGAGCATGTATGTGACGTAAACACATACGTGACGTGAGCAGATCTGAGCAGAGTTTTGCGTCTTGTCAGTGTAGACGGACACACTACGGCGGAGCGTGTTTAACTTTTCCACTTGGAAGGTGGTTTCAGATTTTTGCGTCTTTAAGCCCCCAAAACGCTGTCACCGTCTAAACGAAAGGCACTTCCGATAAAATATTTTGTCGTTTTTACCTGCGAGCGTCCTCATGTAAACGGGGCCTGAGACGAGAGACTCAAGAACAAGAAACCAAAGAAGAGAAGACGATGTACAAGGGAAAAAGAAAGACCGCCGGCAAGTCGCTCTGTTGTCAGCGTCGCGTCACTGAAGTCACAGTCAAAATTGTGGCTGAATAACCACACAAGTGTCTGTAGCAGAACTATTTACGTCACATTCTAACTCCGTTGGTTAGCCACTACAAAAGTACCTGTATGGGAACAGAGGCTGAGGGGAACTAACTAGTGGGCGGAGCCAAAACACTAAGCTACTTTTCAAAAAGTACTCAGTGGATACACGCCTATACGGCAAAAGAAATGACTATAGCTACTAGACCACAGACTTCATAAAGAAAAAAATCCACCTGTTGAAAAGGAAGATTAAATAAACAGGCTGATTACAACATTTTACACTGCCTGCAGCGACTCAAATAATAAAAAAAGGAAGTAGCTTGGTAAATGTAGCTTTCAACAAATTAATTTACAGAGGATGTCAAGTCAAGTTTTGTTATTTGCAGAATTAATTATTGCCAGCTTTTTCATCTATACATAAACAAATAAAAGACAATAAAAACATGAAACATTAAAATGATTGTGATTAGTCAGGACTGTTTATAACTTATTTTGTAACTGAAAAATGATCAATGTTGTACTATGAATAAGTGATATATTGAATGAAGACAGGAAAACATTACGATGGTGGGAGACTGCAGTCTGCAGGCTGATTCTCATACACCATCCATCAATCACAGCTCAGTGAGCAAATGACAACTTTCTGCCATGACCACATCCACAAAATACACATCAGGTCAAATGACTGACCAACAGGAGCGGAAGAAGTCAAAGTATAGGCCTGCAGCAACACAACTGTATACAAGGATGGATATGCTGTCACTTTGCTGCGGTGCGGATGAATTAATAACCAGGCTTTGTTAATCAGGTATCTTAATCACAGTAAGATAACCTTGAGCGGTTACATGACACCTATAATAAGTTCTTTATTAATGTGGATGAAAACAAATTATTAGAAGGAAAAAGCTTGGGAAAAAGTGAGGGTCGGCATGGTGGAAGGTCAGGCAGACGGGGAGAGACAGACGGGGCTGCAGAGAGGAAAGAGAAGTAAATAAGTACAACAGAGAGTCTTTGAGAACAGAGGAATAAACAGTGTTTAAGTGCAGGGCAGTGCTGGAGGTGGAAGGAGACAAAGCAACACAGAGTGTGGAAGAGAAAGAGATGACAGAGGAGGAGAGCCAAACCCAAGCCCAGCTGCTCTGTGAAGCAGATCAAAACCCATGTGAGGCAAGAGAGGCTCCCAGACATGTTTGATTAAAACCAAAATATATGAGGCGGCCAAGATGAGAGCCAGGCATAAAGAGAGGCAAAAGAAAAGAGAGTGGGAGGAGGAGGGAGATAAGGCCTCCACAAGCAGAGGATGGAAACGGAAGAGCACAATTTAAGAGTGGTAAAGGATGGGCGGGAAATAAAAGCTTCACTGTTGTTTAACACCGCATTTTATGACGCATGCATACAAACATGGAGACAGATGCACAAAGAACTGAAACAAAAAAGATTAAACGTTTCTGTTTTGTTTTCTTTAGCAGAGAAAACCAAAGGTTCATTTCCATTTGCCTTGTTTACTGTTTTGCAGCCCCACTGCTTCGCTGTGAACCACCACTCTCTGGTCGCCTTGTGATCTGCTTTCTTCAGGATTTCTTTGTTGTTTTGCACACACAGCCTGCTTAACTATGCCTTTCTCTGGCTTCCAGTCTTTCCCATATATAAAATGCATTAGTTTGGTCTACCCAAATATTATATTTTCTTAGTATTTGTGTGTATGTTATTTCAAATGTCTGTATAGAATAAGGTTGAAAATCATCTGATCTGCCAAAATGGTGCATTAATATGTAGTCTGATCAGCAACGAGGTCTTTCACAGTGTTTGGGTAATTGCTCAAAAAAAACTTTGAAAAGAAAGTTACACATTACTTTACTTATTCCCTCCCAGTAGAATATAAATTGTAGGTCCATAGGTCCACATATCAGATCAGAAGCCAAACGTTCTTCTTCTTCTTCTAAGCTAGATCCAAAGAGAGCTTGGCGTCTGCTGCGGCCATGTTGGATCCGTAAGAAAACTACAAGCTTCCGTCTGTCCAATAGTACGCGTCATCGTCTTGCTAAGAATCGGCCATGGACACCATGTCGCCTTGCAGTTGGAAACTAAATCGATCGCGCAAGGCAGCATGGGTATACCCAGGCTAGGTCCAAGTGGACGTTTGTGCCACATTTCAAGAAATTCCACCAAGGCGTTCCTGAGATATTGCGTTCACGAGAATGGGACGGAAGTGAGATTGATGAAGACCATAAAACAGAATGCAATGATTTTCAAATCCTTCTCGACCTACGTTGAATTGACACAGTACAAAGACAAGATATTTAATGTTCAAATTGATAAACTTTTGTTTTTTTGTTAAACTCTGAATTCTGAATCTGTGGCATGCTGCAACAAACTCACTGGAGCTGCTCAGACACCAAACCATGGCTTTATAGGAGCTTATCTGATGTGGTGATACCTCATAAGGAGGAGTCTCTCTCATTGTTTCCTCCTTTTGCAACCGAATAATGACACAAGCAACTGATGAATTTATAAATTGTAACCCATTACTTTACAAATGTAATGTGACTACTATAAGACTGGTCCATAATGACTTAACTGTTGGATTTTGGAGCGTTGATTATCTCCACCTGAAACACTAGCCGTATTTCCTTTAGGGGGAGGAGTGGCCGCTGGGAAAGGCTCAGGCCACGCCCTCTCAAACGTCCGCTCACTCTGCGTGTCTCCATTACAACAAAAGGCCCCTGAGAGATTTACGAGACTCTGGAGGTGACGTATGGTTTTCGATCGTCGCGTAAACACTTAGCGACAGTTTTGACCGTGATCCGTGATCAAATACGCAACTGTGGCCACCGTCGCTAACTGTGCACAATGTCAGCAGCTGATCATAAACAAACCAGCATGGCTAATTATGCACAGCGTCTCAGCTGATCATAAACATGGTGATTGTGAATTAATGGCATCGCTAACTGTGCACAGAGTGTCCGGTGCTTGTTGTAAACAAACAGAGATCGCTAAGTGAACACCTCCTGCAGCAGCAGCACATACACACTGTACTGCTACAGAGCTAACTGTTAGCATATTAGCACTGTGCTACTGTGCACCTCGTTCCACGACGGCGGACTGCACTATGAAAGGGCAGAAAATCACGCCTTTGTGGGATCACTATGAACGCCCTAAGGCGAAGAGCTGGCACACGTTACATCCTGCTTAGTGTTCTATCCAATCAGAAACCAGGATTTTTTCAGGGGAGAAAAACGGCCTCTTCCACAGGCCAAAAAAAGTCAGGTCAAAAGACAGCTCAGGATGGCTCATATTCAAAAAAGGGGCATGTTGGCGAGTGAGACCTGCCTCGTTCCGGGTAATGGACTGTAATGGAAACACCCCGACTGCAGCCTGTGCTATAGTCTATACTCTCCCTCCTTTATACTCCTTGTTATCTTCATCTGCCTTTGTCTTTTCTTATCTCATTAATGCTTCATCTTCAAACTCTGCTCCCTCATTTAGTCCGCATCCACTCCTCAGCTAGAACCTAAGGGAGTACGACAGCAGCAGTGCAGAAATGAGAGAGCAAGAGGGAAAGAGACTAAGAGAATAAAAAGACAGATTCAGGCAGAGAAAAGCGAAGGGGTGAGAAAAACAGAGGGGTTAATCAGTTAGATAGACAGGCAGACAGCGAGTCAGAGAAAGAGAGAGAGTGAAATGTGCCGGGTGCTCTGGGCTCGTGTTTTCATTGCCGTGCTGTTGTCATTAGTCCAAACAGCCCCACAGAGACTGCTGAGTGACAGGCCACAGACAGACACACACAGTCAATAGTGGCACCCCGCATCTTGCATCAGCATCACAACAACCCACCTGCTACCTTGGGCTGTTCAGGGGAGCTTGTAAAACTCATGAAAATACATGAAGGTGGACACACGTAGCATAGTAAAATAACAATGCGGCCTGCTTATTTGGCACAAGGCTCACTCACCCTCGCCTGCAAAAACAAGCATTCAAGCATGACGCAAACACACTAGAACACATACATACACACACACACACACACACTGAACACACACACACATACACACACTTGAAGATGATTAACGGTGCCCATTATACAGTGGCGTAATGGTTCAGTAAGTAGACAGACATCATACAGGTGGTTGTAGCAGAGATTAAATCCGGGCGGGAGGGGCGGTGAGGTGCATTACCGTTCACACTGCAGAACTGTATATATATATATATATATATATATATATATATATATATTCCTATATATGGGGAATTTCAGGGGAAAGATTGGATGAACATATATTTGTAACTTTTGTAGTTTTTTTTTCATTTTCAGCAAGAGCTGGCATGGCAATGCAGATAGAATTTTAAGTATGGACACGGCACGGTTATCTCAATGCAGCTGGAGCGTAATTGAAAAGGTCATAGCGGCTAGAGAGATTGAATTGAGAAAGTGCAGGGGAAAGGATATGAAAAATACAGTTTTGTGACTTTTTTTCCCCCATTTCTGTGAAGCAGAAGGAGTGGAAAATGGTACAGCATGGGGAAGACTATTTCAAAGGTGGACACAGTACAACTATTTCCATGCATTAGGGATGTAATTGAAAAGGTCAAAATAGGCTGTCATTGAATTGCGGATATCCCTGAGCAGAAGGAACAAGGGATGCTGGAGATGAGATATTCTTTTATATCCCTCTCTTTCATTTGAGGTGATCTGTTATATTTCTACTATATGTCTGGATCTCAGCTTTCGAGCCTCTGTGTCGCATTATGTTTCTATCCAATTTATTTCGTGATGATAGATATTAAAGGTTTGACAGCATGATGAGCTATCTGATATCTGACCTGATCCAAAGCCATTTGCATAAATAAAACTGACCAAAACAACTTTTTATGGATTCTCCATTCTCACCCAAGAGAACATGTAGCTCTTAGTAAAAAACATTTCCATGAATCTCCCTTTTGTCCAGTATTCAGAAACTTAACCAGACAGAATGCTATGAATTTCCAAGTGCAATAGCGGTTTATTGCCTGCCCTCTAACAAAACAATACTGACCCTAAAGAGAACTCTCATATTTTAAAACAGCTGCTTTGGGTGCATCTTTATTAATATCGACTGTAAGTGCTAGTCATAGCCATGAAAAATAAATTACAATAGGCAAAACACACTGATGTTGCTTTAAACTACTGTCTGTATATCTGTGAGATGTGACTGGGTGTCTGTTGCAGTGTCTCACCATACTGAGTCACCAGGCTTTGGGCCACGTTTGGGACCGCTTCCACGAGGTTCCCCAAGAAGTTGAAGGTGGGCAGGAAAGTCTTCAAACTGAGCTGGTCACTAAACTGAATAGGGAATGCACAAAAGAAAGCAATAGATTCACAATATTGTGAAGATTTACAGCACAGGTATAAGGCCTTCAGATCCAAGATATCAGATATACTCAAGAAAAAGTCTATTGGAACATTGTAAGCAGAATGAGCAGGTATTACAAAAGATAACTAAGAAAAATGATAAAACTGAGTGTTGGTTTGTTTCCCTTCACGTGTATTATGCACATTTTCAGTTTGCACATTTAAAAACTAAGTGGATATGCCGAACATTTTATAAAACCTTAAAATACCACAAAAAACTGTTTTATCCCTTGGCTGAGGTGGAAAAAGTTCTTATATCGATAAAAGCAAAATGCTGATTAAAAGTCTCCTGATCACTACAGGAGACTTGTCACAACAGGTCTTGTCACATTTATACAAATATCATATTTCCATCAAGTTTTCTACTTTGTTTGAGGTTCGACTGGTGCTCTTTAAATGATGTCATCTTGTTGAGCCCTCTTCCTTTGCATGGATATAATACTTTTCTGAATAAAAAAACTGACGACACCAATCGACTACAATGAATGGAAACAAGCATTCATTCTCATTTTCTTCTGCCGTTTTTCTCAAAATTTGTTTAAAATTTGCGATTCATTTGGATGGAAAACTGGCTAATGTTGATAAGAATAACTGTGACAGTTACTGTTTTATGATGCAGTGTGTAGGATTTGCAAAACCATCTCTCTGGGGCAGTTGTAATCTCACAGCAAGCATGAAAAAATGACTTTTATTCTACATTATGCTAAGAGAAAAATCCAGCTACAACTTCTACATCAACCTTTATTCTCCAGATACTGTTACATATTAATCAGAGACGCATCCTTGAAATTAATTCTTTTTCAGAACTCTGAAAACAAACCTGCTTCTTTTTCCAGCGCTCGCTCTTAAAAATCTGTATTCTCAGCAGGCTCCTTAAATACATTTCTCTAAAACATTCTAATCAGGCTCTGTTCTAGTAACATAAATGGGACCTGTCTGCACCTCTACCTGGTGTTATGCCTTTCTGTCATCATCAGTATACACAGCTTACTATTTTCCACCTGCCGTGTCGGCTGCTGAATGATTCTGCCTCCCCCAGAGGTGACAACAGCAGCAGCGAGAGGGAGACAGGCACACTGTCTGTTTACTAAACGGCCCTGGGAGGATATGCTGTCGTTTTCACAAGTGCTGTTAAATATTTTAAGGTGTCATTGCGTTTTCTGCGCCTGCATGTGAAGATGAGCAGGTGTGTTTTGCTATATGTCTGTAAATGTGTTCGTCTCACCTGTTTGTGTATTTCATCCAAAACAAAGTGATGGGACAGCTCGCTCTGGAGCTCCAGAAGCAGCTGAACCAGCACTGGCACACATAAACACACACACACACAGACGCATGCGTTTACACAGCTACAAACGTCAGGCAAATAGCACAGGGAAGTATTCATTAAATAAACATCACAGTTCAGTACAGTTTCACATTTTTCTCCTGCAATTATGAGATAGAGAAAAAACTAAAAAATGTTATTCAACATCAATGAGTTTTTATCTTTTTAAACTTTTGGTTTTATTTTGTTGTTTAATCAATGTTTATTCTGTAAGCAACTGGGATTATTAAAGATGTTGTGCCTTTAATGTATTATTAAAGAACTAGTTCTGAGGTCATTATCTGTTATCAACAGTCAATATTGTTTCTGATGTCATAACCATAAGGACAATATGCAGCTAAAACCAAAGCTCTCATTACTGTGGCTGCTTCACATGACTGCTTAGCTGATGTCCCAATGTTTCTGGAAGATTCCTGGCTCGTTTTCTTTGTTTCTCCTCACACACACACATACGTTATGACTGCATTATTTATGAGGCTCAATGAGTTTCAAAATGTGCTCTTCACACATTCTGTGCAAGGAGCAAACGCAATGTCAAATTTTAAGCACTCTACTAACTATTACACCAAAGTGGTCCCTTAGGCATTTTAAGACAGCTACCGTAAAATTACTCTGTCATTTGCACTTAGCAAAACATTTTTGCATTTTGAACGACTTTCGCTGCAGTGAGACAAATCTGACTGTGCGCTAAAAACAGCTAGTTCACTGACAGGCCAGCATTAAGACAAAATCTGCGTATAGCAGCTTAAAAGGATCACTAAATACAAAGAGAAAATGGTACTGCAACAGAGTAGCAGTAAAAGAATATCATCAGAATGAGGTCAATGCCTTCAAAAAGTGTTAAAATTAGAAGCTGGTGTGCAGAGTCAATGTAAGATCACCTTAGTAACCGGCAGTGACCATTATCACAGATACAAAGAGAGTTCTTGTGTAAGTGTCTTCAGATACAGAGTGACTCATACGCTGTGTGCGCGCTCTCTCACTGTCTGCATTACAACGACTACACAAAAAGTCTGTGTCCGTGTTTGCGTTAGTGTAATGTGAGTAGGTCGTACGGGCCCGTACACAAGCATTATCCAAACCACAAAGAGGAATCTCTTCACCTTGGTCGACCTTTTCCAGAGTGGCTGGGTCCTCCACGGTGTGAAGCATCCCTGGGGACAGCACAGTAACAACAGGCTACATTTAAAGAGCATATTCACAAAGTGAGACTTCTCACAGAGGTACAATGAGAAAAAGGAAGCTAGAAAATGAATACTCATACATGACAAAGGGTCCACTAGGTTAACGAGCATGAGAGAGTGACAAAATAGATGGTACGCGCTCCACCAGTGTGCCACCGAGACACCCTGGATTTATTCATGAGGCTATAATTGAATTTGTGTTAGGGCTAGGCGATATGGCCCTAAAAGAATATCACCATATTTCAGGGTATTTTTGCAACAATGATATTCTTGACAATATTTTAAAATACTGAAAAATATATAGAAAATACGATTTTTAGTCTGTATAAATAAATAAAAAACGAAAATCAATCATAAATCTAAAATGTGGTGTAAATTGCCAGTCTCAACAGTAGCAAATAATTAAAAATAACCAATAATTAAATAATTAAAAATAACCATCTACAACATTTACCCAAATTGTCTCCTCTATTTAACCAACTCCTTTTTAAAAATCTCTGTGTCTGTGCTTGGTGTGACAATATTACAGCATCATGTTTGTTTAATGTGATTATCCCATTTTTAAAATCACAATCCAGATCTGATCTGTATTGTTAACTGCTCTTCAGGAGCGCATAGCAAAGTTTTAGTCACTATGGAGACGAGAGATGCAGGGTGAAAAAAGTCAGTTAGTTGAGTTATTTTTGCAGGATTTCAAAAACATGTAGCAAGAAAACATCCAATTAATGAAGCAAGAGTGTAAAAAAGAAGGCCATTTTAATAGCTGTGTCTGTATACAACCCTAATAGCATGAGAAAAAAGCACAATGTGTCGTGTGGAAGATGAAAGCCATATTTTTCATTGGATTAGGCTCTCATTGACATGTGGTGAGGCTCAATTCAGCAGACCATCTCGCCATCACTGTAATGGCCCTTTTAATGTTTCGTCATACTGGTCAGAGCTTTTAACGGCTTCCCACTTTGCCACATATCCTCTCAGTGTCCTAATTTGATTAGAGCTCAAATGGAATAATACTTCGGCTGCAATAACCTTGTAAAACATGTCCAGTGAGGAGGTGAGTATCAGTAATATCTTCTGATGAGGGTGGTTCCATAAAACACACTTCTTATAGCAGTGGTAGAGTACGGATTTTATAAACTAACACACCAGTGCTTTTTACCTGCCATAACGTCTCCCATAAAAGACTTGGTAATTAATGGTGGCGAGGATAATGTACTGGCCCCGGCAGAAAAACATTAACCGCAATACAGTGCTCGTAAAGCTACTCTTCCTGTACGTCAGCATCATCCCAGAGGGTCACTGGTGGGTGTCATAATATTGATGACTTCATCCGAGATAGACGGATGAGTGCTGCACCAATTCATTGCCGACTCAAAGATTCTCATCAATCATTGTATCTTAATAATGCAATCATTGCATTGGTATGCAGTTTTATACTCTGCTGATAGCTTAGTCAGCAGAGAATATTTAGATACAAAACTGTCCACTTCACCCACGTCAATAATTTTTTGTGTCATGTAGTTACATAATTAAACGATGCAATAACCATTCTATTTCATATTTGATTTAATCTGGCTGTCATAAAAAAGGAACATCAATTACGTCAATGGGAACAAAATGTTACATTTAATGAAGGCCCAACTATCTGCCCAGGTCAACAATAAATGCACTGGATTGGTTTAATCCACAGATGGCAACAGTGTCCTTTGATTATAATGAGAAAGTAAAGCAAGGTACAGCAGGTCAACTTTAGTCCCTACGTGAATATATTTCTGATATAACTGAATTATGTTGAAAATTGTGAGTATTTCTGTATCTCACTGCTCAAGGAATTTGATAAGATCTATTGTCTCGATTGTTCGGTCTGACCTTGCAGAAAAGCAGCGATGTGACTGCAGCACTAGCACGACTACACCGACACAGAGGTGGAGAAGAAGGACGCTCACACAAGCAGCCTCCAACCAGCAAAATGTCGAGAACAGACGTTTTTAAACAGTTTGAGGGGAGGCTCAATAAATGGAGGTGAAAATATTATATTGGTTATTATATTAGTCTAATTACATCAAAATAAGATCACATGGGATAGCCTAAATCTGTATGAATTGGTAAAGAGAAAGATCAGAGATACAGTAGTTTGAGGGAAATTTTTTACTGTTTTCCCACTTTCCTAAAGCCAGAAACTAAATGATGAACAGAAACATTAGGCTATCTTGGCTGTGTCAATGGGATTCAATTACACAAACATTTTCACATACAGTAGGTGTCCAGGAGTTAAGCAAAACTAAGCAAGTAAAATAAGGGCGGATAATAAGGAGGTGCTTTTTTCCAAAGTTTTTCTGTGCAAAAGGCCCACAGTCTCAGACTTGAGAAAGCCTTGTTCTAGATGGATGGAGATCAATATCAAATAGAGGATCCGTGCAATGCTCAGTCACTGTTACTGTTAACCCCTTTGCATTCTGACGCCTGCCTGCGAGCCCTGCCGACTTTTTTCTTTCAGAGGTTGTAGCAGTCTTAATGCTACTGAGAAAAAACTGCTATCATATGAAACTAGATGAATGATGGAATCCAGCCAAGGTAAAACCGACCTTGGCATTTTTAAAGGGTTCAACATATGAATATGAATGAAATATTCTGAATGAAAATATGTTCTTAAGTTTATTTTACGGACATATCCACTTTATGCTCATATATTGTAAATTTCAGCACCAAATCTTTGTAATAATATCGACTAAAAAAAGCTGCATCAACTTATGAGACAAAATTTAACACTGAAAAGGGCTTCACATACTATTATCATAATGTTCTAAGCCATTTTACATTTTAATCATTTTAATGAATTGTTCTTATAGATTTATTACTAGAACAATTTGACACAATAAAGTAAAATACTCTTTATGTTCCCAGTTTTCAGATGGTGTATACCACTTCGAAGTGGCATCTGTTGACCTGCTCTCTCCACCTAAAGATCCCCTGTCCCCCAACCCTAACCCTCTAAAAAGGGGCCAATCAGCTAAGAGGTTTATGCTTCTTATTATGTGACCTTGCAAACACATACCTACATTACGACTGATCAACTAACTATCGGTAACAATAGAAACAGAACAGGTGGGAGATCAAATTGTAGAACTTCTAATCATTCTTGCTAGTTCTTCCTTCACATATTAATCTCATGCTGTTTGTTCTACTATTTCTCACCCAGTAGAGAAGTTGTAAAGTGCAGAGGGACTCTGTGGTCCTGTCGGAGCAGCTCTCTCAATGCTCCCGGAGAGAACTTCAGCACCCCACTGATTCCAGACAAGGCAAAAGACTTCCTCACTGACTGTACAGCAGAGACAAAAGAGGGGATAGAGACACCGGAGGCATGTGCAAAACAAAGCATAAACAAAGCATGTGCATCTAGGGAAATTAACAGGAAAATGTATTTCCATAAATATTTTCAGGTCAATCCTAAAAAGTACCTTACAGAAAATGCTGGAGGTTAGCACAGACTGGGAGTTTATCTATATTCCCAGGGTCCACTGTGCCTCGGCTCAATATCCTCTTAATATGACACATTAAGGAGGCCTTTCAAAGGTTTTTTCCAAATGCACACTTATTCAATATACAGTGGTGTTCAAAATAATAGCAGTCCAATGTGACTAACCAGATTAATCCAGGTTTTTAGTATATTTTTTATTGCTACATGCCAAACAAGGTACCAGTTGGTGCAGTAGATTCTCAGAAAACCTAGCATTCGTGATATGCAGCTCTTAAGGATGTGCAATTGGGCAATTAGTTGAAAGGGGTGTGTTCAAAAAAATAGCAGTGTCTGCCGTTGACTTTACAAACACAAAACTATTTTGTACAAACTTTTCTGTTTCTAGGATTTAGCAATCCTGTGAATCACCACAGTTTTTATAACTGCTTAGCATACTGATGTTATACTCTTGGAACTTGCACCTCCATTTAAAAAGCCATTCTCTCTTCTTTTTTAATGTACCTTTTGTTTTATTGAATTGAAGCTAACCCTTGCCAAAGACTACACTACAATAAGAGACACGTGGTCAAAACTCAACACAAGGCCTTGGGGGCATATAGAAACACCTATAACCAAATAGTTGAACAATTAACTTTGGTAGGATGAAAGCTTCATATTTAAATAAGTATGTAGTATTTAATATTACAACAAGTCTATCATATTCCTTACCGCTATATCGTCACTGTCAATCATTTCAACGACACAGGCCACACAGAGCAGCAGCCCGCCCCCCTCTGCTGGCCCCAGGCGGCCGCTCCATTTCGGGTCGTGCCTGAAATGAATCTTATCGTAGACTATATCCACGCCTGTCATTTTCCTCCTGCTGTCTGTTGAAACAGAAAAAGCATACCATGGCTTTTCGAATCATTTTGCAAGTCATACATGTCCGTACAAAAGCTTACTATCGTTAGCTTATCTTAATTTAGCACCGCTTGAGTATAACATTAAGATAGCAAATGAACTATTAGCAACTTCTGCATCTTGTTACTCACATGTGCTGTCTACGTTTTCTTTATAGTTATTACTTAACATTGACAACGCTGTTACATACAATAATTGTATTTAGTTTAGTAAACTAACCATGAAGTTGTGTAGCAGACGGAAATCCACACGATTTTAGCGTATTTGCCGGAGGCGCGCACTTAAAAAAAGAAAAAAGTAAGGCGCATTTAAGCCACGCCCCTTGAGCCCCTTAGTTACTGTTGCTATGTCATGAATGAAAGGGCCTCCTCGTTGATTTCGTCTGCCAGCAAACAAGAGAAACATGTCTAAAAGCTGCTGGTGAAATGCACTACCATCAAGGTAAATAACCCATAAATACGCTATTACAAGCTGACGATCCACAGATACAGAGGTGAGACTTAAGCAGTTATAATGGGAAAACTGCGTACTCCGTACTCCTGTACTCTTGGGGCCGTTTTTGACCTTGATCATTTTCAACATACGGTTAATATAGGTTAACTTTCATAGAATTGTAGGCAGGCTTTTTTTATGTCATCTAAAAATGTACAATGTTTTCAAAACATAAATTTCACTAAAAGTTGACATAACCTACTCCCAATTCCCAATAATAATGAAAAAAATATGAAAATTCTATATCAGTTTGTTGGTCATGAGTTGCCTTAAAAGGTGAAAAAAGAGCTGG
Organism: Centropristis striata; assembly: GCF_030273125.1. Lineage (NCBI taxonomy): Eukaryota > Metazoa > Chordata > Actinopteri > Perciformes > Serranidae > Centropristis > Centropristis striata. The sequence goes on along the minus strand of NC_081529.1, from coordinate 7,867,074 downwards.
TAATATTTTTTATACATGTCCTAAAACCAGTCTAATGTCATGGAGTCCTTTTTGACCCCTGAGGAGCATGGGTATTATACTTTTTTTTTTTTTGCTGCCAACCAAAAATGAACAAAACATAAGTTTCACTAAAAGTTGACATAACCTACTCTGTGCATTCCCATCAAGAAATTATTATTTCACTATAACTATTAAAAAAATATATTCAGGTTTTATTATTTTTTTCTCTTGAAATGAGGTCTAATTTTGTATATTTGACTAAAATTGACCAATAATAATGAAAAAAATATGAAAATGATATATACATTTTTTGGTCATGAGTTTCCTTAAAATGTGAAAAAAAAGTTGTTAATAATTTTTTTCAACATGTCCTAAAATCAGTCTAATGTCATGGGGTCCTTTTTGACCCCTGAGGAGCATGGGTGTTATACTTTTTTTAGGAGTACACAAGGGTTGACGTTAACTTACTTATGCAGTGCATTTTTTTCACTAAGTCATTAAGCTAAAGCATTTGATACTAACTAACATGTGTTGTATCGTAATTAGTAGAAATGTGTGTTAGTAGAATGGAAAGTTAACACACAGCTAACATTAGCTTGCTGACTTGTCCTCTCTGGTAGACACAGCGTGCTAAATAAACATATGATATGCTTAAATCTATTAGTTTTAGCTCGATAAAAGCATTCATCAGCTTGTCAGCCCTTGGTTGTTCTTTGCGGTACCCGTAGTTTTCCTCTCCGGTGGGCGTGGTCTTATTTTATACAATCTATGGGTCTTGCGCTTCATTACTATATTGCAATGAAAGTACAACAATAACATAATATAGTGACAAAGAATACACAAGTACTGCTAACAAATTTAACAATATGTCACAAGTATTTCTCAAGGTAAATAATTTCAGTAACATAATATTTAAGATGCATGGAACGAGAGAAAAAAATGACTGAACCAATTGTTAAATTATCAAAATAGTTGCCAATTTTTTTTTTGTCAACTGACTGATGAACCAACTACAAATCATCACAGAAACTGATTGGTTCAGATAGGCGTAATCTCAAATAGTCTTACTGTTGGCAGTGATTGGGGCAAAGGCTGTCAAACTTAGTTTATAAAGTTATTAAAGCCATATTATCACACTCTTAAACCTGAATTGCCTGATCAGCTACTTACCCTCTTCTCAAGGGTTTGCGGCTACATTCTTATAAGCCTATCAGAAGTTCAAGGGTAGTGTTATATCTTATAGTTTCAAAAGCAAAAGGCACGCATTATCTTCAAACTGATGCATCAGCATCAATTTATCCTTCAAGGAATGTCATTACTGAATAATATGCTCTGAGTATGCCATGTTGGGATGCATGAGTTTGTTTTGCAGTATCATTTAGTGGTGAAGGCCACAATTTGGTTATCGCCATGACAACAAAAGCCTCTCGGCAACTGAGCAACTATCTGATGTTAGGAGTGTGGGGGCGAGTATCAACCACCATCAACATGTCAATTTATAATCTCTACTCTCTACTTCTCCTTAAACAGAGCTCAGTGCACATCAAAGGAGTGCATGACATAAAGTACAGCCAGCTCAGTGTGAGTGTGACAGTGTGCATGAGTGTGTGCAGTAGGCTAATCTCAGTGTGCAATATGTGTTGCCTTTGACAAATTGGAGTGAGTGTATACTGTGTGTGCAGGAAGTGGTCAAAGCCTTGTTTGGCTGACTGAAAAGAGTAGCAGACCTCTGACAAGCAGGTGGAAAATATTTGTTTCCAAAGCCTCCATTTGTGCTTGGACAGCAGCTAAATCCATCAGTCTCTGAGTTTTATTGGCCCCTGAGAGAGAGAGAAACCCACAGAGAAAGAGACAGAGAGCCCTTCTCATCGCTCAGGTGTGAGCCGATGCATATCTATCAACTTTATTTGACAACTATTTCACATAGTCAATTCCTCAGGGGCCAATAAAGCCCAAAGACAAATGGATTCAGCTTCTGTCCAAGCATAAGTGGTGTCTTTAAATGCAAGCATTTTTCACATCATTTCTGGGCCTTTGCCTTTCTCTCATTTGGCTTGATGCATCTTGAACAGCTTCCTGTGTATAACCCCTCCACACACACAGAAAGATCAGTGTATAGTGTAAAACAATCATGCAGTAATGGATTATGAAACACTTTGTGCTGACTTTATTGCACCACACAGTTACATGCAGTACAGCAGCCATCACTGGGGGCGTTGAGCCATCCTAAATATAGCTCTATACCTTTTTTCCAGTCGCCAGCCCACACTTTGTCTCACCATCACATCACTCTGCTCACATTACAAACTGTTTCCACAGATAACGACGTTTGCAAGTCAGGTAGTAGCCACAGCATTTACTGGTAAGGACAATTATAACACTATTGCAAGTCTATAGGCTACATTTTTAACTGCAGCAGAGACTGACAAATGTAGGAGTGTGCTGTCTGCTTGGTAACACTAGTCACAGACAAAAGACGGTCCTGCAGCCACTGTTAATACAACACTTACACTACCAGTGACATAATGTAACTAAGTCCATTTACCCAAGTACTGTACTTCAGTAAAAACTTCTTGTACTTGTACATGATTTGAGTAGTTCCCTTTTATGCAACTTTATAGTTTGACTCTACTACTGTACAGGCAAAATGTTGTACCTGTACCTGTACAGGCAAATGTTGTACCTTTTACTCCTCTGCATCTATCTGACAGCTTTAGTGAATTCTATCCACTTCCTGTCCAGTGAAAACCTAAAAATAAATCTAAATGTATCTCAAGGATTTATTATTCCTTAGTGTGCCGAGAACTTTCTCAGAAGCTACTTCTTAGGATCAATAAATTATTTAGAAAGCTCTCTTGGAGCACATAAGAAGTTGGCTTTTTAGAGATACGTGGTTCTCACAGGACAGCAATGTAACAGACAATGGTCTTATAGAATATGATGCATTGCTGTAGATCAAACTACCCAAAAGTATATACCGGAGTTGAAATGTAGCACAACCTTAAACATCTATAGCAATAAAATGCTACATAAGCATGAATGCAGCAGTAATATTAATCCAATTAAACAACTTTAATCCAAAAACATAATAGTAAAATGCATACTGGGAAATTTTTTACATAAGTACATTTTGTTGATGCTTATTTATACTCATTCTTTTTAATGAAGTAAAAGGATTTGAGTACTTCTTCCACCACTGTACACGACTTAATCTCTTAAAACGACTATCATGCATGATCAAATCTGTAAACCAAACAGTGGATACAAAATTACCGATTTTATTTGTGAACTCTAATTGTCCACACATGGCATACAAAGCATATCAGGTTGCTATATGATGAAACAGCGCTTTTTTTGAGTTATTTCAGAAATGTTTGCTTCTGGAAGAACATCTGAGATAAAGTAGGAAGAGGGCGGAACGGGGCAGACGTGTGCGCGCGCTTGTGTGTGTTTGTGTGTGTGTGTAGGAGAAACAGCAGTCTCTGACTCGGGTGTAACGTTCAGGTGCGCTTCACCCTTAGAGGTGAAAACTCTTGAAGTCGGTACAATGGATTATATCTGACTAACAGGCTGTCATTTATTTATAAATTAAAAAACATGCTGAAGGAGCGGTGCAACGTTGGAGAAAAGTAATAGTTTCGACTTTACGGTAAGAAATTAAAAAATACCCTTTAATGTTTATACTTAGCGTATTTTCTTTAAACCTGTCGTCTGCACGGGTCTCATTGCCCTATTCGGTGCATAACCTACTATTTACTATACGTAAGATACTTTATGATGTTTTTCTACGTGGTGTTAGCAGTGGTGGAAGAAGTACTCGGGTCCTTTACTTAAGTAAAAGTGAAATTAAAATTAAAATTCAAAATTTTGCGTAAGTAGCCTACGAGAATAGAGGTAGCCTATTGGCAGAAACATGCACTGAAAGTACCACAAATTCAAGTACTCAAGTAATGTACTTTTTGAGGTATGTGTACTTTACTTGAGTATTTCTATCTTATGTAACTACTTCTACTCCACTACATTTAGAGGCAAATATTGTACTTTTTAATCCACTAAAATTAGCTGACAGCTTTAGTTGGTTTTCAGGTCGAGATTTAACATAAAAACATGATACATTTAAAGCAAATACACTTTTAAATTTTTTTTAACCACATTACAGTATATTAAGTCGTTGAAATGAGTGTTGCATAGATAAATGCATCAACGCAAATAATCTATCTATTAATCTAATCTATATATACATATATATATATATATATATAACAATCTGAGTGAGGCCTTTCTGCATAACAGTACTTTTATTTTTGATACTTTAAGTACATTTTGATGCTAATACTTTTGTACTTTTTCCCGGGCATATGTGAAGTTACATGTTCTTGTGCTATTGTGTGTTTTTTCTGTTAACTCTATATTTTACTGCATTTTATCTCTGTTGTAAAGCACTTTGTGATTGTATCTATGAAAAGTGCTCTATAAATAAATTTTACTTACTTTTCTTACTTACTTACTTTTACTTCAGTAAGTTTTGAATGCAGGACTTTTACTTGTAGTGGAGTAATTTCATAGTTTGCTATTAGTACTTTAACTTAAGTAAGGGATCTGAATACTTTTCCACCACTGGTAGTTACAGTAGTATCCATATGACATTGATTTAATTATACAATTAAAACACACATTTACAACTGTATTTAATACTTCTGGATGTTTTATAGTTTGAAAAATGTTTAATCAAGCACGGTTTATGTAGTTTGTCATTACTGTGGCATGCTGTAACAGTCTTACTGTTCAGCTGTTGGTCCTTCATAATCTGTAAATGCCATTTTAAATTGACTTCCTTTTTTCTGTTGCCCTGTGTGTGTGCCTATCTATAGATACATAACCGCAGTGTACAAAAAACATTTTTGTAAACAGAGTAACATAGTGTAAGATAACAACCCTTAGAGGCAAAGTCCTCTGTGGTTTATTTGCACAAAAATGATGTACTGCATTACTTCCTGTGGGATTAGAAATATTAGTCATCAGATGTTTCCATGCATATCTGAACTTGTGAGCCAAGGCATTTAGCATCATGACAAAATGGAGAGCATGTTTGCAAAAAGGCTGTGTACTTTTCTTTCAGCATGTGGGGCCACAGTACTGAGATAAAAACCAACATCACCACAACCTGAGATACTGACGTGCGACAAAAACCACATTGAATCTATTTTGTATATCTATTCACAGGTCAGTATAGGTTCCTTTTAAGGACCTTACCTGACCCTGCTCACATATTCTCTAAACTGCAGTACCAGCATGGCCTGCAGATATGTTTTCTGCACCTCTCGGGTGTTTTGCCTTGTCTTAGCTGTGTCAAAAAAGCTAATCTCCTCTCTCAACTGTTCCATCAGCACTTTCCACAAGTGATGTGAGACATAATAAACAAACAGGGGGAACCGTACCAATAACAATGGCTGGTATTACCCCTATACAAAACGCCCACATCCCCACATATAGACAGTATGGACAGTGTGCAAGCCAGTGAGTTAGACAGTGAGGAAGCAGGTACAATGATAATGTGGCGTCATTGTGGCCGGAGCCCTCATATTCTGTATTCCTCAGCGAGCACCAACCAGGGGAGTATTCACTTTCACACAAGGACAGTGAACTACTCAGCACACTACTTGACTAGATAGACTCAACTGAAAGAAAAAGGACTGAAATTTGAGGCTTTTCTTTATATGGGAAAGTGGTGATGAGAGCGGGATGACAGAGAGGATAGAGTTTGAGCGTCCCCCCTTTTTTTTCTTTTTTTTCAAAAGATGCTCTTCAGATGTGAACGCTCGGGGCATGACGTAAACCGAAGTGATGTGAAAATCACTCCAAACTGTCGGGCTGTGAAAAGAGAGAGGAGAGAGTGAGAAGACAGACAGTGACAAATGAAAGAGAAGACTTGCTGACTGAAGACGGAGGGGGGGCTACGGCAGACTGCATTTTGCTCCAAGTGTTGAATTGTAAGACAGATTTTCAGCCTCAAAAGTGACTGATTGTAATGATGAAAAGGCGACAGCATTGATAATGAACCATCATTACTGTAGTGGTGATGATGATGGATTTTTATCTTCAAGCTGATGATATGAAGAGATTCATATTTATTATAAGAAAGGAATTTTGGCTCTTACACATGAGATTGCTTTTCTTTGGTTAATTAGATTGATGGGCTGGTCTCTTTGTGTGCTCAAAGACTTCATTCAGAGCGAATAAAACCCGCGTCACATAATAGTGAGTAAAAGAAGAACAAAAGGGAGAATAGTAAGAGGCACAAAAATAAATGCTTCAAGGCATTTTACATCGACTCTGTACAAGCATTGTAACTTTTATCCATTTATCCTCCCACACAACAGCACTACTCAGCTCAGCCTATACTCACCCGTCAAGTCGGCAGAAAATTGCCTTTACTGTAGAAGAATGTGTGTGAGTCTGACTGTATATTCTGTTTTATTCCCCCTCTTTTTATTTCTCACTTCATTCTCTGCCACACACTCCTTCAGGTTTCTAATGACTTTCACCCTTTATCATTCCCATTCCTCATTTTTTCTGTTTCAAATGCCCCGTCCCGCTCTGAGGTTGGGGGTCCTAATCTGTCTTTCCATGAACTAACCAATCCTGAACACCGCTTACTGTTTCTTTTTCTCACTTCTTTCTCTTTAGCTATTTCCTGTCCACCTCTTCTCTTCTCTTCTTTTCCTTTTTCTCTCTTTACCTCTGTTCCATATTCTCTCCTTGTCCCTCCTCTTCTTCCTCCACCTCCTCCTCTCTTCTCCTGTCCCCCCCTATCTCCAGTCCTCTTTTCCCCTGTTTCCTTTCCTCTCTTCAACTCCTCTCCTCTCCTCTCCTCTCCTCTCTTCTCCTCTCCTCTCCTCTTCAACTCCTCTCCTCTCCTCTCCTCTCTTCTCCTCTCCTCTCCTCTCCTCTCCTCTCCTCTCCTCTCCTCTCCTCTCCTCTCCTCTCCTCCTGCCATGTCTGTATCCATGAGGAACCCACCACAGCGCCGGCGCTCTCTGGGTCCTGTCTCGCCCAAACGCATCTACAGAAACCTGTCCGTGAGACTGAGGGGTGGAGAGTCATCTGTTGCCACGGAGATGGTCACACCCAAACACCCTAGCAAGTCTGCAGATTCTGTAAGATATTTGAATGTCATTTTGAGGGATGTCCGTTCACTTTACCTAATGATTTCCTATCCTCTGGCATGGTTTCTTTTTTTCTAATTTCAAGATCTTACTTTGACATTACATGCTAACTGTGTGTCTCTATGAATACATTATCCCCGGCGAGACTGCTGCTATGATTTATGATTTGATTTATGTCTCCTGTATTACCGTCTCGTCCACTGACTCTTTCTTTGCACAGCGTCTCCCTTGCCTCTACCTCATAAAATAAATCTCTCTTTCGATATGAACTCTCTGCTGTTTCTCTCCCTCACCCGCCCACCCTCTGTTGGCCTCTCCCCTGCTCCCCATTAGTACAAGACCCTGTGGGAGGCAGTGGAAAATGAGGACACTTTGGCCGTACAAAGCCTGCTGTCCAGAGATCACACCAACTGTGGAGGAGGAGGAGGAGGAGGAGGGAGCATGTGGGAGCGAGGGGAGAAGAAAGAGAAGGACTGGGAGAGAGAGAGGGAGAAGGGGGTGAACAGGGTGAGCGAACAGGGCCTGGTCCCCTTGGACGTGGCTGCCCTTACCCACAATTCCCCTCTGCTCCATGTGTTGACAAAGGCAGGAGCCAGACATAACCCTGTTTGTAAGTTGGATGTTTTTCAAATAACATAGTGGGATAACTTTACAGTAAATCAGGGGAAATCATATTGACAATCTGTCCTTGTTTCCTCTCAGTGTGCCGACCAGCAGAGTGGGAGCTGAAGCTGGACGCGCTGGTGGCACTGTCGGGTAAACGGGTGGAGGAGAGAAAGAAGGAGTTATTGAGGAAGGCAGGGGCAGGGCCTCAGGCACAGGCTGACGTCCAGAGACACATCCGCCTCTGGAGCCTCAGGCTACAACTGTACTGCCGGATGAGGCAGAACTTCCAAAACACAGGTCAGTGGTCTTGGGTCAGTTTGTGGCATTTTCTTAAAGTAAAGCTTGGGACACAAACTAGGTCACAGGCCTTTTCAGTCCTCTCTTGCTAGAAATCCTGGTATTGTTGCATCTTTTCTGTCCCCCTCAAACTCAAAACCAAGAGTCCTTTTATCAATGCCGCCATGTTTTTCTGACAGTTGCGAAACAATGATGTGACACTCATGCATCTACGTTGCTGGAAATGTGCCTTGAGAGTTATGGCGAGCTGGAAAAAATGGTCTAAAGTGTGCCTTAATTTCAAGGAAAAGATGACAACTGTGCAACTTGTAGTCTAGAAACTGACCATTTTAAATAAGGGTGGAAACACCAGTTATATGCCCTGGTCACACATCTGAGAATGCAGGAGAGTGACCATCGCATGAGATTGAATGAGATGAGTATAGGATAAGACATGTGGAAATCAGTTTGCTGGTTTGTAGTCTGTTTGAATTGTTGTGGTTGTTAGTTTTGTGTTGGGAAAATGTATTGTGAAGAGCAGAGAAGGATTGTTGCTGGTGAAGAGGAGAAGGAGACAGGCCGGTTAAACACCTCATCAATCTTGGCTCACTTAGAAAACTACAGCCAATGACAGCCAAGTGGGTTCAACCACACACACTGGCTTAATATTGGTTGAGGCTGAGACTTCAAGTTCACCAAAACTGAACTGCATGCGATGCAAATATACGAAATAGCTTTTTCAGCAAAAGTTTATTCACCCATTCACTCACATAGGGAGGCAAATATTCGCCCATGTTGATTTCTCATGTGTGGTGCATGTGCTGAAACATGTCTATGTAACATGGGCTTAAAGGAGCAGTTCACTCCCAATCAAAAATACATATTTTTCCTTTTACCTCTGTTTATCATTCTACATTGTTTTGGTGTGAGTTGTGGAGTGTTGAAGATATCAGCCATAGAGGTATAATAGATCTAGATGGCATCCCTTGTGGTGATTATAGCGGCCAAAAAGTACAATTGAAAAACTCAACAGCAACAACACGGCTTTGAGCAAAAGCCACATAGTTCCATTTATTCAAGATAAAGCAGAAATCTCTACAGCCTATATCTCCAACACTAGAACTAACGAACTACAACTAACAACAAAACAATCACACCGATAGAACTCCTACACTCTACACATTAGTGTCACTGCTTCTAGGAAACTAGGAAAGTCCTTTCTTACTTGACAAAAAACAAAACAAATGAAAACTAATGCATTCTCACATTTTATCCACACTGTGGTTAGACTCAGAGATAATAAAGCTGTTGCATTGAAGCCAAATCCTGTGTAGGCCAAAAATGGGCCAGGAATCAATATGTGAATCTATAAGGAATTGGTCCGAAAAGCAGAATTGATACCGGCATCAGTATCAATAAAATCTTATCAGTTCCCTTCCCTAGGTAGAACTACTTTTTCCCAACTCTGCTCTCCAGACCCCCTGATCACTGCTGACAGGACCACAGTAATCAGGTATTCAGCCCAACCTCTTGCTTAAGTTCCACTGATTCCCCGTCTGGACTCTTGTAAGTCCTCGCTGGACTCTTACAGAAACTCTCCAGCCACTTTCAGCTCATCCAGAATTCAACAGACTGCCTTGTCATCAACCTTTCCAAACTCTCCCATGCCCTCCACCGACTGCTAGTGGCTGCTTGTGTCAAATTCAAACCCTTGGTGCTGGTGGATGTATGCATAGAAATCCACACCCAGAATACCTCCAAGGCTTTAGTGCAACCTGTGTTCTGCTGTATGGCCTCTTTGTTTTCGTCTCCCTGCACCAACCTGCTCAAGTTCCTCCTGGCTCTCCATTGATTTAAACCCTCATGTTTGCAGAATTTTGTAACGAGTTCTCCTCTGTACCTACTTCAATTGCTCTGTGAAAATATCTCTCCTTAGCTCTCATTTAATTTCTCTTTCACGTACCTTCAGTTCTCTTCCCTGACTGTTTTATGATCACAGTGTTATTGTAAGGGCAATAAGGTACCAGCTCTTATTCCTGGTGCAGTGAAATTAAGTATACTCCTGTAACAAATCTCTATGGGTACGATGTGCAGCTAAATGATTAAAATGTAATGTATAAATGTGTTTTTGTCTGAGGCCTATGACCTCATATATTCACTCTGGGTCATGACTGAGGTCACGGTTATATTTGATCAAACCGCAGAAATTCATCTTTAACAGGACGCGTGCTGAGGTTATACTTGTTATTGTAATATTGGGATGGTTTGCCGATTCCTGGAGGGAAACTCTGTTCACACTGGCTGTATTTATAGGCTGAGAGGTCAGAGTGCAGAATCAGCCAAAGATGAGCTCTCACAGAGCTGGTAGAGATGCATTGTCTTGGGGCAACACAGAGCTCCAAGAGAAGAACCTCTAAATGTTAGCAGCTACCCTGGTTGGTAAAGGTTGAGGGCAAGGATAACAAGCTTCTTGTCATTAGGGACACTTTTGGCTTTTTAAGTTTTCCATCCTTTAATGCAGGCAGTTTAATGCATATGGCATACATTTTTTGGAAGGGTGTGAGTTTTTTCTTTTCATTTTGGAATTTTAACCTCAGCTCCAATAAGTCTTAAATCAGTATTTTAATATATACAACTGGTTTAAAGATGAAGTTTTTACTATTTTCTAGCAGAGTGAGACAGTTTTTCATGGCTGCCCTATGGGGCAAAATACATACTGTTTTCCTGGTTTCCACTAGAGTTATTGCTGCTGTATTATGAAGCACTGCAGTGCATCAAAATCAGTGTTGTTACCTCGAACCGACATACCCCGCACTTTGGTAATAAAAGTTTTGTATTTGTGTATTTTTTTCATATCAACAGTGGCTTTATGTTAACAAACTGGCATTAAAGGCTTGAATTTATCTATACTATACACTATTATATACTATAACTTATCAGCACTGATGTTGGTTTAAAATTAACTCAGTAAAAGTGGGATAAATTAATATATAGGCTATTAGTTTTATAGCAGTTTTAGTAGGGGACATTTTTTTCCTCTAGATTAACAAGAGGGAGCTTTTTTAAATCACAAAAAATGCATCAAAATCAATTCTTTTTCTAATCGTTTACATATCCCAGAGTATAACAAAATAAATATTCATCATAGCATTCATTATACGGAAAATAATTGCATTTTAATTTTGTTGTTATAACAACAGGGGTATTATGTAAGCAATGACTTCAACTTTAAGGCTTAAAATTCTGAAAATAGATGATTATTTGTTTATTTATGATCAGGACTGGAGTGGAAAATAATAGTATATTATGTGATGGCAGATATTTGGCACATAAATTTCCCTCTAAGGTAACAAGGGGGAGTCTTTTTTAAAAGGGTAAACACTAACTCCATACACATGACATGTGTGTACAAGTGAAAAAGATATTTATGTTTTCTCCGTGTCCAAAGACATGCAACTTAGGTTTAATTGGTAACTCTAAATTACCCATAGAAGTGAATGAGAGTGTGAAAAAAGGACTTAATAAATATATAATTCCTATTCCCAGTAGTTGTTGTAGTTATTTTATGTATATTTTTTCTCAAAACGAATTTGTGCTCACATGAATGAATATTGGTCTGTCTCAATATCTCACCCAGAGCTCCCCGGGCCTCCCAGTCATGTGGCCATACTGGTGACCAGCACATCCTCTCTGTTTGTGACAATCAAAGAGCCGGAGGGTGACACCATGGGGCTCATCACCCGCTACAGAGGTAGGTGGTGAACAAAGACTAGAGCAATGATAATGAGTACCGTAATATATTATAGATAGTAGAATGGATGGGATTAATAATACAGTGGGCATGATCAAAACATGAAGAGAGACATCATGATGGCTAAATAAAGGAATAATATAATCAGCGTCTCACAGATAATTGAGGCTGACAGGTATAAAAGCCTCATATTTATGGATCTCATTTGGCTTCACTATTTTTGCCACTCTGTTTTACAGCTGCATAAATGTCACACTTTGCAGCCAAGGGTAGATTAAGCCCAGGTACAGCAAGTTCTTGAAACTGTAAACACTCAAATCCTTAGTTCCCTCCTATGGGGGGCTTTGAGTAAAGCCAGAGAATAATCTGTCAGTGAGATTGTTTTGTGTTCACAGTGGAATGGAGCAGCTCAGCCAGCTTCAAACGCATCCTTGGCTCAGCCCAAGTTACAGAGACCAAGAACCCATCATATAGCATCAAGGGACTCACAGCAGTAAGTCATGCAGTACCTTCACACAGCCATCAGGTAATCCACAGAGTCGAACTGCACACACATAGATATAAGCATGTAGGCATACAGCGTTAAACCAACAACATGTCATTTTCTGCCACTGGGGTTCTGTAAGTCAAAACAGTAAGCAGAGCCAGTAGCACCTGCAGTCAGCTTCTCCTGGTTAGGATTTCTTCACTCTGCATCATTTAGGAGGTTTATTATCCACAGAGGTCTCCTCCTCTTCTAAACAAATGCACCTGCTGATTAAAACTACTAAAAACACTGAGCAAAGCAGGTTTAGGTTAAATATCAGTAGGGGACACGGGACGTCCCAGATGTTGAGGTGTTTTTTTTTCACAGAGGTTTCCTCCAAGAATTAAAACAGTTTGGCATTAGAAATCTTTGAATATAATAGAATTTAAAGGCACCACTTCAACAGCAATGTCTCTTTCCTTAAATTATGACCCGGTTATTCAGAAATAATCTCATGTCTCAGGAAGGAACTATACGAGAAAGAAAATAGTTCCAACATGAAACTGCTCACAACTAGGGCTTGGCAGCTTTCATCGAATTGGCATATCATGTTATCACAGTGCAATAAACGATCATACTGATGTTCTTTTTAATGCTTTGCTACCAGACAAATTAGAGGGAATCGCAGCAAATTTCAATGCAAGTAAATAAAAGATTAGCTTCATTTTGTGCACGTGTGCTAGCCTGGGTATACCATGGTGTCCATGGGCGATTCTTAGCCCTGCTTTTAGTATCCAGTCACAGAACGGGGAGGGACGGCAAGACAATGACGCGTACTATTCAACAGACAGAAGCTTGGAGTTTGCTTACAGATCCAACATGGCTGCAACAGACGCGAAGCTCTCTTTCAGTCTAGCTGTAGACAGTGTACTAGATAGTTAAGAGCGAAAGTTTATTTTAAAAGAAGAACAATGTTTGGCTTTACACTCCTTTATCACCACCAAAAAGGATGTTTTAGCCTTGCTTCCAACAGGATTTGGCAAAAGCCTAATCTACCAACTAGCCCTGTTAGTGGTTAAGCTAATGGGGTTTTAGCAAGACCCCGGTCGTTGTGATACGATTGGCTAAGAGCTACGTACAGACACTTATGATAGACATTCGTATCGCCCAGTAAACGGCTCTGGACGATCATAAAACAAGCCTCCTCTACGGAAAAATTAATAGGAGGTCTCCAGACTATATCTCATTTGTGATATAGTCTAGCGTTAGCCAGGCTACACGTGTGTGCTGCCTAGGAAGTAATTGTTACAATTGCAGGCATTGCTTGTCGTAGGAATAACTACAAACTTCTCTGGGTTTGAACATAGTTGGAAACATATAGGATAATGTAAGCATGCAACTTAACAAGATATATAAGGTTTACATATCATACCTTTAAATGGTTCAGGGACATGCAGTCACGAACACACATACAACACACACATTAGCTCGATGCCTACACACAGACTGTATTTATTGCAACCCAACCATCAGCTATTGTACTGAACCACTTCACATGAGAGAACACTTATCCCACTCAACTGCCTTACTTAACCAGATGAATTAATAATGACAACACTATGTGATTTCTTTGTACCGGAATAACGATTCATAAGGTTAATGCATGGTGATAATTTGGCGGTCTGGTGCTTTTCCCAATGCAGGGAGCGCATTACTTTGTAAGAGCGAGTGCCTACAATGTGAAGGGATGGGGTCCGCCTCAGTGCTCTACTCCAGTCAGCGCTGCCCCCTCCAGTGAGTATACTGAACTGCAAACTTTGATGAATGTGGACTTACTACTTTGAAATGGCTCCATTCTTTTCCTCTGCGTCCCCTGTAATGAAATTACTTGGCTGACATCAAGCCTGATGTGAAAAAGTGGAATCCACTCATGGCTGGTAGATTAATGAATTATTAAAACGTGGAGAATTAAAGATGTCACTGCGAGTCAATGGGCCTTGTATCCGTGCTTTGAGTTTGAAGTGCGCTCATAATCTCTCATGCATGTCATCCCCTTCTCTCTCGCTGCATTACTTTCTGTTACTTTCCACTTTATTCTGTGAAATTATGCAATAATGGCTGCACAATATTTTTGAAATGGAGAATAAAAGCCCAAATATTCATATAGATTCAAATATAAGTCATGATGCAGCCAAAGTAGTGATGTGAGTGATAATCAGCATGTTGCAGTGCCAGTTAGATAACACAATTTAACTTCAGCAGCTCAGGATGAATCAGTTTTAAAACAAGTCACAACACACAGATGGTCTCTCATGCAATCGCTCTTGCCTCCTAATCACCAAGATAGGAAAGCGCAGCACTCAGGACTCGTCTGCAAATGAGTTCTTGATGTCTTGAATTATTTCCCCTAATTGCATAAAAATGAAAGTGATGATTTGTTTCTCTCTCTCTCTCCCTGTGCAGGTTGGAGAGAGTGCATCGGCGTGAAGTCACAGTTCAGAAATCACGAGGGCCTTGTGAGGAAACTGCTGGAAGATGCCAAAGAACAACATTATAGAGGATTCTGCATAGGTAACACTGGAGCTTCAGTGATGTAGCAGTTGCTGCACTGAAGCATGTATGAGTCCATTAAATTATATATCTCTAGAGCTGGGCAAATAATCAAAAGTATTTTCAATTATGATGATAATAATAAATGGCTTCCAACAACATAATTCAGATAAAACAATTATTTTTGGCATATTCCGTTTCACAGTCTTGCTTTCGTTTTGTCGTGTTAAGAATTCAGCATATCCTGAGCCTTTACAGCACAGCTCTTTCACATGTGTTCACCGAATTACTGACTGGAACTGATTTATTTTCACTTATTATTTTCTACATTGAATATATGTTTAGTCGCTTTTCCTATCCTAACCTTACAATATAATTGATCTTATTTATTTGAATCAAATTTGATTTTATATTTTATTTTTATATACTTTTTTAAATATATTATTTTATTTATCATTTTTTTACATTTAACATTTATTGATTTAATATGTAAATTTCAAGAAAATCCACTGTTAAAAAAATCATATTTTTTTATTTCATGATGTTTCAAAGCCAGTGAGTAATCATGTCAAATATTCATGACCTCAGTATTGACCAAAATATTTATTTATTTATTTATTTCATTTCATTTCATTTCATTTCATTTATTGGATCTCCATTAGCACCAGCACATTAGCATAGCTATTCTTCCTGGAGTCCAAACATTAGGTCAAATTGTCCCTTCTCCGAAATAATCAACAAAACAAACAACAACAGTCAATACACTCACACCACATATACAATCATAGACGCTGACAAACATGTATCACAAGACATGACGCAACACTTGTACAGTAAAATTAAGAGTCCATACACAACATACAAACAGATACCAAAAAATAAATAAAAGATAAATAAAGGAAAAGATAAAGCGGTCTCACAGGATAGGAAGATTGTTTATACGAACACCCTTGTGCACCCGTACAGTTTAGCTACTGCAGCTGCAACATTAAGAGAAACTGTTTAAGCAAAAAAATTTTGAATATTATTTTTTTTTCCATAATCATGCAGCCCTATGTATTACCACAGCATGTCCATGTTTTCTGTCAGAATGAAAAGATATACATTTTAACCATGGAATGCAATAGGCAAAGGTCAGAATTTCTTAAGGATCTTATATGCTCACTTTACAGATTTGTATTCCTTGTTTACACCATTTTATACTGTAGCAGCAGCAGCATGCACTGTATCAACTCTTTACTACAGAGAAAACTGTTTCACCACCTTAGCCCACTTGAATATGTTGTGCGTGATACTCATCCCGACTTATCTCCTCTCCTCCGCTCCACAGAGAGCTCTAAGCCCCAGAGTCCCAGCAAGCGTCTGTCTGTGTCCCGAGGCATCAAACAACTGTTCCAGTCCGCCACCAAGTTTGTTCGTCTCCTACAGAGGTAGAGATCCATCTGTCTTATCCGTCCCACTGTGCCTCCAGGGGTACGGGGAGTAACGGATTAAATGTGATGTGATTACAAGAGTAGACTACAAAGAACAAATCCAAACTCTTACCTGTTACGGTTATTGAAAAAGAGCAGTAGTCACAATAAAGCTGCCGCTGTGTCAAGATTAGTGAAGAGGTCTCTGAACGGGATGATGTTTGAAATCACTGAACAGTAGGGAGTGACTGATCAAGGCTTTTTGCTGCCACATGTATTCAGCCGACCACCTCATTAGCTGCCAGTGGATAAACGGAGCAGCTGTTAAGTAGGAAAGGGTGCAACTGCATGGACAGGAACCCCAGCATGATTTAACCTCTTCCAATTCACCCCTCTGTACCACAGAAGCTTTTTTGTCTTTTTTAGGGGGAGATAGCAGGTCAACAGTAGATGCCACATAGAATAGGTTTACATCGTCTGAAAGCTTTGAACCTGAAGATCATTTAAGATATTTTTTGGCCATTTTACAGCTTTATTTGATTGTGTCAGAGAGACAGTGTGAAAGGAAAAGGCTCAGAGCCGGACTCCAACCTTAGCCATGGACTAAGCCTTTATGGTATGAACTCTATCGTTGAGCCACTGGGACGCCCCGAACCTGAAGATTAATTAGAGAAACATAATCATAGATGAATAAAATTGGGTTAATTAAATCCACCAGAGCCTCAGCTTTCCAGTCATATGCAATTCATGCTTTTCCAAAACTGCTTAGGGACCCATGTATGCAGATATATTCAAATATACCATTGTTAGAATAAGTAACTGCATGCATAAAAAATGCCAAAAACAGCCTGAAATTAGTATAAAGTTGAGTATGTTTGTAAAGGAGAGATTTGTGGGTACCCATTGGACCACTGTTCATTCAGATTCCTTGAGGTCAGAGGTCAAAGGAGATCACTCTAGCTCTAAATCTGAGCATGCTACAGCCTCTGAAAACCTGAAATAACTGGCATAGCATTCAGTAACATCACCTGTTACTTACATTTGACAGTGATAACAGCACAATCGCAATATAAAAGAAAAACATTTCCGATTGTTTGTCTGTAAAAATGAATGTATTTTTATCTGTGTTGTGTTGATCTCATTAGGGGCGTGTACCTGGCTACTGTGTTCTACCACAAGGAAAACATCCTGGTGACAGCTGAAGATCAAATCCCACTGGTGGAGATCCAGTGCTGCTCCACCTCCATCACCCAAGACTTTCTCTGGTTTGCCAAGGTAAGCTGTCAGTAGACCACATGTATTCATTGTTAATTCAACACATACTGACATTGTAGCTAACTTGTAAATCCATGTGGAACAGTTAATACACATGCAGTAAATGAGCTGTTTTCGTAGTCAACCACACACATTTTCCATAGTTTTATTCATAGATTTAACAAATTTAATTCATTAAAAATGTAATTCTTTTTCTTGTAGCTGTCCTGTGCATGGCAACAAGTGCCCTGGCTCCAGCAGGCCCTTTCCTCCGCTCACTCCTCCCCCTCCTCCCTCCTTCAGAACAGGCACAACATTTTAAGAGCTGTTTCCCAGCTGCAGGTAGGAAGTTAAGCCGCGTACTCAGCATGATGAGAGGCATCAAAATGGGTTAATTGCTATTTTAATTACCTCTTAATATTTATTCTTCCTGCTACTCTTCTCACCGGGGCCTCACATCCCTATCTCAGGCTGCATACCTGTAACCCCAGAACCTGTGCCTCTCTGCGTTAATCCCTAATATCCTCATATTTATTCATCCCTTGTTTCTGTTTTACATCTCAACCTTTCTCTGCCTTCAGTCTTCCCTGGGAACAATGGACCTGGGCCAGGTGTACTACGAACCTCTGAAAGACAGGCAGGGCAATGTCTTACTGGTGACTCTGAAGGAGTTCCCAAACCCTCCCCGGTGAGAAAGAGTCTTTTGTTACGTTCCGATAATCCCTGTCTGAATTTTTTTTGTGCCCTACAAAGAGCACACGGCATCAAAGGAGGCTTTAACCTCTGTCTTCTGTTTGAAGGACAGTCTCCAACTCACCTCAGATAAAAACCTAATCAATCAGCAGGCTGGGCTGGCTTAGCACATATGCAGAATGATGTTTTCAGGATCTATCCGTCTGTTGGTTTTTGGCTTTGTTATGCTAATATGAAATAGAAGGGTGCAGACTTCCAACAAGGCCATGGCCTATCTTGCAATGTTAACTAAATTGAAAATAATTTTGTGTCCGAACCGCCCCATGATTGGAATCCACTCCAAAATGTAATAGGTTATTCCTTGGCCCAGGCTACCCCCTTCTGCCAAATCAGTCCAGTCATTTTTCCATAATCCTGCTGTCAGACAAATAAACAAACAAACAAACAAACCTGAAAACATGACCTCCCTGGTCAGGGAAATTAATCAAACTGATTTTTTTCATTGCCGGTTCCATGTGGTTGCATTTCTTTTTTTTTTACCTTTCTTTTCTGCACCACTCCAAGCCCTCCTGATCCTCCGCTTCACTGGATGCCCCTGGCCCGTCTGGAAAAGAACCGCAGCAGAACTCCTCTGCTGCCTGAGCCCACTGCCATGGACATGCTGTATGAGCAGCTCAAGGTGAACCTGGGATTGTGTTTGTGTAAAAGAGAGACAGACAGAAAAAGTATAGCACCGTGAATATTCAAGGTGGAAACTTTCTATGAGAATTAAGGGGAAATGACAGGAATAAAATGGAAACATAGGAGGTATCTGCTCAGGCTGTATCTACCATGTCATACGCAGATAGAAACAAATCTTTTTTCCATAAGCAGACAAAATCCATTTGCCATATAAATCCATTAATTTGACATATACTGATACATACAGTGGCTATGTCTCATGTGGTGAGTTAGCTGACAAAAAGGTACCTTGGAAATCCGAGCCAACTATGTGGGCCCTTGAAAACTTAGGGTTTAAAGTGAACAGCTCATTTTTTCAAGAACTGTTTTACAATAAAGAACTAATATATTAGCATGCTCAATAAAGCTGGTAACAGCTAGCTGGCAAAAACAGAAAGTGTAAACAAGCTATAAAGTATGCACTTTGCTTTAGGATACTAACTGAAATATTATGAAAATATGAAATAAATTATCTCCAGTAATACAATTAAATCCATGAAAGCACGTAGTCCTTTGGCTCAGACAGTGCAGTAGTGTTGGCAGTAGTGTGGCTGTGTATGCAGACGGTGGTAATTTTACTAAATTTCTATTTAATGGGATGCTGGCAAATGATCTGTGTACGTGATGGAAGAAAGCAGCTGAATGCAGTGCTGGTTACAACTCAGCCCAATTGGCCGTAAGACTTAGCATTGCTTTTTTATGTTAATATATTAAAAGGTAGGATTTATATATTGAAATTATGCAGAAATCCCTCCAAATTCATGTGCTTAGTGTCCCTTCTCTACCAGACATTTTCCATCCCTTGAAAACCCTATAAAGCAGTCGCTACGGGCAGCAGAATGAATTGAGCACTGAGTGCAGAGTGATTGAGTGTATTGACTTTCCTGATTGGATCATTGAGCCATGTTTTTTCTCCCTCATGCAACTCAAATAACCCAGAAAATGCAACAGAATCAGTTTAGCAAGCCCCATAACAAATTAAAAACAAATGAGACACTCCAAATCAACAGAATCTAAACAAAACATCCCATTATCATCTATTTAAATCCCCCAGTGCCAAACCTGTTTTTTTCTGTTCTCCAGGAGAAACTATCCCTACACAGGCACAGCATCCAGTGGGCCCAGCCAGGTCTGTATGTGGGTATCCTGAAACTGTGCAGCTCAGTGGAACAGATCAGAGTCCTGGTGCCCCAGAGGCTGCCCAATCTACTCTGCCACACACGTGTCCGACATAACGCCCACGTTTCCAGGTAACAAAGTCTAAACATGCTGAACATATAGCTGCCAGGCCCATCACTAACAATGCTGAGTCGCTTTCCATATTGTAGCTCAACAACAAATCATACTTTGTTGTTTCTGAGGATTTTCCAAAGCGTACCAGCTGCAGCTTTCTGGTGATGTTGAAAAATCCAAATGCTTTAAAAACGATTTTTCAAATGTGGGTATTCCTGGCATTAGAAATGACTGGTTTGGCAGCCAACTCTCATCTCTTGGATGTTGGACAATTCCCACAAGTCTTTACCAACAAGGCTTTGGCTCCTGCTTGCAGCAGCATTACCTCACAACAATATCATATTCGTTAAATCAGTCAAAAAACATGAGAAATGCTTTGGAGAATGGTCTGCCTGGACATTAAGTATATGCAATTAGTTGTGAAAGGTCTTGCAACATGCAAAAGTACTTCCCTACTTACTACTTACAATCATGTCTTTTACAAGAATATTTTTTATAACTGCTTCATTGTGTGACAGAGAGGAGTGGGCATGGCTCCTGAGTCATGTTTACACCACAGCCAACGGCAGCGTTCCGAACCTGTTAAGCGGCGAGGACGAGAGCGTGATTGAGAGCAGCGGGCTGGCGGAGTTCGTCATGTCTCTGAGAGCAGCAATCACACATCTCCTGACGAAGCTCAACATCCCCCTCTACAGGGTAAAAAGGGTTTCAAACAGCCACATGGACATTCTTCTTTCTGAATAATATTGTTATGAACTGGTTTGGTTTGTCTGTTGACATAATGAAATTCAGTTCAACATTAACAGATTTTCATAACATTTGGGTATTTTCTGGGATTGTTACAGGCCTATCAGTATGGTGTGTACACCCGGGAGCTGCTGCAGTTTGGAGACAAGATGTCCATGCTGCTGCTGCTGCCTCCCAGTGAGGACTTCAGCTCCAGCTACTGGCCCCTGCTGGGGACCAAAGAGCCTGGACTCACCATGCCCCTGCAGATCTTTGAGCTGGGTAGGTGGAAAACTATAATTGTACCATTATAGTGGTAGTCCATTGACCTCTCACAATAGTACCAAAGTGGTTTTCAAGCAGTGCTGAGAGACAGTAACCTTTATTCTGGCTCAAGCATGAAAAAAACTGTGTGAACTGTCTCTAAGTAAGAGAAAGAGCAGAATCACATAACAACCAATTGACAGAAGTAATTTAATTTCATCTCATTAAAGCCACTACAAGGAACTATTTTGTTTTGATTTTGGTGACCACCACAGCCTTGTGTTGTAAAGATCTTGATCTGGTTAGCGCATGCATTTGTTTTAGAAGCAAATAAAGAAAGACCCCACTTATTTTGAGGCATTCTGTTGCCGGGTTGTCCATCTGTCCTCTCATCTATGTGAACACAATACCTCAGGACTGCCTTGAGAGAATTTCTTCTAACTTAGCAATACACTTAGATGCTAGGATGAACTGATTAGATTTTGGAGGTCAAAGGTCAAGGTGTCCTCACGTAATACATTTTTGGCCACAACTCAGTTATGACAAAATGTCATACAAACGTCTAATAGGATCAAATTGTGAAATAGGTTGACTATGACATCATATTACTCAAAAAAAAAAAAATCTGGCCATTATTCAACCCCATAATTCAAAAACAGAGGGGGGGTCATTTAGTCAGATACTAATCTTGACACTGTGGTGACTGTATAGAAGCATTCATGTTTTAGAATTGTTATTATTTTTGCTTGCAGAGGCATAGCTAGAGGTAATGTATAAATTTGTGACCATGTAAGATCATCTTAAATCAACATAAATTTAAATATTAATGTAAAACCATGTCCCACAGTGCATTTGATAAACGATATAGACATATCACATACATGTCTAGAAGGGAAAAGGGACAATAAAGTTGAAGAATGTTGATTTGAACCTAAGTTAGTTATTCAGACGTTGTTAAGAATAACTATATAGAAATAGCCAATTTTCTTGCTGATGATCTCTTCTGCTTATGTAGATCATAGAGGCATCAGTATTAAATTAAAACTGTTTCATGACCAGTTAAAAACTCCTTGTAGTTGATACAAGTTAAGGAAAAAAGCAGCATCGCATAAGAAAAATTTGACAGAAGTATTTTAATTTCATCTCATTAAGATCAATGCATTCGTCTCAGCTTGAAAGGAACTGGAGTAAATTGAATAACCTCAAAAAATAACCCATTAAATGCTTTTCAACCATTGCCAGTTTGGTTGGAAAGTATATATGTAAAGAACACAGAGGTCCAGTTTCTGAGAGTTTAGTCTTTTGAAGATGAGTCACTTACATTGTTTTTTCTCATCTAATTAGTCCTTTGATCCTCTCTTTCATCCACACTTAAGGGTTTGTTTTGAATCTAATTTAAATCCGTCTTTCCTTTTGACCCTTCTTGAAAATTCCCACGCTAAAGGTTTGGTAAGAGCGCACTAATGAGCTCTGAGGCTTTTTTCTCTCGGCTTTAATGTACGGATTTGTCTTTCCTCTTAACTCTGACTCATCACCAGTTCACTTCTGGACGTATGAGCGGGATTTCCTGTCGCAGTACTGCCAGGCCTGGGTGAGGCTGGAGCTGGACACTCATCTGGCCCAGCAGGCTCTGCGGGAGGCGCTGGACACCAAGGAGGTGCAGGAAGCCCGGGAGCGTCTCAACCACATCACGGAGCTGTCCCATGTAAGATCATCAAGGCAGAAACAAAGACTTACAGGACAGTTTATGTCTGCTTTTCTTCTATTATTTATAGGTTCATTAATCCCATCAGAGTATTTTAGTATAGCAGCCCAAATGTTTTGTATTCTCATCAGGAGGGCTTTGAAGACATTATGACGTGATTTTTTTTACTTTTAATAGGGATGATTAAAGGGGCCTGTTATTCCCAATTTCAGGTTCATAATTGTATTTTCGGTTTCTGCTAGAAAATGTTAACATGCTTTAATGTTTACATGTTATTTTTCCTCATACTCTGACTGAATATACCTGTATTCATCCTCTGTCTGAAACGTTACGTTTCAGTGCCTGTCTCTTTAAGACCCCCTCTCGAAAAAGCCCAGTCTGCTTTGATTGGTCAGTATTCCCAAGGTTTCACACATCTTTTGCCATCTTGTACCCCTTTTCCACCGAGCCAGTTCAAGGCCCCAATTTTGAACCGGTTCTTCAAGTTTCGCCAGCCAAAGAACCGGCTCTCGGCCAGGAAAACTGGTTCCAGAGCGGCACCCACTCTTTGCTGGGGGCAGGATTATCATGACCAACAAGAACAACTAAAATGTGCATCATTACTGCCATGTGATTAATATGGGCTAGCGTTATTGGGCTAATGTTATTGGGCTGGCATTAGCGGGCTGGCGTTAGCTTACAACAAAGGCTAACATTAACTTCTTACGTTCAGTGTTAATAAGAATGTAATTGGCGTCCATAGCGATCAAGACAAGCTACAGATGTGTTGTACCAGTGTTTGGATGCTAATGTTTTGTAAGGTTGTGTGTCATCCCAACCTTATGAAAGTCCTGGCAGCTCGTTTTAAGGCAGTGTCTAAATAAGGGATGTGTGTATTTTTCTGTGGATTGGGCATTTTGATACTTTCACAGTACTTATATAGCAGATATAATAGCTACATAAGATAGCCTTCATAATGAAAAAAGACATTGAAATATCACCTTTTACAAAATGGGACCTTGTCAATAGTTTCTTTACCTTATTCGGCTGTTTCAGTATCCCTTTATTTTCCTGTTACTTCAGCGTCTAGATGTGGTGTGGAGGGATGCCCGTTGGATTATGGACTGTCTGCAGTGCGTTCGGTCCAAGCAGTGGGTGGGGGCGGTGCCTCTCGGCCTGGTGATGGGAGGAGACCCGCCACCGCGTCCTGATGGCGAGGAAGAGGAGGAAAGTTTGACTGCCAGACTGACGTGGCCTCATCGGATACAAGCACAAAGAGCCATTGCAGGTACAAGGATGATGTGGGTGTAGATCAGCATGTGTCAACTTTTATACTGGTGCTATTTTCAGGATTGAAATAAACTTGTATGAATAAACTTTCAGAAGGTTTTTCACTGTAGTTAAATAAACATATATTATGTGAATCCTGTTGTATTTGTAGATCCTGAAAAAACTTTACTTGTTGAAAATAAAATACAACAGACAAAAACAGCTCCTCTTCATCCCTGTTCCTGAATATATGAGATTTCTTTCTGTCTCCCCATTTCCCTTCTAGAGTGTTTAGTCAGTGTGACTCCACCCAATGTCGTCTCTACAGAGATCCCCGCTCCATCAGGAATCATGGTCGTCCCTGAAGAGGCCACGTTGTTGATGGAGGGTGTGGCGAAGGGAGGATACCCTGTAGACATCACCGCCCAATCAACTCTAGACCTGACGAGCATCGTTGGCCAATCGGAATTAGAATGTGCAACGGCTTTGATCGAATCTGGACTGGAGCCTGGTGCTGTTGCCCAGTTTGAAGTGGGGTACACAGTTCTAGAAGCTCAGGAGTCCTACAGCGAGGAGCAGGACTTTCCTTCCAGCATCACAGAGGTAATCCGGCCAATGGAGATGGCAGAGTTGGTTGACATCTTGCCCACGCTGAGTCTTATTGAGGAGGAGACCCCCAGTGGGCCGTCCACACCATCAGTAATGGATATGCTGGAGAGCTTCGGACTGGGGATTGGTGAAAGCCACTCCTTCTTTGACTTGGAGAGTTCAGACTTGATGAACGGGGCCGGGTGTCTGTCACAGCAGGACATGTCTGCGTCTCATGCCACAGTGAGTCCTCCAGACGTTACAGAGACTGAGGTTCCCAGCAAGGGAGCGTGCGTCCCATTGAGAAACCAGGTGGAGTGGGACAGACCCTCTAACAGTTCATCCTGATGGCGACCCCAGCCTACTTCGACCTTGTAGCAATTTGAAACCAAATCAGTAGACTGCAGCAGATTAAAAATACTAGTTAGACTTTTTTGGCTTCTTTGTCAATCAGTGTCCAACTGCCCAGTGAATATAAAATTCAAGTGACAACTAGCTGATGTGTATCTGAATAGCTGATGTGCTATTCAGATACTATACTATATGCCATGTTATGAAAAGTGCATCCATACAAATATATTATTTGTTTAACAGAGGGGAAAGAACAGTATTGCACTGCTATGGGTAGATACTCAAGATTTCAGCATTGGTATCATACATGAAAAAGTGGTTTCAAGCAAACCCTTATCTAGATAAAACTTCATCTAACACACAAATTATGTCGTTTGCACATTTGTGGGCCTGTTGTTTATTATTTCTAATGTTCAGTCCATTAGAGCTTATTGTGTGAAAAAAACTAAGCTATGGTAGTACTTTTTATGACTTGAAACTCCATCAATCACTACAGCACAAAGCAACATTGCTGCTTGATGGAGCTAATAAACAAACTCATTAAATGCATATAATTTATTCAAATAGCCGTGTTTGCTGTGCAGTCTATAAACAGCTATCATACTGTACGTGTAATTGAATACTTTCTTTTTGGTTTACCTGTGTGCACTTTTGGAATTTCATAACAAAACAGTAGCAAGATTTATAATCCTGTTGACTGCACATTAACTGCTGTCGGTCCTGTTAGTTTGCCTGTTCTGATATCACTTCAGCTGAAGCATAGATATCAAATGGAGAAGATGGTGGTGCAAGAAAACCAAAGTCCACTTAGAGTTGGGTCATTCCATACCTAGCTCTTCATGTGAAAACGTCAGTTAAGTTCATGGGGCCTTGCAAAATCCTATAGTTCTACTCAAAAGTGTTTTTTTTAGCTGTGAACTTTTGAACTTTGGCCCTCTGAGCTAAATTTAATCCAATTTAATTAATTATTTGCAGGTCCAAAATGTCTCTGTGTTAATGAATATTAACGCTTTTTGATAAAAAAAAAAAGTTTCAAAATAACCTCATAAGCAACCCTTATTGGTAAAATACTGTTCAGTCCAAATATATTTCAAGAGAATCCATGCTTTGAGGTGTAGGTGAGTTGGTATAGAATGACACAGAGGATGATTCCCTCTTCAGTTTTCACAAAGTACTCAGAAGTATCAGTTATTTGCCTACTATGTATTATACACATTACACAGTAATGCACAGTACAAATTATTTTTTTCTGGATCTCAGTTTATCGAGGACTATGCAAGCTGTCAAATTCTCCTCTTTGCCTTGAAAGAGATTTGGCCTTACACTGTTATGTCTTTATTTACTGTATCTTTATCTCCTCCTGCATTGTACCCAGTCAACCAGAAAATGAACTACAAGCCAAAGACACACACAGACTTGTTAAATGTTTTGGGACTAACAAGAAAGAGAGATATTCCAAGTGTGATATAATTCACAATATTTGACAGAATTGTTATTTTTGCATCATTATTCCTATTTTCATTGAAAAAAAATATTGAAATGATCATGGTGTGATCAAACAAATATTTTTTTTCTGAAGTCTAAGATTTGATTGGTAGGCCGGGAAACCTCTGCATCACCACAAAATGGTATTTTGACATGTAATTTGACGTAAAGGAATATTGTGCCTCCCGCTATTTGGATATTGCACTCGTCCATATTGCAATGTTGATAAAATGTTGATTAATTTTGCAGCCATAATAAAGAGGTATTATCTCTATTCGGAATAAGATAAATACTTCATGAATGGTCATAATGTATTAAACTGTTAAGTGGGTTAAAACTGCTCAAACTATTGTTAAAAATCCTATTAAATACTTTATGATATCACATACTGCTTTGGCATTCAACATTTTCTTTTAGATGATTTGCATTTCCTACATTTCTTGCATTTATCTATTTGTTGTGTGAAAAGAGGAATAAATCAATATCTGTAGCTTTTAAGACATTTTAAGGCTGTGCAGGCACATGGTGCAGTTGAACAGCACTCACAGCCTAATTAGACAACTTCTCTGGACTGTGTGGGCGTGTACAGAATGTGTTTGACTGACAGCTCATCCGTATTTGCACTTTGAGGACTTAATCCATCATCGCTCAGTTTAACTGCCACATTAATCACATCTCATTCTTAACGCGTTGTGACTTTCATTTAGGAGAATATTAAGTTTGGTTTTAAAAAAACATTCTAGCTGAACAACCTGTGGAGAGTGTCCTCCCTGCTGTGTTAGTAATTAGCAGCCTAAACAGAGTATGTGTACTTTGTAATAACATAATTGTGATAAGGGGGTACAAAGAGTGATATAATTAACTTACAGCCAGCTCCTTCCAACATCAAATAGTCACTGATGACATCAAAGCAGAACGTTATTATTTTTTCTTTCTGAAATTAACAGCCACAATTTCATTTTTTTCATTACTAATTATTAGTGCCACAGATAAGTGTGCTTCAGTGTTGGGATGTACTGAGTACATTTACTTAAGTGCAAATTTATCAATCAAATCAATCAAAATTACTTTATTTTTCCCCGAAGGTAAATTCAGTTAGTCTGGTAGAATCTCTGTCAGAATGAGACAGCCTGATGTCTGTAGGAGAGAAGGATCTTTTGTATCTCTCCGTCCTGCAACAGAGAGAGAGGAGCCGTCCACTGCTGTTTTTTTGGTCCATAAAGGTTTTATGTAGCTGATGATCTGGGTATTTCAGGATGGCCTGGAACATGTTGACAGGTCATCTCTCCACCACCTCCTCCAGTGTGTCCAACCTGGCTCCAACCACAGAACCAGCTCTTTAGACCAGTCTGTCCAACCGCCTTCATCTCTGTGTCTGATGCTGCCTCCCCAGCAGACTGCAGCATAATACAACACACTACCACCACAAACTGATAAAACATCTGCAGCATCTTACTACACATGTCCAGAGATCTCAGCTTCCTTAAGAAAAGAAATGTGAATAGTGAACAAAAATAGTGGTTTTCTTGATAATAACCAAAATCATTATCAAGAAAACCATGGAAAATGTCTAGATATCAGCTCTTAAATTAAACTCCTATGAGCTTTTGTTGTTGTTATCATTGTATTTGTCCGAACAAATGTACCTTTAGTTGTACCAGCCATTAAAATGAACAAGAAATTGAAGAAAACAATGGTCTAATATTTTTTCCATGACTGTATATGATGTTTTTGAATTAATATTACGGCATCATGCTGGCTCCCCCTCCCGTGTCATGTCATAAGTCTGTTCATGTTGCGAAGTGTATTGAGTATGTGCTTATGTTGCTGAGGTTTTTTCATAGTTTTTCCTCCTTTCCTCCCCTCACGTTGCGCTACATTTATTTTCTTTCATCTTTGTCTCCCTGTCCTGTCCACCTCTGCCATATTGTATGTGTGTTTAAAGTATACATTTGGACGGGTTGATGGCTAGATTCGTTGTCCTAGTACTTGTTACTCTGTGCAATGACAATAAAGGAAAATCTGACTCTAAATCTGAATCTGATCAATGTTGCATTTTACTGAGATGTAGTGAAGTAAAAGTACACCTATAAAGTGGCATCTAATGGAAATTATCAAATATAGTACAAGTAGCTCAATTTTGTACTAAAGTACATGTACTCTCATTCCACATCTGGTGTGAGTGTCTCCTGCCATCCAGTGGTCACAGTGAGGAACTACAATACTCAATCATTATTTATATCTATGCACAAGTCATTAGTTATGGTATTATAACAAGTAATAGTAGCCTCACATCAGTGTTGGTGATTACCGTTTTAATAACACTGGTCTTCACTGTCTGACGTCTTTATTTTACTTGATGCTGTTTTTATTCCAGGGCTTGACAGCGTGGTGGTGCTGGTGGCAGTGTGGAGCTCCTCTCTGCTGCAGCCGCACTGATGCTCTCTGCGGTTTGATCCTAATTAAATGACAATTAAAAGCAAGAAACATCTCAATTGCAGCGGAAACATACGAAATACTTCTCCTGGTTTTTTTTCTGTCAAGGAAAGAAAACCCGGCAGGCTAAAGGCTTTATTGTCATTTCACTGGTAGGATGTCGTCATCTGAAAATGCTGAGTCACATAAAGGTATGTGGGTTTCTGTTATGTCACTGATCAGCGCATCAGTGTGCCTCATTGCGCCATAGGCTACTACATTAGCTTCACAAATAATAACCATAGCCATTTAGAATATCATATATATATATGGGATAATGTCTATTTTATACAGTCTATGGATAATGTACATGTCACTGACTGTGTTTTCTGCATCATCCTTTGGTTTATTTTGCAATACTGACTGACTCGCTGTAAATTATCCCTTACATAATGACCTACCCGCTGTATGTTATTGCACTACTTACAAAAAAAAGAAGATTTGACACAAAATATTGTTTTGACTGTAATGGAGGGTCCTGCATCTCTGTCAGGGTTTATTTTGCAATAATGAACTGCTCGCTGTGCATTATCCCTGACATAATGACCCCACTCACCATATGTTATCCTGCTTATTACAGGGCTACTTACTAAAGAAATCAATAATTTAACACAGTTAACAAAATATTGATTGGCGTTGCATCACCCAGTCAGGATTTATTCTGCAATAATGGCCCCCTCGCTGCACATTATTATTACAGGGCTACATACTAAAGAATTCATTTGTTTGACGTTAAATTGTGATTAAATGTTATTTTTTGTTTAAAAATGATTGCATTGTTTCTGATTAAAAAATAGTGCTGCTATAAGACTGCAGAATGTAGTAACTGACCGATCAGAATTGCGTATTCAACAAAGCTCTGTAATAATAAACTATACTATGCTATATAAAATTGAACAAAATCCATAATTAGCCCAAATATGATCTGTAAATGTTCTCTAGAAAATTTTGAATATCTTCCTAAAATATGCAGCTATATACTAATTATAAATATATATCGATATTACTATTATAAAAAAGTTTATAATAAACATATGTACTATGCCTGTAATTTTGCCGCAGATTGTGAAGCATCACCGCCCCCATCAGAGGCTGAACCCCTGAGGATTGTTCTGTTGGGGAGGACAGGAACAGGCAGGAGCTCGACAGGAAACACCATCCTGGGCCGCTCTGCCTTCTGGGTCAACGTCTCCCCTTGTTCTGTCACCACACAGTGCCAGAGACAGACTGGGACAGTAGACGGGCGGAGCATCACTGTGATTGACACTCCGGGTTTCCTGCACACACAGCTGTCCCCTGAGGATGTCCTGACAGAAGTGGGACAATGTGTTGCCCTGTCCTCTCCGGGACCACATGCCTTCCTGGTGACCCTGCAGACTGGCAGGTTCACCCAGGAGGAGAAGGACGCCTTAGAGTGGATCAAGGCTACGTTTGGACCTGGAGCCAGCAGGTTTACTATGGTGTTGTTCACCTGGGGGGACCAGCTGCACGGCAAACCCATCGAGGACTTCCTGAGAGAGAGCAGAGAGCTGTCAGAATTTGTCAGCAGCTGCCATGGGGGGTACCACGTCTTTGATAATAGTGAACAGGACAACACAGAGTGCTCACAACAAGTGGTGCAGCTGCTGAAGAAGATAGACGAGACCGTGATGAAGAATGGAGGCGGTTGCTATAACGATGAGATGTTCAAGGAAGCTGAGAGGGCCATCAGGGTGGTGCAAGAGAGGATTCTGGGAGAAAGAAGACTCAGGGTGGGGTCACCTCAGAAGAAAGTCAAAGAGGAGCAGGGTGCAGAGTCAGAGAGGAGGAGGGAAGAGGAGGCGCGAAGGAGGGAGGAAGACGAGGCCAGGAAAAGAGCGGAGAGGCTCTTCTGGTGCGAACTGCTGACCGCGGTGGGGAAAGGTGCAGCAGAGGGGGCGGGGATCCTGGGGAAAGACGAAGGCAAAGGGAAGGCTGTGAAGAAGGTGAAGGTGGTGGAGAGGGCAGCAGCTCTGGCAGCATCGCCGCTCTCCATCACTTCAGCCGCAAAAGCGGTAGGAGGAGCCGTGAGAGAGGGAGGCAAGGTGTTATACAAACACAGTAAAACTTTCATGAAAACTCCTCATTAAACACAGTCAGAGTCAAGTGTCCCTTAATGCAGAAAAAAGAGTAATTTAGCTGTGTTCTTTTCATTGTACATCTAATGCTATCAATCTCTGTTTAACATCAGCACAATGCACCAGCACTTTAAACTATTAGATATGAATATGTGTGTGTGTGTGTGTGTGTGTGATCTTGTACTTCCTACATAGTGAGGACCGGAACACGTTTTTAACCAACAGAGTGAGGACATTTTTGCAAAGTGAGGACATTTTTGACCGGTCCTCACTTCTTTAAAGGCTTTTTTGAGATTTAAGACTTTGTTTTATGGGTTAAAGGTTACAAAAAATGATAATTAACTGACACTGTATTTTGTGGTTACAAAACTAACTAAAATTATAGTGAAAATGTCCTAAATTTCCATCTTGGTCAACAAAGGAAATAAAGGCAAAATTTACTGGGACCTCTTTTAATCTCCCACCCAACAAATACCCCATTACAAAAAACTAACACTAAAACTAAATCATTTAAAAAAAATAAAAACTAAACTAAAACTAGCAAACTCACTATAAAAACTAATTAAAACTAATTTGAAAACCAATGAGGGCCCTCACAAAGATAGAAGTAGAAGAATGTGTGTGTGTGTGTGTGTGTGTGTGTGTGTGTGTGTGTGTGTGTGTGTGTGTGTGTGTGTGTGTGTGTGTGTGTGTACCCTACAGAAAAGTAAACATCCTGGTGCATTAAGTCCATGGTCTGGTAACAAAGAACATAGCCACACCTTTTTGAGAGAATTTAAGTTATAATAAAGGTAAAAATAGTGTGCAATTCAACTTACTGCGACTAAAACAATTGCAAGTGTCAAAAACAGGTTCATCTCTTACAGGAATTTAACATGCTCTGCTGCCATTTTTACCATTTTTATCCACGATACAAGACAGTTCAGTCAAGGATACAACCAGGAAACACAAAAACATTTTTTCTGCAGCAGCAGTTATCTGTTCCATCTTTGGCTTCACTTAAGACAAATTGTTTAGCCCTTTTTTTCCCATGACGAAATACATTGAAATAAAAAAATAGAACAAAGAGGAAAAAACAACATAATTGGCAATGAGGAAAGAAGTTGTTTGCATAGAATACAGTAATCTACAGAAGCCATGACAGGCAAGAGAGAATAAAATAAGAAAAATAATTATGATCCATTCTCTTAAGTCTCATCAAAATTGTTTACTTTACGGTTATGACAAATAATGAAATATGGAAGTTACTCCCCTCCATTTAAGAAAAATGTGATTTTTTTCATAATCATTTTCTAATTTCCTTTTTTTTTTAAATTAACATTTTACATTTATATCTTTAAAGTTACTTTTTAGGACATTTTTTATTTTATATTATTTTTCACTCATTTTCACATAATGAAGAAAACAACTTCAGATTATCCTGGTTAACTTTTCCCCTTTCCCCCACCTGTTCTTAAGTCATAAACACAGAAGATAAAAAACAATTTTGTTCAGACTTAAAAAAAAGGATCACCAAATGTTTTATTTTTCTCACTTGCCTCACAGGGCTTCCCTACAAACATATTCAGGGAGTGTATAACATTACAGAACCAAAGAAGAAGACAATTAGTGGAAGATATATAGATTGACTTGGCTTAAAGAGTACAGAGTACAAATAATAAAAAAAACTACAATATTTTGTCATTACTGTCAGGCAAGTTTGTCAAAAATGTGGTGGTGACTTAAGATAAGTGTATTTTTGACATGAAACTCTGGTTCTGAAGCTACATACAATCTAACTGATTTACAATTGTGTGGATTCGACACTGTAACAGTCTCAGAGCTAAAGTCTTAATGGGAAAGTAAAGAAAAATACACAGTTTCCATAGTGTCACTCATTTGCCTGAAATTAAGTTCCACATGCACATCGGGGACACATTTCCAGTGTCACGTTTGCATCTTGTGAAGAAAAAAAATAATCTCACACATACATCACAAACACACACACAGACACACCGACATACAGACTCACACACACATAAAAGTACCAATCATCACAAAGAAAATCCATCTCTAGAGGTGCACACATTTTGGTCAACAGAATGACATCAGACCATTAGTCCTATTGCTAAATACATGTACAGTTGAAGGGCTCGGTCTGTGTCCAGGTGCTGAGCTGTAGCAGGCACACGGGTGGATGAACAACAGTCTGTTTTAAATGGGCATCGGCAGACCCATCTTTCCTCTTCCTCGAAGCACTGCAGACAGGCAGAGGACAGAGACGGAGAACAAAGCAGGTTTGAGAAGAGAGTTTGCTTTTGAAAGCACGACATTTAACTGTTCCCACTCCTCTGTTTGCCAAGCGAACTCACACCAGATTCACACTTTGTTTTAGCTGCTGGCTAGAAGGATACTTATCCTCCTCAACTGGAAAAGCAGGATTAACAACTCAGCAGACAATACTCAATTGATTTCTGGTAATCACAAAGCACATCCTAGTTGTCTGACCAACACGTGTACATTAAAAAGTTGATTATATTATCAGTTGACTGTCTCATTTATCAAGAAAACATTTAATCTTTTTCATACCACAAGAAAATATTTGGGCTTGGAAAACACAAATCTGGTACTGGTTGTTACTAGCTGTAGGGGACATTTTTTTTAGGTTATAATAATTTATTTTCATATATTGTTATTTATCTAAAATTCCTGAACACCCACACAGGTGTTTCCATTTAATCTGTTTGACTAGACCTTTTCTCAGGACTGTGTGGGTGTGTAGAGTGTAATTATACACATCTTCCTGAGTCTCCTGTACACTTTCTTGCACCTTTTAGGGCGGGATAAATTACACCTGTATTATTCTCATTGGTGGATGGCGATTAGTGACTTCATAAATTCCCATCAAAGCCCCGCCCCCTTTGACCTGAGCAGAGGTCTAGTATTTTATTTAATTTCTCTTGTGTCTGTTTATATGTTGATGATGTAGTTATGTATCAATTATGTTTCTTGAAAATCTAATAAAGACAGTGTTAAAAAAAAGTGGGCCTGGTAAACTATAATGAGGTTTTGTTATGTTTTTTTTATATTTCATAGATGAGGTGATTATTCAAGAAAAGTCAAAGTACAGCTCTACAGATTAGGGCTATCTTAAGGCCTCTCCCTCTAATGTAAAGAGATCTGAGCCACAGTCAGCAGTTTGTACACTACATCATTCCCTTTGCAACAGTTTTTACTCACCCCTTGTGACGTAAAGGTAGAAGAAATCGCAGTAGAAAATGGTCTGCACGACGCCGGACACCACGGCGATCTGGTCAAAGAAGCCCTCTGTGTGGTAACGCCACACCCAGTTGGCTATGTAGAGAGCTCGGTAGAGGCCGAGGAAGAACAGGTAGTGTGTGGTGATGGACTCAGCCTCCCCGGTCTTTGTGATCATGAAGAGCTGCGGCATTATGGCCACCGCCTCCAGGAAGATGGAGAAAGTCCACAGGACCTGGATGGAATCAGTGAAAGGGAGACACATGAGTATGGAAGACGAAAGCTGCTAAAAATTCAAAAATCATCTAAAATAAATGAATAAATGACTGAATTAATGGCATTAAACCTACCATTTAAAACATTTTTAGAAATTAATTACTTGATAAAATGTGTCCAAAATTACATTTTTTTGTTTCAACTTGCCTCTTTATTTACCCTTGTTTTAATTAAATCATTCATTTATTTTCCTTCCTGTTTAATGTTGCCTTTACTTCATTCATGATTTTGAAAATCTTTAATTTTTAAAAATTCATTTAAATGTACTTTACAATTGCTTAATATTAATAAATATATTTCTGCATTATTTTCCCAACAACACTAATAAAAACTGAATTTAAGCTGACCATAAATCCTTCAATCTGCATTTTTATAAGCCATAAGTTATCTTATGATGTTTAAATTCTTCTACACCTGAACCCAAATTAACTGAAGATTCTGACTAATCCATTACCTCAAGCGGGGTGAAAGCATAGTTTTCCAGGAAGGACAGCCCGATGACTGGCACCAACAGGAACTCCACACGGAAAGTGTCGCTGTCAGAGTCGTACGTGTTCCTGAAGCGCATGTAGATCAGGTACACAGTAGCATAGGACAGAGCCAGGAACACCACCTGAGAGCAGAGCCGGATATCGATTGCATAAATACTACATACAATATGTGTCTGCACCTGGATTGAGCTGTATGAGCAAGTGTAGGTGTGTGTGTGTGTGTGTGTGTGTGTGTGTGTGTGTGTCTAGGCAAAATTTTGAGACAATTTCTGGACTTTAAACTAGTTTGGTGGACATGACATATTTCATCGGTGTCAGGTGAAAGGAATACTTTCCCTGCAAAATAAACATCTGTATACCAGTTGATATGAATCAAGTAAGTGGAGGCCGTGTGCAACAACAGAAAACATCAGATTATAAACTCTTACACAACTTGTGCAGTATAATTAGTAAAGTCTCAATAATCCAGTTGCATGCTCAGTACTTACAAACATGCATTTCTGACACTTTTGCATTTCTTAAACTTGGCCCGCATTTAGATCAATTCATCAAGGATTTACTTTGTTTTTGGAGTCTTAATTCACCATGTAGGCATGCAAAACAAACAAGGTTTTCTGCCTGAATTGAAGCAAGCACTGGCTGAGTAATCAATCAATCTAAAAATGAACATTTTGGGGTGAAGTATTGCTTTATGGGTCACGGATTGTGTTAAAGTGGGTGTGAGCTACACTTACCTTCATGACCGTGTTGTAAGGAGAGATGAAGACAGTGAACAAGTCAAGGTACCTGGTGGTGAAGACAAGTGCAAACAGCACCTGAGACTTCCCAGAGATGCCTGTACACACACACACACACACACACACACACACACACACACACACACACACACACACACGCACACACACGCACACACACACACACACGCACACACACACACACACACACACACAGAGAGAGAGAGAGAGGGGGAGGGAGGGAGAGAGAGAGAGAGAAAGAGTTTTATCACTAATGTGGAGTCAAAAGCGTTGATGAAAATGTTATGATTTACTCAATCTCAACGACTACACTGGAGTTTCTGTTTGTTTTAACGACACATACTTCTGCATAATATGTGGCACAGACTCAGATTGCCATGTTAACATTGCCACGTCGCTTCCCCTCCTGCAGAACCACAATGCAAACACCATCTCTAATAAACTTAACTGATATCTATAAAACACACTCCACAAACACACTCTTGTGAGTCATTCCTGTATCTATACTGTACAGCTGCATGCTTATTGCATACTAGTGAGGCTGTACAATCACAACAGTTAGTAAGTAAAGTGCAGTGATGTGAGTGTGAGCCTACCAGCACAAGATTTGGACTTCCATATCTTTAGTAACAGGATCATGATAGCCACCAGATGTGACACGTCACCCGCCAGACGAAAAACATTCATGTTGTTGATGTTCCGCTTCGATACAAAAACAACTTAAAACGTCTCCTTTCAGGCCTTACACGTCCTCCAGAGACAGGGCAGAGCTGCAGAAAGCAAACGCGCCCTGCAAATGCAAAAAAATAGCCTAACAAGACGAGATAAAGAAGCTAAAAAGAAGCTAACATCCGCACAGTGAACTCTGAGTGTGCCCGGTAGCTCTTCGGCTCGTTACCTAAACTCATGGAGATGAATAGATAAAGTGTCTACAGAGTCCACTCAGAAACTCAGCTGTGTCCACGGTGGTCTGAGAGGAAAGTTGTTTCAGAGGAGGTGACGTGGCTGACAGCTCGGACGGCACAAACCAGCGCTAAGCTGCTCACCTGCACCAATAGTTCCTCTTCCGGTTCTGATTTTTCAAAATAACACTCATTAGGCCCTCGGTTTTACGGCATGTTGAGAATTAACCACTATAATATATGAGGGTCAGTGACAAATAAGGGTTGGCAAGATGTCAAATGGTGTAACCACAAAAAATTATAAATATTAAATACGTCATCCACCTACATTATATTTAAGTGGATTTATACATATAATTACTTAATTTTAAAAAACATCAAATTAATTTGTTTTTTTAGTATTTCTAAATTTACACATTTCGTCAAAATTGACCAGAACATATTCTAAATACAACCATTTATTTCAAAAGTTTTGACAAATTACGTAAAAATTTGTTATATACCATAGGGTTGTAATGTAAACGTGGATTGTATTTTTTTCTCATTTTAGTTAACATTTATTTCCCTGTATATAATCAGATTTTTATGGGGAAAAAATGACTGGTTACACCAACTGACACTGCGTTAGATCACGTCATTGACCCATAAAGATGTTTGCACTGGTGGAATGTAACTAAGTATGTTGATGTTGATAAGATTATGTGGCAGACATACTGAATTGTTTACTCATTTAGTTGATTTTAAATTAGTCAAATTTATTATGAGAATATTTTTTATTCATTGTATACTAAGTCATTAAATGAGCCCTGTTTTTACAAAATGTAAACACTGCTTACATAAAAGCATCAATTCAAATAATGTAATAATATATTTTGAATGTATTAAACAGTCTGAACATTCTGCATAACAAGTACTTTTACTTTTGATACTTTAAGTACTTTTGTATGCTGATACGTACTTTTACTAAAGTAACTTTTACTTGTAGTGGAGTAAATTCACACCCCGTCGTGGATTCGTTTTTTTTTTTTTTACTATAAACTTATTTTATACAAAGTTTTTTTTTGTGTGAACGTAAGTAATGGACTTGAATACTTTTTCCACCACTGGACCTGAGTATTTCAATTTCCAGTAACTTTGTACTTCTACACTACATTTAGAGGCAAACTTTTTAGTCCACTACATTTAAACTACAGATTTAGTTACTTTTCAAGTCAAGATTTGAAAGTAAGGGATCTGAATACTATTGTTTTTTATGTTGATAAAGTGTTTAACACTAATGCATTGTAAAAAAAAATATTTTATTTTAAGCAGAGAAACAACAGGCAAAATATATGATAAAAAATATATATATTTAAAAAATCCCCTTATTGATTATGACTTCCCAAGTTACTTAGCCTACATTAAGAAAATTATTATTTGTTGTATGTTTAAATATTAAAATTATCCATTAACTCATTATGTATGTGTTAATTTGTATCACCAGAACAGAAATTTGAGCAAAGGATAAAGCCAGTTTTGTTTCACATTGACTTATTAATCAAATGATTTGTAATGATGTCTATTTATCTCTTGACAAATGAAAAAAATTCATTACGGCACAAGACTCTGTGGCGCAACGGTAGCGCGTCTGACTCCAGATCAGAAGGTTGCGTGTTCAAATCACGTCAGGGTCAAGCTTTTCTATTTTGGGCGTCCTAGAGGATCACTGGTAGATCGCAGTTAGGTCCTTGCCGCGATGGATCCGGGTTCGAATCCAGCCTGCTGCCGTTTTACCACTTATCTCTCCCTTCCCTTTTCTCTGTCACTGTATAATAAAGCTGAAACATTCAAATGAACTTGTCCTTTTGAAACGTTTTTCCCCCTTACCAGCCTAAAAGAAGACATTTATTGGAAGCAAAATTGACCATTGCACGTAAAAATCGTCTGCCTTTACGTCACTGTAACCTGATTTAAGAAGAAGAAGAAGATTACTTTATTAATCCCACAATGGGGAAATTCAACCTCTGCATATAACCCATCAATTTAATGTATACAATTAATTGTATTTAATTTATTTAAGGTACTGAAATATAAAATTATTATTTCATTATCAGTTATGACACTTTAACTTTTATTTATTCATTTTCATGTGTAATATTTAAGTGGATTTTACGTGTCCCCTTGGCCTAAGGG
Source organism: Centropristis striata (assembly GCF_030273125.1). Taxonomy (NCBI): domain Eukaryota; kingdom Metazoa; phylum Chordata; class Actinopteri; order Perciformes; family Serranidae; genus Centropristis; species Centropristis striata. Next base: position 7,828,176 of record NC_081529.1, on the reverse strand, counting down.
TTAATTAGTGCAAGTACCGGCTAGTGATGTGACGATCATAGACATATATATACATGTATACATGTCTATAGTGACGATGGCGAACGAGCCGGTTCAAAACGACGGCTCTTTTAAGTGAACGACGGGAGCCGGCTCACATCTGTCAGCAAGCCTCTTTTTCTTTCTTTCTTTCTTCTTTTTTTTTTAATTTTTTAAAAAACTTTTCTTGTTAGGAAAAGTACCTGCGGGTGCTGCAGACGCTGACTAGGGGTGTCACATTGTATTATATTTATTTTTATGTTTCTTATTTATTATTATTTTTACTCTATACCAAAAATATTTTGTTTTTTGTTGGCATTATCAAAGCACATTTACTTAATTGCTGTGTTTAGATTAAAAAAATATATATCAAAATGTCAATAGCTGTCCTTTTTTAATTTTTATGCTCAGGTTTTTACAGGCATTTTCTATCTGCTTTGTGTAGCAGAGTGGTTCTTCAAGCAAGTTAGAGAATCACAAGGGATTTTACAACTGTAAATGCAATTGGCTACAGCAGTTTATTGAAATTTAAGTGATATATGTGTTCAAATACAAATCATAAGTCAAAACAGCGCTATATTTGGCTGAATTACAAAAGGTATAAGTGGTAAAATGAAGAGCCATTTGGGAGCCAAAAGAGCCGGCTCTTCTTGGTGAGCTGAGCTTAATGATCCGGATCACAGAAAAGAGACAAAATTCCCATTACTAGTACCTGCACTTGATTTAGGAGGGACAGTTGTGTATGAGGGGCCTAGTCAAGCTGATGTAATAACACAGTTGGGTGTCTGCTGTGAACTCCGAGAGAGTAAAGTTGGGTGTACATTGTCATGCCGATGTTGGTCTTGATAAAAGAAGTTTAAAGAATAAGTAAACATCATATTGGAGCCCGCTCATCACTCACCAGCCAGAGAGACTGAGGACGCTACCAATCCAAGAAGCAAGGGTTACATCACTTGGTAGTAACAACAAATGTTACCGTTTTATTTGGAGAGCAAAATCCTATATTTTCCGGTGGTGCTTGTCTTACTCTGTCTAACTTGATGCAAATGTTTTTACTGGCTGTAAATCTGTCTCGTTTCTGTGTCAACATCCAGAAGTAGTGCCCTGAATAAACAGCAGGTGGCGACATGCTGCAGGCAATAAGGAATTGGAACAACATCCTTTCATACAACAGCAAAATCTGAAAAACTTGATCATGATAATTGTGTCGATTTTTCCCCAGTATAAGATTACTGTTGATGTTGATAAGATTATGTGGCAGATATACTGAATTATTTATTCATTTAGTTGATTTTAAATTAGTCAAATTTATTCTGAGAACATTTTTTTATTCATTCGCATTTTATTTGTTTATTAGATAGTGTGTTGAGATATCTTTGTACCATAAATCCATATTTTAAATAGTTTACATCTGAAGCATTTGTTATTAAACATCTCCCACCTAGACATTTACCTATATTGAATTCTTGAGCTGTTTTTGCTATTTTTAAATGGATTCTACCTTTTTTTATTTTTGTTTCACAAACCAATATATACCTATCTTCAGGTTTAGACTTTACAAAGCTTAACTAAATGTTATTCGATAGGAAAATGTAATAATTAGATCACAATGAAATTATTTCGACTGATTAAATGGTTACTGATTTCATTAGAAATCATATTTCACAGTAGAGGATGAATAATTATCTCTGACAGCTTGTAATTTGAAAATATGTCATCCCACTCAGGGAAGGATGTTTTGAGTCTCCTCCAGCTCTGTGTCGAGCTGTTTCTATTTGTGTTATGCTCATTTAAATCAGACTGAGATGAGTCATAAGATATAAAAGTTTTTGTTGTGTGCAAACAGGATACAGTCTATTAAGAGACCTTCACTTCTGATACCAAAATAACCTCATCCCAAAGCCTTTTTATCCAGTGAGGGCTTGTAACATTGCTATCATACTTTTCAGTTTTTAAAAATATTTACCACCCTCTCCACAGTCAGAGCCTAAAACCTCTCGCCCTCCATTTCTCATCACTCGGTGTCTCCCCTCTTATCCTCCTCCCTCTTAATCCACGAATTGCATCTGAATTCTGGCATCATACACGTCCTGCTTCCCTGCATCCTACTCGTATGTTTGATGCAGTAAAATCAGCACAGGGCACCTGAGATTACAGAGGAAATGCTTTCAGCCTACTTAAGACTGCATCTGTGGTGGTGTGGAGAAGTGAGGGGGCACCACACAAGCAAAGAGTACGCAGCTTCTCTATACACCCCTAAGGCACCCAGCATATAGCCTGGTAAATTTATGCAAAAACATAGGGGGAAAAAGTTTATTAGTCTCCTATGAGTGATTTATTTCAGACAACTGTACTGTAGAGCAGTAGTTCTCAACCTTTTTGAGTCGCGACCCCCAATTTAACATGTATGTTGTCTGCGACCCCCGCTCACTGAACAGAATCTCACACAGTTCAGATCACCCAAAAAAGAAACAAAATGACTAAAAAAAGGAAACAAAATGACCAAAAAAGATACAAATTGACCACAAAATGATGAAAAATGACACAAAATGACCAAAAAAGACAAAAATTACCAGAAGACACAAAATGACCAAAAAAGACACAAAATGACCAAAAAAAAAGACACAAATTGACTAAAAAAAGACACAAAATGACAAAAAAAAGGAAACAAAATGACCAAAAAAAAGACACAAATTGACTAAAAAAAGACACAAAATGACCAAAAAAAGGAAACAAAATGACCAAAAAAAGACACAAAATGATCAAAAAAAGACACAAAATGACCAAAAAAAAGACACAAAATGACCAAAAAAAGACACAAAATGACCAAAAAAACCCCCCCAAAAAAGACATTAAGTGACCAAAAAGACTAAAACACATTTACACATAAACACTTTAACACAGTGGAGACAGTGCTGACTTCCAAAATGATTTGGTGACCCCTAGAAATCATCTCGCGACCCCAATTAGGGTCCCGACCGCAAGGTTGAGAATAGGTGCTGTAGAGGACATCCTCTGGACAGAGCTGACCCACACATGGGCTACTGTAATAAGCGTGAGCTGAGCAAAAGGTTATGGAAACTAATCTGACACCGAGGCCTGATTAGCAGCTATTTATACATAAACACAGTCCAGTCTACCCTGAGAAGTCTGTCTGCCTGGTCATCTCCTCCTCACATGCTGGACTGTCTGTTCTGTCTGTCTGCTACCCTCCATCTCTTCCTTTTCTCCCATCAAACGCAGCCTATCTTTTTTACTGCTATGGTACCCAGTTATTAAGTGTCTGTTCATAACCACCAACGCTGTATGGCAAAGACTCCCCTCAGCTCTGAGCACTGACACTACAGCTGGTAAAGGCTGTGATTATCTTTAAAATGGGGCTTGAGGTAGTAAATAGGTATAATCATTTTGATAGTCATGCAGTTTAAATTAACCACCTGGAGCCTCCTGTTAAAGCTTGTGTATTGTCACAATTTTCTTGGCATGTCTATTTTCTCTAAGACATATTTGAGGCTGTCAGGGTTCAGTAGAGAATGTTTTTATTAAAAAGATAGAAACATTTTTTTTGTCATAATTACTTAAACTGTCACAATATCCTGACAATAGTACATGAGAGGGATAATCGAGAGAGAAAAACAAAACAAGCAGCAACATCTGGGCCCCGAAAAGTACAACAAATGAAGAAGTGCCTTAAACCTGCATTCTTTTTAATGGTCAGCAGGGGGCGATTCCACTGGTTGCAAAAGAGGTCTGACTGTATGAAAGCCAATAGGAAAATGATTGTACATCTTTTTTGATTTATTACCTCAGTAAACATTTTCCTCATGAAAGGTCTCATTTTCTAGTTTCAAGTTTTCATCAATACAGCATGGTCCCATTTAAAGCAAAACAGATTTAAAAAATTAGGGCGTGCTTTAGGGAGGGGCTACCTTGTAATTGACTACCACAGCGCACTGTGTTTTTTTAGCTTTGCATTGTGTTTTCAGTTTATGAAAGTGAATTGTCACATTTTGGCTGCTTAAAGTGTTTTGATGTCAACCAAATGTTTATTTTTCAGTTGAACTAAAAGACAAAGGAGTTGGCTGTTCATTATGAATTATGGATGCCCCATGCTAACCAAGCTAGCTAGCGTAAGCATTAGCTGATGACATCTAGCTTCTGATCTGTTCTGCACATGTGCTGATTGCAAAAAAACAAGATGGTGACCGCCAAAATGCCAATCTTAAGCTTCAAAACCACACTCCACAAACAACATCACGTTTGACATCACAGTAACTCTGTTCATCATTTTTACACAGTCTAGGAAAAAATAAGGTTCTTCTGGTTCAAGAATCCATCTCACCGAACGAAAACAACTAATCAGAGCCAGGAGGAGTCTTTAACGTAGTGTCGATCACTGCGTGTGAGACGGATGGCTGGCAAAGCTAGCAGACTTGCTATTTCCATAGACGTATGCTAATTCCACCATAATTTCATGTTACGCTGAATAGAGAAAAAAGAGAGAACAAAATTTTCACTCATCTGGCAATAGCAATGTGCAAAAGTCTGCAAAAGTTCACCTGGTCATTTTACATCATGCAGTAGACTTTCACCAGAATTAGACCTAAAACAGTCTCCCATCCAAACCAGTCAAAGTCAGGATAAAGAAAGACTTAGACTCAAATTTTACATATTCAATATTCAACAAATAATTCACAGAAATGCTACATTTCTATGTTTGTATTGGCTGACCTGTACTAACTGGCTGTCCCTATCATTAATGTTTAGATGTCTGTTGGCTAGTTGCAGTCCTTGAGTATTACTCTGGCTTTATTCCCTCTTTTTTATGTGTGCGTAACTGAAGGCTCCACTTGTTCCTCTTACTACTCACACAGTCCTTGTCATGCTTGATTGCCCCTTGACTAGTTCTCATCATGTCACCCTCATCAGCAGAACTCTAACAGACTTCTTTCACAAGTGTTATTTCCCTCGTCATGCTCATGTTACCCTGCGTCTAACTTTCTGTTTTCTGTTTGCCTCACTGTTGCCGCTACCCACAGTGCTGTGTCTCCATCCGCCCCCTCATTCCTCCTCTGTGAATTTGTCATATGGGCAGATGCACACCCACATCCCTATTCAGTTAGAGAGAGATTTTGAATAGAGGTACCCCTCTGCTCTATAATTTAGAGAGGGAGAGGGAAGGACGCAGAGCCAGAGGTAGGCAGAGGGAGGGAGCGGTGAGGGGGCAAAAGGGGAGCCGTGGGTGAGGACAGGAGGGAAGGGGGGGCGGTTTCCATAGAAACTGTTTGGCTCAATTCATATTTCATATAGTCATGTGGATTCTGGATGAAGGAATTCTAAATTAAACTACAAAAAATGTCTCTTGAGGTCTTTCTGTTGAGCATAATGAGACTGTGTCAATCTTCATTAGCCAGCAGAACGACTGTGAGCACACAAAGTTCTGCGTGCTGAGGTGGTTTTGAGGTCTGCTGTTGCCCTTGTCCTATTTTTAATATACAAACTTCTGATGGTTACATAAAAGGTTTGAAAGTAAAGAGTTCATACAGCCAGTACTCATTGGCTGATTGATATTTCAAACTGCTTCACTGAAATTGAGAAAGAACATTCTTCCTTACAGTCTTGAGGTCAGGTTTTTCTATTTTGGGAGACTGTAACTCCACTACATTTATAGATATACAGCTGTAATTCATTTCACAAATGAATAGTGTAGGCACAAAAAAATACGATAAAATATAGGAAATTGTTGATTTGAGGGTTTAGAAGCTCTAAGTAGCGAGGGATGAAGACCTTTGATGGTTTCCAACACTCGCATTAACAAACAGGTTTTATAATGATCAGACAGAGGTACATTCATTTATGCCCCCAACTGGTCAAATCGGAAAATATTTAGGGGCACGTTCAACCAGCTTAATTAAAAATAGCCACTTAGTTTGGTGAAATTTGGAAAAACTCTTTGTTTTCTGTCCAAATTTTGCTCCAGGCCGTCACGCTTGTTTGGAAGTGATGGCGCCCCCTATTAATCAATTTTCCGAAGAATTTTACACAAGGTTTTACATTATTATTACACATATCCTGTAAGTTTTGTAATAATTGGACAAACAATACTTCTTACTTTGCATGCGTAATGGAACATCCACAGAATGTGATTGGTAGCCCAATGACTCACCAAAGCACTTTAAGTTAAAGTGTGATTCAGCACAGATTAAAGCAGGAAACTGCTGCGTAACTCTGTGTTGATGTGGCATTTAACATGTGTTAACAGCGCTGAGGAGCTATGGAAACATGCCCGTTTTGGAGTAAAAATAAAAAGGATTATGTTTACAGGCCAGCGGCAATAGGCCTGAAATCGTTGTGGTGATTCATAGTTTTAAACTATGACGGCAACTCAGCTACTTTATTGCCGAGCCCCCATGTTTTCTTTGTCTCCCACCTGTTACAGTATCATCTCTGTTGTTCCTCGAAGAGAGTTAGCCTAGAAATCATGACTCAAACGAGCTTTTGCTTGCTTACATGTGCACATCAGGCATCATTCAACACCTACACATGCTTAGAGTGCACAGACAAAGTGGCATCATCCCCTCTTCTTTTAACTCTTTGTCTTTCTTTTATTAAATTCCTCTCCTCTCCTCTCCTCTCCTCTCCTCTCCTCTCCTCTCCTCTCCTCTCCTCTCCTCTCCTCTCCTCTCCTCTCCTCTCCTCTCCTCTCCTCTCCATCCCTCCCTCCCTTACGAACCCATGCTCTGCAGAGGGGAGATTGACACAGCATTTTCAGCCCTGGGTGAATGAGTACGCACAGGAGAGCGCGGCACAGACAGGATTACAGTCAGAGAAGGAGAGCTACGGATTAAAAGAGAGAAACGACCGGGATAAAGAATGAAGAAGCGATGAAGAAGAAACTAAAAGAAGAAGCTAAAAGAGAGGAAGAGTGAAAAAAAGGGATCACAGACCACAGGAATCTAAGGATGTGGGACTTTTGCCCTGGACAGTGAATGTGGGATTTTGAGAAGTAAAGTACAAGGAAGTGAAATCACAACTAACTTGGAAGGTGAGTATCATTTATGCTCATACTATTTCAGCTGTTCACAATATTAATATGATGGATTAAGTTTTGTATTTGTTGAAAATAATCACGTCACAACTTTGCACTCATTGACAGACATTAAAAGCAGCTCTACTTTTACCCTCAGAGTTATCACAGCAAAATAACCACTGCGTCAGCCAGAGTAAAGCTCAGGCATCTGTTGTGTCTGATGAAGTGAACAGTCACACAACAGTCTCCTTCATATAAAGTAAATCTCCAAAAGGCTGAAAACATATAAATGTACAGCAGGTACCTTAAGGCAGGGATGTTTTTGCACACCTGTTGATCAACTTCAAACTACATTTATCGGACTGATATATTATCAGCCAATGATGGGAAATTCACATTGTTATGTGTTGTTCTGATAATTAAATTCTGGTGGTCATATATAAGCCGATAATACAACAGAAAAAACACAAACTGGACCAGAGAGATATTTTTTGTTCCAGATGTGGACGTTCTTCACAGTTTCAGAGAAAGACAACACTATTGTAATTTTCAATAAATGGTCAGCAGTGACTACAAAAAAGGGAAAACATGTCCAAGTTTTAACCCAACAAATCTTAGAAGTAGTGAGTCTATAAAAAACTTTTTTTGTGTGTTTTTGCTATGGAATACATTGGTATGTCTGATTTGATGGATTATGTCAGAGCATTTAACTTGAATCATTGAAAAAAAATGCTCGATAAAAGTTTTTTTTATTTACTATACTACTAATAATTAAATGAACATTTGAAGAGCCAGTTTGTTTTGCTCACTATGTCTAAGGCTTTCTTACCTTCAGGTGTGCATAAACTACATGTCAGGAACTTTTTTCTACAAAAATATTAAATCATCGGTTAACTTATCTATATTGAGGTTGAGAAGCAGTAATTATCAGCTGAAAAAAATCCATATTGTGCATCCATATACATTTTGATTTACTATACTGCAAAAAAGTGTGTCTAAAAACAAGATAAAAACACTAAATCTGAGGGAAATGATCTTGCTGCATGAACAGATAATTTTACTTGACAAGATTTCGGAAATTAAGATTATTAAATCTAGAAATAAGCATGTTGAACGCTAAAAAATAAGAAATTAACTCTTAAAACAAGATTAGTTATCTAACACTTCTAAAAATAAGTTTTTTTGCAGTTTACATCAACATTACAAAGTTTAAACGGAAAGAAATCTGCTTCTACAGCCTTTAGAAACAGAAATGAAAGGCCTCATGTAAAGGAAAGAGGAAACACAGATAATATAGATTTGCAGGTCATGGCTTGGATCAATACAAAAATTAAAAAGTTTTTTTACAATGAAAACCTTAAATAAAACCCTTAACTCACAAAAATGCAAAATATCTTAATTATAAGTCTATAAACAGGCTATAAAGTGATCCTTTTGGTTTGAATGGAGAACAATGTCATTGATGGAGAGAACGTCAATAATCGATTAGCTCAATAACAACACTAATCTAATCTTGTTTTTTTATTTTATTTACAGCCCGAATATCCTCAGCAAGGTGATCAAAGTGCTCCGAAATATAAGGAAAATATAAGAAAAATATAAGAAAATCAAGAATTAGAAAGAATATAGTACATAACATTTATTGTAGTGGCTTAATCATTTTTTAAAAAGTCATCATGTTTTGAAAAACTAAATGTCTTCATCATCACCCCCCAAAACTGACCAGTGGTGCTTAATGAGAATATTGGCTGAAGCAACTGTAGACTAGATCTGTAGTCACTAGATGACTTAGTGAGCTGCTGCTGCTGCTGCTGATAAGATGTAATTGTGGCGGCCTCTCTCTGTCTGTGTCCAGTAAACAAACATTCAGCGTCATATTCAGATCACTTAGACTGAAAGTAACATCTTTCATCTTAAAACAAAGTATCCGCTAACTTCGATGTTTCAGTGGATAATTTACAGTCGGACATGTTACAACTGATACATCACATGAACTGGTAAACACAATATGTTTCACAAAGACTGAAATCGGACAACATGTAAAAACAAACCCTGAAATGAGGCCAACATGGAGGTTGTCTGGTATATGCTGGCAGTGTGGGAATCATTGTTCTCTGTGGGTTGGCTCGTGACGTGCAGAGGTGAAACCAGGGGTATGTATCGATTAGTTTTCATATTGTACAAGCTAGTTTTACAAAGGAAAATAAGACGGATGTGAAGTGAACCTCTCTGGTGGAATGACTGACTCAGAACAGTCCCAGTGTCCCAACACAAAGGCCTTAGTGAGACGGATTCACCAGGTCCTTGCCTCAGGACTAGATTTAGACTGAATTTATGTAACAAAGTTATCCTGACGGTAGTTTTAAACAATCACCAGAAGAAAAACATGCTTAGGTTACATAATTTGCCTGTGAATGTGTCTGGTAATGTCATACAACCTTTATTAGACAGTAAGGCTACTTTGACTAGTCATGACCAGCATATCATGAGATATGACTCAGACCACTTTGTATAATTACTCCACCAGCTGCCATATCTGCCTGCCTACAAAGTTATAGTCACACTGGATGTATAATTTCTTTCTGTGGCAGCAACCTGGTCTCACAGGAATCCGTGAAATAGCCAAGGATTTGCTTAAATCAAAATCCGTGGAATAGCCACGGAATCGCTCAAATTTCCGTGAAACTGACACGGATTTCGCTACAATGCAAGTTAATGACAGTCATATCCAGTGGCTATTCCAACATACAAAGTGAGTCAAAATATTGATTTTTTTCACTAAAAATGAGAGAACTGTCCGCCATGTTTTTTGTTCTGACCACCGGAACTTTGAAAGTCACGTGACTTGGACACAAACCAATAGGAAAAAATATCCATGGAATAAACATGGGATATGTACTTGCATTGTCGCGAAATCCGTGTCAGTTTCACAGAATTTGAGTTATTCCGTGGCTACTCCACGGATTTTGAGTTAAGCAAATCCGTGGCTATTTCACGGATTCCTGTGAGACCAGGTTCGTGGCAGATGTAACAGTGCGTCCCATCAGGGGTGATTACCGAAGGCTTTAGGGGGAAGTGGACACTGAATCTTAATCCAGCAACACCCAACCTGTTCCTCTTTGTCTTTCTCTGTGTGCTTCTTTTGGGATTAACAGTCATGAAATCTCCAGGAAGAAGTGACTCCATCTTTCTTATTACAGAGTGTCAGATTATGACTGACTATTAATCTGTGAATTTATCAGATTAGGGAGGAGTTAGTGATGCAGAGATACAGTAAAAGACTTCCACTGCAAAGGTGTACACACTAATGTATGTACAATATGGTCACAAAGGCAGGATATGAGAAAATATAGGACAAGTACATTTCATACGAGACTGTGCAACAAAAATGATGCTGCAGGTTGTTTGTACAATGGATGTATATGACTGCTGTCACACATGCGCAAATTTAATATAGGCAAACATTCACCTCCCATTGGCTTCCATTTTATGCGGGCAAAGGGATGAATAAAATATTTGACCTGTCAAGTTGCAGCCTTAACCAATAAGAAAGACGTGTGTGTTGTCGTGGTGGAATGTAACTAAGTACATTTACTCAAGTACTGTACTTAAGTACAATTATGAGGTCTTGACTTTATTACATTTTAGAGGCGAATATTGTACTTTTTACTCCACTACATTTAGAGGACAGCTTTATTTTTTCAGGTCAAGATTTAACATAAGAAATGATAAATGATGAATGAAATGATACATTTAAATTAACATTTAAAAAACAAACGTAAACTCATAACAGCATATTAAGTAGTTTAAATTAACTTTGCCTTGACAGCAATAAAATGCTGCTTACATAATGCATAAATAATAACCAAACAATATATTTGGAATGTATATAACAATCTGAGTGGGTCCATTTCTCCTTACAAGTACTTTTACTTTTGATACTTCAAGTACATAGTAGGATTTTTACTTTTCGTGGAGTAATTTCAGTGTGATATTAGTATTCAACATATTTTTTCTTCTACTATTTAAAAAAAAATAGAATAAATAAAATCTATATCTTGACTACATTGCCCACCAAAAATAAAGATTACATAAATGAAAAAAATAAACTACACATATTCAACCGTTTGCATTTGTACTACTTCTCCTGTCCTCTCCTCTCTGCTCTGTGTAAATGCCCTGCTGTTCTATCTGATTTTCAGTGAATATTTGTCACGTGACTGTTCGTCTCAGCAGAATCATGGCTTGATATTAGTATTAAACATAATTTCTTCTTCTAGTATTCCCCACAAAGAGAATAGAATAAATAAAACATAAAATCTTGACTACACTGACCACCAAAAATAAAGATTACATAAATGTAAACTGTAATTTCTTAAATGTCTTTCTCTAATTACAAAACTCCTTCTGCTCTCAGAGGAGTCTTCATTGGGCAAATAATTAGCAACATAAGTAGGATAAAGCAAAACATAAAAGCTTTCTGAAAAAGCCTTTTGACCTGAGTCGTCCTCATTTACGTTCTCACTCAGTAATATGGACCAGAGGTCTCCACTAAGAGTCACATATTGCACCTTATTTAGAATCTACTTAAAATCAGATGTACTGCTGCCCCTTTGCCCTTTCTCTTATCCCATCTCTCCCTCCCTCTCTGACTCATGGTATAAGAGCACTTAATACTGTACACTAGCCCCCCTGTTGCCACTGTGTCTCTGGTGACTCTCTCCACTTCACTTCGTCCCCCAAATGCCACAGGAGACGTGTTCCTATGGAAACTGGCTTCAGTGAAAGTCTCCACTTTTACCTGGTGACCATTAGCTGGTTGTATTGTGCGTGTCTCATCTCTGCTGCGTGCTCTGCCTCTCCCAGCCTCCTGTTCATTACAGGTTATAAAACCTTTGCAGCAAACGGGAGACACCACTGATGATGGATTGTTGGCTGGTTGCATCTTCTTTTTGTAGACACAGCTGGGAGGTGGGAGAACTTATTTCACAGCTGCGATGTTGGAGACACCTGTATGGAGACAGTCCACAAATAAAATATGGATATTTACTCTTCACATACCCTATTGATGATGGGATTTTAAATCTAGCTCATTAACCCTCTGAACCCAAAGCCATTTCAAGGCGTTTTTGGTCTATTTTGGTTTGGTCTTTTTTTTTACTCTGTAGTCTCATATTTCACGGCAATATATAAGTCCTGCAGCTCTACAGAATCACCACAAAGATAGCTAGTAATGGAAACAACTCAAAATATATGTTGTGCAGTATAACACAGTTATAATATAATATATGAATTTCTCTGAAAAATAAAAAATAAAAAAATTGGAATGAAATTGAATTTACTTTCCTAAGTGGCCATAAGTGCCATGAATATTAGAAAAAAGAAATTATACATATTGAACAGTTTGCATTTGTACTACCTCTCCTGTCCTCTCTGCTCTGCTCTGTGTAAATACCCAGCTGTTCTGTCTAATTTTCAGTGAATATATGTCACATGACTGTTCGTCTCAGCAGAATCAATCATGGCTTCACAGTGTCACTGAGGAGTTTTCAGCAGGATCTAGTTATTTCAAATGTTTTTATGTTTTTGGTGACGTTTGAAATTAATGTAGAACACTGTGATTTTGACAGAAATATCACAATTATAAACTTTGTAATGGTTACTTTTTTTAACTGAAAGTTCAAGGACCATCGGAGAGTTAAAATTTTCACGATAATGTCTGTTTTTATAAACTGTGTAATTTTGGTAGTTGTTTAAAGAAAAACACATTTCAAATGGTTCACAGGGTCAAATCCCTTAAAATGTATTTATTATACACAGAAATTTAGAAAACAAAGGAAGCTACTGCAGCCTTGGCTTGGATTTACTGACTATCACAGGTATTATGACGGGAAGATTATGTGACAGGATTTCTGGACAGCGTGTTTTATGTAATCAGAATCAAAAATCTGTACTTAAGCTGTACTCGTGGCATTTAAGACTAAGATCTTCCTGGAGAAAAGAGTTAAGTTTGTACTTATATCTGGCCTATAAAGGGGCCAGATGAGTAATTTATTCTAAGTCAATTTAAAACCACAAAGAACCTGATTAAAATATTTTTGATAAAAATGAAAGGGAGAAAACATAGTAGATCAGTTTAATTATAACCATAAGTCCATCTGTGACTATAAGATCCAGTAAAAAAAAAAAGACTAAAGGAATGGTTATTTTTTGTGTTTTTAAGTAAAACTGATTTACAGACTGTGCATGTATACACTTTTAAATTAAGCAAAAAATCCATTGCAATAATACTAGACTGTCAGTGTTGACAGTGACATGAATGGGTTATACTGAAAGAGAGTAACAGGCACAGGATCAGGGGCCAAAAGTATCAGGGGCCCCACTGGCCTTCACCTGAAAAATGACCATAAAGAGACCAAAACAACCACAAAAAGTAGTGCCCAGGAGTAGCTCCAAGCTGGACATCTAAAGGAGCTTGTTTTAATGTTAATTCTGAGTCTTTAAACGTAAGATTTTGTGAGATGTAGAGACAGAAACAAAGCTTTTAACAATAGAATTTCAATAACTCCTGTAATAGTAGAGTTTATTGTAGTGTACACACAGGGTGTGAAACATAACAGGCTGATTGAGAACATGTTGCTTAACTGTATAACCCAAGAACATGTTGCTTTATGATTACAGACCCGAGATGTGTCCATCATACAGGTGAAATGTAAAACCATAACTTACACCCACACACAGCATTACAACTCTCTCAAGAGCAGAGTCAGATGGGGTCACTGTTCCTTGAGACATTCTGCAGAATCAATCAGGATTAAGTCTCAACCCACGTCAAAACACACAAAAACCAGACAACAAAAATAAGAAGAAATTAAATGGTTTGAAACAATGTTAGATGAGGCATTAAAAAAAGGAAAGGAAAATATGTGGCATGTTTTGCATTTACTTACATGTCACACCTCTATCTTTTTGGTATGAAGCTATGTGTGAACCTGTTATAACTTGACGATGGGGATTTTACATGAACTGGTTTTGCTCCTGTCTGTCTCTCCTGCAGTGGTCTTCTCAGTGGCGAGGCACCACCACAATGGTGGAGACCTGATCTTTGGGAGCAGGAAAGAGTCTGGCCTCCAACCCAGGCCCCATATCAGAGATCCTTGGTGCCATGGGAACAAGTAGGTCCAACAGGTGAGGGATTTAATCCTCAGCAGCCTGTCTTGGACTAATGGTCTTATTAAAGCCGGAGTATACAGTTTTCTGGTAAAGCCAGAATTTAAAAATACAGCCCTCCACCTGCAGCACTCCCCTCTCATGGTCATATGCGTGGCAACAGTTAGCAGAAGGCAAAACTTTTGAAGAGATAGAGAGAAAATACTGCTAGTAGCCTCCTGCTAACCATACCCACAGGCTAGCTTGCCAGGAGCTGGTCGCGGCTTCTAAAGCCTGAAACCAAGGCCAAGGGGAGCTGCAGACATATAATTTTCTCTCAGACCTCTTGAGATATAATATGCTGAATACGGAAGAGGATTATTCTGTAGTTTAACAATATGCTGAAAGATAATTACAATTTTAATGGATTATTTTGTCCATTGATGAAAAAACTGCCTACCACAGCTTTAATTCTTAATTTTATTAAGCGGTCCTTGTGAGTTATTATAAAGGCCTGAATCTGCTCGTGTGTTTCTATTCTTCCTGCCTAGATAATTTTGTACCACTGAACTTGCTGTAACATCCGATTGAGTCCCAAACGACAAAGAAATGAGAAATAAGGGTTTCAAAGTACCCATCATGGCACAAATTGCCACATAGTGTCACCTACAAAGTGCTCCTGCACACATGTGATTTATTATCCTGGAAACTGGTATTGTTTGGAACAATGGATATGATAGGACACACTGTCATTATTTCATTTTGTCCATCGATTAATTAATTGAATTTGTCTGGGAGTTGTTGTGTCAAAGGGCATCACAACAGCTTGGGGATGTCTGTGCTCTACAGAAAAATGTAATACCTTTGTAATTTTATCATCTCCGGAAGTAACATGACCGGTAAGAAAGGGCTTGCTAATTTGGTGAGCTAGTCAGGGTGAGTCAGGCCCGGCTCAGGGATATTTACAGAAAGCACATCCTTAGAAAGGCCAAGGCCGTCCTACACTGTCCTGACCAGCTCCTGCCTTCAGGCAGCTGCAACAGATCACCTGCTATGAGAACAAGAAGAGTGAAGCTGTGTTAATGGCCATCAATATGCTGCAGATAGAATTATGTCCTGTATGCATAGTATTAGTCTGGTACATTAACGCAGTATTTTAATTTTAAAATTGCTTGTTAAATTTTCACAGAGTCTATGGGGTTTCATTTGTCTTACAGTTTAATGTAGTTGTCTCAATTGCTTTATTGTCTCTAAAAATGTGTGTAAAATGACTTTTTGGACAAAATGTAGCCAAAGGAAAAAGACAAAAACCTGCCAGAAAGAAATTGAAATTAAAATCTGGTAGTTGTTGTTAAAAGCAGCAAATTCAATCCTCAAACATCTGATCGCTCATCATCAATGAGGTATTGAATGGTCAAAAAGAGAGTTAGCATTCATCTATATATATAATCAGTTACATATAGTTGGTCAATCTAAATATGGGCTGTCTGATGGACACTGACTAAGATATAATCCTATAATCTGTGATGACAGCAATCCTACTCACAATGCTAAACTGAACTCACCTTCCCAGCTAGTAATCCTCCATGTAAAGGAGAGAGACAGAGACAGAGGAATGATACACACAGGTGACCAGAAGTTTGGTCCATTTGAGTAGACCCTTTTTGATACTGCTTATCTCTCTTTTATCCATAACGAGTCAGGTGTCATCTTCTTATCACTGTCACTTTGTGAGCTTTTAATGCTACACTGGAAAGTACACAAGGATCAATAAGGTTCCTGGCTCTATAAACTGTAACCTTTTTCTTTGTTCCTCTTTCCCATTTTGTGCATAGGACAATTTGAAAGCTACAGATCCAATACTATTCTGTTGCTTTTTATTCAAAAATAGTTGGAGTTTCCAAAAAACGTAAGTAATGGTAGGATTGGAGCCCTAAAAAAATAGTTTTTGGACCATAATTTAGCATGAATTTGCAAAAGCTGTGACCACATCATGCATGCAACCTCGCACCACTGAAAAAGGAACTATCTGCTGACAGGCCACACCTACCTTTAGCCAATTGGCATTAAAACAAACACACACCTTCAGATATACTTAAACTCTATAAATTTCAGCCTCCAAACAAAAACTATAGCCACGAGAGGTTGGGCTATATTTGTGGAATAGTTGACTATCCTGTTGACTGACCAACCAGCCGATCCGACATATAAACCTTTTTATTTATTTTATTACAGTTTGTATGTTGTGAAGTTGTGGTCAGATGTACACACTTTACATAACCAGTTTAATTTCTAAATTTGGCAAGTTTTAAGCCTCATACTGTTAAATGTATTTGTTTCAATCAAATGTCACCAGATTTTTAAATCCCAATCTCCCTCTCTCTGTCGGCCCAACAGGTACAACATTGTGTCAGACATTTTACCAGAGGAGCTACGCCAGAAGATTTCTAGCTTAGGACTCCATAACGGCCACAGTTCCATCAACTTCCGACAGGACTCGGTCTGTGACGCAGCGACAGAAGAGAGTAGGAGGAGGTCGGAAGCCTCTGCTGCAAGGGGACAAGAAGGGATGAACAACTACAACGGCAAGGTTCTGACAAGGGGCTCCAGCCAAGTACGGAGCCGGTTTGTAAAGAAAAATGGACAATGTAATGTTCTCTTCACCAACATGGATGATAAGAGGCAGCGCTACCTAGCTGACATCTTCACCACCTGTGTCGACATCCGCTGGAGATACCTGCTGCTAATATTCTGCACAAGCTTCATGGTCTCGTGGCTTTTTTTTGGCATTATCTTTTACAGCGTCTCCCTGGTACATGGGGACTTTGAGGAGCAACCGTCGGGGAAAGGGGATGGACTGGCGATGGTGGGGCTGCATGGACCCAACCCTGGACACACACCTGGGGGGCAGACACAGAGGATGCCCTGCATACTTCATGTCCACGGCTTTGTTGGGGCGCTCCTATTTTCCATGGAAACCCAGACAACCATTGGTTATGGTTGGCGCTGTGTCACCGAGGAGTGCCCTGTGGCCGTCTTAACAGTGGTCGTTCAGTCCATTGTTGGCTGCATTATTGACTCTTTCATGATTGGCACCATCATGGCCAAGATGGCGCGGCCAAAGAAAAGGAACCAGACCCTCGTGTTCTCTAAAAATGCCGTCATTGCCATGCGCGATGGCAAGCTGTGCCTCATGTGGAGGGTGGGCAACCTGCGGAAGAGCCACATCGTGGAGGCTCATGTCCGCGCCCAGCTCATACGTTCATATGTCACAGCTGAAGGTGAGTTCATCCCCTTGGAACAGATGGACCTAAATGTGGGCTACGATGAGGGCACAGACAGACTGTTCCTTGTCTCCCCGCTGGTCATAATCCATGAGATAGATAAAGATAGCCCCTTGTATACTCTAAGCCGAGCTGATCTGGAGGCAGATGACTTTGAGATTGTTGTGATCCTGGAAGGGATGGTTGAGGCCACGGCCATGACCACCCAGTTTCGTAGCTCCTACCTTGCCAGAGAGATCTTCTGGGGTCACAGGTTTGAGCCTGTGATCTATGAGGACCGGGACCGCTACAAGGTGGACTACGCTCGCTTCCACAATACCTATGAGGTGGCCTCGACGCCCCATCTCAGCGCCAAAGAGCTTGATGAGGCTGCAAGCCGGGCATCTTCTGCTGCTTCTCATGTCTCTGCATGTAGATCCACACAAGACTTGATTCCTAGGTCGCTGAGCGCCTTTTGTTATGAGAACGAGGTGGCGTTGAGCTGTGGGGAGGAAGAGGATGACATCTTTGACTCCCAGATTGTAGGGAAAGAGAGGGCAGAGGAGAGGAGGACTTCGGTGGCTGTAGACTTCCAAAATATGTTCCAGGACACTGCGACCATGACTTCAGGCAGTCACAGCGTCATGTGTGTTCTGGACATGGACAATAACCAGATGGAGTTTGACATCCTACAGACTGCCATCCCTCTTGACCCAGTGTCCTATAAGAGTGAGCAAGAGATCTAAAGATTGTCTCTCTGTTTTCACCCACAAATCCTTTCAACTTTATCTGCATTGAGTTGGACCTGATGAGGAGATTGCTTTTGTTCAACTTTGGATTGCATGTACAGAAATTTAAACCCCTTTTGCCTTGCCAGTGTTGTCTGATTAGAAATTACAACACAGATTACACATTCCTAAACTTTTGGTATTTGCAATTGCACTCCTTGGAGAGCCATACCTATAAACCACACTGATTCTGCAGGAAAAAGAAGACGACAGCCCTGTCTCATAAAAATTACATTCCCATTCAGCGAAACTGCATTGTCAACTAAACATTGTCTTTCCTAGATTATGTTTGTCTTTTAACATATCACAAATACATTTCTAATCAAAGGCTGTATAACTGCACATAAGAAGGACATCAGGTTGGATTGATGGGTCAAAGAAAGTCAGGACTTCTTTCTTATTTCTAAATTCTGTGTGTGTAAATTATGTTACAAACGTACTTATCTTAACCAAAACCATGTTCTTTTACTAAGAGACTGTCCTCCCCCCAAAAACGACCCCATGGTTTGTTTGTACAGCAGCCTATTACGAGTCATATTTACGTTTGTAGTTAGCGGTACCCTCTAGTGGCCATAGTAATTATGGATAATGCCAAGGTGGAAGTGAGTAGTGAGGATACTGAGTATAAAGAACAACAAGGCCCACTTAGGAACAGCAAAAGTAAATTATGTTATTTGAAGTAGGAAAACTTCATTTCTGTGTTTCAGGCTTTCACCTGACTAACTCCCTCACTTCTGGCAGTTACGTGTACTTTTTTGGAGTGCACTTACATTTTTCCATTCAACTTTCAGCCTGGTTGCCTAAACTTGATGAAACTGTGACTGCTCATGATGTGTTTAAAACAGCAGTCGTTACTAATAGTTATGAGGACATGTTGAGCTCCTGCCACTAGTAAGGGTGCTAATTTTGGAAACACTCCCGTGGCTTGCATTTGAAGGTAGGAACCACTGACCTATGGATTGGAGCACTTGTTGTTTACTAAGCCTAACCATGTAGTTTGTAGCAAAAACCTAACCATGTTTAATTCACAACGTTAACCATGTGTATAAGACTGCAACTGCAAAAATGTCCTTCTAAATGTTATTTTGTTGTACGGAAATGTAATTTGTTAGGAAACAGGGTGTCAAAGCGCTGACAGGCTCTTGTCATGATGTCATGACCAAAGGAAAGCACAATGGCAGTAAAAGTACGGAAACTTGAATCATGTGTTCGACTGTACGCACATTTTGTATAGTAAAGCAATGAACTTTCAAATTATTTTATTTTTTTCTGTGAATGTAAACATGAGATTTTATGAAAGCAATAGCAGTTTTGATGTTTTGATTCTCTTCCTTTTCGAAGAGGACTGAGCTCACAACTTAAAAGGTGAATTTTTAAGGTGTATTGTTTTATCAAAGTGTGCTCAATTTATGCTTGATAATCTCCATGTGGTTCATGGATTTTATTGATCATTATTTCTGTGATAGTACCCTGCAAAGTTTTGTGAAATCTTTTCCCATAAACCATAAAAACACCCTTTATGTAGTACACTTAAGTGAAAACCTTCTGTTGTTGGTTTTGCAGTGTAGTATTTTGTGAGGACTAAAAGTGCAATCACTAAGTTTAGCAGGAGGATTTTTCAGAACTAGATTAAGACTCTTGATTTATTTTGACTTAGAAGTACATCACTGCATTTAAAATCTTATGCTTAAAATGTTTATTTTGTCTGAAAACAAAGCAGAGTGTGAAGAGGAATGTATTTAAACTAAATAGAATGTTAATTTACTAACCCAGACTTTTACTAGATTATAGATACTAACAGGAGTCTGACTGATATGAATCTATTAGTGTTAATATAAAGGAAAGTCACTTTTTATTCACTACAAAACTTTGTTTCTTGTGGAGGCTGCTGCCAGTGATAACAGAAACATTGCTGACAGGTGGCTTTCATTCGTGTTTGTGCTTTTTTTTGTTCGCCAAAGGTTTTCGGAGTAGGAAAATATGATTTATCATTTGGAAACTGGGGTGCATGCAGCCTAAGTGTACTCATTGTCTTTGATAGCAGAAAGCTGTGAAGCACAACAGGAACAAAGGGATGAAGGCTGAGGAGTTAGGTGTCTGGAAATGTGCAATATGTCACTGGATTGAGTCAGTGAGGACAGAGTCAAGTGTAACTGTACGTAAGGTAAATTGCAGTGAAGTTAGTTGTTACAGTGACTGTAAAATACAATACTGTAGGACACAACAGTTGCCCTCCTTTTTGCAGGATTAGTAAAGAAAGAAAAGCAGATGGTTCCTGTAATTAAACCTTATTTTATTGACTTTACTGTCAAATGTGGCAAATTTCTTCCACCTGGTACTTGAAACAACAAATGTTTATGTTTGGCCACGATGTGGACAGCAACCATTAGGATGTAAATGTAATTTCCCTGTCACCTTTAGATAGCCACACAGCTGTCTTATTCTTGACTTTTAGTTTAGTTTTTTTGCTGGTTATATTGCTTGAGCAGGTGTGTGTTTTTATGTTATTTGTCTCTAGACAGACGTTAACACTGCAAAGCTCACTAAATATATATATATATATATATATATATATATATATATTAAGTAACCTAGGTAACTCTCAACTGTTGTAAGTATACTTTAGGTTTCTTAGCAATTTCTTTTCACTGAGTGAGTCCTCCAAAAAGTTCAGTTCCCTGTCAGAAAGGGCTCTCTGACACTGAGGTAAAGCAGTGCAAATATTCTAAAGCTTATATTGATTTATTTTTTAAAAAAAATGAGTGGCTAAAATAAATTTGGCTGCTGTCCCCATCCTCAGCAGTACATTACTTAGCTTCTGTGCTGGTACTCCTGCCTGCTTCTCTAAATTATCCCTTAAATTTTTACATTTTAAAGCTTCTGAAAACTTGGTTTCAAATCTAAAGCATTTCTTCATATTTTTTTAAATAAAATAAAAAGGTCCCAGTTCACCAGAGCTTTCTTTCTAAAACATCTTTATTATCTAATTTTAGGTTATTCATAATAAAATTACAATTAAATAATAAAAATTTGAAAAAAAAAACACCACATCTTTCAAAAGGCTTTGACTGGCAGTGTATAACAGTCTCTCTGTAATGTTGGTTTTGGATTGTGTAAGTGGTTCATATTTCAACATGAGTACAAAAGGGGAGCCAACTTGAGTGCAGGAAAACACCCACTGTAAATGCCATTTTATGTAACAGACAGTATTTGGTTTCCTTTGCTTCTTGCTTTGTATTAATCAACTGATAAACATGCACTAAGCTAACAACTGTCCTAATTGAAATAAGCTGATAAGAAGAAAAATTCAAGTATAAAGCACTTTATTCTTCCTTGTATAACTTTTGATGTTGCAAATAAATATTTATATAATTCTGGTTGTTTCTCCTTTTGGGAACCTGGTGAAAGATGCATGCAATTCCAGTTCACAGACTTTACGGAAAACTGTCTCTTAACTAATGCAGTTATGAGTGTTGGAGCTCCACAGCCACTAGATGCCTCTGCAGCCATTTCCATCAGAGAACACTGAACCATGTATTCCCTCTAGTGGTGGACTGTGGAAGTAAAAGAGAAGTTCAGATTTGGATCATGAAGTTTAAATCCAAGAATATTTAGAGAAAAAGACAATAAAATGATAATTAACATCCTGCAGAATAAAAGTCAGATCAGTTTTTACCTTCATTAGTTGTCTGTGTTGGACAGATGAAACATTGTGAATTTCCTGTAAAAGCTTGGCAGTGTGAGGAGGGTGTGGCTTCTCACAGGAGAAAACTTAATGGCGCCCTAATGAAAAAATAAATCAGAAACTACTGCATGTGGCTGATGGCAGTGGTGGAATATAACTTACTTTAGAGGTACTTGTACTTTACTTGAGTATTTCCACATATGTAGTTTTATACTTCTACTTCTACTAAGCAAATATTGTACTTTTTACTCCACTACATTAAGCTGCCAGCTTTAGTTACTAGTGACTTTTAAGGTGAAGATTTAACATGAAAAAATATGATCAATTTGAAATGATTATGCATGTTAATAAATTAAACCACATAACGGTATATTAAGTACACGGTCGCATATAAAGTTGGAATAATTGTCTTTTCAGACATAATCCTCTGTCAATTGTGGTTTTATTTTCATTGTGATATGTTTGGAAGAGATTGATTTATAAAGTTTTGAGAAGATATACACTTTATCTGTGAAGAATAGATCACATTGTCACAATCATTTCATGGAAAGAAGAAAATAAATATTTTATTTTTCCAACTTTATGAGTAACTGTCTAGTTAAAATGTGTCATATCTGGTCAAAAGTAAAATGTTGCTGACATAAATGCATCAATAATAAAATAAAATAAAATAAAATAAAATAAAATAAAATAAAATAAAATAAAATAAAATAAAAATAATAATAGTAATAATAATAATAGTATGGAATTTATATAACAATCTGAGCAGGTCCATTCTGCATCACAGTTTTTTTTATTTACTTTTGATACTTTAAGTACATTTTGATGCTGGTAGTTTAATTATAATATAATATTTATTATACAATAATTTTGAATGCAGGACTTTTACTTGTAGTGGAGTAATTCCACAGTGTGGTATTAGTACTTTTACTTAAGTAAGGGATCTGAATACTTCTTCCACCACTGGCTGATGACAACGATATTTCTAATAAATGGCATACATTTTAACATAATGTCTCTTTTACACTAAAAGTGCCTCTCTTGATATCAAACTATTGATACAATGATGAAAACATCTTGAAATAATGTTGATGTAAGAATCAGTGTGACTGAGCCTGACCTTTAGATTAACAGTAGTATTTCTAAGATTCTTTCAGGTGAATTTAAAAAAAATAAGTATTTTTTAAAGCAACAGTAATCACAAGCAGGGCAAATGCTTTACAGAAATATCGTTTATGGTACAGAACATTTCATTACCATTAAAGGGGCAATATTATGCTCATTTTCAGGTTCATAGTTCTATTTTTGGTTTTTGCCAGAACATGCTTACATGCTTTAATGTAAAAAATGTTTATTCTTATACTGCCTTACTGAATAAAGTATACATGTGTTCGCTCGTCAAAGTATTTATGGTAGGCCAGCGCCCCCTGCTGGCCAATCACAGACACATATTCTCGAATATTTCCAACACAGACACAAACAGTAACTAAAAGGTTTCAGTAACAAGGTCAGAATTTCTAGAAAGTGTGTGAGCTGCAGCGCAGTAACAGTAATGTGTTGATAAAGAAAGCTGACTGCCTTAGTACCAACAAACCTTATCAGCATATAGCCAGCTGTGTCCAGATGTGGACACATTATCAGTCATTATCATGAGTTTTATGTCAGCAGTATGTGAAACAAATGTTTTTGAAAATCCATTATGACAAAATTAAGCTACGGTATGTGGATATGATTTCACCTTGCCAAAGAAATCTGTGAACTTAAAATAAAATAAGAAAATAAGAAAAACAGAAGACATTTTTTTTTGTTAAACCATCTGTCTGATTGGTGTCAACTCTGTGTATATAAGCAGCAAAGAAAGCCACATCTGAAGGGTTTATATGTTGTGTTCAAGTTTCTCTCTCTATTTTTTAAGATTTTGTTACTTTCAGCAACAAAATAATAGGATTCTCTATAATCTGAGATAGAGAGATAGAGATATATAGAGAGAGATAGAGATAGAGATAGATAGATAAATAGATAGATAGATAGATAGATAGATAGATAGATAGATAGATAGATAGATAGATAGATAGATAGAGACAGAGACAGAGATAGAGATAGAGATAGATAGATAGATAGATATAGATATAGATATAGATAGATAGATAGATAGATAGATAGATAGATAGATAGATAGAGACAGAGACAGAGATAGAGATAGAGAGATAGATAGATATAGATATAGATATAGATAGATAGATAGATAGATAGATAGATAGATAGATAGATAGATAGAGATAGAGATAGAGATAGAGAGATAGATAGATAGATAGATAGATAGATAGATAGATAGATAGATAGATAGATAGATAGAGATAGAGAGAGAGACTGACTGTAGACCCCTCCCCTAACATTGGATTTGTTGATAGGTTGCTTCTAGGGATGATCTGACACTGACACAGACTTTGGGCCATTACTGATTAAAATAGCTGGATTGGGTATTGTGACATTGGGGCCCATCTATTCAAATGAATTCAATGTTTATGTCTGAATAAAAGTGCAGGTACTATGGCATGCATCAGCAGCATGCTGGTAAACCGTATAGGGAAGAGAGCCTCCCTATAAGGTCAGATGGTAAATTTGGACTCTTGTGCAGAAATGTTTCAAATAATAATGTTTTTGTTTCAAATATCAGGTGCTTGAGATAAAGAGTCCTGAAGTCCTGGAATCTGAAAGGGTTAGAATTAGTCATTTACCTTGTGTTTTTGGGAGCATGCAGCAACATACGGAGCAGCTTGTTAGGAAACAGCTCACTGCATCTCTGTCACTATCACGATATCAGGAGTGCATTTCAACACCAAGCACTCGTCATTGTTTAAAGGCATACTTTCCTTACATCAATTATCAATAAGTATCTCCATTTTCAGTTATCATAAGTTCCTATGTCATAATTTAACCATTTCTGTCCAGATTTGTTTTACTTCATCTAATGGGAAGCATGAAAATATTGTGCCCCCTTTAAGGACATTTTGTGGGTCATATCTACTCATTTTAAGCTCATCACATGTCATCAAACGCACCATTCTCATTCCCAACGGTCACAGTGGTTTACATTGTGAATTCAAACAAAACTACTTGGTTAGGTTTAGGAAAATATCATGGTTTGCTTTGAAATAAGTACGTTTGCTGTGTACATTAGGTTACATATGCAAGTTAAATAGTCAACATAAATAAGTTAGCTTGACTTTTGGTTTCACACAGGACCAATAGACAACAGGGCCAGCAGGGGGCGACTACACTGGTTGCAAAAAGAAGTCAATTGTATTGAAGTCAATGACAAAATTTCTCTACTTCTCACTTGAATTATCCCTTCTCCTATTAACTTTCAGACTTCTACAATACAGCATGATGTTCATTTAGTAAATTATGGCCCCATTTGGAGTTAAATACACGATCAAGCAGGGTATGCTTTCAGTGATCTGTGCGTTTTAGTCTAAGAACTTTTACCCTTTCACGGCTCATTAAAGTCATTCGTAACATTTTGGTCACTTCTGGCTCCAAAAAATCAAGACAGCCTAAATGCCAAATATGATGCTTCAGAGCCGCAGTCCACAAACCAGTGGTGACGTCACAGTGGCTACATCCACTTCTTTTTTTATTCAGTCTATCCATGGGACACTAATAGCGTCCTCCTGGGTGAAAGTCATGTGTTTTCTTGCTTTTTATACTCCGTCACATGACTTAGGGAGCACTTGCTCTGGGTGTCTGATATGACTGTGGCAAGAAATGATACGAAAAGCAAAACATGCGTAGTGATAAAAAGTGAAATTACCCCCAAAAATAAATTGGCACGTCATTCATAGACCATTTGGTGACACCAGACTGAAATTTTAATCGAGATCAAATCAGAGATATCCCCCTTCAGCCCTCATGCTTGTCCTGTTTTGTTCTTCCTTTAATTACATATCCTCCATCTCTGTCTGTCAGTCCCTTGCTGTTCCCATGCATGCTCCAGAACCCTGACAGCAAAAGCAGCCCACAAATCGGACCTCTGAACCTCAGGAGAACATTTCTGTCAGTGCAGGAAAAAGATGAAAAGGGGGAAATGAGGAGGAAGGGGCAAGCTGCTCGGTGACCGCAGGCCTCGAGGCTATCAGCTTTTCATTAGCCAGTCAGTGAGTGAGTGAATGAGTGTGATCGGTGGAATGGTAAAATAGGAGAAGCCATGCTGGGCCACGTCGGCTATTAGGGTGATTTGGGGGCTCCCACTGACTCCTATTGTGTATTGTCTCCAAAGTGGCGAGGCTCAACAGTGAGCCTTTGTGTGGGACATTTAAATGCCTGTTAGCATGCTAATTATGGGATGTGTGTCTGTGTGTGTGTGTGTGTGTGTGTGTCCATCATCTTCTCGACCTTTCCATCCCTCCATCTCTCTCCTGGGATTTATACTCCTTTTCCCGTGTCACTTCTTTAACCATCTTTCCCCGAGGCACTAACACACCACTGATCTCTGTGTCTCACCCCTTTTCAAACTCCTTCCTTTTTGTTCCCAGTTCCTTCACTTCTGTCTTTATATCTAAATTTGTGTGCTCCCAGGGTCTAATTTTTTTTTTAAAATTAATCAGCTGCTTTTGATTCTGCCATGCTTGGATCCGCTTCGCTTTCACTCTCACATTTCAACATTAAGCCTCTCTCAGTGTCAGTGCAGGACATTATCCACAGATTTAGCTGTGGAAACCCCCATTTCAGACATGCCCCCTCATTCATTACGAACAATCCAATTCATCTGACATTCAGCCGTCTTTAGCCTGTATAGTTCATCGAGCTGTGTGCACCTCTGGATGATATCATTTATCCAGACATAAAGGCATTTGTTTATCCAACAGATCTGAGACTTCTACAGCAGGTACAAAGCAGCAATATTATTATTATTGTTATATTATTTCGACCATGGTTGAAGACAGAAAGTAACGGCAATGTTGTTTACATCTTATATGAGTAACAAATAAACACAAATGTGATCTCATGGTTAAACTCTCATGAGTAAAGCTAGACGAAAAACTCACTTTGTAAGACTGGTCTAATCTCAAAAACGACTTCATAGGTTATTCCTACAGGCAGCAAAATACAACCCATATTCCCCATTTTCAGTACAAAAGTATCAGTGTCAAAATGTACTTAAAGTATCAAAAGTAAGTAAGTAAGTAGTAAATCACATATTCCAAATATATTATTGGATTATTATTATTATTTTAAATTGATCATATTTTTTCATGTTAAATCTTAAACATGTAAAGTAACTAGTAACTGAAGCTGGCAGCTAAATGTAGTGGAGTAAAAAGTACAATTATTGCCCCTAAAATGTAGTGAAGTAGAAGTATAAAATGACAAGTACAAGTACCTCAAAATTGTACCTAAGTACAGTACTTGAGTAAATGTACTTAGTTACTTTCCACCACTGCCCCCTTACTACGTAAAAACAAAACCCCAGGGGGCAAAAACCCTTCTACAACTTGAAGTACAAACTCTGCATGTCTGGTCATCCAACCATCTTATTCAAACTGAATACATTACTTTTTAAATTTTAGAACACAAAATGAATGTTTCCATTGGCAAATTTTGCTTAATAGTCTCTTGTATGCTTTATATTAACAACAAGCACATTCCATCTCAGAGCAGTTAGCTAAAACTGTCCTTTATCTCTCATAGAGTAAGCATTTCATGTCGATGCAGATCCACATTCCAATCAATAAGTAAGTAATTGAATACTTTTGGCGTCCATGTAGGTTAGTATGTCGACCGAGCGAATCGAGCTGCTCTAATGTAACTTGATGTCGTTGAAATAGAATTATCTTAACTGATCAAGTGGAAATACAATTGAACAGACACAACACTGAACAGTGACAAGCGTCTCTCGCTGACCACGACAAGGGCGGCTTTGTTTGTTCGGCCTGATAACTTGAACCCTTACACTGATGTTATTTCTGATCTGGACGCTCTAGACTCAATGCGAGTAATAGGGTTACAGGTGGTGAAAATAAAAAATGTCCATCACTCAAGCTGACATAAATGACAACCGATGTAGCAGAGTAAAGTATTTCTATAGTATTATATATTGTATTTATGTACAGTATAAGTAGCCATAAAAAGTCATGCAATATGTATCTCAAAAGAGCATTCATTCACATAATAACTCTCCTCAGCTTCATTGCAATGGACTTGTCGAATCATACTTTTTCAATTTTAATGGCTATTTGTCAGGAACCTTTTGAATTTATGATGTCTATAAATTATCTTGTGGTGCTACACAAGGTGGTCTGTCACAAGCATTTCTTTGAACTGCTTTGATCAATAACTTTGTACACTCTTCTTTAACTCTCAGAACAGATGTGATTCTTTAATGTCTTTAACCTTGGGCAATAAAGTTTTTCGAATATTTAAGTGTTTTTTCTGGATTTAAAAAAAAATCCACAATATGCGTGATCTTTCCGTGTGTGATCGACTGGTGTTTTTGAGTGTGCACCTAAAGGCACTGCATAAACATATGACCGTTTGTTTGTGTGTGTCTGTGTGTGTGTGTGTGTTTGCTAGAGTATGCATCACATGTATCTAAATGCATTTCTTTTAGATTCAGATGCTCGTCTGCATGTATTTTTTATGTGTTTGTGAGCATGTGGACATCCATGTTTTCATTCATGTATGTACATCTGTGTGTGCGTGTGTGTGTGTGTGTGTGTGTGTGTGTGCGTGTGCGTGTGTGTGTGTGTGTGTGTGTGTGCGTGTGTATACGCTAGCAGCTGTGGGCCCTGTGTTTGAACTCTCGCTCACATGGGCAGAGTGAGGGAGGGCCGCAGGGTGAGAAGGCGATGGGAGAGGGGACTGATGTCCGACAAACTCGCCATCTCCCTCTCCCCTTTCATCTCCCTCTCCCAGCATCAAACAACGAACTCTTTCATTCAGGCATCTTTGCGGCCAGCCGCCCCCAGACCCTCGAGGCCCCCACCCGTTCACGCTGCTTAATTCAATGTTCCGAGAAAAACTCATGATTGGAAAGTGACTTTTTTTATCCTCCTCCTTTTCCATATCTCCTCCTAGGACGCATCACCCCTCTTCCTGTTCTGCCTCACTCTGTTTTTCCCTCTGACATCAAAACAGCTTCTGCCCTCTAAACACAAAGGAAGTAAAATCCCAGGTCAATCAAGTCTCCGACTTGGACAGTGACGGTGGAAGGCACTCCCAATTATCAGTCAAGGGTTTATACAATTAAGATGACAGAACATTGCATGCCTGGCATGAAAATTATGTTATAATACCCATTATAGTGATTCACTCTTTTTTAAAGGACCAGCATTCACTCATAATAATACAAGAAATAAGTTCCTCCAGTTCATTAAAGAGTGAAAAAAGGGCATGAATGACTCATCAGCTCTTCATTTGCACATACATAACATAACCAAACCATCTCAAAAGGATTTTTCTACTCGACTTATTGGTCTTGATGTTATGAACTTTCAGAATGAGTTTGGTAGGTTTTCAGAGCCTGGGCTGGGAATACTGTGACTCTCATCTGTGACAGCACCAGCAAACACGAGCAGTTTTTATACTTGTACTATAACTTTTTTATAGTTCTGAAAGCCCCCCTTTTACTGGGATCACAGTGCCAGATAAAGGAATTATCTTAGTTCTTAGAATGCAGTTGTGAGGGAACTTTTGTATACTGTATGTGACGGGGGTAGGTGGGATAGCAACGTAATTCTGACTTGTATTAGTATCAGGTCAACCGCTGGCTGGCTCACATCCCTCAGAGATCCTGTTGGTGGCACAAATGCAAAGAAGAACTTCTCAGTGGTCAATTCCAGGAGGAATGAGAGGGATCTGATCACTGACTACACCTCAACCTGACTGAGAGAAGCTGCTGCTAATTCATGTTAGCATTAACTGGAGCATTAACTGGGATGTTAGTTTTGGCAAAAAACAAAAACAAAATGTACATTACTTACCTCAGAAAACTAAGCAGCGACTACTTGGAGTGTCTGTTAGTCCAACCAAACGCTGAACAAGACATTATTACTGAACAAAACGTTCACATAAACTGTCATTAAGGGAAAATATAGTGTGAAAGGGTCCTTTATGAATTTATATATAACTTTATTGACAGGTTGCCGTGGATACGCATTGCTCTGCTTCTCTCCTGATGACGGCTCGCCTTGTTAGTGACCTGTCAATCAAAGGTAGCCACACCCCAAATCATGCGATTCTTTATCTTCTATTTTCTTCTAAATGGGGCCATTATTTGAACTATTAACATCAAATTGTCTTGAAGAAGATTTTTTACTAGCGATTGAGACTATAGTGTTGTCCTAAAAAAAAATTCTGAGGTTATAAATCAAGTGAGATGTTTTCTCATTTTGCAATGAAATGAATGGACAGAAATCTTTCTGCAGCCAAACTTAGCGCCCCTTGCTGGAATTTTCAGTAGAATGCAGCTTAAGGCACTTCCTGGTTTGCCTCCCTGCTCAGACCCGGAGGTTGCCGCCTGCTAGAAACATCGGGAATTCATTCACACACCGATGAACTGGGAGCAATATTTGGGTTCAGTATCTTGACATGTAGGCTGCCATGGCCAGTGATGAAAACACAACCTTCTGATCAGTTGGCGACCGATCTACATACTGAGCCACAGCTGCCATTATCAGCTGTGCTAACAACATTTACTAACAGTGCTAAAAACAGCAACACTGCTGACAAAGCTAACACCGTGCATATACACAGACACACACACACAGGCTATGTCCCAAAGTCAAGGAAGGATCAACGGCTGAATTTGAAGAATACTACGTCATCGACTGTCCCAATGTCCAGGATCCTCCAGAGGACAGATTTTCAGTTTACACTGGATATTTGTTATCACATAACTTACAAAACCTGTGTTCAAAGTCAAGCAAAACATATGCCCAAAGAAATGCCAGAATATTTAGCTAAAATATAATAAACGTCATCTGATACATTGCCAATTCAGCTAATTGATGTTATCTTAGGAGGCTATATAAGATATTAACAGGGCTTCAGGTTAATTCATATTTACGTGTCAGTCTGATGATGTACTATGTGCAAAGTATACGTAGCGATGCCATTCAGAAAGTTAAACATTTGTTTATTGTGTTATTAACAGGGACAGACAGTCTGCTTTCATCCGTTATTGTTATTTATAATTAACATCACAGAACACATTTCCATGGTGAGTTATACTCCACTGCTTTTATGAAACTAAGTAGCGGCTAAATTCAGCCAGGATCAATCAAATATTCAGGCTGAATCCACTTTGTGGCTTTTACTCGCTAAATTGTGGAGATTCAACCTTCAAGCATCTTCTTCCATTTCCACAAAAATGTGATAGAGTGCTGATGCTAAAACCACATCCTTGTTATGTACTGGTTTTTAAATAGCGGCGCTTAATTTAAGCAGGACTGTCCTATTACGCAATGATGCACACCTGCACACTCAGAAGCTGTTCCTGTTGTGTGTTACACCAGTTATAGGGGCCTCTGGCCTCTGGAGGACCCGACTGAGAAGGAATGGTCCTCCTTAGGAAAGATCTGTGACTTTGGGTCACAGCAATGAGATAACACTGCGTCTTCATCCCCCACCTCCTACTCTTTGCACTACACTGCACTTTGAACTTGATTTTATATTTATATTTTTTATGTCTATTGTCTATGTTACAAAACACTTTCTGCTGCTACACGTCTGTGCAATATAAATATTCTATTTCTACAGCTGTATGTTATATATTTATACTATATTTATCTTATATTCCAGAGTACAATCACTGTGAGCCAATGCAGCAGAATTTCGTTCAATGTGCACAACTGAATGACAATAAAGTCTGTCAAACAGGAAGTCTATGTCTATGTCTAAGTCTACATCTTTACATGGCAAATATTTGTTTACTGCTATATTAATCTTCTGAATGTCTACTACAGCACCTTTAATGTGATGTAGACAGAGTAACAATAGCTCCCAGGAAACATAACGGAGAGAAATACAAAGCATGTGAAGCAGTCACAGTCTCTACAAAGTACAGAATTTTTCTTCTTCTTCAAAACCACCCAGAATCAACACAGCAAATATAACAGGAACCATTACCTATTATTAAGCCATGGGTTGTCGATGGACAGCCGTGACTAAAGCTGCTAATTTGTTTTCTTTTTTTTGGGAAAGTTCTTCTAAGAAAAAAAAAAAAGATTTTTCCCTGAAAAGAGGGTAAATAGGCCGTTTATACTCATCTCCCACTTTACGATAAAGGCCAAAGCTAAAAATACTGCACTCTAATACAACAGCCCTGCAATAATAATCCCACTATGATCAAAGTTAGAACATTTTATATCTGTTGAGAGTGCTTTAGAGAGGTATTAATGCAACTTTATGGTCATTTTGGAGGTTTTACTTTGTGCTGGTGTTAAATTGTGTTGCATTATATTGAAAGGTATTTTATTTGTTTGCTCTTTTAATTCAAATGAGGGTAAACTTATTATCAGCTTCTTCTCAATATTATATGTGAGTGTGCTGTATGACAACAATCTCAAACAGTTATCTAAATACAATAAATCTGATCCAGGCAGTTCTTCTGCTATAGTTAGGGCCACGGGGCAATCGCACCGAGCACTGCACAGCAATAGCTGTAAGGACTGTTATACTGTGGATTTCTTCTTCTTCCTCTTCCGCAATTTCGTCCCACTACTAGTCCTACAACTTGAAGAGTTGCAGGACAAATTATACATCAAAACGTGCAGTTTGATCGGGATCGGTGTGCTATTACTTTTCTCTACAGAATATGAATTTTTCGCGACGTAAGTCGCGAAAAACTGCCCAAAATTTTGCATTGAAATGAATGGGACGACCGAAAAAAAAATGAGCGAAAAAGAACAATAATTGGAGATTTTTAAACGTCTACTTCTCCGGCATAATTTCACCTAGAGACTCCATTTAAACTTTAAACAGTAGACACAAGTCTTGTGTATCGGTGTATTGTGTATTAATCCATGTTTCGATAGGTCATATCGTTTTTTATCAATCCCTGTTCAATGACCATGATCATTTTTGGAGAAATTCTGAGATTATAATGGGTGTGTATTGCACGGAATGTTTGTGTCAGTGTGTGACAGCATCGTCAGAGTGTAGAGGGAGAGAAAAAATTGTCAAAAAATAAATTTGAAAACTGCGCTCCAGGCCGCAAATTCCACTCTACAGAAATAATTTATACATAGAAACGTAGGAAAATTTGTCTTCTCATTCACAATCCTCTGGTAAAGCTGTCAGAGTTATAGTTTTGGCGTACGACGCATAGATGCGCCACCAGCACGCACCAACAACCTCATTGGCTCCCATATTAAAAAACTCAGGAAGATTTCTGAAAAAGGGAGATGTAACAGCTTTTTTAGATCGCTCTAACGCTAAAAAGCTATTTTTTCATTTTTCTTAAAGAAAAACATATGTAGACATTCAGGAAGAACTTAGGACGCTCAAAGTGAAGTCGAATCAATGATAGGTATTATGGTTTTGCCAAAAATGCTTTCTGTTCGAGGCCAGAAATTCCAGTCTGTCCACCTCTGGCTGCTGTCGCTCTTCTGGAACATTCGAAAGGTGGTGGCAGTTAATTTTGTTGATTGCTTTGATCTGATTGCCTTTGATCTTTGATGTGATTACAGTTACAGATACATACACACACACAGTGGGCAGGAGATATAAACTCAGCACAGCCACAGGCATTCACACACACACACACACACATTTTGAGGTTAAAGGGCATAGTCTGAAATCTCTGAAGAATCTCATCATAGTGTACACACACCGGCAGTAGCCCCTGTGGCCCTTTCAGAATTTCCCAAGAGGAAATTTTCGAGTTAAATATTTATCCTCTGGTTGAAAGTAAACACAGTAATACCACGCTATAGATTTGCTACATTACAGCTACAAATCCTGCATTCATGACGTTGCAATCATTTGCATTGATATATGACAATTACTCATATTTTAGAAGCTGATTATGTTTCCTATGATTGTTCACAATAGTTATAGTTAAAGTTAAAATAGTTAAAAGCACAATATTTCCCTCTTAAATGTAGTAAAGAAGAAGAAATATAAAGAAGCAAAAAATTAGAGTAGCGAACAGTACTTGAGTAAATGTATTCAGTTACTTCTGAAATGTATATTTGTGTTCTCTGCGAGCAGAATGTCAAGCTAAATTTGATATTTAATGAGAATTTTGTTTTTTGTCCGGGGGGAAGAACAGTCTGTGAGAGAATCATTAAAATCGAACATTTTTAGAGAGGCACATCAATGCTGTGTGATGATGTCCCGAACAGCCACCAGCCAGACATGCAGCAGGGACATCGGAACAAAGGACGCCCTTGTTCCCAGCTGAATTCTTGAACATCATTTTCTGCATTTTCCTGCAAATGACTCAATCTCCACGTCCCTCGCCTCTCATTCCGCCCAATTATCATTTTTCAAGCATGTCCCCTTGTCCTACAGAGATGGGCTGTTTGGGAGTTTCCAAATCTCGCCATGAAATCTGCTTATATGTGTAGGGATGTGTGAGGGGCTTTACAAGCAAACACACACACACACACACACACACACACACACACACACACACACACACACACACACACACACACACACACACAAACAATCTAGCTGCATGGTAAATGAAGAGAGGTGGACGTAAAAGAATAATGTGACTGATTTTGCACCGAGGGAGACAGGAGACAGTTGTGAGGGATACAAGGCAGCATTGAGGACTCTCTTTCTCTTATTCTTCCTGAATCGTCCCCTTTTATTTCCTTTTGCCTCTTGTTGCCGTCACAGCTGCAGCAGGGCTCAGCTTTAAGGGCCAGTCTTGGTTGATGCAAAAGGCTGTGATACCAGTCTGTTTGTTAATGGCTGCTCAGTGCATCTGTGGCTACAGAATAAAAAAGTGATCAATGTTAACCTGAACTGATGGCTCCAAAGGTATAAGGCCACAAATCTGAGCAGCACTTTGTTCTATCATGGTGATTATGTTTATTGCTTGAACTTAATATAAGTAAGAGGAATTCAACCTTTCACTTAAGTAGAAGGGATGATAATCTTGTGTTATCTTATGAAAATCACTTGCCAAGAATCAATCATGTGTTTGAGAGCACCAGCCTGAGATTCTTGGAACCATGCTGCTTTTTAGCAAACCACTCTGTGTTTCCACAAGTTTTCAGTGGAGCCATTGTAATCAATGAATGTGGACGTAGTCATGCTGTATTGAAGACGACTGAAACTAGTGACTAGAGACCATAACCTCATTAGGAAAATGTTTACTGAGCTAATAAATCAAGTGCACAGTAGGGCCATTTTCTCATAGACTTCTATACAATCTGCAACCAGTGTAGTCGCCCCCTGCTGGCTATAAGAGTCAATGCAGGTTATCACTTGGATATTTCAATAAAGCCAAAAAGGTCAACCTAAACCAAAAGTCAGAAGATCACCAAAGTTGGTAGGATTAATCCTCTGCTGACTTTGTTTGACGATGCCTCTATCATACGTGCTCTACCAGGTGTGCCACCGGGACGCCCAGTCCTCTGGTGACTTTTAAGATATTTTTGTCTGGACCTAGCCTGGGTATACCCATACTGCCTTGCGCACTCGATTTCATGTCAAACCTGCAAAAAGTCTGGAATCTATGGCCGTTTCTTAGGCGTGTTATGACGCGTACTACTCGACAGACAGAAGCTCGTAGTTTTGTAGTTTTCTTACGGATCCAACATGGCTGCAGCAGATGTGAAGCTCTCTTTGGATCTAGCTGTAGACAGTGCTCTAGATAGTTTAGAGCCAAAGTTTATTTTAAAAGGAGAACAATGTTTGACTTTACACTCCCGTTTCACAGTGAAAAAGGATGTTTAGCCTTGCTTCCGACAGGATTTGGCAAAAGCCTAATCTACCAACTAGCCCCGCTACCGCTTGCTGCTGTAATGCCAGAGACCTGCAGCAGCTCGTCTATTGCCCATAAAATCAGTGGATGTGTGTGGCTGAATGACATGAGGGAATAAGGCGTAAAAATAAATAATCTTGCAGAAAGCAAGAACTGGAGAAGCAAAGCAGCAAGCAACACACACACACACACACACACACCAACACTGCCGGTAGACTGTGAGCAGCCAGAGTCAGAACATGCTGCAGAAAAATGTTGCAGAAGCAGAATTGAGCATTTTAGTCTCAAAGTAGAGATGGGCTAGTCTGGCTATGTAAACATCAGTCATGTTCATGCTCGATGCTTCCTCGAATTTCTGTCACTCTACATACGTCATCTGGTATAACTGATACTATTGGCTAAGAGCTACGTACAGACGCTTTTGATAGACATTCATAGCGCCCAATAAACGGCTCTGGGGGATCGCAAACAACGCCTCCTCTACGGAGAAATGAATAGCTCGTTGCCAGACTAGATCTCATTTGTGATATAGTCTGGCGTTAGCCAGGCTAGTCTGGACCAAAGTGGTGGAACGACTGACACAGCCATCTCTAGAGACACGTCACCAGAATAGTTCAAAACTACAAGGTGATAGATTTGCAGGTTGTAATTTCTTAAAAACAAACAAAAAAAACGTCTTGAAATTACCTCTCAGTGTACTTTTCCACTGACTTCATGCAATAAAGCACTTGAACTCTAATCACAGTATGATGAACAATACATGAGCACATAGTTATAGATACCAACTGCCATACTGAGTGAAACAGAAAAGCCAAGTTCTCAAAAACAAGTAGAAGTATGATTACAGTCAGAATACCAGCAGAGATCAGCCACAGGTAACTAAACTCTCCTTCTCTGTCTCACCTGGGACCCCTACCCCAATACTCCCGCCCCATCCAACCACCAGTGCCCTTCCCCACACAGCCCACCTCAGCCCCCATATATCAATTTCCTTTAGATGTTCCCCCTTACACAATTGAAGTAACTAGATTCTTTCCTTTGGCTAGCCAGTGGAGATACGGAGCAGAATGCACAATGGGCTATTCATTAAGGTACCAACACACACACACACACACACACACACACTCTGACGTTTCACCCCCATTCATCGACCAGCCCCAGTAAGCAGGACCGTCCATCACACACATATTTACACATACACGCATGCATGTGCAGCCATACGACACACACTTCATGCACACACACACTCACTATCTCACAAAACCATACAAAAGCCCATGCAAATCCATTCACATACACACATATAGCACACACAACATCCCACCTCACTCCCCAGCTGCAGTGAAAGCCCTTCCAAGTCCTTGCCAACCCCTCACACACACACACACACACACACACACACA
This sequence comes from Centropristis striata, assembly GCF_030273125.1. Classification (NCBI taxonomy): domain Eukaryota; kingdom Metazoa; phylum Chordata; class Actinopteri; order Perciformes; family Serranidae; genus Centropristis; species Centropristis striata. The sequence continues at coordinate 7,790,895 of NC_081529.1, read as the reverse complement.
CACACAGTTTCTACCCCTTTTCCTCGCTCGGACCAGTAAAAGACAAGGCGAACACAAAAGAATAGGAACTTTGGTGGTATGAGCACAAAGACAGGATTCACAGACGTTTAAGAGGGGGACCTATTTAAATGTAACACAGCTGCATGAATTTATTAAGACAGATGGACAGATCAGGAAGGTCTTGTGAAAGGCTGAATTATTTTTATTACCTATTGAAGATCCCTTGACATTTTATTGGGGACATAACTAATGTTTATCACTATTATGATATAATCTATATCACAGTAATTGCATTTTATTGTGGTAAGCTGCTTTTAAAATGGAGAGGTGGTCTGATGCTTAAAAAGAACAAGGAAGCTGGGTTCAAATGCCCTGAAGTGTTCTTCAACAAGACTCTAAATCCCTACCAGCTCTAGTTGTGTCATTCTATGGCTGACCCTGACCTTTGACCCACTGTGGGGTCAGAAAATAAATGGGAATCCATCAGTATCTTATCATTAATGCAATTATTCCAGAGGAACTCAAGTTTGAATGCTGCTTTTATTACAGACTATAAGACAGAGTTGATTACGTTTGTAATAACTTAATAACCGTAGCCAACCGGATCCTTCTGCAAGGTTGACTGATCCACTTCAACCAGCAAGTACGGACACACCTGCTGAGTCCTGCACAGGTGCATGCAGGGAGAGAGAGAGAGAGAGAGAGAGAGAGAGAGAGAGAGAGAGAGAGAGAGAGAGAGAGAGAGAGAGAGACAGAGAGAGAGACAGAGAGAGAGAGAAATGTGTCACATAGAGTGTGTTTGTGAGTAAGAGAGTGAACAGATTGCCAAGGTAGTGACTTATCAAACAAAAGGTAGCCCTGCCACAAAGAATGTCCTGGTTTGTCGTCTACTTTATTCTAAATGGGACTATAATTTATAAAAAAGGACATCATGCTGTATTTAAGAGGACCTGAAGCTAGGGATTGAAACTGTAAACTCTTTCAGAAAATGTTTACTGATGTAAGAAATCAAGTGAGAAGTAGGATAATTTTCTCATAGACTTCTATACAATTGGACTCATTTTTTCAACCAGTGAATTTGCCTCCTACTGTCCATTATAGGGAATGCAGGTTTATGGCACTTTGCTTTTACTTGACTTTTCAGAGCCAGAGTTGCCACTTGTTTAAAGCATCCTTCACAATCATATATGCAGATATTTTCTGAGTACCTCTGCTCAGACATTTGACAAAACCACAACCACATAACTCCCAGGTCAGATGAACAGATTCCTGCCTCTCGTGAGTCAGCAGGAATGTGTTTGTCTGAAACGGAAAACAGGCAACAAGCCAACCCATCTTGGTGTCCATGCTGAAGAATGCTTGGCTTCAAAACACACAATATAATGCATGTAAATTTAGATTCTACATTCCATACAGTGGAAATACTGATATATTTCTCTTCTTGAACATAAAACATCATATCAGCCACATTACTAGATGAAATAAACAAACAACTTTATATAGTTCAAAGGAAACATGCAATAAGTAGCTGACCATAAGGTGTTTAAACTAGTGTTAAATAAACATGTTTTGTAAAATCATGCAATTATGGCAGAATAGATACAGTGAAGATATTGGTATGAACCGCTCAGGAATGTATTGGTACCATGTCAAACCATGTCCTGATACATTTAGGAAGCGGTCTAAATTACACTCAAAAGGTAGGTTTTAGGATCGATTCCCCTATTTCAAACATGTACAGTATTATCTTTAATAATAATAGTAATTATTATTATTATTATTATTATTATTATAAAAATATAACAATTTATGATTTATCTGGCCAAAGCTTAGGCATAAATTTGGCTCTCATTCCACTGGCAATTTCCAGTTTGTTTTGTTTTTTGTTAAATTATAAAAAACGTGTACATTAATTGTTTGTGTTTTCCCCAACTTTAAATTTAAACTTAATTCAAACTGAAAGTGACATCACCTAGTAACAAAGATCAACCAATGGTGGGCATTTCAGTAGCAGTAAATGAGTTAGCTCACACAGTGTAAGGCTCCATATTTAATTATTTATTCATTTAATTGGTTTGTTGAGGAGTCTGTTAGCCCTGTAAACACTGTGTTTGGAGCCCATGGTAGTTGGCACAGAGACCAAATTGGGGTCCTTATCTTGAGAAGCATAAAATGTAATATTCAGTTGGGCTCATGGTCGGCCTCATAAAGTCAGACTGAGTGTGTGTGTACAGCTCTGATGAGGGTGGAGCCCCCTGGCCTGATGGTCACAGCACCGCATGGCCTGTTTCAGCCTTCTGCTTTGATGCTGCTGACCTTTAGCTGTCACCCCGTGTGCTCTGTGTGTCTTTGTGTACTTCACAACAAAGTGCATCATCTCTGTCACATGTCACGACAAGTTTGTACCATTTGTTTGTTTCTTTGTTTCTTTGTGTTGCTCCAAAAATATTTCCATGCATTATAATTATTGTCTCATTTCTCTCATGTAGCGATGTTTTTACTATGAAACAATAGCTTAACTGGTTGAAAGTGTACTGTGACGTTAAATCACTCATCTTGCACGAATCAAAGGAGGGCTGCTGTTTTGAGTTTTCCATATGTTCTGGTTGTTTTATTACTTTTACTTTTTTGTCTTTTTTTACAACATCATACTTAAAGTAAGCCAGGAATCTATCATCAGGAGGAAGTTACGCAATAAATAAATAAATAATTGACTGCTTATTATTTCTTAAAACTCTACCAAAAGGTTTCTTATAAGTTTTGTATGGTTTAGTTATTTTTTCAATTGTCTGAAATTGGTAAAGCTAATTAAGTGACCTGTTATTATAACTACTTAAGCTCAATTGTATGTTTTTTTATAATAATTAGCAAACTTTTTAAAAAGTATTTTCATAATGAATAAATTGTTTCCCTGTAATAAACAGGCCAAATAAAAAAAATAAAAAACAGGCCAAAAAAAAACTATTTGGATCACGAGAATTGGAGGCCTATTTGATAAAAAAAATATATAAATCAAATATTTTTTTAACACTATAAAAAGCACTGAGGTATTGCATGGCAGCAGCATTATAATACGTAACACATTGCACATGAATGTTTTATGTTCTAATCGTTTAATCTATCTCTCTTTACTTAATGAAATGTCTCTGTCTGAGCAAAGTCTGCAGACTGTCAGCTGTCATTATCCTGAAGGCATATTTCAGACACAGGTCAGCCTCTGTATGTATTCAGGACATTATTAACCGTGAATAAATGCTGTCTTTTCTTTTTTCAAGTAATAACTAATAAAACGTTTTTGAGAAAATAAATACATTTTTGAAGCGTTTTTTCACAATAAAAGTCGACCCTTATTTCATTAACCAGCACATTTTTCTCAAACATATAAACACGAATTACATATACTGACATTTTGTTGGTATAATTATCAGAAATGAATGTAGCAATGTATTTTTTGGGCCTGTTCATTTCCCTGAATTCCTCCTCACTTTCATTATTTGCGCACAAACACACACGCCAAAACAAGCACTCACGTCAAACCGAGGCCGGGCCGCAAATCCTCCAGGAGACAAATCCCCGGAGTGGCTTTCTGAAGATCCCCGGGTTTAAAGCTGCAGGAGCCGGACAGTCCCACCGCAGCTCCCCGGGGCTGAGTCTCCGCGCTCCTGGAGCATTTTTCTCTATATGTCAGAGTTTGTTGAGACGCGGACAAAGAGTGGCGGTAGAAGGGAAGACACAAGCTTTTTCTTTTCTTTTTTCATATGCACAAAACTGCTTTTTGTTCCCCACGTTTTTTTTTCATTTAAGAGGGAAGGGGGTGCTCGTTTTGATCACATGATTGCAATTCACCTGAGATAAAAACAAAGGACGCAAAGAAAAGAGGGGAAGGGAGGAATGAAACAGAGAGATACACTCATGGTTCCCTTATCACGGTGGACATTAATGGATAATGAAAAAAAAAGTGGTGATTTTTGGATTGGGTGCCAGTGCGTCGCATGGCGGAGATACAAGGGGTCATTGTTGTGAAGAACAGCGCTTGTGTTTGTGTCCGTGCGGCCCGTAGTGTCCCCCTCTCGTCTCTCCTTTCTGCTGTTTGGTTTGAAACGCGCGCTCGGAGGCTCTCAGTTAGATGCAATTATAACACTAACACATGGACATAAAGAGGCGTCACATAAACGTTTTAAGGGCCTGAATACACCTGCGCTGTGGTTGTGAATATATCACTTAAACATAATATAAAACTCAATACCTGAAGTCTACTTTACCGGACACATTAGACCCATTTAAGCTTCGTGCTGTTGTGATTTAATACATGCGCACTCATTTTGCATCCCAAATGTTTCTTTCTGCTTTAAAAAACGGATTTGGGTGGCTCAGGTAGAGCGCATAAGTCCCTTTGCGGTAAATCTCCCCGTCACTAACAAATAACGCATGAAAATGAAACATATATAGTCTTAAAAAAGTGTTTTTTTCCATGACAAACTGCCGATGCTGGTTAAGTCTCCTTGACTTGTAAATAGGCTAGTTAAAACAAACGATCAATTATCTGATTGTGTTTGGGGGCATTGCGGTGCGCAAAGGTGCGTCAAATCTGACAAACATTTTCTCACCGACTCCATCTTCCACTGCAGTCTCTGTGTGTTTGTGACCCACAGTTTGTACCAATCCTCAATGATCAGGCCTCTAATTAAACGTTTGGTTCTGTCAGTCAGTAACAAAATTATTGTTTTGCCTCCCAGCATGTTCTCAAATGTAAAATTAAACTGCGTCATCCATCATAATGTTTTTGTCAGCTGATCAACTGTCGACGGGACTACAAAGTCATGTTTAGGTATCGTACACAGTTTAAATAGAAATATTTTGACGCCAAAATAACACTTGTGTAATTTATCAGGTGTGTAAATAGACGAATAGACAGAATTTGTGTGACTAATTGACAGGCATGTAAAATAGCGCAGTAGCGCAGTGTGTGCACATTTTTAATTATGTTAACTTCTGTAGGCACAATTTACGCACCCTTATATCTGACTGCATTCAACCTCAAGTCAGAGAACGATAAAACTAAAATGTATTTTACTTATTAATTTCCTCTAAATTTCTGAAGAGAGAGAGAGAGAGAGAGAGAGAGAGAGAGAGAGAGAGAGAGAACTTTTCCTTCAGCCAACCAGAGCTCTCCTGGCCCGAATCCGTACTGCCCCTTTAAGACTCGTCCTCCCAAGTCTCTTTTTATTTTTTTCTCTCAGTCTCATACAAGGAGCTCTTTAAGCCCCGGTACCGACACACAGAGCAGGCATTCATACTCGGGCAGCGCGAGCGAGGGGGCTCGGGAGCGAGCGTCACTTTGGAAACTCGGGAACTCACGGATTCTCGTGCTAAACCGGCGACCTCCTTTTCTCATTACTGAAGTAAGGTGCTTAGCATTTCCAACTGTTTCCTCTCTGCTGCTGGTGGCTGCTCTGACTCTGCGATTTCATTATTTCTCTCCTTCGGGATCCGTAGAGAAGAACCCCGACTCATATAACCTTACAATCAAATAATCGTTAACTTTTCCGTGATAATTATTAACAACTCTTTGTCAGCTTGGACTGTTTGATATTATTTCAGCCGTTCAGGTCGCTGTGTAGAACAGTGGTGCTACTACATCTATTTCTGCAGCAAAAACAATGTTTTACGCATAATTTCTAACACTTTTTGTCATGGATTATTATCATAAACATAGTGATCTTTAATTATCTGTTTATTTTTATACGTTGTTGATTATAATTTGTTTGGACTGTCATTCTGGTCAGACTTTAAAATTAATGTATTTTCAATTAGACTTACTGAGAAGACAGAAGCCTGTTTTATATATGTATAAAAAAGTTTTTAGAAGTTACAAGAAGCTACAAACAACTATAAACGGATATTACTGACAATTATCCCTCGACATGGAGTGTAGATGGACATTTTTCAGTTTTATTTTTATTATTTTTCCTGTTTTCCTTGATTTTAGTGCACTTTGTTTAATTGCATCTTTCGCTGGCTTGTTCTTTATTTACTGTTGTTTTGGAGCTGTGTGGTCCAGATGACACTAGAAATTTGAGCTATTGTAAAACTAATTGAAAATACAAAACAAAAAAAAGTTTCCAAAACAAGCAAATTAAGGCCACCTCACTGGCAAGTCAAGCGGCGATAATGAGTTCACATAGCCGGAATTCATTACTCACAGCAAACGTGCTCAGCGATCTTAATTAACAACAAGCATGATTTGTAAGTGAAAATCAATATACATATTACATTTCCTCAGATAATTAATCAAATGACAAATGATAGGCATGCCCAGTGGACCGGCCACTGTCTGTTGAGTCCATTACTCGCTTGTTTATTCCTTATTCGATGGTACAGAAATAAAAGACTTTACTGGTGACGCAATTTAAGTATAACAAGTGATTTCTGAACTTTTGTTTCCTTCATAAGACTGACATTATAACAGGCGACACATGCGCAATGAGGCGCTTGGTGCCTTTTACGCACGATGTTTACGCATTGTGTCTGTGCAGCAGGGACCCGTTAGAGCCGTGATGACAGACCAGGTGGCAGGCGGATCTCATTCAGGCAGATGGTGAAGCTTTACACGCATCTTAGCAGGGAATGGATACGATCTGTGACATTCAGTCTTATGTTAATTAAAAAGCTAATGAAACTTTTATTGAGAGCCACATAATACTTAATCTAACCCCGGTTAATGGCCCTTTATAGTGTATATACTTTAAAATAGTGGTGGAACTTTTTCTCAAAAATAGAGGTGTGGTAACCCGAGTGTTAAGTGGGTATATCCCCCCACTTAACCCACACGTGAACACACAGACTGTTAAAGTGACAGGCTATTTCATAATGTCACTGGACGTGAGCGAGATGGCTAATTTTCCTGCAACACGATACCTGAGCAGAAAACAAACCAGCGGGCTGTTTGCTGGTTCACAGGAAGTTCGCTGATTTAGGACGTAAAGTTCGAGGCTGGGTGTTGATTTAATGGACAAAACAAGGACACATTTTCTGCCGCCGATAGACCAGCGCCTGTTTAACAAACAGACTGTGTCTGATTCACACACACACGGGGTTTATATTTCCAGCGCCAGGCCATGTTTATCCAAGAAGTGCAGAGTATAAATCCGAGGTCTGTGCTGCTGCGGCCTCATATCATTCCAACACTTTCTCTCCGGGGAGCTTGGAATAACTGCTAAACCTTAAACAGTATACAGCCATACAGGAGCTGCGCCTGTGCAAATAAACCTACATCCTTATTTTAGAGCTGGACTTTATGAGAAATCTTAACCTTTCTGATAATACCGATCATTAAATACCATTAGGAACACCAGTGAGGATATTTCAGCTCATTTTTGTATCTTACACAGATTTAAAAGAATATGAAATCTTTTACTTTTGTTCTCTATGAAAACGTCTCCAAAACTCACAACATTTAAATAGGTACGAATGATATACATCTGTACCGATAAATTATTTGCTGATCATTTGGAATGTATATTACGTATTATTCTAAAAATGAAATAATACTCAAGAAATTATATATGAATATGAAGCCAAATTTCTTTCAGTCCTACATGCGGCTTGTCAGCAGTATTGAGAATTTAAAACACTGACATATGTGATTTGACAGATCATTGTATGATATATTCTGATGTATTATATTGCTGTTGTATGTGATATTAAATCATCCATCTAAACTAAATGTTATTAACTTGTTTTTAAAATACAAAAATGTGAAATCAGTTATCGTATTGGTATCGGCTATGAGAGGCAGGTAGTTATATTGCTTGTATCGCTTTTAAAAAAGGACTATTTTATTGAGATATTAGTGTGGGACAACCTTTTTTAAGTCTTTTACATTTTGTCAAAAAATTGTGCACAATAAAGCCCAAACTTCCCCTGTAGCGAGGTCTTGACTTGGCTTTCATGTATTAAAAACACTAACAGATAACAGCACCTCAACCACATAATACAGTGAATCGGACTGCTATGCAGTTGTGTACCGGGATCACGGTACAAAAATTGACGATTATCACACTGTCTACATTTGCATATCTACAGTATATAAATGAATAAGACATTTACACATACTATTATGGAAGAGGATTGGGGCCAGGTAGGAGAAAAATATGAGGTTTTTTTTTTTCATATCGAGTTTGAGAATAAAGTTGAAATATGATTTTAAAATAAAGTCAAAATGGCGAGAATAAAGTCAACATTTTGTGTTCTGTAAAGTTTGAAAGATATTCACAGATTTGTTGTTCCTGTGTCAATACGTCATCAGAGGCACATCTATCTGAACAGGCAGTTACACAGGAGTGCAAGCTACACCCTGATTTTCATCATTGTCATAAAATGAGCAATAACCACCATATTTAAGGATGTAGTTGTACTAAAATCCCCCTACACAATGAGCTATTCTTGGTAGTAGGATACCACAACTGTTGTTTTGGGTTATTTTATATTAGTCTATTTTTAGACATATTGAGGAAAATCAGGTTGTAACTTGTAGTCTACTTTACCAATCTCAAAAAGTCGACTTTATTCTGGTCTTTTCGACTTTAATCTCAAAGTGCATAATTATTTTTTTCTTTCCTCTCATTATTTTTTTTCATCTATCTGGCCCTTATCCTCTTCCTTACAGTAAATTAAAAAATTTTAAGTTTCACTTTTCATAAAGCATTTGTTCAACCAAAATAAAACCTGTTTTCATTCCTTGAAGGGTCATTGTAACTGATAATAAATATAATGATTATGTAATACCGTGAAACCGTGATCCTTCCTAAGACGGTACGTGAAGATCTCATATGGATGCAAACCAGAGGCCTACAGGTGTTGGTAAATTTTTGGGGTACTGTGGCTCTGCCTTGTTGAACTGACGCATATCCTTCTGCTGTTTCAGGTCCCCCTTGTTGGATTTTAACCGCGGGTCAAACGGTGGAGAGCGTGAAGGGGAAGTGAGGAGGGAAAGGAGACCGGGTGAGTTTGGCGCAGACAGCTGTGCATTAGCAGGTAAACTGGGGTCCAAGGTGCGCACTGAGCCGCCTATGATACCAACAACACGGATGGAAAGAACTTTAATGTCGAACCCTCACAGAGTTTTGCAACGGAGGCTGAGAGTAGAGACAGACTGGCAGTTTATATTATAACTTGAAGGAGGCCAGAGGGACAGATCAGAAAGCCGTCAGCCGATACTCCGTGCGTCACTGTAGGGACAAACAGCAGCAGGGAGCCGACAGGTAGAGCCCAGCATTTAGGAACAGACCTTGCATCCTCTGCGCACCTGGAGCCTTGTGCGTGTAGGAAGATGTCCAGAGAGGAGCAGAGCCTGTCGGAGGTTGAGCTCAGTCCCGGGATGTCGGACGACAGCCGCTCCCTGTCACCGGGTCATTCCTCCGGTGCCACCGGCGGGGGGGACTCGCCTCTCCACGGGCAGCAGCAGCCGCAGCTGGCGGGTCTGGACGACTCGGCGGCGGGCTGCTCGTCCGTCAAATCCGACGATGAGGACGAACGCTTCCCCGCAGGGATCCGCGACGCGGTGAGCCAGGTGCTCAACTGCTACGACTGGACCCTCGTGCCCATGCCCGTGCGCGTGAACACCGGAAGCAAGAGCAAGCCGCACGTGAAGAGGCCCATGAACGCGTTCATGGTGTGGGCGCAGGCGGCGCGGAGGAAACTGGCAGACCAACACCCGCACCTGCACAACGCAGAGCTCAGCAAGACCCTGGGGAAGCTCTGGAGGTGAGGAGGCCACATCCTGATTGTCCGCACATACTCAAATCACTGTAATGTTCAAATGATGCTCATTAAAGCAAGGGTGTTGTTTTCACAGGGGGCCGCCGATTAGATACTATAAGCGAAAGAAGCAATAAACTTTGACTTGATTTTAACAAAGCAGCATACTAAGAAAAGTTCAGGATCAATAGACAGGGGCCAGGGTTAATTTCTAGGGTTGGGGTCAGGGGAAATACCTCCAGATTAGGACAGGGCAAAGGTCAGTGTCATGGTCAAGCCAGAGAGTTTCCATAATAAATGTAACTGGGTTAAGCAGTGTTGTTCTTTTCCACATTTTCCCAAATTATCAAAAACAAATTTTATAGAAATATCCCACTCAATCAGCTGATCTCTTGTACTCAAATCACCCCAAATGTTCTCTTCATTTTCCTTTGTTGTGTAAATAATCTCCCTTTCATTAATGTTACTTCAGGCCAATTTAAACAAGTACATTCACATAGATACTTGAAACAACAGTTTGTTAGGATTCTGTGTACTGTTTACAGTATGAAATTGCAGACACAGTTTCCTTTTTATGTTTTAACTATTTTATTATGCAATTCGTTCTTGTGACCAAAGACATTATTGAGACTTACTTTCATGAGAAAATGTAGCAAGACCTTATTCCCCAATATAAGATGATCTGTGGTATTATATTTTCTCCAAAATGTATTTGCTGTTATTAAGTTGTATATGAACGTGTTGTAGGAGACGTGGTTGTGCTAACACACTATCTCAGCTCACAGTATTTGTGTGTGTGTGTGTGTGTGTGTGTGTTTACTAAGTGTTCATACACTTTTCAATTATTGAACATGTAGCCGGAGTAAATGGCTCCTTCGTGAATCAGGACATGCTTTCACAGCATTTTAGATCATATTTAAAGGACAAGTCTTTAACCCTCAAATTTAAAAGGTATTGCAAGATTTTCCATGTCATTTGATTTTTTACATTTAAATCTGTTACTTCTGTCAAACCATCCATCCAATGTCTCTGTTCTCACACAGAACTGCACTGGCTATTTGCTGACTAGAAGGTCAGAAGGGTTGAATTCATTAACCTTGTTAGGAATGAACATTAATTCAATAAAAACTTGACCTTGGGGCTCAGGCATGATTGGTTAATTGGCCAAGAAACACGATGAACAGGGAGGCTGAGGAAGGTCAGGAGTTTCTCATGCCATTCCTGCCAGCAGTAGTAAGAAGGAGCTCAGTTTCATGTTTGCAGACAGGATGCATCTTTGGCCCGTATTACTTCATTACTGTCCAACAGTCAGAAGCCCCTGGCAGGCCTGATATTAGCTGCAGCTGTGCAGATGTAGTGAATGAGGTAAAATGTATTAATATGCACTGAAAATTGATCAAACTTATTGCTGGAAGTATGTTGCAGAGCTTATCACTTATCTGTGGAAGATCATTTTGACCCATATACTGTGTGTTGATATTCTTTTATGCCCTTTAATCCATATCTGTAAGTCTGAAGCCATAAAGAATCTAAAGTGCATCTTTTAGTAGATATACACACAATATTGTGGCCTAATTCTTACTGAGCGCTGAGACTTTTCATGTCTTCTTCATACCTTAAGCAACCCTATCTAACAACATTTTTTCTTTTTATCAAAGGCTTCTTAACGAGAGCGACAAGCGACCCTTCATTGAGGAGGCAGAGAGGCTCCGGAAGCAACACAAGAAAGACTATCCTGACTACAAATACCAGCCAAGACGCCGCAAAAGCGGAAAACCTGGTTCTGGGTCAGGAAGTGAGGCCGATGGCCATTCGGAGGGTGAGGTCAGCCACAGCCAATCCCACTACAAGGGCCTCCAACTGGATGTGGCCCTAAGTAGAGGAGCCGGGTCCCCTCTGGCAGATGGGCACCACCCTCATGCTGCAGGTGGGCTGCAGGCTCCCTGCTACTACTTTACTGATACCATCCCAGACATTACCATGTATCTTGGGTAATCTGATCACAAGTGGACAGCTTTAACTACGTCAGGTGACACCATCGCAATTAGAATGGGTCACCACATGCGTCCTGAGTGACCACTTGTGATTGGATCTGACTTTCTCTAAAAAAACATGTATATCATTTTCCTTTTGCAATGGCCAAATCTGTTGTTGTTTATCACCAGTGGGAGATAGCAATGCGCTATCTGTGCCTTGTTTGCCAGAAATTTAAAAAAGTAGATACAGACCTCGTCTATTCCTTGGCATGTTTCAAGTAAATCAAATTGCCCGAGAAATCAGACAGCATGTATTCTATGTACTCCATCTTGTTGTCCCCGTTTGTCCACTGTAATATGAAGCCATTGGTGCTCGATTGGGTGTGCTACACAGAGGACATCAGTTAATTTGACAGTCCTTTAATGTGGCCCAGGACACATTTACTTACACACTGCTAAAAGAATGGGGCCATATGTTGCCCAGACCACCTCTGCATGTGTTGTGAGTGATCAGATCTCAAGGCGTTGTCAGTGCATCTTGGGTGCATTCACACTTGTACTTGGATCTGGTATTGGACCAGCCAAGATGTAGGTTAAAGCCAGGTGTGAACAGGGCAACTGTAAAATAAGTCTGGGTACAACTGGACGGCTTGGCACACAGACAGATGATTAAGTTGCCCAATAAAACTACTGTAACTCCATGTTTCCTTCTGTCTCCACAGGTCAGAGTCACAGTCCTCCCACACCTCCCACCACTCCCAAGACTGAGCCTCAGTCTGGGAAGGCGGGGGATGGAAAGCGGGAGGGTGCTGGGAGTGGGGGCTCCCGTGGCGCAATGGGAGCCGAGGGAAGCTCAGGTGCTCCTGGATCTGGAAAACCTCACATCGACTTTGGTAATGTGGACATTGGTGAGATGAGCCATGAGGTGATGGCCAACATGGAGCCTTTTGATGTCAATGAGTTTGACCAGTACCTTCCCCCAAATGGACACCCGGGGGTTGGGCAGAGTGCTGGGGCAGGAGCGGCTGCAACAGCTTCTCCAGCCTCTCCGTACACCTATGGCATCTCCTCAGCTCTGGCAGTGGCCAGTGGACACTCAGCAGCCTGGCTCTCCAAGCAGCAGCAGCAGCAGCAGCAGCAGCCGCTGCAACATCAAGGCCCCCCTCTTGGCTCAGATCCCACCAAGGCCCAGATCAAGAGCGAGGCCGGGGGTGCCGGGGGTCACTTCTCAGAGGCAGCCTCAGTAGGTTCCCATGTCACCTACACCCCCCTCAGCCTGCCTCACTACAGTTCTGCCTTCCCCTCGCTGGCCTCTAGGGCTCAGTTTGCTGAATATGCTGACCACCAGGCCTCGGGGTCTTACTACGCCCATTCCGGCCAGGCCTCGGGGTTGTACTCTGCCTTCTCTTACATGGGGCCCTCCCAGAGGCCCCTGTACACTGCCATCACTGACCCAGCCAGCGTACCGCAGTCACACAGCCCCACCCACTGGGAACAGCCCATCTACACGACACTGTCGCGGCCATGACAGATAACGAGACCAGAGGGCACTGGTGCAGGTTCAGCCCCCATGTCAGACCCAAGAAGAATCGGCAACAACAGCATTGTCGGTGGTATCGGTGGTGCAAGTGGTCTGGGCTGGGGGGAGTGGGCAGGCACTGGGGGAGTCGGCAAGGGAGGCAGGAGGGAAGAAGCCCCATTCTGTCCTTGCCCAAATGCAGAAATGCTGTCACAGCCCAAGGATGAGCTTGGAGCATGGTGCTTTCAAGGGGTGGTTGATTATTTGGGGCGCTCCGTGTAGTAGTCAGAGAATGTATTACTTTGGTGGCATAAAGGAAGAACACCCAGCCACCATCGCAGAGTTCCAGGCTAGATTCTCAGCAGTCAAGCCTTGGTGCTCCAAACAGCAAAATTGGCAATGTTTATAAGTGGTAAAGGATCAAGTCCTTGTCAATTTGGTGACCCCATGTTTATCAGAGGAGGACCCATGCATTCTACCCCCTCTCCTACAAGGGGTCAGTGGCAACAGAGACCATGGTACACATTGAGAATTAGCAAGACTTCAGTCTGTATTATGAAGAGCTTGACTGAGATGGATTCAAAATCGTTCTATGTGAAATGGGGTTGTTTTGTGCCAGAGGAATGGAGTGCCAAACAATTTGGCTGTGGCCCATTCACTTCTCAGGCAAGACTGACCTTTTATCAAACGGATGTCAGTTTTGTAATGGTTTTGGAAATCCATTCAACAAATACTGAAATGATTCTGTTGGTTTCTGAGGCACATTTGTCCCTATTTAATTCAAATGATCATGCTGTTTTCACTTAAAATGCCTTTTGTACACTTAATGGATGTGCATGGAAGTTAAATGCCATAAAACTACAGTATGTTGAGGTTTTGTTTAGTGAATTGTATATTTAGTCAAAAACAATTTTCATGATGACTGACTATTATCAGGATAGTTTATACGATGTACTTGAAATTGCAAATGTATGATTATTGATGCATACAGATTTGAGATATTTGTAAAATGACCAAAGTTTTGAGACCAAAACTTATAGAAAAGAAACAGAAGTTTCTCCCAACTTGACACTCAAAACTACCTTTTGTAGCTAATTAGTTTTCTCTTCGCTGTCAACTTTTTTCCGGTGTGACTTATTGTAAGTGACTTAAAAGCATAACGGTGTCAAAAGCTACTTTTGCCTTTTTTCACAATGGCACTGATGAGTGTGAAGATTTTCATTAGTATTTGACGCATTCATGAAGAACATTCATGATAAAAGACAATTCTATTTATACTTGCATAATTCATTCATTCAATGTGTCATAGAATAGAATACATGATAGGAGCTTTTTCATTGTTTTAACAATTTACTGTATTAATACTGTTAAATGCTTTTTGCCATTATTATCTCCACTGAAAATCTGCACCACTGCCTTTTCTTTTCCTTTGTGTGTCAATCACAATGTGTATATAGAACAGTATTCAATGTGAAACGTCAAATCTAGTTGTGTAACTTAAAAAAAAAATACAGTAAGCATTTGTTGGGTGGTTTAAATATGGGAGATGCCAATACTGAGAAAACTGAGATTAAGCAAGTAAAGCTTCCAGGAGATTAAAAGTTTTAACACAGCCTAATATTTAATATGTTTAATAATACCTGCTACTCACACATGAAACAGAGAAGTATTTTATCTGAAATCATGTTTGTTTTCCTCATTTTTTAGACTAGTTAATCTTTTTCCATGTTGTTTCTTTCCTCTCTTTTAGTTTCTATAGTTCTGTTTCCACGTGTCGTTTCTGTTCATATCTCTGAAACAAAACTGTATTTTAAGTATCTTATTCTCCATCTGGTTAAGTAAAAAATTGCTTTGTTTTTATGTATATCACTCAAATATTCTTTATTACTACTGCACACAGATCTGAACCATAATATGCATGCAGCACTGCTTGTTTTAATTAATGGTCCAAGAGGCAAAATTCATATACATCCGTGTTGCTATGTGTGAAAATATGTAATGTTGCTATGAATTTTACATTTCTTTATTTATATTTGTTTTACGTTTGCGTGCGCTGTTCATTGTTTCTCTCCATTATGAGGACAACTTTTGACTGTTTCTGCCATTTTAGTATTTCATATTTCCATTCATGTATAACTGTTGCCAGCACAGCACGGCAACACGGCTTCGAAATAACAGCGGGAGCGAAAGCCTAAACATGTGATGATGACTAATGACCTTTTACGCTCACTTGAAATAAAGCTCTATTATTTCTGCTTTGATACGAGTGTGCCTCGTGGAACATTTTTACGATGGAACAAATAACAAATAACACATCTCACTCATCAACAAACTGTCCTCCCACATTATAAAAATGCTATGAAGTTGATAGAAACTAATAAACAAATCGTAACCGCATCTAGAGACTCAACTACTGCTCACATTCTCTGCATAATCTGTTCAGCTAATGGATAATTCACTTTGGCTGGCTGGGACTCAGCTACAGCACTCCACAACCATTAGCAGAGGTAAGGTGAACATGAGTGATGGGGCCTTGTACTGTATGTGCAGGCAGTGTATGAGACTGTGGGGACGGTGTGTTACATTACAACAGTAGCAGGACTGCAGTTTGTAGCTTTTTACTACAACAGTTTACTCCAGCTGAACTTGAACTAACCCAGCCCCACATGAGGGTATGATTGGTTATGCATGCCTATATGCATATCTCAAGTTTGTTATAGTGTGCATGTATGTGTGTTACTGTGTGTGTTGCGGGTTAAGCCTGACTCCTAATTCCCTCTCTTTAATCGGCTGTGTGATACTTTGGAAAGACAAAGAGGGCCATTGAAGGGGAGCTAGGGGAGGAGGGAAACAGGGCAATGAGGGAGCCTTACCCATAACTGCCTGGCCTGTAGCTTCACCGGGATACAAAGGGACTCTCATACTCTCTCTGCACATAGACCCTGCAACCCCCACTACCCAGCCTCCTTCCTCGCATCCCCCCACACTCACCCCATCCACTGAGAAAACTCTTTTCAGGTTGGAGCTGTAATGGGATTAAAACATTCCAAAAGTTAAGAGAGTAAACCAGGAATAACACGCAGATATAGTTATTTGATCGTTTTAGTGGTTTTTGAGCATGAAACTGTCAACGCAGGTGTCAGCCAGCAGCAGCAGAACCAGGAACGGAGAGTCAGTGGAGCCAGGTGCAGAGCAAGAATGGATCAAAAGCTCCAAAAGTTAGCAAGGTAGAACTAACGATTCTGCTCATTATCTATTCTTTACTTGCTCAATGAAATGTCAGAATAGAGAGAAAAATGTCCATCCCTGTTTCTCAAAGTCCAATGTGATGCTTTTTGTCTATGATTATGACTGAAATTACATTTTCTGCCATTTTATTTAATAATCAAAACAGTTGGCGACAAATTAACTAATTGATTAGTGGACTAATCGTAGCACCTCTAAGCAGTATAGGTTGTTGTTCATCTCAGTGATAAGATGGCAATCATGAGAATATATGGAACCGGAAACATGAAAATAAGCCTGAGATCTGCATTAAAATGCATGACGCAATTTAGAGAACAAGGCCAAACTGGTTTTAATCTGAAAAGGAAACTGCAGATTTTCAAAAGTGTCATTTGGGCAGGAAGCTTAGAGTGCTGGCAACATGGAGGAAAGCCAAACACAATTCTGCATATACAAACCTGATTCTAAGGAAGTTGGGATGCAGCGAAAACATAATAAAAAATAAAAAGCAGTGATTCCAACATACTTTGTGACCTACATACAGTTGAATGCACAACAAAGATATCTAGTGCTCAAACTAGGAAAGACTTCTTTTCTAAAGAGAGACATTCAATCTTAATTTGATGCATTCTGTTTGCATTTACATTTTACACTGCATCCCAACATTTTTGGTGTCATGGTTGAACTACACATTCATCAATGACACGTTTCCCTTCAAATGTAAAGCAGAATAGCAACAAAGTTGTAATCATGTAGTATCACTTGTTAGAAGGACATCCTGGAACAAAACACACAAGATACCCTTGACCCAATAATCTACAAATCCAGTACACAAATGCAAGGAACCATAAGCCCTTTAGTCCAGTGTAATCTAAGGGAATTGTCAGAGCATAAGTAAAAGATAAACAGCTTGAAAGAGACAGATTACACTTCAAGAAAGAACCAAAAAGTGTGTGACGGATGGACAGACCAGAGAAATAAAGGCATATAAGACAAGAAGACAATCAGAAGAAGAGGAATGTAGAGAGGGATGAACAAAAGAACAAGTGAGAAGATATTAGTCGCACCCTAAACTGGGTTGAAGACGACCTGATGGTGGCCTCACTGTGGTTGGTGCTGGTGAGTGTCACATGGGCTGCACCCTCCACCCCATGAAAGGAGCACAGCGACACCCTCAGGCACTTTCTCCTCCAATCAAAAGACTCACAGATTAAAGCAGTTTTTAAGAAACTCATAGCATGACTGTGGTTAGTTACACACAATTATAAATACCAGTACAAACTGGCTTCTCTCTGATGCCGATTATACAAACCTCTTGGCTTTACTTTACCACGGGAAACCTGGCTGCTCCATCAGTGTCTTGTTTTTTTATCAAGTACGATGTCCTTTCAGGCTTGTAATGCGTACTGTAGATTATATACACATGCTGAATATATAGTCCTTCCATTCATCTAGAGGCTAGGAGTAACATAGTGCAGCTTAGTCTACAATGAAGCAGCTACTCCTCACATGCTCACAAACTTTCAGCCCACTATCTTACTGCATGCACTGGTCCTCTTTCTGCCTGGGCAACAGCCTATTTTCAGTAAACAATACAGTGACTGTTTGGCTGCTATGTGCGTGTGCAAAATGTGTTTGCATGGGGGGGTGGGGGGGCACAGAGAGCATCATGATGATGACAAGACTTGTGCAGCAGCTGCAGGTGAAACATGCTTCACCTCTTTAAAGGCACAATAAGTCGGATTTGTCCATAGATGTTTGTGAACACAACATTCAGAATCGGTCTCTCTTCCCCGGCTCAAGATCTAATTAGCCAGTGAGTTTAGCGCTTGAATCTAGCCAGCTATTAACCCTCTAAAAACTTGGGCTATTATGTCCTTTAAAACATCTGTTAAAAATCTTTACCATGCCATGTTGGTATCAGTTTTTTCAGCGTTACCTCACCTATATGTCCTGATAATTCATTTTTAACTTTTGACTTTCTTACAAAATTTTGAACCCAAAAGAAACTAAGGAAATATAAAATCTGATCTTGAAAATTATATTTCAATACACAGAATTTTTAATGTTGCAAATATGAATACAGGTTGCATATATAACATATAACAGGAAAAATTAGGATAATATCTAGTTCTATATTTTATACTGAATATATTTGACATTATCTCCAGTTTTACTTGGAAGAATATCATTAAAAAAAAATCTGGCATGGAGTTTCAAGCCAGAACGTTAGAAGGAAGCTGATGGAAAGACTCAATGTTGCTTCATTTTTATGTCTTCACGTCATGAAGAAGTAACGTGCCAGTGCTTTCATGGACTCCAGAGCTATTTGTGTCCAGATAGGACATTTTTCAGCAGTTCCTGAGCTTTTGACTTAGAAGACATGTATTACATTACCAGCCAGGCCACGCCCAGAAACTACTTGGACACCGCAAAAGAAAATTCAAAATACAGGCAGAATGTCTCTGCAGATACAGACACCACAACACATCTGTAGTGAGTTGTAAATGATGATTGAGAGGGATTCTTTTTGTATTGGTTTTTATTTTTTGGTAAAATCCTCCTGCAGCTTTAAGACAACTCATCAATATTAAGCCAAATGACAATCTGTCAGGCGTCCATGCTCATAACAAAGGATAGGCTAAATAAATAATATGAGTATGAACATTTTTGAGAAGCTCATAAAGTTTATAATATGCATGATGGTAAATGTATATTTTTATGTATTATTTTGATAAGCCAAATTGTTCTTATTGCCCAAGTGCAGCATCTGCACATGCTGATACAGTAGGTGACGGTGAGCACCTTTAAAGTTGGTTTGCAGTTTACCAACAAACACACAGATATTTCAAAGCATTTCATTTGCATGGTGTATTCAATAGAATAAAATAATTTGAACATTTGAATCAGAACTGTTTGGTTTTGCTGTGTTAACAATATTTATGTCAGTTAGAGTTGGTCACGTCAGAGCTAAGGAATATTCATCCATCTGTGTGAACTACATGCTAGCCATCCCAATGATCAGATGTGCATAAACTGCAGATAATCAACTTAATATTTAAACACAAAAATTTGAAATTATTGGTAAATTGATGATATGAGAAGCAGGTAATTATTGTAAGATTAATAACTGAAACATGACAATGGACCATCGTAAATTGATATAAAACCATGTCTTGCAATGTATTTCATAAATCAAGTTGACATATTAAATACCTGTTCAGGAGGAAGATCAGTCTGGAATCCTTTCACTTCATCTGTTGAATGACCGACCAAGATTTCTGCCCGTGCTCCATCACTGTCTCGGTTCTTGGTCTTCAGTCAGATATTTTATTTATTTGTATCTCTGCTGCCCCATTATCAGCCATTACCACAAAATATAATGTTAAAAATAAAATTCTCTAAAAAAAAACCCCCAAAATAAAACAAAAACACTCTTCCTTACTACTCACTGCCAAACTTGCCTGTCAAAATGTGAACAAAGGCTCGTACGGTCTGCGTACCATAAATCTTTTTGTCTGATGTTGCAGAGAATTGAACCAACAGACCAACATTAAAATAACTATACACTGTAATAAATGATTCTGTAGTCATTTCATTTTACTTAATATATTTGATAAAATGTATTAAATATAAATGTATCCTTGATTTTGAGGCAGTTGTTTAAGTAACTTTAATATAAAAATGTTTGAGATGGAATCTACTTATTTAGATCACATTAAATATCATCTTTATGTGTATGTAATTCTAAATCAAGAGACTTTTGAATGAATCCAACACAAAATAATTAGTCCATTTTTAAATGACAGCCACTTCCTGTTAAGTTGTTATTAACTGAACTTGTAACGTAGTTAGATTTAATTAATAATATTGCGTGCAATCTGTTGCCTCAATTTTATTGAGTAGCTATTGTTTATCTTTTTTTACAGTGTACATAAATTACTAATCTTCTTGCTAATGGTCTTGTTTGCTTATGTAGGTCATATAAAGGCATGACTTCCAACTTGCTCTGGTTTAAGTAACTTACTGCATAATTATACGGTTAAATCTCTGTGACACAGACATTGACCCATACTACAACTTCAAATGAGGTTCATTGTGTTATGAGTGACACATGGTAATTTATACAAAAGAGTTTATTAATAACAATAAAAGAGTTCTTTCATACTAACCACCTCTCTCTTTCCAAACAACAAATGGAATAATTACAACACAGGAATATTTTGTAAAACAAAGTAAATGTTTGACTTAAGTTACATTTCCCCCTTGTGGCTCTAAATGAGACTGCAACTGTTAAAAAAAGAAGATTTTTGAACTTGAGATGTAACAAGTCTGATCACAGGATTATAACCCTGCAAGCAACACACTGTTTAGATTTTACTTCATCTTCTTGTGTCTGTTCAGTACATTTTATGTAGTTATATTTCCCCGACTCACAGAGTCACCTGATGTGATCGATGTTAGTGGATCAAACTGAAGCATGAACAGGTGGGTGATACTTCCATCAGCCTTCTGGGTTTGTGTCGCTGACTGACCTGATGCAATGGTGGGGCTGAACCAGCATATACTATTTTATCAGTGCAGACTGGGTGAGTGATTTAATCAGTAATGATGAGCTCGTCACAGCCCCAGTCCTCATAACTCCCATCTGGAAGGTACCTGCGGATGATGATGGGGATCTTTCTGCTCCTGTTGGAGAAGTTCAAGCAAAACTCACAGTGAGACATTGAGCAGCACAGAGAAGCTTTACATCAAAGATCACTCAAGATGCAGTTATATTATCTAATAAAGCATCAATGATCAGTTACAGTTACAGTATCACTTACTTCAGCTCTTTCATAGCTATTTGCAAGGGGTCTGTTTCTCCCTCCAGCTCAACCATGACTGGTGCACACATCCTGTTAGAAAATCAACACACAGACAGGTTCAGCAAATGCTGAATTTGTCAATATATTTGTGGCAGACCCTATTAAAAACGCCTATACCTGATAACGTTACCTCCAAACATCTAAACCCTCCTACAAGATATTTAGGATTGAGTAATGGTGCTAAAATGGTGCTGAAGACAAGAAGACACATCCACAGTCTTTTATAGGAACCACACATGTTTAGTCACACAAATCAACAGCATTGTGGCTAATAGGTTGCTATCCTCACACACAGCCCTCTCAGCTCCATGCCGTGGCCAAAATGCGGTGAACACAGAAAGCAACAGTGTAAAAGAGTGCGTCAACAGGGGTCAAAGGTCAGAGGCCAGATCTGAATTCAGGACACTGGACTCATGACATAAGGTTACAGTGTGTAGGTCAACATCTATCAAAAACACTCACGCTATCTGGAGAGCTCGGGTCCCGAGCACTCTGGCTCTCTCATATTTGGTCATGTAAGGTGTTGTGATCCTCTTCTGGTTGGCCTGCTGCCCCTCTCCTGCTGGAAGGATCTGCACGTTCTCCTGGTCCTCCTGCACACAAGTAAGCAGGTTTGGACTCAGTAAATATGCTCCAACTCATAGTTTCATAAAGAACAGCATTAACAGAAAGACGGTCTTGCTCGTCACCCATTATTACTCTCATCATCAGCATGGATCACAGTTGGGCTAGGACTGTTGCCATGACTGTTGTAATGGTTATGCATGATTCATCTCATCACTACTACTAATACTATGATCCTCAACAGGGATCATGGTTGGGTCCGGACTGTTGCTGCGATCCGGCTAGAAACCCACTATACCAGTATAAGTCAACCTTTGTATTCTTATTGCTACTGCTACAGACACTTCTGCTGTCATCTTATTTTCACTGCTACTATGACTGTTACCATTTTTTCTATTCCTTTTGTTCTATTGCTACTATTAATGTTATTTGATTGTTGTCATTGCTCATCCCCTTCTCTGTCTTTGTGTCCCCCCTATTTTACTCTGCTGATTTGTTCTGAATAAACAACATCTATTGCTCGTCTGTCCATCCTGGGAGGGGAATCCCTCCTCTGTTGCTCTCCCTGAGTTTTTTTTATTCTCCCCCTTAAACAGCTCCACCACCTGTGCACTGAACATTGCACCAGCACCCATACGTCCCCCTACACTACACTAACACTGTACTTCAGAGCTGCAACAACTATTCGATTAATCTTCCAAAAATCGATTATTGAATTAATCGTCAACAATTTTGATAATCGAATAATTGGTTTCAGCAGTTTTTTCAAGTCCAAATTCTCTGATTGCAGCTTCTTCAATGTGAATATTTCTGGTTTCTTTGTTCCTTTATGACAATAAACTAAATATCTCTTCGGTTTGTGGACAAAACAAGAGATTTGAGGACGTCATCTTGTGGTTTTGGAAACACTGATTGATATTTTTTAACATTTAATTGACCAAACATCTAATCGATTAATCGTTAAAATAATCGACAGATTAATCAAAAATGGAAATTATTAGTTGCAGCCCTACTGCACTTCAATCATGTCCTCGTGTCACTTTACCAGCTGCTGATATACTGTTTTGCTGCACCCTTGAATTTCGCTCCTGCTGCTGCTGCTATAGGTTGTGCAAATCTTGTCTTGTTTTAGTTTTATTTATTTAGGTACTGACATTACATTTTTTATAAATATTTTTAAATTTGTAACATTAACCGAGATCTAGGAAACTATATTTCATTCTTCCGTGCTGTGTTTGAATGACAGTAAAACTGTCTAAAGGTGTTTTTCCTTGTCCGCTGTGAGGGTCAAAGGACAGAGGGTCGGACCCTGTACGGCCTGTTAACTCTTTGAGGTCCCAAATCAATTTGTATTCTTCAATTGTAAAAATGTGTGGTTCATAAACAGCAGACACATTTCCTTTTAACATTTTAGTCAACTAAAATGTGCATCATAGCTCATGAAAGTGTACGGCCCAGCACCCTAACCTCTACATTTTCCCAAATTAAAGTCTAGTTTTGAGTTTCCCTAGCTTTTCTGAGATCTTTCTCAGGAGTCCAGCCACTTATTTGAACTTGGGTCCTCACTGCATTCTGACAAAATATTAATAACTGCTCATTGTGACCTATTAGTAATGTTGGTAGGCTAATTTAGACTTCAAATAAGGCTGTTTTGTCTTCATTGTAAGGCTCAAAACATTTGTGGCTCCATTCTGAGATTGCTTCGCTTATTTTGGTCATCAATTGCTCTTTTGTTAGTGAAGGTTTCCTACCACTGGGTTACACGAAAGCTAAATGCTTGTGAGAACACAAGAAACAATTATCATATAATATAATTAAACGTTGAACTTACATCTTCCACGTTCTCCAGGTCATCTAATCCTTCATCCTCCTCAGCATCATCAAAGTCTCCGTCGTCGAAGCTACAAATTTGACATGAAAAGAGTTACCACAAAGACCACAAATCCATGACAACTTTATTACCATATAACAGCTCGCTAGCAGCTACACGTTAGCTAGCTGTAATATTAACGTTCGCCCACGTTGTCTCCTGTTAGAAAGACACGCAGTTTGATTTCACATGTTAATGCTGTGTGTCGTCACTTACTTATCTTCGTTGTCGGACATTTTTTATTTTGACGCTCGTATATATGAAACCTTTATATTTAAAAATGTTCAGAGACACTTTTTGTTGTCAACAAGAATCCACATGAACGTTAGAAACCTTTAACTTCCGGCAGCTTGGTCCGTTGGTAAATATTCCGGGCCATTCGGAGGTACGTTTGTTTTTCGTTCCGCTTGTCCCGCTAAATTCGTGTTTACAAAAGTAAAAGCGAGCATTCTTTAGTCTTATGTGATAAAATAATTATTTTGTGTTATGAACTGTTGTTTAATGTGATTTTAAATCACCAGTATGCTGCAGGTCATTTCTCCATAACTTTAATAGCTAATTATTTTTATTTTATCTGGACTGCTAGGCTTGATCTTGCAGCTCTAGACTGCCCTACAAAGCCTAACTGCAGTAACTACGTTATTGGTCGAAATTGAGTTATAATTAAAAATGAACTCCTTGATGTCTGTTTTATCTTGCAACAAAGTTTTAGATTTCAATTTTGCTTTATTTCAGAGAAATAATTATATACAATTTGCAGGAACTACAAAATACAACTCAAAACCAAAGCAGACAGCAGTAATTGCACTTACAACAGTCTGCTTTGGATATATATACGAATTTAAACATAAAACCAAAGAAGACCGCATGAGGTGGTCTACTGTGATGCAGTGTAGCCTTGTATTTATTTTCATTGTGTTGAATAGTAAAGACAAGAATAATAGAAATGATACGTTTATTTGATAAGGAAATTATTATCTAAATAGTGATTTAGTAAAAAAAAGTGAGGTAAAATCATATTAAGACTAAAATATAACATTACTTTATCATATTAAGTCTAAAATACACAAATCTTTGAATAGAGTTGTTGAACATTTCTAAATACACTTACAACAAATTCCATTTGAAAATGTTTATTCACTGAAAACAAAATATAAAAGCTGTAAGAAGACAACAACATTGCAGTTACTGCACTCCGTTTTCGCTTTACTTTTAGATGACTTTACAGTAATGCAAAACCAGAGTGCAGTAACAACATTTTTGGGGTCAAGGGTCAAATGAATCATCATGATTTTTTAGCATAAAACTGAGTCATAAATGACTTACCTACTTATAACCCAAAAAAAGTTTTAAAAAACTTTAAAGCAGTTTTTCTCAGTTTTATCCTTTGCGTAGTTACTGCTAGTCAGAAACAAATCAAGACTCCCTTAAAAGCATGTCAATATTCAGTACTGAAAAATACTGACCTTTGAACCTAAATGATCTGCCTTAAATAAATAGTATTGAACAAAATTCTCAAAGCATGAATCATAATTTCACGTAATGGAAGTTTACATCTAGGATAGAGTAATTGCATTACTTATTTCAGCTTTTTGAGAATTTCCAAGCTCCTCTCTCCAGTGTTTTTCTAATCATAACATTGGTTAATGAGTTCTGGATATATGTTGTTTTTCATTAAACACTTCCAGACAAGTTGGTTTTAACTGACTGATATCTTGAGTTTGTTCAGCATGTTCAATAACTGATTTATTACAATGCTGCTTTAACATAAAATATACAATTATTCTGCATAGAAAAGACATAACTCTCCAAATACATATTTATTGCATACTTCAACTAATGCAAGTATTTAATAACATAAAAAATAATAACATAAATAGTGGTTGCATACAGGACATAGGGCAAGTAAAGAAACATGAAAGAGAAAATGTTCATTTATAACACAGCCTCATAAAATTCATAAACTGTTTCATAATTGTGACCATATTCTACTTTACCACCACATTTTTATTTGCCTGGACGTAAGAATTTCCGCAGTCATGATAGTGCTATGCATGATAGTCTTTGCTGCTCTCTGCTTTATGGTTCAGCCTCTTAAACATCTTTATGGACTTGAACTTTCCTTTTGACTTCTTAACCTCTTTAAATCCTTCTTTCTGGAGGTCTGAGGAGAGAAATTTTCAAGTGTGTTTTAAAGGAGAGACATGGACAGGAGAATACACACCACAGTCTGAAAAAGTTAAGGGGATTTTTTTAATATAAAAAAAAATCTTACTTTTGTTCTTCATCATGGACTCCAACAGCAGATCTTCTTCTCTTTCCCTAATCAGAAAAACACAGCTGCATTTGTACTTTTCAATATAAAAAATGTATGGATGTGAATGCCCCATGTGTTTTTATTTATTTATTTATTTCTGTGCACCTCTGCCTGTCCTGATCCAAGCTGCTGACGATCTGGTTCCTCTGTTCGATGATGGCGACCAGCTCATCCATCAGCTGCTGCTCTAGACCTCGATCCTCCTCACTCCAGTCGCTCTCTGAGTGTGAAGACGATGGCGTGCGACATTAAAAAAACAAGACAAAACGAAACACTGCCTATCTCTCCTTTGCACGACATCACATTCACCACATCCAGGAAACTGTACCCAGTGAGGTTTCAGGTTTCTGATTTATGATTAAGATATATGCTTATTTATCTTTGTCTTGTTTGATTAGAGCAGAGAAAAATAGTGTTTTGTCACAGCTATATTGTGAGTCAATTTGTTTTGCCAAGTGTGTCTGGAAGCCTGGTAGGGGTTCTCTGCCATTTTTGTTAACCCCTTTTCTCCTGTTTTTGCTTAGTTAGAAAGCTTAATATATATATCCTTTATTTAACAGGTAAAAGTCAAGTTGAGATTTAAAAACCTTTTTTTTCTTTTCTTTTTATGCTGCTTTCTTGACCTGGCCAAGAAAGCAGCATAAAAAGAGACAAGTTACAACATTCAAACACGGTTATCATAGCAATTAAATACAAATACAGCATCACAACAACACTGAAGGAGCCTTAGTAGAGACTTATAAGGAACAGTCACACAGACCAAGAGAAATTAATTATTTATCCTTTAGAGTCGATTTAAATTCACCGATTGTGATCAATTCAGACCATTCCAATTCTTTTTGCAGATTGTTCCATGATAAAGGGGCGTAACTAAAAGCTTTCTCACCTAATTCAGTTCTCACTCTTGGTACCAGCATCAGTACAATATTTTGCGAGTGTAGACCATGTTTAGCTTGGTTTCGACACATGTATGCACACAGGTAAGAGGGGAGCAGCCCAAGAATACATTTATAGATAAAAACTAACCAATGAGAGCCTGCAAACATACAAAGACGGCATTTTAGCCGTGGCATACAGAGTACAATGATGTGTACGATTTCCAAGCCAGTAATGAAACACAGAGCACAATGATAAACACAGTCCAACTTCTTAAGTCTCTGATTAGTTGCATTCATGAAAAGCAGATCACTGTAGTCCAGTAGAGGCAAAAAAGTTGCAGAAATCGAGTATTTCTTAGTATTGTCTGTTTTGTTTGGTAGATTTAGCTGAATCTTATTTTCCAGTTTGTGGTTGATCTTTGTTTGTTATTTTGGCCTAAGAGACCCTGATGATTTAGTTGCTCCCTTTTTTCTGTAGTGTTTGGTTGGTTTATCTCTGTATGTTAATAAATATGATCATTGTTAAACCTAGTGTCCCAGCAGCTATTTTCTGCCTAGTTTTGGATTTACTCATTGTACGTTACTTCCTGTGTCCCCTAGACATCAAACTAAGGTTGTAGCAACACATAAGAAATTTTAGAAAGAAACATTTTTGGTTTAAGGTATCATCACAGCTCTGTCATATGCATTTATCCACACACTCATATTTAGGTTGGTTATAATAATATATAATAATAATATTGCTGCACTAATGGCTCTTATTGCACTATACCTGGATTGTTCCCCTTTTTTCCTGTAAGTCGCTTTGGATAAAAGCTAAATGACTAAATGTAAATGTAAATGTAATATATATCTTATTTTAGATGGCAATGGTATTATTACAGCAGGTAGCCTACTCCTAGTTGTGAATCACTTTCCTTAATCATTCCAGAGTTTCCCACCAGCGTTTCCACTGTTGTTTTTTAGATAAATAATTGTTATTATGGTCATAAAAAGTGGAGAACACAGTTGCACACTGACCTGGTTTATTAAGGAGACATCTGAGCTCGTACTCCACATCTGCCTGTCGTTCCTCTAATTTGTGCTGCTTTGTTCTGAGAAAAGGCACAGCACAACGTTCAAGAAACCTCACATTACCACAACCATGTAACCTTTTCAATGCAGAGTAAGATGCACTTTCACAATCCCTGTCCTGGTCTAGTGTACTTACAGATAAACCAGCTCTGTTTCTCTGCACACCAGAACATGTCTCTCATGGACCAGAGAGAACCACTCCATCAGCATTTGCTCCTCCTCGACATCTAGAACAAAAAGAACGACCCATAAACATCCCTATTACAGGGTTTGTATTCATGCACACGACATTCACAAGAACCAGCAGGAAACATTTGGTTAACCATTCTTTTCGTCTCTGAGATTCCCCTCCAGTTCCACTCCTCTTTGTTCCAGTGCCTCCAGTTGTTTGTCCAGTTCCCTGATCTCCACCTGCAGGTCTTCTTTGGACACATTCTGGTCCGTCTGCACCTGACAAGCAACATCAAAAACTCACTCACACAAAAATACTATGCAGAACTTCTGCAAAACCAAGCAGGAAGTTACACCAGAATAATCCATCCCGAATGACAAACCCTTGTGATAAAGCTGAAACAATCAGTGTTTAAAATGATCAATTTAATAACACATCCTTTTATTAGGATTGAAGATGATGATGTGGAGGCAAACCTAAACTTTTTGGGAGCAACGTGTCAGTATATGTAATTTAATCACAAATAAAATCCATGTGGCCTACAAGGGAATATTTATGCATATGGCATCAATTTAGCTATTTTCCTAGTTTCCACAAAAGTTATTGCTGCTGTATTATGGAGCTCTGCAGTGTCAAAATCAAATCCAAAAATCAAAATGTAGTGCCAATCATTGACATATCCCAGACTCCCGGAGAAAACCCAGAAAAAACAAATAATACATTTTTATTGCAGTTTTTGGAGTTGGACATGTTTGTCCTCTAAACACAAAAGAGGTTATTTTTATTGTTTGTTCCTTCTGAGCTCTAGATCTTTCCATCGTACCTTCCTCTTGATGAGTGGGAAGCCGTGTCCGGGGGCAGGGGCCCGTGTTGATGGCAGGTCCTGAAAGGTCTTTGACTTGGACATCGCAGGTTTTCGATCAAAAGGATTCTCCTTGCAGGCCAGCTATGGAAAGAAAATGGAACTTTTTAGGTGAACTATATGTGTTTGTCTTGAAAAGTCTGTGACTGAAGAAGAAAACATTTAGATTTCATTATTAACAGCGAGACTCTATCTGTCCTCATACCTTGCTTTGACTGGAGAACTGATCAGATTTATTTTCCTCTGTTGAGTCAAAACGCAAAAGGGAACTCTGACAGTGTGCAGATGTGATGGCCGGCACAGACACACTCCTGGATAGAATGTGACTCTGCGACGCTTCAGCCACATGTGGTTTTGGACCTTTTGTGGGTTCAGTTTCATCCAAATCTGACAGACCCAGTTGACTAGTATCTCCAGCTGGTTCACTTGAAGCTCCCACATTACTATCAGTATTTTCAGCGCCACTTGAACAAACCGTGCCAGGTGTAGCGGCCTTTTCCTTCGTGTCCTCGTCCTCGTCCTCTCCAAATGGATTGGGAGGAGGAGGCACTGTGGGTCTCTTACACGGCCTCCGCAGTTTTGAAACAGACTTGGATCGAGGCGTGGGTACTGGTGCTGGAGCTGGGGGCAGCTGGGTCCAGGGCCCGGGGTGGACGATGGTCATCCATGGATGGTTGGTTTGTATTTTAGGACTACCCCGGGCCGGGCTGGTGCTACGAGGGGAAAGACAAAAGGTGCTTTAAGAGATGAAGTCACTTTATTATTATTATTATTATTATTATTAGGGCCACGGGGCAATCGCACCGAGCACTGGTACCATGCAGCAATAGCTGTAGGGACCAGTGCTCGGGGCGTGATCCTTGATGTGATTACAGTTACAGATACACACACACACACACACACACACACACATTTTGAGGTTAAAGGGCATAGTTTGAAATCTCATCATAGTGTACACACACCGGCAGTAGCCCCCGTGGCCCTTTCAGAATTTCCCCAGAGGAAATTTTCTAGTTATTATTATTATTGTGGTACGTGTTAGAATAATCTGTTATTCCGTCTCTTATTCTGTCTCTGTGTGACGAACATCACTATCCATGCATGCGTAATTCACTATATGTGTGTGTGTGACCTCTCTGTGCATGCAATATGCTTTGATACAATGATCATGTGCTACTATGGTTTTTAAACTATGATTAAACTAAATACATTTACTGCATCTACTTAAACTTCCTTTTAAGATTAAGAGATTAAGATTAAGATTATTTACTTTGTTAATCCCACAATGGGGAAATTCAACCTCTGCATTTAACCCATCCTTTTTTACACACAAGTGAACACACCATGCATGGAGCATTTAGAGTAAGATTCTATAATCACAAAAAGATATATTTTATGTTTTATTGTTTTGTTGCCAAATCTGTGTCCAATAATATCTCTGCAAGTCCTATCAAGGCAGGAGTTTATGTTTTGAAAGTTTTGTTAACAGGTCAGGTCACAGACATGATGAGCAGAAAGATAACCATCTTCTCTGCTTGGCGACATGACATGTCCATGTATGCAATAAACTGACAAATCAACGGATTAAAAGGAGGCACTTCTGGAGAGATCTACCTACATTCTTATTAAACCTCGGTTAGGTTATAAAAAGGGTTTGAGGGAAAGTAGACGGGTTCGGCCTTCATGAACTGACCAGCCTAAAGTCATGTCAGGGACGTGTAGATTGAACCCAGAGACTCTGTAACTACACATTTCTTGACGTATTGTAATAAAATGAAGTTAAACTGAGAACTGGGACGTCTCCTGCTCATCATCCCCATCAAACGATCGGCGCAGAGAAATAGATGAGGATTTACTGTTGGAGTCAGATAATTTCATTTTAAAGGTTTCCTCAATGCATTTCTCAACATACGTCTCAATATTTTTATAAAGAACCCTGCATCTGATGCTAAAAGGGTCTATTATGCCCATTTCAGGTTCATACTTTTATTATTGGTTTCAACTAGTACATGTTTAAATGCTTGAAGGTAAAAAAATAAGTTTATTGTTTTGGCTCCTGTCTTCATAAACCTCCCTTCCCAAAAAGCCCTCTCTGCTCTGTGTTTTAGGGTCTACATCTGCATTTCTTTGCATCTCTGCACCATCATTGCAGCTGGGGAATGACTGTAACAGCACTAGTGGCACTTTCTACCTATATATAAAACATCTAAAGGCTGAGGATGGCTGAGGTCAAACCAAACCTGCACACACTTGCAGGCTCTTTATAAGTCCTAAAACTTGACTTAACATGTGTTTTTATGTATCTATTTTTCTATGTTTTTATATGAACTTTGGACATATTGATGTATATGGTTATTTGGTTATTTTGGCTATATTCTGGTGTGTTCTGCTGTGACATTCTGCTCTTGTACTGGAAATGTTCATTAACATGCACTGTCTCTTCCAAATAAACAATAAAAAAATAAATATAGCTTATATGTGACATCACAACCACGCAGAAGTCCTGACTGCTTGTTTAAAGGCACAGTCTCTGAATACATGTTATGTGCATTTCTCTGTGGATTGAGTGTTTTTATACTTTCACAGTATTTAGACAGCAGCTAGGCCTGCTTTATAATCTAAAAAAAGCCCCATTAAAATCTAACTTTTTACAATATGGGACCTTAAAAATGTTGCAAACATTTGAATAATGTATATTCCCCTTTTGATTAAAAAGATTAAAGATTAAAATGTATACATATATATAAACAACGATTCTAATTATTGTCAATATTTAATAAATTCAAATATGTAAGTTACAAAGGTTTACTGAGTAAATCAAGAGGAATACAGACTCTTTCTGAACACTCACATGTGAGATGAGTTGGGTGAACCTTTATGTTGGCCTGTGCAGAGAAACAAGAGAAAAGAAAACAAAGAGAGAGAAAAATAAAAATGTCTTTCCTTATCTTTTTGCTCCGTTGTGAAGGAAAAGAGTACATCAGCATACATACATGCATGGAGTAATTCAGAGAAAAGCTGAGCAGCTATACTGCCCTACAAAGTCTAACTGCAGTAACTACGCAAAGGGTAAAACTGAGAAAAATAGTTTAAAGTTTTTTAATGTGTTTTAACTGGCCAGCCAAATGTGTTATAGGTAGGTAAGTGATATTACACTTATTTCCGTTTCATGTATTGGTGATGTAATTATTATGCTCAAAAATCGTGATGATTTATTTGACCTTTGACCCCAAAAACGACTGCACTCTGGTGTACACGGTGCTCACTTTGCTACAATGTTGTTGTCTTCTTTTATATTTGATTTTCAGTAAATAAACATTTTCAAATTTATTTCGTTATAAGAGTATTTAAAAGTGTTTAACAACTCTATTCAAAGATTTGCATATTTTAGGCTTAATATTATAAAGAAATGTTATATTTTAGTCTTAATATAATTGTATCTCACTTTTTAACGAAATCACTATCTAGTTAATACTTTCCCTTTCAAATAAACTTATTATTTCTATTATTTTTATGTTTAAATTAGTATATATATCCAAAGCAGACTGTGGTAAGTGCGATTACTGCTTGGTTTCGAGTTGGATTTTGTGTTTTTTATATAATTATTTCTCTGAAATAAAGCAAAATTCAAACTTAAATCTTTAAGTTACTGCAGTTAGGCTTAGTAGGGCAGTATAGTGAAATAATGTAGCACCTACTACCTGCAGCAGGGGAGCTGTTGGTGCCTGAGGCAGTTCTGGTCCTGGGTGCAGGAACAGGCGCTCCAGAAGAGTCCAACATTCGCCTGGGTGCTGGAACGGGACGACCACTTCCTTCTGTCACTTGTGCACACGGTGAAGAAAGCTCACGGCTTTCTTGAGTCTTTGCCACTTCCTGCTGTTTCTTGCTTTCTGCCAAGATGGATGCGTGTTCTGCTTCTCCAGCCCCTTCGAGGCTCGTGTCTGGAGGAGGTTGAGGAGGCGCTGGCTTTGTTGCGTTGCCCTTTAGGCCAACAGTTGCGTCTCTGTTTTCTCTGTGGTTCAGCTCTCTGATTCTCTCCTGCCTTCCCTTCCCCTCTGACTGCGGTGTTGTACAAACCAGTCTGTCCTGTGACTCTGTTGTCTTAGTGTAATGAGGGACGCTGCTGATAGCCGACCCGCCCAGAGAAAAGTAACCTGGCTGAAAGTGACTCTCAGTGGATCTACTCTGCTGACTGAGGTCAACATGAGAACTTTTACTGTCTGTAATGTGGTGAATGCAGATCAAGGAGCCATCATCTCCTCCCTGTGTGTATGACCCCGGTAAAAGAGTGCTGCGGCACACTGTGCATCTGGAAGAGAAACAATGAAATGTGTTGTTGTGAATATTAAGGGAAAGAAAGGATAAACCTGCACTGACGTTTCAATAACTCATATCTATATAGAGGCACAGCAATTTATCCGTCAGATGATTTTATTGGCTGGTATTTGCATATTACTCACAAATCGGGTCTATTGGTTTGGTATATTGGTTTTTTTGATATGCGGCAATATGGAAACCGTTATTACAGAACATATAATGCAGGAAATGATGCTGGGGTGATTCAGCAATGGCGTCATATCGCTATTTATTTTATTCAAATTTTATTTATTCTTTATTTAAATGGTCAGCAATTGACTAATACTGAACATGCATTGATGTTTATTTGGCTTTTTTAAAATTTATTTTTTATTGTAATGGTCAGCAATTGACTGATAATGAGCATAAACTGATGTTTTTTTTATCAATTTATTTTACTTTTTATTATATTTTATGGTCAGCGATTGACTGATAGAACTGAAGAAACAGAATTACTTAACTTTTGTTTTTATATTTGTCGTAATGGTCAGTAAATGACTGATAATGAACAAAAAATACTATTTTACTATATATATAAATTCTTTAATAAAATGTTCCACAATTGACTGATATTAAACATACACTAGTTATGTTTATTAGGCTATATCTATGTTTTTCTTTATTTTCTCTGTGTTCATTTATAGGATTAAATGAATACACTGTAATGTGTATATTTTTTTAAATATTCTTAAATAAAGTTATTTGTTTATGAAAACCCTTGCATAGCCATATCAATGTAAAATCAGTAAACAATCTACATAGAAAAGGTTGACTTCATTCCAGCTCAAATTTTCATTATATCAACTGTCATATCAGTAATTGGTCATTTTTCCCCTCTAGAATTAGTATCGTCTCAAAAATACCATACCAGTCAGGCTCCGTTCTCATGTTTTCTCATTCTAAAGTCCTCTGACGATTTAAAACGAAACAAAAAACAAACAAACCCAGTTCTCTTCTGCTGTATAGCTGTGCACAGATATAGATTCCTTCAGCTATAATCATGTGTGAGCAGCGACGCCCAGTATGAGCACTCTGGTCACTTGAAACACATCTGAAACGCATTCTTGTGTGTGAAGTGCAGCCTGTCTCCACCAGCTCTACACAGACTGAACGAGTCTGGATCCAAACAGAAGCAAAGAAAGGCTGCTGTTACCTGGTAAACTGTGCTGTTACCTGAAACAGCTGCGGTGGTAGACCTTCCCGTCAATCAAACGTCTCTGTATGAGGTGGACAGGCATAAAACACGAAACACACACTGTCCGTGGCCTTCTGCTGGATGAACGATCTTCTCTGCTGGTTTCCGGCTCAGTCGGGCTCTGGAAAGAGAAGAGAAACCAGTAACTGAGACTGAGAACACAGGTGTGTTCACACTGGGAATATATGTGCATTAAAATTACCTTCAGGGGCTTCAGACCATCAGGAGTTTTACTCTTCGAGAGGTTGTTTAAGGAAGTGACATGTGATGACCTCAAACTGGGGAGACCTGTTGTAAAGTCAAGAGAAGGAAAGCAAAGAGAGAACAGTTTGGCAAATGTGATCTTTAAGATTAAAAAGCTGAAGATGTTCTGCTCTTATTCCTCTGGAGAAGTTGACTCATGACCTTAATCACAAATCGTTCTAAAAAAGTTCTGGAGGATCTGGGAACCATTGCGTTCCTTTTTACAGAAGTTATAACTCTTCATCTGTCCCTGGAAGATGAGGCCCTTTCATTTATTTTATGTATGTGCTCTTCGTTTACCTGTCTCCTGTCATCTTTTTATTTACTTACCTATTTTATGTATAAATAGAAATATATAGTGCAACGCTCACTTAGTTCATGGTGGGACGTCTTTTGTTTTGTTTTGTGCTTTGTTGTCTGAATTGTTTTTGTTTTTGTTTTCTAACGTTTGTGCTTGAAAAAATGAAAAAACAATAAAAAGAGTATTAAAAAAAGAGCTGAAATTGAAGTATGGAATGTTATTTCATTCAATAATAAATACATACATCAATAGGTCTATGAAATAGATCCTGAAATGTATTAGGCAATAAATATATAAATATGTATAAACATATATATTATCAGTTTAACAAATAATAACAATGTAACGGATGGCTATAAAAGGAGCTGTTTATAGCTTTTTATATATCTCATACTTGTTTTATGGTATTTATAACTTGGTTGGTTTCTATTAATATCCCATTTTAAAAAAACCCTCTTTAGGATATTATTATTTTATTGTTGTTGCTCCTTTTGTCTCCTGTTTTTGATACCTATGTTATTAAATAGTTTATTATCAGCAGTAGTAGTATAAATCAATCAATGTGAATTTATTAAATAAAAGTCCTTTGTAAATGTTTAAATAAATATTTTAATATTTATTAATTTATTTAACCATTTTGACGCACTTATGTATTTTTATTTACAGTTATTAATATATTTATATTCTCTTTCACATCCAGTCGTATTTATTTATGTATTTATTATATTCATATATATATAAAACAATACAAAATATATATAATATATTATGTCTTTCAATAATCATGTATCTTGTTAAAAATGCTCAATCAAGACAATATTTCTCCACTTGCTGATTATCTGCATGCAGCTCTGAATAAAAGCATCTGACAAAGAGCTGTGAAACAGAAAGAGACATTATACTCAGCACACCATAAGACTTCCTGTTGAAGAAGTGGTAGTACTGGGACAGATAGGTGATGACGCTCAGACAGTCAGGAACCTTGGTAGAAACCAAGTCCTTTGGGTCCAGTAATGCAGGGATGCCCAGCTTCCTCTCTGCAATCTCAAAAGCCTACAGGAAACCATGAAAGAGAAACAGAGAATGAAGGTAGACGAGTGTAAAAAAAATAGGAGTTGACTTCTTCTTTTTGTTTGTTTACAGTCTTGAGAGAGACAGACATAGACAGAGACAGATAGAAATGACTCACCAGTTTGTTATTTTGAAACACATTATCTTTGGAGAGGGAGCTGAAATCTCTGGAGCAAAGTGAAGAAAATAGATTAGCTGATGATGAAAAGACAAAATCACAAACAAACAACAGTAGTTGATCAATCAGAGACTCCAGGGACATAGAGTAAAGAGCTGCACACGCAAAACACAGTGGAAGTTCAGATATTTAATTTGATCATTCTAGTTCAATCACTGTTTGTTAGAGGTAAAACAAACCGACTAATCCCATTAAACTGGACAAGAAAAGGTTAAACAGAGGGACAGAGACAGATTAAGCAGATTAGACACAGTGTGCAGGTCTTCTCCAGATTAGACAGCACATCAGTCAATCTGGTGCAGCCCCACAAAGAGGACAAATACATCCTGGACAGGACCCCCACAATGTGTTTACAATGTTAGAAAAGTCATAATATGGGATGAATGCACTTGAAATGCTATGAAACTACAAGTCTACTTACATCAAGTCAGGTCGGTGTTTGTGGATGATGGCACAAAAAGCAAGTCCATCCCTGAATGAGGTTGACATGTTTTTTATTTCCACATTGGGATAATTGGCGCATGTGATGCAGCACCACTCCTGCACAGTCTTCTGTGATGCCATTTCTTGTGTGAGATTTGACATGTGGGCCGGATGATCATGGCACTTCACAAGTTAGAGATCAGATGAAGCTGGGCAGGTTTGGCTTTGAGAGGAAACAGGAAACGAGCACCTACTACCCATGCAAGCTACTTCTTATGCAGAAAACCTGCGGACAGACCTGCGCATCGAGTCGGTGGAGCAGCAGGAAGGAAGTTAGAACCTATTTCTATCATATTTCTCCTCTCGTACGTTGTCAAATACAAACGGAGCGACTTCACCTTGCTTCAGTTTCCAGCCACAACTAACGGCTTTCCTCACTCACGCCAAGTTTTCACAACAAACCACAAAAGAGCTTCTGAAAGAGGCCAACTGTGGTCAAAAACCTCTGCAGTAACCCAAAGACTCCTGGTAGATTCAATAAAATGGGTGTACATTTGAACCAAATCCCGTTACTTGCGGTAGTCCTTCTTGTTGTGCTCCACGTTGAGTGAAATGCACAATAGCTGCCGCTGGAGGGCGACACCGAGCCGCTGCTGCTCTCTATAATTAGGAAGGAGAGGTTTCTGGTTACAGATTTATTTCTCCACTCTTCTTTTTTTCTATTAACTAAGTGGCAGCGATATGTGATTAACCCTTGTGTACTGCTAAAAAAAAGTATAACACCAATGGTCCTCAGGGGTCAAAAAGGACCCCATGACATTAGACTGGTTTTAGGACATGTAGAAAAAAATTATTACCAACTTTTTTCACCTTTTAAGGCAACTCATGACCAACACATTGGTATATAATTTTCATATTTTTTTCCCCATTATTATTGGTCAATTTTAGTCAAATATACAAAATTAGACCCCATTTCAAGAGAAAAAAAGTCATAAAACCTGAATATTTAAAAAAAATATAGTTATAGTGAAATAATAATTTCTTGATGGGATGGTAGTAGGTTATGTCAACTTTTAGTAAAACTTATGTTTTGAAAGTATTGTTCATTTTTGGATGTCAGCAAAAATAAAAAAAATATAACACCCATGCTCTTCAGGGGTCAAAAAGGACCCCATGACATTAGACTGGTTTTACGACATGTAGAAAAAAATTATTACCAACTTTTTTCTTTTTTCTTTTTACCTTTTAAGGCAACTCATGACCAAAAAAAATTGATATATTATTTTCATATTTTTTTTCATTATTATTGGTCAATTTTAGTCAAATATACAAAATTAGACCTAATTTCAAGAGAGAAAAAAGTAATAAAACCTGAATATTTGTTTTAATAGTTATAGTGAAATAATAATTTCTTGATGGGTATGCACAGAGTAGGTTATGTCAACTTTTAGTGAAACTTGTGCTTTGAAAGCATTGTTCATTTTGGATGTCAGCAAAAAAAAAAAAAAAAAAAAAAAAAAAAAAGTATAAAACCCATGCCCATGGTTTTAGGACATTATTATAGGTCATTTTAGTCAAATAAACAAAATTAGGTCTCATATCAAGAGAAATGTATAGTATCTATAAAGGATGCAGAAGGGCACATATGCTGAACATTTCAAGCAATGCTATGAAAGTTAACCTATATTAATCGTAAGTTTACGATCTTCCTTTCAATCCTTGCCATTTTTGACCAATATACAGATCTCCTGATCAAAATATTACCTTTTTTATGAGCATATGAATTTTCGGCTATAGTTTTATTTGGTTTTATGAGAACACATCTTGACATTTTAAAATTTCGTCAGTCGTAAAGTAAAACAAAAAAGTACATCCGGTCAAACAAGATAAATAAAAACTATAGCTTTTACATTAACCTGCCAAGTCCTGCAAATTAAAAACTAATGAAATAAAAAATAAGAGGCGAAACGTGTAGAACTACTACTGAAGTAATTCTACAATGTGTAGTTCAATTTTATTTTATTAAGTTGGTGGGCACATCTGCTTTAATTTTGAAGGATTTCCCCCCAGGATGTTGTTTTTGCTGACTTGACGCAGCGCTCTGATCTTAGAAATAGATTTACAGGAACGGTTATTCCCATTCCAGTTGATCACTAAACACATAAACACTGTGACAACTGTGGTGAAGATGTTAGTTTAAAAGAGGACCATGTTTTATTAGATGATCAATATCATTATCAGTTATTGTCCACCTGAAAGTGTTCTTAATTTCAATCAGTGTAATAGTGATAACTGTCCATATGGCACCTTTAAAAACAGGGTTCGCAAATTGTTTTGACAGACACAACAGAGAGCAAAGGCAGGATGATCAGAAGGCAATATAACAACAGAAAGAGAAATAGTACGGCCAATCAAAAGCAAGACAGAGAAAAGGTAGTGAGAAACTAATGAAAAAGTGCCCCAAAAACTAGTTAATTAATACATAAATAAATACATAGATTAAATAATAATAATAATAATAATAATAATAATAAAAGAACATATTTACACCACAAACTAATGAAAAACGCCCCCCCAAAATTAGTTAATTAATACATAGATTAAATAATAATAATAATAATAATAATAATAATAATAATAATAATAATAATAATAGTAATGATAATAATAAAATAATGTATGTACATTATAAACTACTACGGTAAGGTGTTAACACAGTGTATATGAGTATCATATAAATATATCCAGGCGTTGATAATAATAAGTGAGTTAGTATCTCTTCTGTGGACTCTTAGTTAATATATCTTCTATAGACTAGTTAATATATCTTCTATAGACTAGTTAATATATCTTCTATGGACTCTTAGTTAATATCTCTTCTATGGACTCTAGTTAATATCTCTTCTATGGACACTAGTTCTGTAAATATCTCCAGGTGTTGATAATAATAAGTGAGTTAGTATCTCTTCTATGGACTCTTAGTTAATATATCTTCTATGGACTCTAGTTAATATCTCTTCTATGGACTCTAGTTAATATCTCTTCTATGGACTCTAGTTAATATCTCTTCTATGGACTCTTAGTTAATATCTCTTCTATGGACTCTTAGTTAATATCTCTTCTATGGACTCTTAGTTAATATCTCTTGTATGGACTCTTAGTTAATATCTCTTCTATGGACTCTTAGTTAATCTCTTCTATGGACTCTTAGTTAATATCTCTTCTATGGACTCTTAGTTAATATCTCCTCTATAGACTCTAGTTAATATCTCTTCTATGGACTCTTAGTTAATATCTCTTCTATGGACTCTAGTTCTGTGTCTCCTCCTCCTCTACGTGCCCGTGAGTCCCTCGCGAGACCGACGCACCACATAAATCTCGCAGTGATGGCTGCGCCGCCCGATACGGAGAGTTTGGAGTCTCGTATCAGTGAGTATTTTAAACTTATTCCGTGGAGCAGGTGTGGTCTGGAGAGCCGGACACTCACTACCTACCATCCGCGAGTTGTTGTCGGTGCGGTGACGGCTCAGCTCGGCAGCGCTAGCCCGGCAGAGGGGCTCGGACCTGCCGCCACATCCAGGATGCTAACTAGCTCCGGAGCTGCTGTGCTGCCAGCTGTCAACACACAACACACCAGGCGTAGCTTTAGCTCTGCGGCTCGATAGCTCAGCTAGGTGGTGGGCAACAGGATCCCGGGGGGCCCGTTTTTAGTCCAAGTAGTTGGTTAATGATTACGCAGAAAGCTAATGGCCTCAGAAAGTTCTAGACGGTGACACAGAGCAACTGCCGACAGCAAGCTAGCTACCGTGACACCGTGTTAGCACCTGCCCTGTGTGTTTCTCTGCACGGGGGCAGGCTGGGTCGTTGTGTGGCAGTGACTTATTGAATTGTAAGTCATGGAGTCACTGGGAAAGCCTGTGGGCTCTCTTGGGCTTTCTTAAACCTCTGAAGTCAAGGAGATTTTGGTTCAAATTTGTCAACTTCCTATGCATTAATTCTGTCTCTGTTTAGCATCTTTCTGTCCTTACACCTGATGCATGGCTCCTCTTTCTCCACACAAACTTGGCTATCAGTCAGATTTTACATTTTTGCAAATTAACAAAGTATAAAGCTGCCAGGAACCCAAAATACAAACAAAAGACACAGGTTTCTATGAAAATGTACCATTTTTTAAATAACTATTTTTACACACAAAACAGCAGAAAAAATAACAGAGTCTTTTTGCATGTAAATTAAAAATAATGAATGAAAATTCACATTTTAAAAATGGTCTAGAAACATAAATGGCACACTGTGTGAAAGCCCCTATGATTGCACTTTCAACTGGCTTTCTCATCTTGTCTGTTATATAAATAGAGTTATTACTGGAAATAAAATATGCTCAGTATATTTTCGATGAATAGATGGACTCCAGAAGGTTAAGTGCTTTGCTGAAGTTGTTTGTATGTGGAAAGCTTAAACATTTTTGAGTCAAAATGTCTCTATCATGTGAAGATAATTTGGGAATAAATATTGATCCTCCCGTTCAAATAACATCTATTTAGTTGCCAGATTAGCTACTTCTAGCTGAAATTATACAAACAGAAAATAATTGCACAAGTTGTGCAAATAAGTCTGGAGGGTTATAATGTTTTTGCTGTGGTTCTGTTAAGTTATATTGCATTGTATTTGGGTGTTTCACATATTTTGGTTTTATTGATACAAAACGACTGCAATAGTGTTATATAGTTGTAGCTAGTAAAGCCACCTGAGAGTAGAAACAATAACTAAACAAGTGGGGATGTTCACTGTTAATTTCACACACATTTTAAACAGTTGCATAGTAATGTATTGGGGTGTGATCGATATATCGATTGAATGAGCGATGATCCAATATCGATGCAAAGTGATACTATCATCTTTAAGATGCACTTTTAAATGTCAACGTTATAGTTATTCTTGGTATTAAAAAAAATAGATTAATAAGACAAATGTCTGGAAGAGCTCAGTGATAATATTACCAAAATAATATTTTAGTTGATATGATATTGTCTCTTATCAATGGCGGTCCCTGAATTGAACCAGACTTTGTGATATCAGCAAATATCATATTGATGTCCAAAGACTTGATATAATATAGTATTGTTATGAAATTTGTGATGTACCCATAGAATTGCAGACTTTCAACAGTAATGTCACCTTTAAACACTGGAAGAATGTCCACCCATCCATCCATCCATTCTCCTCCGCTTATCCGGAGCCGGGTCGCGGGGGCAGCAGGCTAAGCAGGGCATTCCAGGCGCCCCTCTTCCCAGCCACATCGTCCAGCTCCTCCTGGGGGACCCCGAGGCGTTCCCAGGCCAGGCGAGAGATATAATCCCTCCACCGTGTTCTGGGTCTTCCCCGGGGCCTCCTACCAGTTGGACGTGCCTCGAACTCCTCTAACGGGAGGTGCCCGGGAGGCATCCTTACTAGATGCCCAAACCACCTCAACTGGTTCCTTCTGACACGGAGGAGCAGCGGCTCTACTCCGAGCTCCCCCTGGATGTCTGAGCTCCTCACCCTATCTCTAAGGCTGAGACCAGCCACCCTACGGAGGAAACTCATTTCAGCCGATTGTATCCGCGATCTTGTTCTTTCGGTCACTACGCAAATCTCATGACCATAGGTGAGGGTTGGAACATAGATGGACCGGTAAATCAAGAGCTTTGCCTTCAGGCTCAGCTCCTTCTTCATCTAAACGGTCCGGTACAACGCCCACATCACTGCCAACGCCGCAC
Source organism: Centropristis striata (assembly GCF_030273125.1). Lineage (NCBI taxonomy): Eukaryota > Metazoa > Chordata > Actinopteri > Perciformes > Serranidae > Centropristis > Centropristis striata. The sequence goes on along the minus strand of NC_081529.1, from coordinate 7,748,285 downwards.
CAAACCGCCTGTCCATCTCACGCTCCGTTCTAGCCTCACTCGTGAACAAGACCCCGAGATACTTGAACTCCTTCACTTGAGGCAGTACGAATGTGTTATTTAATATTACAACGATTGTTGTAACCGACACCTCCAGATATATCTATTCTAATGTTATTACAATAATAATAATGATATAATGCAGTAAAGTTCAGGTAACATCTATTACCTCTGCTGTCTGACATCTCATTATCTAATATTTCAGATAGAGCCACAAACCCACTGAACAGAGACACAGACTGGAGCAGCATCCATGCCTTCTGTGACCAGCTCAACAATGATTTGGAGGGGTAAGAAGACGTTTTTGCTTTGTACTTTAATTATGGTCTGAGTAACTGACTCAAGTTTAGTAATAACAGACTCCAGCTGCGGTAGTGCAAATCTTTTCTACCACAGAAGTTTTCCCTGTTGAATATAATTAAGTTCTTCATCTTCGTTAATTAAACTGAACCAAACCAAACTGACATGCGTGTAAAACTAGAAACAATAAGATATGAAAAAAAGGAAACAATAGATATGATATCTAACTTGACTCTACTTGCTGCTCTTGCATTCGCTCACTTGTTGTATGCAGTTCTTTGGACACTCAGTTTTGTTTGTGACTTGTGTTACAGACCTCAGCTGGCCACCAGGCTCCTGGCCCACAAGATCCAGTCTCCACAGGAGTGGGAGGCCATGCAAGCCCTGCTGGTCAGTTCACATCTGTTAGTGTAAAGTAGCTGCTGCATAAAAATTATGATGATTTTCAGGGCAATTTTTTGTGTCATCAGTTTTTTTGTATTCCACTAATACTACGTTTTTTTCCCACCGTACTAAGTGTACAGGATATTTATATTTTGGGGGTTACATTCTCTATTTTAAAGATGTTTTACTACTACGGCAGATTTAATCAACACATTTTCTATGGGCTCCCAACCCCCTATATGCATCCTTAATCACAAGTGTGTACAGTATGCTGAATTTTAGAGCATGGTGTTGTTGTTTTCAGATTTTGTTTTATTTTTATCTTTTGCACTGTATTCATTTTTAGGTTCTGGAGGAGTGTATGAAAAACTGTGGGAAAAGGTTTCACAGTGAAGTGGGCAAGTTCCGTTTTCTCAATGAACTCATCAAAGTAGTTTCTCCAAAGGTAAGACTTTGCTGAGTGTTTCTCTGAGTGAATCTGTTTTTCAGACTGTTTTCTGCTGCTGTGTTTTTTGTGGGTAAATCACTCAACTTTTGTTCTGAATCCCCCACTCAGTACCTGGGCGCACGGTCCCCAGAACCAGTAAAAAAGAAGGTTTTGGAGTTGATCTTTAGCTGGACTTTGGGGTTACCTGACGAGGCCAAGATCTCAGATGCCTATCAGATGCTGAAGAAACAAGGTAAGATGCCAATAGATGAATGAAAATTATAACTTCTAAAGTTGTTAGAAGGTACTAAGATTAACTTTGACAAAATTCTTGACATAGTAATGATGACTAAAGCAACTACTAATTAGTGATAAATAACCATTTAACATTTTTTTGTTCCTTTTCATGTTCTGTGTTTGTAAACCAGGTATTATTAAACAAGACCCAGAGCTGCCACCTGACAAACTGCTGAACCTTCCTCCACCCAGACCCAAGAATGCCATTTTTGAGGACGAGGAGAAGTCAAAAGTAAGAAACAAGCTGCTGGAAGTCCACTCTCCTCTCAACTTACTGATGCTTTGTATTACCTAAGCGATCGTCTCACACCCCATTTGCTATTCATCTAGCTACTTCATGCTGTGACAGAGAGTATGCATGCAAATGTTTATTTTGAATTGGGGACATGGCTGGATAGCTCGCAAGTCTTGTTGTTTTATCATCTTCATCAAATGATATTTACTGTTTTCCAGCCGTACACAGTGTTACTGACTTTGAATCTTGCTAGCATAACGTTAGCTTTCTGGCAAACAGCTGAGCCAAAGGGTTCTATAAGTCGTATTTAAGGTTTGTCCTGTTTACTGGAGTAGTCCTATTGCATAAGAACCTTATTGGATGGTAATGATTGTTCCAGGTTAACCCCACAGATGTTACAAGGGAAACTGAGTTGTTGTTTGAGAAAATCTTTCAAGTTTGATTGCAAAAAACATGACTACACAAGTTAGTGGTCAATATTTGTCTCTGGCATATGACCATTGTATAGGTGGGATAATTCCCTTCGAGGTGTTCATTATATGGAATTAATGGACTCTGCGGAGGCATTCTGGCCTCCTAGTCGTCCATTAATTCCCGATAATGGGCACTCCGTCGGCCATTATCCCATACAATTTTAAAAGATGCTTTACCAACATGATAATAATGTGACCTGAGCCATTTACTTGCCCAAGGTAAATTGCTGTGATTGTGCCCGTCTCCCCTTTGGGAGATTTGAAACCTGATCACTCATTTCTCACCATGGGAACTGTCTGTTTGTCAGATGCTGTCTCGCCTGTTGAACAGCTCGCACCCTGAGGACCTGAAAGCCGCCAACAAACTCATCAAGGAAATGGTCCAAGAGGTAAACCTGATCTGCTTCCTTATTAATCACACTTTTCTGTTATATATAAACTAAACCTCTTGTGTGCTATTTTTAAGAAAAGGGGTGAAATACAAGAGTGCTGCACTCATGGCAGGAACATAAACTGGATGAGGAAATGGGTTGGTTGCCCTGGAGGGTTTTGTGTGTCACTGGCACTGGTGATTCAGCAGGACTTCAGAGTAAATTTGTCCTGATTTCAGGGGTAATAGGAACTGCTCTTTGCTCTTGCCAGTGTTTTCAAAATGGCCTTTTCCCTTGCTGTACTTTCCTTTGACTAAGATTAAGTGTTTATATTATATGTGTCTGCAGATTGCTTCATGTGGGATCATTTCTATACATGTGCATGTGTTTGTGGTCACACCTTTGGGATCTCTCGTGTGTTTCAGGATCAGAAGCGAGCAGAGAAGGTGTCAAAGCGGGTGAACGCCATTCAGGAGGTGAAGGAGAGCGTCGCTCTGCTGACTCAGCTCCTGCAGGACTATGACAGCACCGCCGACAATCAGAGCAACGCTGAACTCATACAGGTGGAATGCAAGATATTTTCAATCAGAGGGAGATTTAGACTGTTCGGTGTATAGAGACAGAAACTGGATATCAAGTATTTAACAAAGTGTGTTTGTGTTTTGTGTGGTCAGGACCTGTACCAGCGCTGTGAGAAAATGAGACCTACACTGTTCAGGCTGGCAAGTGACACGGAAGACAACGACGAGGCTCTGGGTGAGCGTTATTCTTATTCTACATCTGCTCTATTAGGTAGCTTTCACATATAAAGTGTGGTGGACTCAGTGAGATTCAGTGGTGAAGTTGTTGCAGTTTGGTTTGCTTTTACACAGTGTTTTATCAAGCATAAGCAAATGTCCTTTGTCTATTGGACAGAACATTTGAGGGAAAGAGCTGCCACTTATCTAAGCAAGTCGCAGACTTTAAAGAATTGTTGGCGGAGTATTTTCACTTTTATTGATCCGCTGTGCGATTGATTTCATAAGCCACCATTCTGTTGCTAAATAATTTGAAGGCTCTGTTGTTTTGTGTGTAGCCCCAAGCAACTGTGTTCTGTGATCGTCTGACCATATTTCAATAAGTGCCTTACTTCATCATTAGACCACATCTGTCAATGAGACATATTTCAAACCTGCTACTACCTTGAATGGCGTTGATCCTGAGATTTCCGGCCAGATACAACCCAGAATGCTCTGTTTTTTGGTTGCTTCCTTCCTTTGGTTTGGACTGATTTCTCACCTGCAGTGAACTAAACTCTGGTGCCAACCAAGTTTGTTTGAGCATTCACAACAGTAAAAAAAAACTATCTGACAAAAAGCACCAGAGTTCGTTTCAAAGCATTAAGTCCTTATCAGTTAGACCTAAAGTCTGTTCATCATTCAACTGTTTAGGTGTTTTCTATCTTAAAGACAACCAGCAGTACACTGAACTCTGACTTCCTTATTCTTTAAGCCTGATAAGAGTGCCAGAGACACACCCACAATATAAATATAGAAAACATGGGAGCTAATCGTTGAAGCAGATGGTTACCACACACCATGTTGCTCTCAACAAAACGGCTGCAAAATTCTGGTACTATTCAGGGTGGAATAAAATGGAAATATAGGAGTTATCTAGCTATATCATAAGCAGATATAATCCTTTTTTTGCCACATACATACAATGTAAATTGGTCAATTTGGTGGGTTAGCTAGCAAGTTCACTAACGGGGAAAGTTACTTTAGTAACGCACGCCCACATTGTGGGCAGTGCACAAACTCAGGAGAGACTTGACTTCTGACTGTTATCTTAACAAAACAAAGAGTACAGAGCATTCTGTCGTGTCTTTCCAGCTGAGATCCTGCAGGCCAACGACAGCCTGACTCAAGTCATCAACCAGTACAAACAGCAGGTGAAGGGGGAAATTGTAAACGGCAACAACGCATTAAACACACAGAAACAAACAGGTGGGTGAAGGACTAAGCACAGAAATACATGAAGTGTGCTCGATAGATTGTTTGGTAGGTGTCAGTTTGAAATAAACTGGGTTAAATCCATTTGTTACAGGAGGAGGGACAGCCCTGCTGGATCTGTCAGGATTGGACACATCACCACAGTCGCCTCCATCCTTCCCAGAGTTCCCCACTCCAACAGACAGCCTCAACGCCCCCTCGCAAGAGATGGGCATCAGTCTCCTCGACGACGAGCTCATGTCACTCGGTAACAGCATGTCAGACACCAATGAGTTGAACGCAGGATAACGATTGTTTAACCGCAGTCCTAAATAGCAGCACCACTCTTTGTACACACCACAGGTTTAAGTGAAGGAACACACACCTCTAACCCTCCATCACAGCCAGAGGACTCCACAGCCTGGGACTCCTTCCAGGTGAGCAGAGGGAGGATTTGTTTTGAGTTATTATTATTAAAGGGATAGATAAGTGCAGTTGTATGAGGCACTTATCCATTGTCAGTGTATTACTTACAGTAAATGGCGGTCGGAATGCCTCAAGTCTGAAGAAGCAGGCAGGAGCACAAGCTGGAGTAAAAATGTGCTGTTGTGGTCAGGTGCTACAGCAAAATATATTTTAGTCACTTAAAAAACCCTCTAAGTATAATAAGTGTATACTATATTTTGAATATTTTCACTTCTTTAACCTTTCTGTCAGACAGCCCTGTTTGTATGTATGTGCAGGGCACTGAAATAGTTATTAATGTTCTCTTCAAAGTCTTTTGTCATTTTACTTGCAGAACTCTGAAGTAGCTGGTCTACTGTAGCCTTGAACGCTTAGTTTATTTGTGCTATTGTGCAACTTTAGTGTTTAAAGGGTTTTTTCAATTCACCAAAGTCATAAAAACAAACTGATCGAGACAGTGGTAGACAAGCAACACCTGTGTTCTGTGAGGTAAAAGTACTGTTTTTGTCAATGGAGTCTAGTGGCACAAAAAACAGTTTCAGTGCCGGTATTCCTGCTTGGTTATCCAAACTGGGGGCGTGCTAACTCCCATCTCCTGTAGGTAGAACACTGACTTTAGATAAGGACCTCATACAACCCCATTTAAAACAATCCAAACCCTCCCTTCAACAGTTATACGACTTCATTTGTCAAACAAGCACAACTAATTTCAAATGAAATGTTAACGGGCATCATCGCTCTTTACACAGTATCTAGTATAATCAAGACTCGTACCACTGTTTTCACACACTCACCCACACTTTCTTCCTCCAGTCCTCTGACAGCATAGACGCAGACATCCCAGCAGCACCCAGTCTCCTCCTGAGTCCAGACCCACCCTCCTACTCTCAGCCCCTTTCGTCTGGCTCCACTCCTGGGAACTCGGCCCTGGACGAGCTGGACCTGCTGGGGAAGACACTGATGCAGCAGTCCCTGCCTCCAGAGGGCCTGCAGGTCAAATGGTATGTGACATTCCTGCAGTAACGGTTGGAAATAACCTCAAGTTAGCCCTAATATTTCATAAGTTTTTGTTTGATATGCTTGTCTGCTTGGTGTGCCTTTTGTATACATATTTAGTTTAAGTAGATTAGTGCTATAGCAGCCACTGTAGGTAAAAGATTTCAGTCTAGTTTTCAAACATCAGACACTCCTAGAGCACAGCCACAGCACTCCTGATTAGGTCCTGATCAGAGAAACAACAGCCACTGCTTTGAAGCCTCACATTTTTATTCTGGCGCTTGTTTTATTAACTTGTGTTTGCCTATGTGGCTCAAAATGCTCCTCAGTTATTAAAAGCTTGATATTTAAAATTGGCATTTATTTAAATTCAAAGACAAAAAAATACTGAAATGATATATTTTTACTGTTATTTTTTACGGTAGAGACTATAAAATATGTGAAGCAGTTTTTAATTGAGCATCCTGTGAGAAGGACACACAGATTCATTGCTCCTTTATCTGCTTTCAGGGACAAGCAACAGTGCAAGCCAACTCTGAGAGATCTCCAGAGCAAGTCTGGCTCCAACATTACCCCAAACCCCATCCCAACCTTCGCTGCTGAACAACCTGCACCTCTCAACTCTCAGCCCGGCCTCGCAGTCACGTTGCTGGACATGTCCCCGACTCACACTGAGACTCCTGCAGAAGTCACCCTGACTGATGTTTTTGTACCGTTAGAATCTATTAAGCCCAGTAAGTGAACCTGATGTCTTTATGCTTTTCTGGCCGTGAAAGTACAGATTTATGATCTATTCTGCTCCTCTTTGTCTCTCTAGGTAGTCTGTTACCTGTGACTGTGTTTGACGGACACAGTCTGCGGGTTCTCTTTCACTTTGCTCGCGAGTCGCCTCCGTCTCGTCCTGATGTGCTGGTGGTGATCATCTCCATGTTGTCATCGGCGCCTGTCCCCGTCAGCAACATTAACTTCCAGACTGCAGCTCCAAAGGTCAGCAGAAAGAAAAGTTCAAGGCTCACTCTCAATAAGAGCCGAAACATACAAGGTTCATCTTGTAAAGACGCTTTTATTAAACCACTCCAGCTCATTTTTGCCTTAGTAAAGAAAATGTGTTGTGTATCACCTGTAGTCTATGGCAGTGAAGCTGCAGCCTCCATCAGGAACAGAGCTCCCGGCTTTCAACCCCATCCTTCCTCCTGCTGCTGTCACGCAGATCCTGCTGCTGGCAAACCCAAACAAGGTAAAATGACATTCCACATAGACCTTGGGGTTATAAATTTAAAAAAACACCTACTTTTTTGTCTCTTAAATGTATGAAAATTACCTTCTACTGGATTTAAATTTCTCAGGCAGGACAGTAAAAGTCTTAGCGGGGCTAATGATGGCGGCATCATATGCTGAACATATTGACAACACCCTTTAGGCAGAATTGTGATATTGGGCTATAAAAATGAAACTGACTTGACTTCCTATTAATGTACCAAAGACTGAAATAACATTGAGACACTTGACAGAACCACTCTGCTGACATTTACAACAAGAAATGCAGTCACTGAAATAAAATAATCCTTTCAAATATCCTTTCAAATTTGGTCACATTATTATGGAAGAGGATTAGGGCCAGGCAGGAGAAAAAAATAATTACATAAAATATGTAACAACTACACTATTTAAGGTTTTAGTAGTACTAACATCACACATAAATTAGCTATTCTTGGTGGTACAATAATTGTTTTGAATAACAATAAATGCATGGATTACAGAAAACTAAGTGTTTTAATTAAACCAGCAGGGATTGGTTTGTGTGGGGGGTATTTTTTATTTATTGGGGGGTATTATTATTTTTTATTTTTTTGACCCTACACCTTCACATGGTAACATGGTATTTTTGCAGCATTTCTCCTGGGTATTACTCTTTGCAGACAGTCCCTGCACATTCGAGCCACTGCTAGCAGTGCATAGGAGCCAACTGTAAATTGTCGTGCTTGTGTTGAGGAAAATCTGTTTTTAACTTGCAATCTACGCAGCTGTCTACCAATAGACGTGCTGCTGAAGACTTATTGACACAGGAACATCAAATCTGTGAATATCTCTAAAAAAAGACTTGACATTTAGACTTATTTCTCAACATTCTATATTTTTTTCATAAAGGGGTTTACTGAGATGTTCTCTTATTCCGTGTGTGTTTGTGTGCTTCAGGAGAAAGTGCAGCTGCAGTACACACTAACCTTCACCATGGGAGAGCAGGAGCACAGCGAGAGCGGCAGTCTAGAACAGTTTCCTCCTCCAGAGACGTGGGGGAACCTATAGCATTTAAACATCCACAACCTGACAGACTCTCTGCTTTCAGACTCCTTCCTCCTCCAACTCTCCAACTCAACACTCTGCATACGCCTGTTTTTCCTTTTGTAAACATTGTACTTTCTTTGATCGGTATCGATTATTTTCCTCAGATTACGATCATGCTCAGTCAGTGTAATGTGTGTATGCTTTGCTCTTAATGAGTCATGTGTGTCTAGGTCTAGTCTGCTATGTGGCTGCTTCAAAACAAACTTGCAACAACTTCTCCAAAAGTTGTTGTCAAAGTCTTGTCATATTGTTTAACAAACAGCGCTACGAAGGAAGGAAACTCCATCAAACGTGCATATTTGCTCATTTGATGTGCTTGATGTTTTCAGGCGCAAAGTCTGTTTGAATCAATTATCAGTTGCGTTTACCTTCACCTCTGCATGCTCTTCCAACATGGGACACCATGCTTGCAAAATCCAGCACACCAAGAGAGAAAGGACAACATTACATAGATGCAGCCCATCTTGTTTGCGAAACAAAATATACTTAATCAGCGTTTGTGGTGTGTATTTTCTGATCACTCATGATTTCTTTCGCTACGACCGAGTCCACTTTTGATTTGCACAGAATGATTTTTTTGATTGTACTGTTTTCTTGTCTTCTTTTCCCCATCTTGTGTAAAAAAAACAATATACTGTAACATAGTTGCGTATCATCTGCCATATGTGCCTATTTTGCAGTTGTAACAATTAACTTTTTGGTGCGTTTGGATGGATTTGTTTTTCTCATCTGTTACACATCAGTCATTAGGTCTGCAGTTCGTCTGCAGCTACATTATTAACCTTAAATTCTTAATATATTCAAAACATTTTCAGTAGGGTATACGTTACATTTTGACTAATCTTTTCTTTAGCTTGTGATTTAAGTTAATATTTCAGCATTTATTGGGTAAAACGGAATATCATGCAAACTGAGACGACCCAGGTGCTCTGAGCACAGACACGCAAGTGTCTCAAACATGTTCAACTTGTTTCTACAGTCCGTGATGCATGTCAGCCACGCTGAACACTTCTTCCTCCCCACAGGCTCTCATTCACATTCCGCTGCACTTATCTCCAATACGACTGCTTTGTAAATACCAATAATGGCAGTCCTGTTATGTACATTTGACTTGTGCAATGTGCAAGAGCATAACACTGGTAAAATATTCCAAATGGGTAATAAAGTTTTTTTCTTGGTGACATGAAGGCCTGTTTTTGTGTTACAGTGCTGTCAGAAAACTTCCATTATTTCACTGATTCTAAATGTCTAACACTGTTATTTATAGAAATTATTATATTTTCCATAAAACTTAACTCTTATGGATTGATTTGGTTGAAATCTATGGCAAAAAAAATTAGCAGTTGTACTGTTAGCTATTGCTACTTGGAGTGACTGAATGTTAACAGTTTTAACACTTTTTACAAACAATTTTAAAGTTTTACTATTTGAACTATTTAGTCAGTGAGCCGACAGAGTATTTCAACAAGTTTTTCCAGAACTCTTATATTATTTTAACTGTTGTACAAATTTCTATGGTTTAGTCAAAACTTCAGACTATTTATTTCTACCATTAATTCATTACTTTAAGTTACCTGTTTAAACTTCTGTGCCGGCATACTAGTTTTCTCTCTCACACACACTGCAAGATGTAGTGTTCAAGTATTACAGCTGATATATTATTCTAATCGAATCATTTTCTTTTTCAAATAAGTTTAGCCAGTTCTGTGAGTTCTGCCTCACCACATTAAAACTAGACAGTTTGAACCCTGAAGCTACAGCCTTCATGATTTGTGTAAAGAATTTAAAGACCACACAGTGATACATTAAGGACCTTTATTAAACTGTAAAAAAAAATGGACTTGCTATTTTCTAGGAAGTTATCAATCATTACTGCTGCAAAGACCCACACAGGTTATTAACTGAATAAGGTAATCTATGGTGGAGTTACAGTTAACACAAATATGAAAGAAAAGAATTCATGACTTTGAACCACCATGCCTACACAAAGCCCCTGCAGAGTTGCCTCTATAAGGCCTTAAATAATATATATATGTGATAAAATCATAAAAATTAACTTCAAAGAAAATGTTACAGGGCATTCTATGAAATAAAAAGTTATTAACCGTAACTCTGCACCAGGATATTCAAGTCTTTCTTTAATCAATTCAAACTAGTTTTGTGGCTTGCAAGCTTTTAAACACAAAAATAAAGATATTGAACTTAAAACCGAAACAAGCCTATATACAAGAATCAGCACCTACCTTCGATACACCTAAAGGGGAAAATCAGATACTCCAGCAGCCCTATGTAGCAGCTCACCATACAAAAACAGCATGTTGGTACAAAATGATTTTGTTTCAAGACCTTTCATTACAAAGTTAGTAAAATGACACAGATAAGCTTCTGTCACTCTAAACAATGAATGCTGATCAATTTGACTTCAAAGAAAAAGACCACTTTAATTAAAACTGGGAGCCAAACCAGGAGCCAGTCTAAATGATGTCATTATTTTGAGACTCTGGGTGTCGTGTGTGTTTTGTGTGGCAGATCACATTACTTTCTGCCTGATGGAGGGGGTGGTGCTGGAGGAGCAAACTGGAATGGCGAGTGTCCCATCAGGCCCATCATGGGCTGGGGAGGGTTGAACTGCTTGGCCATCAGAGGCTGGGGGCCTGATGAAGAAGGCGGGGCCGGCCCCGCTCCTCCACCGCCCACCGACCCGGAGCTGCCCCTGGAGCTGCTGTACTGACTGCTGCTGCTGCTGCTGTTGTTGTTCTGGTACTGGTCGTATGAGTTGGAGCTGGAGCTGGAGCCGTAGCTGCGTCCTCCGTCCCTGCTGCTACGATCTCTGTAAGACGAGGAGGATGAGGAGGAGCGGTCCCCGTCCCGACTGCTTCCTCTGCGGCCGTCTCTGCTGTCGCGGCTGTAGCTGCTGCTACTGCTGCTGCGGTTGTCCTTGCCACTGCTGCCCCCACCCACAGAACGCATACGTCTGTCACACTCATCCTGGTACATCAGGTTGGGGTTGTTAGCATTGGAGCCGCCACGAAAACGAGGACGGCCACCTGGTGATGAAAAGGACAAAGGGGAGATAAAGGGACGACAAGCAGCCATCAATCTGCTGTGTTGGCTCACCAGACAAGTAACTATTTGTTATGAGATAAAGCACTAACGCCTAAAACATCATCAAGCATTTTTCATGTTAGATAAGACTTAGCCCATCTTTCACATCACCCCTACTAAAGACACTGGACATTAGATAAATACACAAACTCCCAAAAAGTCCAAACCAATTCCCCTGAGGCAATGACAATGATTTAGCCTCGGGCAGATATTTTCACAATATGCAATCTTGCTGGCTATACAACTCGCCTACTTTGAGACAAGACACACCCACTTTACTACACGACACGCCCCTGAGATAACTTCAGGTATCAACATCCTTATTTAAACCGAAACCGTGATCTTTTCCTAAACCAAGTAGTCTGGATGACTAAATGAAACCAGACTTTGTCCATTTCAAGGGCCTGCCGGGCAGTAAGTGTGTCCTGTACTACTAAACCAGCATATATACACTACTCTGGCAGCTTCACCAGAACCCCAGACAAATCAGATCAAATGGGTATCCAGAGCTAGACTTCCTCTTCCGAGCTAGGGTCACTGTTTACAGTTCGGAGAGCAACTTGAGACATGAGAATGGAGAAGGAAAAAAAACGAAAAAAACGACGTCTATGACTGGACTGTTTCACAAGTAGCCAATTTAGCTAAATTGGCTAAGCTACCAAACAGCTTAATCGTTGATGATAGCTGATTGGTTCCAAATTTGCATTTCCGCAACCTGATTTGCTCTACACGATGAGTGTTTACCAGCAGTCAACCGAAGCCAACTCAAATGTGATTGGTCAATCCTACTTGAACAAAAGACACCGAATGCTTTTGTTGCCAAAATGCTCAGACTAGATAACAGTAATCTAATCAAGCATGAAGTGACCCTCACCTCCACCGCCTCCTCCACGCCCAGTATCAACCAGTTGCAGCAGTTTGGGATTGATGGCCTGTCGGGCCTCCTCCAGCACCCGGATCAGCTCGCGGGCCTGGCGGAGGTTCCCCGGAGTGAAGAAGGTGTAGGCGGTGCCTTTGTTGGTGCTGCGGGCCGTACGACCGATCCGATGGATGTAGTCCTCAGATGAATTGGGGTAGTCATAGTTGATGACGAACTTGACGTCCTCCACATCTTGACATTTGAGGCAGTAGTGGTAGTTGAGAAGGGGTGGAGTGATGGAATCAGTTACAGGGATGGAAAAGACAAAAACACAAGTCAGGACAAAACTAACACCGGCTGAAAAATAAATCAATTTGCTCCATTCATGGATATTAAGTTATGTGCTTTTTGAACTGGGAACATTCAGACAGACAATACCTGCAAGACACCCATCAAAGCTTACCCTCACTTACCTGTCCAATGCTCAACTGTTCGTACAATGCACAATTAGAAAATTATTTTACTTACCATGCTAATTACACAACACGGCTCAATAATCTGGTATAGTGATGAAATAGTGTTCTTGCACGCATGCAATTAATTCAAGTGCAGCCAAAGCTACAGATCAAATTAATTAAGTGATGAAAAAAGTTGCAGCGGTTTGCTTAAAAAACTTGGGGAAAGCAAATTTTAAGTGGCCCTACAGGCGATCCCTGTGTAAAAGACGGATTCAGTGATCTAAAGAGATTGCTGATTAATGATTTGAGAATTAAATGGGGAAACTTAATTTCTTTTAGGAAAAAAAACTGTTCAAAACAAATTAGAGGTCTGTTTCTCATTACAGTTGACAAAGGGCTCTGAAAACACTGCTGATTAGAGGAAAAACAAGTCTTGTTTTGGAAGCTTCATGATGAAGGCTGGCGGAGGAGAGAATAGGGAAGGGGGAGAGTTGAGGTTCAGTACTTACCCTGGATCAGAGATTAAGTGATGGTTTATAAAGTGACCCCTCTGTCCCCCTACCCATCACCAGTCCTGGGAGGTCTGCAGGGGTAGGAGGGGAGCGCACGGGACAAAAGCAGTCCCTTGTCCCACCTCGCCACTCCTCCACAACACTCCCAAAGCTGGAAACTTCCCGGGCCAGAGCTCCAGCTCCACTTTTCTGTGCCTCTTCATGTCAGTTTATGTGGTTTGTAGCACAAGGGGATTGGTGGAGACCTTTACTAGATTCTGTCACGTGAACTTCAAAGATTTTAAGTCCTTGTAAGTACGGTTAATACCTACCTATTAGAAGTTTTTGAAAAGACTTTGAATAGACTAAATTCTGTATTTGTTCAGAGATTACAAGATTTGGCAATGGGCCATTAGTCACAGGACTACAGCTAGATTCATTCTGAGATATTTTCCCATCCTGCTCCAGTTGGAAAATATTATGCCAAATTCCCTTTAAAGGAATATGACAGTTTCCATTCCTACGTGTCCGTAACACATTACTCTAGAAACAAAAGATGAAGGACTTCACATGTCAACAGTATTATTGTCTACCGCAGCACCACAACTCTCGCAAAACTCTCATGATTTCCTGAAATTTGTTCGCAACAATGAAATCACTTGAAGACTTGTTTGGTGTAAGACCAGCGTTACCCTGCCATTTCTCATATTATTGGGTGGCAGTGACAAATAACTGTCCCATCGTCACGTAGAGCGGTGGAAGTGGTAGATTTTCCTTCAGGCTTTGGTCGGTGTGCCCTGTTCCAACTGCCTCCAAAGGTCACTTCCAATGGCAGTGATAACGAGCCCAGCTTTTCAAGTTTAGTAACAAGAAACAGACACTAAGGAGAAGCCATTTGGATGCTTTCTTTAAGAAGGATCTAAGAGTGGGCTCTGTTTGTGCCAGCCCGTATGGGAGGATTAAGAAAGTCATCTAAAGCTGGCGAGTTATTTACAGACTGGACTGGTGGTCTCTGGGATGATGTATACACAGAAAAACTGTCCTAAGTGTTAAAGACAGGTGGGGTGGGGGGTGGGGTTGAAAGCAGGACGCACAGTAGATTTGGTGAAAGGGGGGTAAGGGACAAAAAGGACAGGGGTCAGCAATGGTTTAAAGAAAACAACAAGAAGATAATAGAAGACCAGGAGAAGTTAAAGGGCAGTAAAAAGAGGTAGAGAAAAGAGACGAGTGAGAGAAAGAAGGAAACATTTGAGAAATTAGAAAAAAGTACAGATCTCCACTAGGTGTGTCTCCCTCTCCCAGAATTAAAATAATACTTAAACACATGCTTTTTGGTAGGGTATGTATTTGCTGAATTACAGGAGGTGTTTGGTCAGATTTGGAAAGGATGGTAAATCGAGTTCCATTGGTACATCTGATTGGGAATTAGAGCCAAATTATTATTTTCCTTTTTTTATTGTTACAGAGTTCTTCTGACACAGACAACAGCTCACAGAGAGACTGTGCAGCAGCTGGTGAGCAGTTTCAACTTCATTTGTTCCTCTGGTTAGTGCTAGCCAAGTCTTGGGACCCGCAGTTTATTTTTTGACAAAAATCTAGATTTACCATCTAGACTCTAGAGGAGTGAGGTGTCAGCAGTCAATGATGGAATAAACAGTCAGTAAAATAGGTTTTTCAAAAACTGTGAATCATCGCAACCACTAGAGGTTATTGAGCGCACACTTATAAATGTGCATTAAAGATATTATGCTAATTGGCCAGTAGAATATGAGTTTAGCTGCAGACAGACGGACAGACAGATGCACGTACGTCAACACACGACCAGAGAAAAGATCTCCTCCAGGCTTATACCTGGCGGAGATAATTAGCAAAGAGGAGAAGAAGTGATAAAGTGAGGAGACAACAGCAGGAAAAAGAGAGATGATGTGTGAGCGAGGCAGAGAACTTGAGTGAAAGAAAGGACAGAAAGGAAGAGAAGGAAGAGGGAAATCGCTTATAGAGAGGTGGCTCCTCCAGGCCAGGACTCCTGCCAGCCAGGACCAGACATGACGTCCGCAGAGGGAGAGGCCGGCCGGCACAGCCAGTGGTGGGGGGTGTCAGGGGCTGGCATCAGGGGGCAGTTCAGAGGGGAGCCTCCAGCAGAGCCGTCCATGCCCGGCTTTGGCTGCTGTCCACCCTCACTTCCTGGCAGTTGTCTTCTTGTAACGCACCACTGTATCTCAGCTTCACAAAAGTATCATCTATCAAACTGTATTATCTGCCGGACCAATTTGGATAACAAATTTTGCTGTCTAAAGTTTGTTACTGGGAATGGAAATGTATCTCCTCAAGGACTGTCCACAAAAGCTTTTTTAAAATCCATATCCCATCAGAATAATATCGAAAACTTTGTCAGAGTCTGAGAATTTATTCAGGAAATGGCGTGGTGCGTCACTGTGATGATGGCATGGCTGAGGGGAGCCCACCCTCCTCCATACCCCCCTCTTCGCCCTCTCACCTGACAGCCGCCCCCGACCCTAGGATCAAATTTGGAAGCCCAGCAGCACCCCGCGGTTGCCACGCCCCCCCTGTCACCCAGGCAGCCAGTGTCCTGGAAGGGGGGAGAGTTTTGTTTGTGGGCTCTGTTCTAGGTTTTCAGCGGAGATGGCTGTGTCTGGGACTGATTAATCAGGCCGTCTCTCTCCCCAAGTCAGCTTTCGATTTGTCATGCCTAGGTCCGGCTGCAGGCTCCCGAGGGCCTGTGTGCTTCTAGTTGCCGGAGGAGAGACTTGGAAACAAAAAAAACAAACAAAAACAAAATGAAAAGAAAACAAATGAACATAGAATTAGGTTAAAGGTTGATTGCCATCCTGTAAGGGGCTGCTGCACTAGCCTCACCCCTTACATCTTCACACTTTATTCAACATCATACTTATCTTTAGTGTTTTCTGTAATATTTAATAAAGCAAAGTGGCAGGAAACCCTGCTTCAAATATGACAATCTTCTTAGATACATATTTTATCTGAGAAGCATCATATGTTCTTTGGAAGAAAAGCATCTGTATGTGTTTGTGGTTATATTTTGATCATAAATCTACTGTAAATTAACATGCAGTGAGTCTAAGGATTATTTAATGACCATTATTCTACAAATTAAATGGTCAAATATCTTGTATGTGTATGATATCAGGGTGTGATTATACTGAGGAAATTATTGCTTTGCACTTGACCACACAGGACGTACCCAAACCACGCGAGGCCACGTCAGTAGCGATGAGGATTGGAGCTTTGCCGCTACGGAATTCTGCAACACGAGACAAAGAATAGATTATCAGGATCATCTTCAAAGAGAAAGCATAAAAGAAAAGGGATCAGAAATAAGTCACTGTTGTTAAAATGTCAGAGTGTTTGTTGTACCTGTTAACACCCAGTCTCTCTCGGGCTGGCTTTTGTCACCATGAATACACATCGCTGGCCACCTAGAAAACAGACAAGCAAGCTGTCACATAGAGAACCATGTACAACTCCGATTCAGTGAGTGGGAGAACGTATATTGTTACAACTGTGTTGTAGATTTAACCACTTAATGTCACTACTGATAATTCTGTATCACCAAAAGGAAATTAATGCCTTCCTGTTTCCACAAACATCTTGTTCATACATGAGATCTAGCATCTTAAGAAGACCAAAAAGACAAACCTGTATAGAACTTTTATTACTACTCACCCATCACGTCTCATCCTGCGTGTTAGATCGTCACATCGTTTCTTGGTCTCCACAAAGATGATGGTCTTGTTCTCTTTCTCAGCCATGATCTCCTCCATCAGCTGGATCAACCTGAGGAAAGAAAAATATTAATAAAGTACAAAATGTACAATATTATAAATATAATTAACATTCATCTTACTTGTTACTCAAAAAATAGTGCCCACTATCATTAAATTAGGGATTAAAAGAGACTGAAAAGAAATACGGTATACAGGAAAAGGTAAAAAGTCAAATAAAGCAACTAAAGGCACCTAAACAATACAAACTAAACAAACTGTAATAAACCAAAGCAAGAAAAAAAGTATTTTACTTGTGATCCTTCTCACTCTCCATACAGACATCCACTATCTGAAGAATGTTGTGGTTGGCGCTGAGCTCCAGTGCTCCAACATTGATTTGGACATAGTCTTTCAGAAAGTCCTCTGCCAGCTGGCGAACCTCTTTAGGCCAGGTAGCGCTCCACATCAGGGTCTGTCTGTCGGGCTGAGACAAAGAGTACACCAGATAATCAAAAACAAGTAATAATAATAATAATAATAATAGTAATAACTTTATTTATAAAGCACCTTTTAAAAACAGCAGTTTACAAAGTGCTTCGACGGAGAGCAGTTAATCACAGGGAGAATGATGCCATAAGGCTAAAAACAATTCTTACATTAACAGAAAAACAAAAAGAAAAACAATAAGAGACAGAACAGGAACAGTCACAAGACATTCTCAGATTCACAGAAAATAAAAGGAAAAAGGAGTAGAAAAAAAATGTCATTGCAGATACTAAAATGAGTGCTTCACCTGACAAAAACTTACTTGAACATAGTACATAAGCTATCACATCCAGCATTTATCTGGTTACCCATACACATAAACAGATTAATTGTCGATAAAAACAAAAATAGGTGTATTAGTTTTACCCTGATCTGGTCCACAATCTTGCGAATTTGTGGTTCAAAACCCATATCCAGCATCCGGTCAGCTTCATCCAGAACCAAGTAAGTGCAGCGTCGTAGGTTAGTCTTTCCAGCCTCAAGGAAGTCAATCAGACGACCCGGGGTGGCAATGCAGATCTCAACACCTAGGAGAGACAAACTTGCTGTATTAGACTTAAGAAACAATACTTTTAGCTCAGACATTAAAAAAATAAAGCTTATTAAAGGAACCTAAACAGTTGACACTCCTAACCTCTCTCCAGGTCTCTGATTTGAGGTCCCTTGGGAGCACCCCCATACACACAAGTGCTTTTGATGCGGGATGACTTCCCATAGTCGTATGCCACCTGCTGGACCTGCTGTGCCAGTTCTCTTGTGGGGGCCAGAACCAAGCACTGCAGAGCACATGTAATACCATAACAATCCACTATTTAGCATATTTGATACTTTAATGTTATGCCAAGATGGATTTTAATATCATTCATGTAAGCTCTGACATCCCAAAGCAGGCTACTCAAAAATGACTGCATTAGATTTCTCCTCACTTACAATGGGTCCATCTCCACGCTCCAAATAAGGTTGATGATTGATGTGCACAATGGCAGGAAGGAGGTACTGAAGTAAAAAAAGGGGGAGATATCAGTGAGTCATGCTTCTGTTTCATTCACCAGTATGTTATGCATTTATATTTCCAAGTACAGTTAGAGAATGACGTATCTCACCGATAAGGTTTTCCCAGAGCCAGTCTGAGCAATTCCCACCATGTCTCTACCACTGAGGGCCAGAGGGAAACCTTGTGCCTGAATGGCTGTGGGCTCCTTGAAATTCTGCTGCATCAGTACATCCATTACATATTCTGGATGGAGAGGCAGAAAAATATCATCCTGGTTATTTCTGCAAGAACAGATCTTGTTTTTTTATAGTAGTTATTGCTGTGCATGTGGAGATACCAATGAGTGCATGTACTTACGGGGAAACTGTGCCTGATGGAAGTTGGTGACAGGCTTTGGGCAGCCTGTCCCACGAACAGTGATTTCTTTCTTCCTGCAATACTCCTCAACATCATACTGAAAGCACCAGACAACAACAGAGAGTGTAAAAGACAGACTTAACACCTGTGTACAATGTTTTAAATATTGCACCGCATAATACAAGTTTACTTCTATCTATAAAAGCAAGAAGCGTCTGTGTGTGGGTGTGTGGATGTGTGTCTAGGGCATATCTGTCTGACCGTTAGTCAGACTGACCTCAGGTTTCGTATGTGTCTTGCGCATGGCACGAAGGTGTGCATTCTCGATTTTGAAGATTTTTTAAATTTATTTTTCAAAATATCAATATTTACGTAGGACGTATTGCAGCATTGCACTGTTTCCAATCTGGCGACTTTTAGTGGAGCTCCGCCCCATTGTGTGATAGGCCTACACCGGGTCAGTAACACAATTCACTCTGGATTTACACCCTGACTCATCTCATCTGTAAGTCTATTTAGCCTACCTATCTTTGGAGTTTTAAAGTGCGCTACAAAGTTTGATTTTCCAATAATATTTGAAAAGTTTCGAGCGAATATTAATGTTCAATGTGAATGTGCTGGATGGTGTGGTACCTTATGGTAAGTAAGTGTTTTATGGAGTTGCAGATGTTGTAGTGATCTGCATGTTATGTGCAAATTCTGTTATTCACATTCATCTGTTTGTGCTGCATGTAAACTTATTCCCTCCTATATCTGTGTCTGTAATAATGTCTAACCATGTTGAATGATTAAGTTTATTTTTCTTAAAATAACTATTCTCTTTATATCTCAATGTACATCGCTGTATTACCTAATATACACTTTGTATATCAATACTATGCAACAGTATTACACCTCATTGTACATCCCACTTTCACACACAACCTCATTTGGCCATAATTGAAAAATATACTTAACCTCCAACTATATGAATACATACTTCCTACGGGCACTGCACTAGTTAGGGGGATGTGTAGAAGATACTTCAGGAATACCTGGCTCAATCGCTGCACTTCCGGATGTTCACTATAAAAGTTCTTCTCAAATTTGGGAAGCTCATCCAGGTCCCACCTCTTCTTCCGTAAACGCTCCCCGGGGTTCCCAAACTTTCTGCCAGGTGGTGGACCGCCTCTGCTAGACCCGAAACGAGGGCTGCTGCAATATGACAAGACACACATTGTATTACTAACTTTACCATACTTCTCTTGCATCGATTATTAATGTTGTCACAAATGCATCAAAGCTTTTTGAAGTAACGGTTCACCGTTAGCTGCTTACCCTCTGTCACGGCCACGGTCTCTATCTCTGTCTCCGTATGAACCTCTCATTTTGAGGAAACACAGTTATACAAAAAGAAAAGCAATTTTTTAATGTTTAAGTTTAGCTGGCTGTCGCTTGTTGGTACCGTTTCAGGCCTTGCTTGCAAGTAGCTAGCTAATGTTAGCTGTAGCCGACGCGCCCACTATTTCTGCCAAATGCAAACGTTAAGTTGAAACGCTGACTAAATGAATAAACTGTCGCTTTCTTATTGGCTTGTCGAAAAGTTAAATGTCGGACTAACCTATTTTTAGTGTTAACAATTTAGACTTAAGGTAAATTGACACAATAAAGAGGCGCAGTAAGCTATACTGCTATGCTGTTATGGTATGTTTTGTACCGCTGGCGAACGGAAGTGACTGTCTGCTTTAAATGTCCCGCCCCCACGAGTGATTGACGTGTCCTTTTTTCTCCTTTAAATAACATTTTATATTTTCTGGTCTCATGAGGACACAACAAATCTTAAGTTTGTGGTCTTTGCACACAAGTCATAATTGGCTCTTTACCAAATTCCATTCCAACAATAATAATAATATGTTAAATGTACATAATGCACAAATGCTTTCTAAAAGTATTGATTTGTTTGTCTTGGTTCTCTCCTGCCACTTGATTGGATACTGTCAAATTGGTCAAACATAGTAGACCGTGTTGACTTGCTGGAAAGGAAGATATTTCTATTTTTATAGGCACTCCTTGTTATTTCTATAGTGTTTTTCATAAAAGCAGAATAATTATTAAATAATAAGAAAAATATTCCACAGTTTTGATAAAAATATCTACTTCAGGAATGTCTTGCTTGCATTTGTATTTTATTTCCTTTTGCAACACCAACAGAAAACAATATAGCATCAAAACAAGAGATAATATTACCGATATACAAATTAAAAAGTGTACAACAGAAATAAAAGAGGAGAATATATGAAAATTAAAATATTAAACTAAAGCACTATACCAAGCAATGCCATTACAGTCATCATCATCATGAATGTTTCCCAGTGCTTAGTTTAACTCTATTTACAACATTCCTTCCTTTCTGGTATAATATGTCCTGGTTTAATATATTCAGCTGCAGCTTTTATATCACAGGGTATCAAAGCGATCACTTGATAGTGTTTTGAATATGATATGCTCAGGGCAGAGTAAAAGGCAATTAATGTATCTCTTTCCAAAACTACAAAGTTAGTGTTACAATTATAGAACAAATTCACTCAACCTGCCTTTGAAATTGAAGCACTACAGGCTCAGCAGTCAGTCGGATACAAAAGTGATGCGTTAGTAACTGAGTGTAGAGTGTATATGAGTAAGCAGTCCCGGCAGGAAACCAACTTTTCAACTTCATTCTGATATTGAATATGATTTTCTCATTAGCAAGTTCTCTTTTGAGTATGCACATCAATTTGGCTGTTCATTCTTCATCCACACTACATTCAATACTCAGAAGTACTTCACCATTTGTTTAGCTGTGGTTAATAGAATCTGTACCATCTGTTTGGACCCTGCACTCAATATAAGAGGAAAACGATGGTTGGACATTTAGAGGCGGCAGTGGGCCGAATGTCACTCATCAAAATGATCTACTCAGCTTTTACATAGCTGTGCTCTGCCGTTTAACATTTACGATCACGACCACAAGCAGTTTCTATACTGGCCCCTGCTAAAACGCATATTAAACATCAGTTGTAACATATGAACAATTAACTCTACTAATAACAAACAGAGGATACCAGGCAGACCTGAAGGTGCATCACTGCTATAGTGTCCCTGAACAAATCTATGTGCATGTTGCAAACTTTTAATGCCCATATATTCCCTTTCCAGATGTGCTTCCAGTGTAATTTAAAGCCCGACACATCTTTGCATGGCCTTATCTCTCTGTAATGTCCCTACTAACTCACTACTACTATAGCAGTGATGCCATTATAAACAATACCAGCAGAGGCAGGCCTGATCTGTGCTACACGTAATGCCCTTAATTATGGGATTACAATCCGCAGCACATCACAGCTGGGCCCGGCTCTGCAGGGAAGTGTTGCTTCTTCAGTAATCTGTAATCTGTGTGGGTGTCAGTCTCTCGACCCACACTAAAATCTCTCCCACAGCTGTTCCCTCCACAAACAGTAACAAAGCACGAGAGAGCCAGGCCGACAGCTTACACTTTTGAGTCACTTGTTCATACAAAATGAAAACAAACACAGAATATTTATAACATTTCAGGAATAACAATTTTCCAACAAACTACTCTTTAAACGAGTTAAACCTTCAAGGTCATACAACATTTAAATAAAATAAAAAAAGAGATTAGATTCTTATATATTAAAATGAAGCCTGGCAATTCAAAGGCTCCGTAGTTTTGCTTGACTATAAATCAATTCTAAATCTTAAGACAGTGTGTCTCATTGACAGGAGCACAGGGTGCTCCCTCTATTTGGCAATGTTGCGGTAAGAGGCAGAATTGGCAGAGGACTGAGGAGGAGTTTGGATTAAGAATCAATATAAAAAGTGAAAAAAAGAGGCCATGTGTTTCAGATGAAGATGGCACTTATTGACTATAGCATACACCTTATATCTGTCTTTTTTTCTTTAAAGTGCAGCAGAACAATGCTATATGCAGGCACAGTTATTTGTACCCATGAGATATGGTAGATCTGTCAGCAATGGCCTCAATGACATCAACACAAATGACAGCTTCACTAGTTAATGAACCTTATGTCTAAAAAATCATGACTTCTCTTCTCCCATCCTCTTCTCCTACTGTATCAATTACTTTGCCTCTTTCCTTGTAAAAACACTCATTCCCTTCCCACAGCCTGTTAACCAGTCTAAATGTATAGAAATAAATCTCTGCACACCTGAATGTGAGCTATGAGATGTAAAAGAAAAAAGAAAACAAAATCTGATCTGTAACGTTAATGTAGCAACAAAAGATCTGATTTGTCTCACATAGTTGATAAAAATTCAATTTGGGCTACAGGAGTAAATTGAGCGTGTGCGCGAGTCTCAGAACTCGTCGTCAGAGCTGAGCAGAAGGGTCTTTTCGTTGTCTCCGCGGGTGCTGAGGTTACTGTGGCTGCGGGAGAGGGGCGGCCCCCCGCTTCGCTCCAGTGTGGACTGCTGGGTGTACTGCTGATAAGCTGGGGAGAAGTTATGGATGGCGTCCTGGACCATGTCCCCTGGATTCATGGTCTCCTTCAGGCTGCTGGAGATGCTCTTCATTGGGGCACAGCGACCTGGAGGTGGAAAAATTGGAATATTAATAAGGAGACACAAAACTGGATGAACAGGGAGGGAGATAGGAAAGTGACGGATGATTGAAAAAAAAAAAATTATAAATTCAAATTAATTTTCTAAATAAAACTTGTAATGCTGCCAAAACGTATCTGTTGCCTAAAATGCCATAGACATGCAATTCACTTAACAAAAAAGTAACAGGGGGCTGCACAGTGGTGTAGTGGTTAGCACTCTTGCCACACAGCAAGTGGGTTGCTGACAACCACCCTCTCATTCACTCCTACGGAGAACATGCAGACTCCACACAGAAGAGCCACAGGCCGGAATTGAACCGGCGACCCTCTTGCTTTGAGGCAAGAGTGTTAACCCCATCACCATCATGTAGACCTAACATTATAATAGTTGGAAACAAATATCTACTATGTAGTGATATAGTGCAGTAATGGCGTCCTGAGCAGAGAATGAAGTCACACTCCGTGTGTTTGTAATCCAAACTTCTCTGCTCTTTGTTAATGCATGCGAGTTCTTCCCTTTCAAACTATTGACATCACCTGAGAGCTGTGTGTTCAGCCATTCCTGTTTTGAATGTAATATACAGCACCTTTGACATTTTATGGCATATAAAAGGGCACGTGGCAATGGTGTTATAGGCAGATGATGATCTAACATCAGTTTACATTATTCATTAAGGTTGCTTCAGTTAATGTCAGTTTTAGTTTTTCCTCAAAACAAATGTTTTCTGCTGGCAGAGAGACAGTAAAGGGGACCACAGAGCCTGGGTAGGAACATGACCAAAACAAAATTGTGCCAGGAAAACTGTTCAAAGCGGAAATTCACTGAATGCAAAATTAACATAAGGACACAAAACAAAGCAGCCATAGAGCCATGATTATTAAATGTCTGAAAATGAATTCATGCCAAACTGAAACCAATGTTGACATTTAACCACAATCAAACAGAAGAAGCAAAACAAAATCACTTTAATGGGGGCAAAAATACAGAACTGTGGTAGATACAGACGAAACACAGCTAACATCAGACCTACCGTACTGTCCATAGATAGGAAATGAGCCTTTGAGTGCCGCACAGTGAAGACGAGAGAAAAAGGGGAAAGGAAGACAGAGGAACAGAAGAAAGTCAAGATGAAATGAAGGAAAAGCAGAAGAAAAGAGACTCAAAATATGTTGAGAGCATCAAAGATAGGAAGTAAAAAATAGGTTGGGAGACATAGAGTGAGGTCAGATCAGTTCTGTACGACTGCAGGAATCAGTCTGTATCGAAAACAATTCCAGAGCAGAAAGATTATATTGCACATAGTACACAGGCTCGTTTTCTCATTATTTACATATTTTTACTATAGTTTTCCAATCTCAAATGAATCACAATTACACAGCCTCTTAATACTTGTGCACACACACACACACACACACACACACACACACACACACACACACACACACACACACACACATGCATGCCCACCACACACTTCCCTTACCATATGAATCCAGTCTTTTATCCATGTAGACCTTGTAAGTAAAGGCATGGCGCAAAGCAACAGCAGCAAAGAACATCTCAATGCAGATGATAAAGTTTTGGTAACCAGCGGCAACTGTTCCCTCGCCCACAGAGAAGTCAGCCGAGCTGATCTGAGGGATGGCCCCGCACTTCTCCAGGATGGCCAGCAGCATCCCTGACAGTCAGAGTGAGAAAACAGAAATCAGAAACTGAGAAAAGGCACGAAAGCTGTGTGCATTTTTAATCCGTGCATGAGAAAACATTTCCTATTGCAAGTGCAGAGGCTGGCATATTAAAAAAAACATGATTTACAAAAGGGTAATGAAAGCAGATGTGAAATTCAGAGAAGATGCTACAAAATCCAAAATAATTCTTAAATATAATATAACAATTACAGGTTTCAAATTTCTTTGGCAAACCTCTTGAAAACCTATTACCATTCTTTATAAAAATAAGGGATTTTTAAAGAAGGACTGCCTTCCTGTTCACTTGTAAAGCCATATATGTCATACTGTGTTGAAATCTGGGGAAGTGCATATAAAAAAAATTTGGGCCCTATAATTAAACTTCAGAAAAGAGCTATTAGAATAATAAACAAAGCTGGATATCGTGAATCCACTATTCAATACTTTATAGAATCCTGCACTTTAACATTTCCAGACATTGTTCATTTAAAAACATCTTTCATGTAGTGAACAATAGCTTTCCTGTTTGGATTCAAACATTTTTAAATGAAGAGAAAGAAATTATAATATAAGAGGGTTGTTTATATTTGATACATGTAAAGTGAGAAGGAATATAAAATACTGATGTGTTTCAGTTTTGGGGGTCAAACTGTGGAATGGACTTAATGATGGGTTGACTTGTGTAGCTCTCTGTTGGGGTTTAGAAGAACTTTAAAATGTAAAATAATTAATGATTATAATATTATTATTTTTTCCTTCTTTCTATTGCTGATATTCTGGGTAGGATAGGCAAAAAGCCATGTGCTTCAGCCTTGGCTTATTTCAGTTTGTAATTATGGAGAAAAAATGGGTGAAATAAAGTAATTCAAAAGTCACTTAAAATCTATACAATATTTGGATTATGCCATACTTAAAAGCTGCTTAAGAAATGATGTCAGAATAAATGTATATGTGTGCATCTGTGTGTTAACAATTTCAGAAGGGAGTCTTCTTACCTTGCCAGAAGGAGAGAAAGATGACCGATTTGACCATGAAGAACTTGAGCACGGGGTTGTATGGGACCAGCAGTTCACGTGTGGCGAAGTAGAAGAGGAAGAGAGCGTAGAGTGACAGACTGACGGAGATGTTGTAGATTATGGTCACATACAGGTAACCGCTCGCCACGCTGGAGGAGAGAGATAAAAATAATATGTTTTAGTTTAGACACACATGGCAAATTTAGAACTGAGGAAACAATGAGGAAACTGATTTACAATCAACTTGGAGTTGGACACAAGGCAAGTTTATGTTGACAATTTTCATTTGGGCATAAAGTGAAAACCCTTTCAGTTTCTTAGTGCTGGGGAGGCTGCAGCTCTTCCTCATGAAGGATGGTGATTTTTACAGAAATGTGCAGCTTTAACATAACATAAAATCAACCTTGTTCCGGAAAAACATTTTTTCACCATCTAATATTCAATCTGTGCAAAAGTACTTGTGACAAAAACAAGAGTTAAAAAAAATATGTTGACGTGCAAATTACAGGGTTCGTACACTTTTTCAGTGGTCAAATTCAAGCACTTTTCAAGGACTTTCAAGGTCCATTTCCAAGCTTTTCCAGGACCTTTCAATGGTTGTAAATGGAATGTTTTAGATGAGTACTTCGATACTAAAAGGGGTAATTTCACTTAACCATACCACCAGCAATGGTATTACACTTTTAACAACTAAAAGTAGTTTGCTAATCTCATAAAACATATTGGTATGGGAATCTAGGGGCTAGGAGCAAAAGTAAACTCACAAAAATCATCAACCGGCAGCTGGTGGAACTAAACACTACCCAAACTAGGAGGAAAGCCCCACAAATAGCCCTACTTCAGGACCCTTCACATCCACTAGGAATTTTAAAAACTCCCTTCAGTAAGAAGATACAGGGTAGAGCAACAAGAAACACCTCAGAAACAAGAAGACGCAGGCAAGACCCAAGCGGAGCGGTCTTCATTTCAGATAGGCTATGGGCTATTCAGTTTTGTTTTGTCATTGAAAATGCGGTTATCTATAGTCAGATTGCAAGAGAAATACAGTAAGAATTTCAAGCATTTACAAGCACTTAATCCAAAATCCAAGCATTTTCAAACCTTGAAATTCAACATTAAAATTCAAGCATTTTCAAGGATTTCAAGCAGCCATACGAACCCTGAAATTAATTCCACACACACAAAAATGTCCCTTTTGTGCAAAAGCCTTTACAGTAATAACCTAATTTATATCTTTTGAAAATGATTCCTCCTTCCAGACAGGAACTGTCTGGGTTCAACCAACCTCAGCCATTATGGTGTGAAAAGAAGTTTGCCAGTGTCTATAGTAGTGTGACAAAACACAAGTCAGAATGAAAGAAATCACTGCTCAGTGAGCTCTTTTATGCTGTGAATGATAGTGGATGTTGTGAATTATTGTGGGAACCTACTTAAAATCTCCATCTCTGTATTTCCCGAAAGCCTGAAGAATGACAGTGATCACTGCCATCAGAGGTTTCACCACGCAGAACTGGAGAGTTGCCTTGAGAAGAAAGAGTGAGACAAAGAGTGAGAGGAGAAGTAAACATGTTGGAAAAAAATGAGGATATAATGATGTCAGGAAATATCAGGTCAGTAAAAAGCAGAACGGGTACACCAGAATGTTCCACTCGTATGTTCTACTCACCCCAAAATCACATTCTACACACTTCATGCTCAATGTGTGTACGATTGTTCAACATCATTTTGTGCAAATATTCGGAATATTTTGACAAACAATATGTAACACTGGACAGTTCATCTCTCTCAAAAAGACAACAGTAAACCCTTTGTTAAAATTAAACAATGTATAACATACAGAACAGGCCAAAAGTTTGGACACACCTTCTCATTCAATGCATTTCCTTTATTTCATGACTATTTACATTGTAGATTCATCAAAACTATTAATGAACACATGTGGAATTATGTACTTAACAAAAAAGTGTGAAATAACTGAAACCCTTTGCTTACTAGAATATAAGTATTCTAGTAAGCAAAGGGTGGTTACTTTGAGGAATCTAAAATACAAGACATGTTTTCAGTTATTTCACACTTTTTTTGTTAGGTACATAATTCCATATGTGTTCATTAATAGTTTTGATGCCTTCAGTGAGAATCTACAAGGTAAATAGTCATGAAAATAAAGGAAACGCATTGAATGAGATGGTGTGTGTCCAAACTTTTGGCCTGTACTGTATATGTCAAGAAGATGGCTAGTACCTGTTTGCAAAACCTGAGGAAGCCAATGGAGTACGTCCTTCCCCACAGGCAACAGGTCCCATACACACAGCTGGACCTAAAGTGAAAAGTTAAAGGAAAGTTAACATGGAATTTCTGAAGTAAATGTAACAGGAATTAAGAGAATGGAATCAAGCAAACAAGACTTACTCAATAGGTTTCCCTCTGATCTCAGCCATGATGGCGCTCTCTCCTCCCAGATACTCATAACACAGACTTAAGAAGTTGTAGATGACAAAGGCTAAAGAGAGAGTAACACACAGAAAAAATGTTACTGTTACTGAGCAGAGTCCCAGCCTAACTGCATTTTGTAAATGTCATGTCAACATTGCTGATGTGGAATTGGAAACACTGGGAATTACTAAAAGCCTCCAAAAACATAAAGATGCCTGATTAATTTTAGGGGTGGGTAAAAAAAAATACAGCAAAGTATAGCAATTTCTTTTATAACATTCACATGGCAAATACATTGAAGTGAAATGAACAGACTGAAATCAGATGTTTACAAAGTTTTCTTCCCCTTGAAAAAAGGTAGTAAATTGCAATATATCCTAATAAATTTTATTACATTATATTGTATTGCAAAATGTTTAAAATTGCAATATTATCATACAAAAGTTTTCCTTTATGTTGAAAAAAAGGTAGTAAATTGCAATAAATCCTAATATATTTTATTACACCAATTTTATTGCAAAATGTTTAAAATGGCAACATGATCATACTGTAACTTAGGTATCATGATATCATATCATAGACACTCTGTTGATTCCCATCCTTAATAAGTCTAACAGCATTGTAGTAGTTATACAGTGTTGCCAACACTTGTTGTAACTGCCATAATAATAGTAATGTTTTGCTGATTTTGTTTCAGAACTGCTGTGCTTGCCATTTCAGAGCAGAAAGGTGAGTCACCCCCCGCAGCAGACTTGAAATGATTGGGTAATGTTGAGAGTCAACGAGAAACCTAAGCATAATTGTAAGGTATAGTTGTCTAGTACCGGTTGCAGAAGCTAAGCTGTGGGATAAAGGGACGCCTGTGGAAAAGAAAAGCAATAATACAGAAGAAAGCTCATGGTCATGTAACACTGCCACACAATATAGTCACATAATGTAATGTGATATGTAATATGTTGTGTAACTACAGCTAATAAAGGTAAAAACATATTCCAACATGTGATGTTTTGTGTTATTCTTCCACCGCATCATGGGCCTTAATGCGAAGCTACAACAGGTCTAATCTCTTTAGACAGATTTATGATCATGGCTGCAGAAGCTGTGGGAAACAGGAGGAGATTTTTGTATATTAAGTGTTCTGGTTTACGTTTCAGTCAAAGTCAAATAGGCAAATCACGTTTGAGCGGGCTTTGGTTGCATGCAGGTGAACCGTCTGTGTGGAGAGCAAAACAGGTGAAACGCATTAGCCAAAGTTAAATGTTGTCTGGAACTAAAATGTATAAAAAGTATGAATGAAGTGGCTTGAACTAGGGATGGGAATAATTATTTGATGATCGATTAATGGTCGTTAATAATTTGGTCAATCACGTGGAATTTTTAATTGATCGGTGTATTTTTTTATTTTAATTTAATCTATGACTGTATCAGTATCACTGAACTGAAACAGGACGAGCGTTCAGTTCTGCAGCCGTACGTCAATAAGCCAATAAGATGAGAATTATGTTGGATAAAGCTACAGTTTGCAAACTGAAAGTTGCAATAACAATATTAGTATTCATTTGAGCAAAACAAGCTTACTGTATCAACCTTGCTAGCCTGAATTACTGAGTATAATTTTATTCAAAACTTATTTAAACACAAAACACATTTAAATATGCAAGATTACTGTGAAAACTAACCTCATGCCTCTTCGGGGGCTAAAACATAAAACATTGAACTCCTTGACAGGATCAAGTCTCTTTTCGTCCTTTCAAAATAAAAGCGTCCGTTATCAAAACAGGCTTTTGCACAGTACTGTATATAAATCTTTTGATTAATTGATTGTTAACATTATAGATAATCAAGTTTGCAGGTTTCTTCCAAACGCCCATCCCCATATAAGACAGTTATGTCATATTCTGTCTGTGTAATGGCCAATCACTTCTATATAAGTAATAATTTACTTGACATTTTGTTGAGAATAACATACCATTGTATAGACTATATAGTGCAAATTGATCCAGGTAATTGGTGTCCCTGAGAGAGCACAATGTTTTTTCATCTGCTGCCCCAGGTGTTCTCAGGCTAATTTAAGGGTAACCCACAGATACCAGCTCCCCACTGCCTCAGCTCTCATTACCGAGTTTAGAAGTAAGCCTGTGAGTGAAGCACACTGAATATCCTGCCAGAACACAGTCAGCACAGAGCTGCCTTTGTTAATGTTGCATAACTACACATAAGGTAGTTTTCGCTCCAAAATGTACTCTGCTGCTTTTAGCTTGAAAGGGGCCAGCAGATTAAAATAATTTGAACATGCGTTTATTTTTAAAGTGTAAATATCCAATAGTGTAAGAGAGCAACAGCACACCTACATTTATCTGTCTTTACTCCTAATGGTGAAGACAAAGCTTATCATGTCAATACTCTGCCTTAATAAAGCTAATTCTGTCACTTCTATCATGTCTAATAGCATAAACAGTAACACCCACTTCTACCATTTTGTAATATGTACTGGAATGTCATACTGTTGTGGGAAAATATAAAAACAATGTATGCATTAGAGTGTGTGTTAAACAAGATAAAAAGCAGTAGTGATCATTCTTGACTTGTGTTGATCTAAATGTGTGTATGTTACAAGTAAGAGCTGTAACCTGATATACAATAAGCAATCACTGTAATGACCAGACTAAAGGCAAAAGTAATGTGAGAGTAAAGCACGGTAAAATCCTGATATGTGTTAAAAGGCTTGTAAAAGGATATTTGTGAAAGTTATAATAATTAAAAGCATGATTGTGAGCGAAGTTTAATTCATAGTACATAGTACATCTTTCACAGAAGTACTATAAGAGCCACATAATCAGGGGCAGGATGACATTACAAAACTAACACCATGATATAACAAACCTGCAGGGATGCAGGTTACCAATTTTTCTTAAATGAATCCCTCAAATGTGTTCTTTTTGAATCAATTTATTGTTTCTGTAGTCACAAACGCCCATTACAACTTCTGAATCCAAGGTGACGTCTTTAAAAGGATTATCCAACCAATGGTTCCTCACTCTGACTATGTTAATATGCACACTAATATTTTTTTTACAATATTATGGATTTGCTACAGGTCATGTAAACAGCATATTCCATTTGGATATTCTGTATCACAGTTTGTAAAACGTGATATCTGGCCTTGACACAAATGACATTTCTATTTGGAAGGAGACACTTTTTGTTATTATTTAAAAAATATCATATGCACATAGACAGTCAAACAAGTCTGCCACTGGCGGGAAATTACAAAGGCAATTCCACTTTTCCATATTTTGACATGATAAACATGTCAGAACATCGACCCCTGCCTAACACTCTACAATTGGCATATGCACGGCTGCATGTATATAAGAATATTAGTGTAAAATTATTTTTTATTAACCAGGTAAAGAGCTCAGTAGGATTTTTTTTCCAAAATAAGAGCAAAACCAGCAATACTTTGTGCTTGGAAATGTGAACCAGCTGATAAATGGGATCTTTGTGATTATTGTAAATCAACTAATACTATAAGCACTTCAATCCTGTTCAGGCAATTACCCTAATTAAGTACCTGTAGAGTACTCAAAGCAAATTTCCATTAACATAATCATAGTATTTCATGTAATTGCTTGCTTTATTCTTATTTGTTTTCAGATTTTGCACTAAAACTGTGAGAAATTCCTGCAACAGTCGAAGCTTTACAGTCTGGTTAAGTCAAAGAACAAGCTTATCTGTTCACAAGTGAGATGCCATTTAAAAGTCTTCTCAAGGATTTGCTCGTTTTCATACAGTTGCTAGGAAACAGGTTTCCCCTCCCCTGCAATCCCAAGAGGCCATGGAGCCACGAGGACAAAGATGGCAACCTTTGTAAATGAAGACACTACAAAGGCCATCTGCCAATGGGGTATCACGACACATAAATGTTCACACCCGTCTGTCTACTGGGAGTTCAGGGACACACTGGAACACAGAACACTCGCTCCCACCGCGGTGGTGAATATTCTGCCGCTTGCATGCCAAATACGGCAGCACATAATCCAATCTGCAGCAGAAAATGCAAGTGTTGCACTGCGCTCCTCCATCCACTCACCTTCATAGCAGTCTCGGACTGTGTCAAAGTACACATAGTACTCCTCATTGGTGAAGAAAAGAAGGCTGAGCCAGGAGTCGAAGGCATAGATGGGGACTATGAAGAGGATCCTGACGATGTGCCTCTGTTCATTTGGGGAGCTGTAGTAACGTAGGTGCATGTAGATCTAAAAAGAAGAGAAAAAGAAAACACTTAGAAAAAAAAAGGTCAGAAATCTAAGATTATACTTTGTTCAGTGATACCATGAAGCACACCATTATGAAACACTTACTAACTAAACACTTATGTGCTTGTGATTAGCAAATATCCATTCAATGTTATTTTCTATGATCTTGTCATAAAATTGATGCACAATTCAAGCCTGAAACTGAGGCAGATTTGACATCTGGTTACCTACTTATTTTGTTACAGACCACAAACTGTGGTGCAGTACCTCAGAAATTTAAATTAGAATCTTCCCTTAAAATACTTATTTATGAAAAGCAGACATGCAAAATGACTAAAACATTTGGTATTTTGTTGCACATTTGCCACATTAAAAATTAGATAAGAAAATTATTATTTATCATCTCCCTCCTCAGCTCATAGCGTGGTTGGATAAATGGGTTTAATTGAAACTAATTGCTTCCTCATAAAACCTGTATGTGTGTTCTCATCAAGCTCTAGTCAGTCTGTACAGGTCAGGGTACAGCCAGTATACATTTGCCTGAGTGGGATATTGGAGTACTGTGTGTGGTGTTGTGTGTGTGTGTGCATGGACATGGGTTGTTTTGGGTAATTGATACTGGGCTTTTATCACTCCTATTGAGAGCAGCTGACAGACAGGAAGAACGGGGTGGGCCTTTGTCACCAGCACCTCTGTCTGCTCCATCCGGCTCCTTTCCACTTACACAATACCCCACCTATCACCTTTCCTGGTCTGTAAACAGACACACACCTTTGGTAAAATAACAAACAGTGGGTGACAATACACCGAGCGAGACGGTGCGCTCCGCTCACAGGGCTTGTTGCTAGGTGACCCTCCTCCCTCCTCCACGCACAAACACTCCCATCACTGGCTCTCTCACGTCCAAGTCGAGCCGGGAGCACCTGTTGCCAGAGTGACCGAGGGCTCTTCTTTAAGCCAGTATGTGAAGAACAATGGTGGACAAATCATTAACCTAAGCCTCGAGGTACAGTAGATCTCACTTACATAAAAGGGACTACTATTACCAAATACTCATGTAACATGAGGGCTGATAAATTGACACAAACAGCACTTTACTGAACGTATCTACAACACTAACACTAAACACCTCCATTCTTCAGAGATTTTTAACATAATTCTAAGCTGTCAAAGCACAGAAGACCAATCCATGTCCCTTTGCAATTTATTTCTCCGAGCTTTTCCACCCCTAGTTGATATTTTCTAAATCCTAAGGCAGATCATTCTATAGGCTACTGACAAGCAGCAGTTAAAGCAGCACACATGCTTCCCCTGTGGCTAGGCTTTCTGAGGTATTTGGCACTTGTTGGGTGTGTTTCAGGGGGCATAATCAGCCTCAGTCAATCAAAATTGGCACTTAGGAACTCACTGGCAGCCTTGGATTTCAACATCTCTGGTTCATCTCCGGCCAGTGACATTTGTTGCATGTCATTCATTGTCTTTATCTCCACTTTTTCCTGTCATTACTCTACTGTTGGCTATTAAATAGAGGCATAAAATACCCCTCAAATGTATTATTTTATATTCATTATGTTCAAAAAACATGCTCCTTTTAGCAACTGTCTCTTGAAACCCCCCTTGCGAAAAAAGCCCAGTCTGCTCTGATAGTTCAGTGTTTCTAGAAGAAGTTATGTTTTGAGGCAGAAATCTCTACCTATGGAAAGCCTTTCTAGCATGTGGTTAATATGGTAAAACACCTAACAAGTACTTTTGGTGCCTAAGTCTAAACAAACCGCAACTAAAAACAAAAAAAAAGAACAAACAAAAAATAAAACACAACAAGACAACTAAGTCTGGTGTCTAATGGGACACGCACCCCAATCTTCTCATAATAACTACTTTTTTTTTGTCTCATTCTATTCACACAACCAGGAAAAATGTTTGAATAAATTCTCAGTGTTAAGCCAATGTGCAACAACTAGTGTGGACCAGCTCATGGAAAATCTGCTTGTTTTTAAAAGAAGCCTTCTCACCACAGACTGTGAACTTTATTAAGCACATGCATGTGTGTCTCAAGGTTCATATTGCCTTATACTACCAGGGGCTCATGGAAAAGTGCTCCTGGGTGTGAATGTGTCTGCTGTTTTTTTCTTTTGCTGAAAAGGAGCTGTTTACAAAGCATAATGAAATAAAAGTACTCATTCATTTCAGTAAGACCACAGCATTGGGAGCTAGGTGTCCCACTGCATGCTAGCTCCAGCGACCTAACATTATTCTATGACCTACTACATCATATGTTACCCACTCATATGTACTTAGCACACAAAGTGGTTGTTGGACAAAATAAGTAGTTGTGGAGACAGAATCTGTTATCTTGAAAGTTAAGTTTAGTTTGAACCCTCTGACTGAGATCATCTGCAACCTCCAGATGTCATGTTCTCCTTACCTGGTGACATGTGATCAAAAGAGCTGTCCATACGAAAAAACCCGATATAGTTTGGGCAGTGGAGGTCATGAGGAAAATGGGCTCTTCTGGTGCGACCACTGGGGCTTCTGGTACCCAGGAAGTATTGGATTGTTGTGGGGCCACCGTTGCTGGGGGCCCCGGGGCGAAGCCGACAGGAGAGTCATTCCCCAACCTCTCTGACAGGGTGATATCTCGTCGCCAAAGCTGACCCATCTGTATAAAGAAAGAGTGTACATGAGACTCAATCAAAGAAGAGGCTCTTTATCTTGAACTAATTTAACTTGGACATTGAGTAAGTGGTAGCCTATGGTCAACAACAAGAAGCCACAGAATATAACATGCAAGACTATGGAGCCTGAATGAGTCACTGTAATGTGTAAATGCATCTCAACAGGCCTGCACAGTCTAAGACCTAAATCCTCAGCCAACATCCCCTGATGTTAGAACGAGAAAACAGAAAAGGAAACGGAGCAGAGCAATGTAGGGCATTACACAGATCTACAATGCAAAAGAGATTGTGTGGATAGACAAATGGAGATCAAAATGTGCAAAGCCAAAAAAGGAAGCATAAGGTAGGTGGGTGAGGAGAGGCTGATAAAGAGTGTAAAAACACACACACACCAACACATGAAGGGGGAGGGATCAGTCAAACACAGCAAATCAGTGTGACAGCAAAGAGCTGAGGGCTGCTGACCCAATTTCTACCCTCTTTTTGCAGTGCTTTGCTGAGGAAAGAAGTATAGTGTAGCTAGAAATGATGCTAAACGCAAACATATATTTTCATTGAACACCTTTCCACCAATTGGCAGCAAAGTTGAGGCTCAAGAGACTGAGGCCCAATGCTGCAATAAGATAGATCCATGACATAAAATTGAAAAAGAGTGAAATAATTGTAAAACCTCATCTTTCTTTGTCTTCCGAAAATGGAGCTATCACCAGAGCAATAAATTTAGAGAGATTAGAGGCGTTGGGCCTTATTCAGGAAGTGATATCCAAATAAATTTCCTCTTATTTTGTGGTCGAAAGCACTCGTTCCAGAAGAACTTGAGTTGCCTTTATTATAATATTTGTGTTTCCATTTTTCTCAACATTCATTGTCAAAAACTGTAAAGCACTGTGCAGTCCAAAACCTGCAGCATTGTCTTTAGTGGGTTTGAAATGTAGCAATCCTAAAGCTTAAGCTGCAATTGTGCCATGTCAGCAGAATGGGAAGCTATCGCCTCCACTGCAAAATCTCCATATCTCAACATTTGATGTGTGCCACATATGTACTTACACAGGACAGATTTGGATTTATCATATATATGTGAAAATAAGACCAAACTGGAGGTTGCCAACATCAACAAAAATCCAGAAAAATGCTCTATGTGCCACCACCCGCATGATCACATCATTTCAGATCTGGTGACTGTCATCATCCATCTACGCCAGTGTCTTCGTGTGGATTCCAGGAAGGCGATAATCTAATCATTCACAGTGAAAACTAATTTCACAATGACTTTCAAACCCCCCTGTGCACCGGCTAAATATAGGCTGGCGCTCATTGTGGTTATGGATGACTCACGCTGCTTGCCAAAGCCTCAATCAGCTTGTGGCAATGAAGGAACTGGGAACACATCAGTGTGTCAAATTTAAACAAGAATATGTTGAAAGGGACATCTCACCCCAAAATCCAAAATACACATTTTTCTCAACCTGTAGTGCTATTTATCAATCTAGACTGTTTCGGTGTGGGTTACCAAGTGTTGGAGATATCGGCCACAGATGTCTGCCTTCTCTTGAACATGATGCTTGAGGTGCTCAAAGTAGTTTCAGGTAGGAACTAAACTAGAAAGAAAACTTCAAGAAACTGCTCACAACCAGCTCTGTGAACTACCTTGAGTAATCGGGTTATGTTTCTGGAAAGAAATATTTCCAACACCTGGTATGTGTATACATGTATTTTTGATTTGGGGATAAATTAAGTACCAAGGGAAAGAACCTTCAACAACGCATCTTTCTGAAGCCCTGGACTGTTTTATGGAAGAAATAAAAGATTATGATTTTTTCTGATAAAGCAGTTCCACCCATCAACATCAAGTAGACCATCAAACTGCTGTGTCCAGACAGATGTAATGTACTATATAATATTACTGGTTGGGATGCTCCGATACTGACATCGGCCCAATACAGACAGCTGTATCCAGTGTTGATGTCAAAGGGGCTGTTTTTTTCATTTCAATTCTATGTTTATACTACATATTAATATAAACTTGAATTGTAATTCTCATTTAAGTTTTAACCAACAATTCAGTAACTAATGTCTACATATTTGTTTGATACATTATATTTCAGTTTGGAAAGAAATGTCAAATATCAAGCATGATGTTGCCTTGAACATAAAAGAATGATCCCAGTTAGAGCAAGAATGACATATGGACTTGCAATAACGATATATAATTGGTCAATATTGGCCTGTCACAGATGTATTTGCAGCTATCAGTACCGCTGTATATGTTGTCCAATATGTACTAACTTTTCTTAAAGAACATATAATGCCGAAAACGAAGCTTGAGGTGTGGGAGTACTTCTCCAAAGATGGTGCTGTAACTCACACTGTAATATATTGTATGTAGAAAGAATAAGAATGCTAATATACTTTAAGTTGTTTATTTAAGAAAGCAGCCTTCTAAGGAGTTTTGCATAGTCTTAACAATGCAAAATCAGTGTATAATCCACAGAGCAAAAGTCTATTTTAATTTCATTTTATAAAATCGTATTGGTTGTAAATCCCATATCTGTTGGGACTTAATCCCAGTAGCTTCCACACAGTGGAATACATCCTATTAAATAAACACTGGTATCGGGATTGGTACTCTGTATCAGCATACTGTACATATCAACTTGCATTTACCATGGTATCTTTTTGCCATATTGCCTTGCCTGATGAAGAGTAGTAATCTGAAAATGGATTCAGCTTTTTATTTACCACTCATGGTTGGTTGGATGCATGAAAATCAGTCAAAACGGGTTATCTACATATCATCTGATAAAAATGAATACAGGGTCAGGTCTTTGGTCACTGCATACAAGCACTTCTGATGATCACCAGCACCAGCTCAACTCCTACAACAAAGCTCGGTGCTTCCCAGTGGGCCACAGACAAGAGAGAGAGGCAGCTCATCAAACCTGCTGACTGCACCCATGGGTAGGTTTCAAAACAAGCATTGTACTTTGACCTCAATCGAATCAGCAGTCTTTGTGACAGGCCATCATATGTCCTAAGGACAGGACAGCTGTCTCAAACATATTGTAAAGCATCCGCCTATTAAGGCTGCTTTCAATCAGAGGCACTAAAGACCACAAGACCACTTAACAGTGACCACAACTCATTTTAACTGTTAAAGTGTTGCTATAAAATCCCACAAAGAACGGTGAAGCGTTTCCCAGCTTACAGCCAACAGTATACACAATACCGTGCTGCATTTTTGTGTGACATCATATTTAATGAAAATCCAGCATTTCACTTAGGTGCGCCGATTTGGCTTATTATATTTCCAATAAAATGCGAGTAAAGAAAAACACGCTGAACAGAATAAAATGGTAGCTGGTGTGTTCAGTGCTCATGGCTCCATCCTGCTGCTGTTTTACTCACCTCCTCTGCAGTTGTTTGATCTGCGCTGCTTTGAATCAAAGCATCAGTTTAGCTCATCGTCTCAAGTCGATTGCAAACCTTCTGGAGTAGAAAAAGTTAACTGGTCTAATACTCAGACGACAGCCAACCGCGTCTCCAATCACTGCATCATTGTTTGAACCCCAGAAACTTATCTCTTTTTTTTTTATAAAGCTGGCAAGTGTCTGCAGCTGAGCCTGATCTGAGCCGAGCGCTGCTAGCTGTTAGCTTACGTTAGCTAGCCTTCCTAGCTTGGCAATAGCTTACTGTTGCTTGTCCTCGTAATCAAAACAAAGCCAAGAAATGTAACACGCTCTTATGAGGCGTCGCACTCAAGTACAATGTCAAAACGTCAATAAAAAAATGTTTTTTATATCGCTATTTCCCACCCAAAGCC
Source organism: Centropristis striata (assembly GCF_030273125.1). Classification (NCBI taxonomy): domain Eukaryota; kingdom Metazoa; phylum Chordata; class Actinopteri; order Perciformes; family Serranidae; genus Centropristis; species Centropristis striata. The sequence goes on along the minus strand of NC_081529.1, from coordinate 7,708,936 downwards.
AGTGGAGTAGACACCGTTATTTCATCCACATCACCAACGGCAGTTCACTGTATCAACAGCAGCTGCTGCCTGCCACCGAAACTGCTGTTAGCGCATGCGTAGTAACAGTTTCCAGTTCCCCGAGTCTCTGCCATTGACTATGATGTAACTTTCTACTGGACCCACTGAATGTTTTATTGTGTCCAGAAAGACCAATTAAAATCAAACGCACCACCCTAAAAAAACTTCCACACGCATCAGTGAGCAAAAGCTGAAAAGAAAGGTCATCAAAATGTTGTGAGCAACGTTATTCATTTTTATTACTTCATAAAATATACACAAATACTGTTGTAAATAAAGTGTGTTAAAGAACTGTACAAGATATCAGTACACAATACATAAAGTGAAATCCCCATCACCTCAACCTCTTCTATACCATTCCCAACCCGACAGTTACAATGCCACTGGGTCATGGTGGCCTGTACAAAGGTAATTACACACACACACACACAGTACACTGCTATTTACACATCCCTGCAATTGCATCAGTTATGTTTTCTTTTGAATGACATCATCAAGGTTGCTGGAGGTTAAAATCCAAAAAGGTGACATCAAAACTATTAGCATATCATTTTTGCAGAAGGAACATTAAAAGCCCTATGTATTATACAAGGTGTACAACCTTTGAAGTATAAGGACAGAAGAGCAAATGGACTAAAGAGCTACGTCTAATAAGTTACAGGAAGATGAAAAACAAAAACAGAACAAAAGACATGAAGTTATTTCAGACATATAAAAATAGTTTAACATAAATAGCAAATAAGGGGGATAAAAACAATTTACATAAAAACAAAGGACAAAATGAATATTGAATTTTTTTTAGCAGGGATTCACTGTATCACTTTCTCTCAAACACACACTCGAAATATTGGATGACCCAGCTGGCAGAGTAACATTAGCTCACCCCACAATTTAGTTCTTTAAATACCTAAAATCTTGAACCCAGCCCCAATTTATGTCATTAGTATGCATTTTTCTACTTTTCGCCTTAAAACAAATAACCACATTTTGGCTTTACATCAAAATAAAAAAATATTTACAGTGAAGTAAACATTAAAAAAAAAAATCATTGGATGTCCCATCCCCCTAACTGAGACTGCCCACTCCCCCATGACCTCCAATAACAAAAAAAAGAATTAAAAAAAAAAGGTAACATTTAGAACTATCATAAAAATTGCAGCCACTATTTGTTAGCCAAAACGGGCAGCTGTGGTCTCTGGTCAAATACACTGAGAATTTCCTGAGGAGCTTCCCTCAAGACTTGGAGTGTGTCTTTGCAATATCTATGGTCATTCTTCACCTTACCCACTCACATTAAAAACAAGTTTAAACAGGCAAAAAAAGGGGGATGGTGGAGGTTTTGGTGGAAGAGTTTTGAGGGATAGTAAAATCATCACGACATGGATGAAGGGCAAGCAAGCACCAATTGCTACTTCACCAGAAACATTACTCTATGACAGCTAAAACATCACTTACTTATCCTTTTTAAAATGACCTGTCTTTTTGCCCACTACCCTCTCACCTGCCTCTCCCCATTTCTTTATCTTTTAGCTGTTATTTCTCTCCCTCAAAAAAAGCAAAAGACAGGAAACTCATAAGAAGCTCCAATTTAACATATCCTCATGAAAGATAAAAGACATACACTTAAAGTTGTTTTTGCAGTGTTGAGCTGAAAAAAGATAAATCTTTACTAAGCCTATAATCAATCACAAAGTTGACCTTTGACGAGAAACATGCGTGTGTCCCTGATACCTTTTTGCTTCTTTGATGCCAACAGCTCTTCACATTTGTCAGACAGAAGGTACTGAGGGAAATGTTTTGAGGAGTGGAGCAGGTATGAGCAACCACAGAGTAAAAATGGTGGACTGTCATTCGTTTTGCTCTTTGTATTGTGGTGGTGGTCCACGGTTGAGTAAAAAGGGTTCGTTAAAGATCATGTTCTCCTCTGGATCCTTTAAAAGATTTACTGTCCTTTTCCAAAGATCCATGTGTCCATTGGCAATCTTTTCATAAGACAAGGTAAAAATAAAGGAAAATAAATTGGAGCGATGAATAAACCTTGCAGCCCTGCAATAACAAAAGGAGCTATAGTTATAGAAGGCAATGTATGAGCAGGTGGTGGATTTCTGCATTATGTCAGTATGGGAATAAATGAGTGACAGTAAGATCTCACCTGTCAGGTTCATGTGCATGCAGAGCCAAAGAATTTTATTTCCCCATGTGCTCAAATGGCACGCTGACCTGCAAGAGAAACAGAACAAAGACTCAGGAGCAATTTCACAGTCTAGCTCTCACATTCACACTCTAACACACATGCATCATGCAAAATTATAACATGTTGAACCAGGTCCCTCTCCCTTAGTAGATTTATTTCCATTCACCATTTTTCATGTGCAGTTTGAAATACTGCATAAGAAATGCTGACTGGTAATGCCAAAATTTGATAAAACTTATTCTATTACGTTTGTTTGAGGTGGTTTTTGCTTTCATCCGAAAAGAATGAATGTGCTAAGTGGGTTGAAGATTGCCTTTGCTGAACAAGTTCTCATGTCGCAAACTCACATGACTGATCAGCGGTTCCTGCTGTCTGCGTCATCCCAGATAATGTATTAAATTGTCTGTCTCTGGACAGCATGAAACATAGACAATACCAGCCAACATGAAAGAATTAAGACTTGCCCAACTGAACTAAATGCCTGAAGATTTATTTTTGCAATTTGAAACCTCTACTCCTATTCCTTTCTGGTAAATTACAACTGTGTGGCCTATTGCACAAACTATGCTTCTACTTCACTTTACAATTGAATGAAAACACTATTGTGGGTAGAAAGAGGACTGTATGATATTACCTTTTAACCTTACCTATTAACCTTTAACTTAATATTAACATTGTTGAGATTAGGTCTGTATGTTAACGAGCTAGACAGCTTTTTCAAGTCACTTAATTAATAATTATCCCAGAATTGACATGATCAACAATCAACTTATTGAGAGTGTTTTTATTAATATTTGCAATAAAATCATTATTGTGGACACACATATTAGGTCTACCTGAAATTGAATACTTTAAGGAATACTCCAAGAAATAAAAAAAGGCAATGCTGTGATGGACAAAATGAACTGTCGCCATTTATACCCATGCCTAGATGAAGACGAGTTAACTATGGGCTTAAGGAGCTGTTATTTCCTTTTTATTTTTTGGATGCAAGGCTTTAAGCAGAAACAGATTCGTGAGCCTGACAAGTAGTCCAGGAGAAAATGTTGTGAAATACATTCAAAACTGCTCTATAACTGAATAGTCAAAAATGTCTGAGACATGTGGATGTCCTGCTGCATGTGAACTGGTGGTTCATGCTTTGCCTAGTCAACTTCAACTCACAAACTTTTTTCCCCCTAAAAATGCGTTTCTGACTAAAGGAGCCGAGTGTGTTTTCTCACCTGTGATGTGGAAATTCTGGATTGGTCATGGCGGGCTGTGAGGTCAGAGGACGATACGTTGGCAGGAGCTCCACGGTGGAGCCGCATGCTCACCTTCCTCTCTCTCTCTGCACGGGAAATCGCACGGGGCGACGTGTTCCCTGAAATGATGCAGAAAATTAAGAACTGACCATGTCATGCAGATAAGCAAGAAAAAAAGTGTTCGACAAACAGCACAAGTTTAAGACTTCTGAGCAGGAAACTCACCAGACTGCTGGACCCGCGAGGCAGGATTAGAGATGGCCTGCTCCGGCCCGTTCCTGACTCTGTTGGCAACTGCAGGATTGGGACCCGGGGGGAGACCCCGCGATGCAGACCCCCTCGGGGCTCCTCCAATACGCTCATCCCTCTCATCTCCCGCCCTCCTCTCCCGATCCCCGTCCTCGGCTGTCCGACTGGCACCCTGATAAACAGTAGTCACATTAAATTATTCCCATTAAACAAGTATTGCTTTGAATTAGCGGTTATATTGTAAGCTATGTTGTAAGTAGATTGACAAAATAGAGGGTTCCCACAAATGCTTAAATTTGACTTTGGAAAATGTAAGCACTTTCCCAGCATTTTAAAGCTTTTCCAGGCTTTCACCTCAGCAACAAAACAAATGCCAATGCTTTACTTACGAATTTGAGCATGTTCCAGTCAAAGACGTAATCATAGGAGAAACCCTGGCGGTGGAACAGATTCCTGAAGAGCTGTCGTAGGTACGAGTAGTCTGGCTTGTCATCGAAACGGAGTGAACGGCAAAAGTTCAGGTATGTGGAGAACTCAGCTGTAGGAGAATACATGACAAGCGAAACAGTAATGAGAAGTTCAGAACATACAAAACATTGACAAGTAAAACTTAAAATCACTATTATCATTTCAAAACTACAGGTATGTTTGCTGCCCCCACAGTGAGGCGATACAGAAACACCACTTACAAGGATATCCTTTGCAAAGAACTTCAATGGGTGTGGACATTTTCTTCTCACTGATTCGTTCATACTTCTGTCTCTTGGTAGCGGCCTTGAGGCCCTGCCAGGGGAGGGAGCCCAGGTTGAAGTACATGAGAACATAGCCGAGAGACTCGAGGTCGTCACGTCTTGACTGCTCTGTAAACAGAAAGCGGGAGCGAAGAGTGAGAACCTGAGGGACATAGGTTCCATTTACAGTTGTGAAATAAAGTACTGTCTTCTTCAATCATCTGTGAATTTAATGAATTGCAATAAGTCACAGTTACAGCTTATAGCTGCTGGTAATAGTAGTTGTGATAAGATTTCATTTTGTCACAGCCCTAATGTTTTGGTCACAGTGGGAATACACACAATTTGGCCAAATGATTTATTTTACTCCACGATTATAGTTTGAAAGGACAGATGGATGTAGCTGATGCCTCATACATGTTGGTTACTGATTTTTTTTGCTGATGTTTGGACACTCTTGGCTACATGGTAGCCAATATCCATTGCATTTACAATGCTAATGTTCCTGACTTGATAATCTAACTCAACAAGATGTTTGTGTGCCTCTTTAGGAACTTGTGGAGCTTATTCAGCTTATTCAGAGTTATTCAGACCACACTCAAAGAAAATGACTTCCTAAACACTGTTTGTATATGCTTTTTAACTGAAAACAAGGTATGAACAAAAATAAATGAAAATAAAGTATTTTTAGGAAGGTTTGTTACTACAAATGTTACATTATATCCCCCTCACTTTAATGTGTCAATCCAGTAAAGATATACATAAAAAAAAGTCAGCTATATCTAGCTACAGAGATCGTTAACCTTGTTAAAACTTTTTTGGGCTTCAACTGCTCGGCTAGCACGGTTTAGATGGGTTGCCATATTAAAATGCTACGTAGATGTCTTAGGCAGCACTGCACTGACATGACACCACAACAGATCTTTTCCTTCCCAAACGGTACTTCCTTCTTTTTCTCCTTCATAAACCCTCTTCCTTCACATCCTCTGTATGATCTGATAAGGTGTGTATAAACAAAAAGACGATGCAGAGAGGAGGCACGTCCTAAACAGTGGGAGGTTTGTGGAATGTAGAGCTAGGACTGGTAGAAAAGTGAGAACGAGATTTAAAAACCACTCAAATACTCAAAGATTGTCATTAAGTTCTGACTCAGACACTAGAGCATGCTGAAAGCGGATGTGACTGATTCAAACAAGATTCCAAAAGACAACTGTTGACGGGGAAAATCTGGCATATAGTACAGTGTATTACACCTCCAGGCTAGAGATCAATGTCATGTAGAGGGAGATATCATCAGAAGCCAGCTCTGATGAGTCATATTGAACGTGGTGTTCAGAGGCAGCTGTCAGTGTGGAGCGAGCGTGTGACCCTGATGGAGCACTATTCTTGTAAACAAGGGCTGAACAGTCTTATTAATACAGTCAATGTTAGTTCAACTTTTTCATTTTTTTTTTACTTTGAATGACAGTTTTGATTGACATTGCTGTATTCTGTGTGCTTTACTTAACATTATTCATAGAAACATGTACCTCTCACCATGGCAGCAGTAAACAGAGTAAGCAAACATGAATCACAACATCTCTAACAGGGGCTTTTTAGGAAGCTTCATCACGTGTGGCTACAACAGAACTGCCTGACATCATGTGCGTGAATAACAGGGCCAAGAGCTGCTTTTCCGTTATCCGTTTATTTTACAAGGAAAATCTGGTGAAAATAATTCCCTTTAAGCTGTAAATTAGTAAAACAACATGAGCCCAGCAATAGGTTCTGGTTATTTTTTTGTTTTCAAATACTTTCAATTCTATTTTCTGAGGAAAAGCCTATAGTGAATGGAAATTATTTGATTTTAAGTTTGCAGCAGCACGCAGAGCTGTTATGAGCCAGAAAGACCAATTTGTCCCACCATAGTTTCATAATGAACCGAAAATATTTTTAGACATGTCAAAGCACTGTGTGGAGGTGCGCCATGAATGGCTCTAGGACATAGTTGCTTCCAGCGGCAGTGGACTTGATGCTCCCTGTGTCCTCTCTCCCTGTAGGGAGGGACCTGCCCCCCTGGTCCCACACGAGTGTTGATGGGACTTTCATCGCATGCATGTTCATAACAATGATACCAAACACACAAACTCATTTGCATCCTTCACAATCAGATTTGAGAATTTGCTCCAAGTGTATCTTACCAATCCCCAGATGTGTGTTGATGGAGGCGTAGCGCGCTGTGCCAGTCAGGTTCTTGTTCTCCCTGTATGGGATGTGCTGGTGTGTGCGGGCATCGCGGTACTTTTTGGCCAGGCCAAAGTCAATGATGTACACCAGGTTACCCTTCTTGCCGAGCCCCATCAGGAAGTTGTCCGGCTTAACATCCCGATGGATGAAATTCTTGGAGTGGATGTACTCGATGCGACTGATCTAAAAAGGAGATAAACGAGACGAAGAGTGGCAAAATTGTCAGGTTCTGCAGCACACAACATAAAATACCTTAATTCAAACAAAGCATACATTGTGTACATGGCCATTTGCTGTAAAAAACAGCACTGTCCTTGAGGTTTCTAATAAAGTCACAGAGCCACAGCAGGTGCACTCAATATATCAATACCTTCAGCAAACTAAGGCATACAGGAGGACAAGGGAGGACAACAGGATATATGAAGACAGGACAAGGGAAGGTGGTGACCCCAGACTATAAGTGGAGAGTCTGACACAGCAACTTGGCTGCAGTTAGAACAAAAGGTGAGATGAGTTGGGTTTGAGAGAGCAATGCTTGAAATGAAATATCTAGGCCAGCGCAGTCTAAGAAGAGTTAGAAAGTAGACTGGATGCAGAGTAGTGGAGACCAAACATCTAGAAGCCTTAGGGGAATCATGTGCAATGTTTATACATGGAGAGAGCATGCACCAATAAATAAAAGTGAAGTAGGTCATGCACATGACCTAATGGGATCATAAATATTATCTCCGTATTATGCAGAACTGTTTTACAATCGGGCTGGGACTAATAACTTGTTAGATAATCAATTAGTTTGTTGATTATTACTCCAATTAATGGATTAATGGGATATGGAAAAAAGCTAAATGTTCTCATTTTTAGCATTTTACTAAAAACAAAATGTTTAAATACACTTGCACAAAGCTCTTTTAAACATTTACATGTAACAGGCACATGTAACTCAATATATACCTTGTCCCTTGTAGTTAATAACTGCAGATGTAAAAGTATAGAGCCACTACAATTAAAAAAAAATAAAAAAAAAATAGATGAAGTTTTGGGCAAGAACCATGCACTGAGAATAGAAGGAAATTTAACTAATATATAGTTGATCAGATATTGCTCAAGTTTCTGTTGTGAAGAAATAAAGGATTCACTTCAGACAGTCTCTGACTAATGATACAAAATATTTCAAAAACTCCTTAACTTCACGTTATTGTATGTGAATGACATCAGCTGACAGGAAGAAAGGGGGGGAGGGGGGCTGTTAAAACAATCCTATTTTTAAATTCTGTGACTTTACATGAAGGTATGCGTCTTACCATCTGGTCTGCCAAAAGCAGAACGGTCTTTAGGCTGAACTTCCGGGAGCAAAAGTTGAAAAGGTCCTCCAGACTGGGACCCAGCAGCTCCATTACCATCACATTGTAGTCTCCCTCTGCACCACACCACTTTATCGATGGAATACCCACTGGATAACACACAAACACACACGGTGTCATAAAGTGATTTCAACCCGTTTTACCTGCCACTACTTTCATGGTACCTAAACCAAAAATGTCCACACTCAAAACCTTTATCATCACATCTATATCTACAGCAAATAATCTGTTTATATTGACTTTGATTATATATTTTCATCATAATAACTTACTTCTTGCTAATTTATATCAGAAGTAAATTATCAGCTGAGGACTTCTATGGCTATTAGCTAGCTTAGCTCATTTGGCGTGAGACACCAGAGGAAAACAAACAAATACAACAGGATTTTTTCAAATATTAAAAACCAACCAATTACACCAGATTATGTTGAAAGGAGCATATTCAAATTCAAGCATATTCCTAATCTTGAAAACATAATGGCTAAAAATTAAGCATTTTCTACAGTTTCAAGCCTTTGCATGTAGCCTCAATGAGAAAATACGTTATCCACCATTTTTTTCCTCATTAGGATACACGCATCTCTAATATTGCAAGTGAAAAAAACATTTGATAAGGACTGGTTTAAAAATCCTGCTGAGCCTGTCAAAGCAACATTCACTCCTCACCTCCTCCTTGCATCATCTTGTAGAACTTGCTTTCAATGTGCAACTGTGGGTGTTTGGTCTTCACACATTCCAGCTTGATGGCTACCTCCTCACCAGTGGCAATGTTGGCACCTGAGGAAAAAAAACACAAAAGCACAGCTGTAAAGACAATTGTGCCAGTACCAGGCAAATGATGGCTTAATATGGAGGAAAATCAGGTTTGGTGCCCAGATAAGAGTGGAAATTAATGGTACAATATGAAATGAGAGACTTTACAGAAACAAATGTGGAAAGACTCTAAACAGAGAAGACATGGAAAGTTGGGTAAAACAAAAATCAGTCTCAGTTAACACTTACCGAGGTAAATGTCGCCAAAGGAGCCACTCCCTATCTTTCTCCCGAGCCGGTACTTGTTCCCCACTCTCAGCTCCATGTTTGCGAGTCGTCACTGTCAGCAACAGACAGACAGACAGAGATGATTATAGGAAGGCAAAGGACACATGACACCATGCTAGCTCATCTGGGCTGAGCCACTTCTCTCTCTCACCACTAACTCGGAAACATTAAAAGGATGAGTTAACTCAACCGAATATAACACACAACTATTTCCTCGACTTTCCTCCCGAGTGGTAGAATGAGGGAAAGCATCCTCAAGAGTCAGTCAGCAGCTCACATGATGATCCCTCAATCCCAGACACACTCAACTGGCCACGTGTTTGCTGATCAACTAGCCCTGCTCAGGCTACATTCTATCACACAAACAGCTGTCTGGCCTCCAGAAACACACGATTAGATTTGTTGGGTGGCTGGGAGGGGGGAGATGGTTGCAGCGAGATCAGCAAAAACAGGCAAGGGAGGAAAAGGAGAGCTACACTGAAACGCTGCTTGGGCCAGGAGTGGGACAGAGTCAACTGCTACACTAAGACTTTGCACACATGAGGAAATGAAGTGAATCTTCTGAGCTGAACTGCACGTGATGCTGGAGCAGGATCATCATTTATTTAGTACGCTCTCTACCACGCCACATTGTGCAGCCACTGCAAAAGCAAGACTAAGCTCTCCACTGTTCTGCACTAGCACTGCCAAGGGAGGGAAGGCATGAGCGGCTGCCGAGCGCTGGCTGGCTGGCTTTATCTGTGTCAAGGCCCTCAGACAATTCTGTGCAATGAACTTTAGGAAGCAAAGTGCTGCTGAGTACGTATCAACGCAGAGCATCATTTATCAAAGAGATTTGCTTCCTCACCACCAATTTGGGAACACTGTGTAAACAAACTGTGCCCTTTATAGCAGCAGTGGACCCTTGTTCCAAATGTAGCACAGCTGCATCTCCAAATAGCACTTCCAGTCATGAGTCCCATTGACATTTCAATTAGGCTCAGAAAAAATTAATTGGATTTTCATCAAAATCGCAATCTGGACTACATACGAATCGCAAGTGGCGCAATATTTGTTAAAGGCAAAATATGAGTCAAAATACCATTCTGAATTCAGTATTTTGGTGCTGCAGTGACTTCCTGGCCTACAAATCATAGTCTACAGATTAAGCCTGACTGATATAGGATTTTGTTGAGACGAATACCGACATGGATTAAGAGGGGTAAAACTCACAGATTAGCAATATGGTGGTTTATAGTGATTTCTTTTTAGCTGGAATTTCATCTTGTACATGGATTTTGCACTGATTTTGCATATTAATATGCAAAATTTCTAAGACGGTTGCCTTCTGGAACAAATAACTTTTTTTTCCCACTTATTACTAAAATGGAAGCTGATATATTGAAGTTTTTTAGTTAAAATAAAAATAAACTTTTTACATGTGAACTGTCCACCAATATGACTGCAGAGATACAGAAAAGGCTGCCTTCTTAATAAACAACAACAATTATATAATACTTTTATAAGTTATCAGTAATGTGAACAAAATCTAGAAATGAAAGCTGAAAAAATAAAGTTTATTAAAAATGAAGTAAATACATGAATACACTCAGAAATGCATGTTCAGAATCATGCTCATCATTGAACTGAAAAATACATAAAAATTAAATAAATAGCCAACACCATTTCTAAATCACCTGATAAATCAAATCAGCCTCGACTACAAAATCAGGCAAATATTTGTTTTTGTTTTTTTTTACAAGGGAATACATATATTTTAAAAAAAAAACATAATTTAATGCATTATAAAGAAAAAATATAATAATGAAGCAATTGCAATTTCAAAATAGGATATTTTTGTTCAGCCCAACAAGGCAATGTATGAAAAAGAACATATTGTTACTGCCTCATCCCCATCCCCTATAGAAATAGTCTCATGACAACTCTGAAATTTGCAAAACAAAGCATTCCCACAAAGCTCACTTTTGTGGACATGCCAACCCAAGCTAACAGAAGAGTCATCAATTCTGCAGAGCCAGACCTCTGCTGCACTCAGTCCACCTCCTCAAAAAGTCCTCTATCACAGCATAAATGATCCCAGAAGTTACTTTGCTCGATTGTAAGCCAATCGGTTAAAAAATAACTGCAGACTCCAGCTCTGTTTTAGAACTACCGTACCTAAACAGTGGCAACTCCTGACGTACAATCATCTCGGATCATCTGAACCTTGATTCAAACTTGCATTGCACTGCCCTCATTTCAACTGAACCAACATATTGTAAAGCTGTCGGTCCTTGTCAACTCTGGCTGATGAAACGACATCCTGCCATAGTGGATGTGATGGAGGCCGATGGATTTGGATTAATAAAGGGTTAGGTTTCATTACACCAAGAGGGTGTCTCATGTGCTGCAGCCAGGGACCCGATTTAGGGAGCAACATTAATCACAAGGCTACACAGTAAGTGCCATTGATTAATTGCTTGGTACAGGAACGTTGACACACAATTTTAAACCTGCACGGTGTTTCACTGCATATTTAACTGTGTCCATGTGGTTTTCAACTGCATGTACTCTCATGTGTTTATTTTAAAGAGTGAGTGACAAGGGAGAACCTGGTATTGCAAAGACATGCATAAAAATTGCGAGCAATGTGAAGAATGCATGAGGTTTTAAAGACGGCCTGTGTGATGTGAAGCAGGTGGAATTAGAATTGTAAATCTGAAAATGCACCATGTGCTCTTATGGTAGTAACAGTCTACAGTACACGTTGGCTGGTTAAGGGAGGTAATACTGTGGTTAAACCATCTATACATCATTAGAAATCACCTGATTCTCAAGCGTGAAATAATTAAGTATTTCTTCACATGTAACTCAGTCAGACCCAGTTATGTATAAAGTTCCATATATGGAAGTGAAAAAATAAGTCATCTGCAAGAGGGAAAACAAGTGTCAGAGACCCAAAGCCAGAGGATTTCACAGTCACATGAAAAACAAAGCACTGCTACGCATCTCACACTCTGGCAGCTGTCACTCTACAACCAGTTCGTGTGTTACGGGCTCGATACTAAATGCATGCAATAATAAAAAACAAACTTGCAGAATTAAGTAACAGTTGAACATATATATATATTTAACAGTAATGGCAGACTACGTTCCTCTTTCCTGGTTGCAATTTGACGAGAAGCAAGTCAGTTATGGTTTAACGTTACGTTACAATATTTGCTACAACTTATATTTGCTACATTTTATAAAATAACTAACCGCTATGATGTGTTAAAACACCAATTCGTATAATATACAGACGCTTTAAGTGACGCTAGTAAAACATAAGGCATTTACGTGAGTTCACTGTTAGCTGCTAAGAGTAAGCTAGTGGAAATACGTTAACGGAACCGTGATACGTACTGCACCATTATCATTTTCGACATTAAAAGGAAGCCATAAATGTGTAGAATTTTATACATCGCCACATTTTGTTTTATAGTTACAACCGCACCCATTTATGTCCTGGACTAGCCTGTGTAGATAGCCATCCCTACTACTCGCCCCCTCCCCCTCTCCTGTAAGCCGTGAATACGAGACTCTGATTCGGCCGAATCTGGCCGCTTTTCCCCCTTGGTTTCCCTGGTTCCCCGACCCAACACTCACCCGATATTGGGTTCGTCCGAGAGCTGGTTCAGTGGAGGTTCTGATCCGATGGTTGTCAGTCGGACAGGGGCCTGGGCAGAGGAGGATGGGACCGGATTCTGGCGGCTCTCATACCCCCAGCTCTTAGCTCTGTCGTCGGTTGCACTCCCTGTTGATAGTCCCTGAGAAGCTCCAGCAGCACGAGCGGCCGTTCTCCTCTCGAGTCTGTCTCCCCCTCTCGTTACTTAACAACGCGCCCGTTCACAACGTCGATGATGTCATTCTCTGGATGTCAGGGCACAGTCATTAAAGGAAAACGTCACAAAACTCGCTGCTATTTCCTCTGTAAATTTCACCATTTGTTAATTATCATGTTTCTTCCTGTTGCTCACTATGAGTCACAGTTCAGTTTGCAAAGTAAATCCGGTCGTATTGATTGATTAAAAAAAAAAAAAAATCATATATCTGGAGACTTATTTCGTTCGCTGTCATGAAGAAAAAGATCCTTTAAGTCATGATGATCCACTTTCTCGAGTGTTTTACGTCAAATTATATTTTAGTATCTCAAAATATTGTGTAGTAAATAATAACTTGATAACTTTCTCAACAATAAAAATAAAAGTAATTATGTTAAGAAACGTATTCATTATTTTGAGACATTAAGCCATTCATATTAGCGAAGTTATCATTTTGAGATTCTAATTATTTTGAGATATGTGATTTTGAGAGAATTGAAGTCAATATTTTTGAGAAAGTTTGTCATTATTTATGAGAATGTTTCTTTTTATTTTCTGGCACCAAGTCATTATTTTGAAAAATATTCTGATTATTTTAAGATACAATGTCATTTTGAAAAAGTCTCTGTGGGTTTGCAATACTAAGCCATTATTCTGAGAAAGCTGCTCATTATATTTGAGAAATTTCTAATTTTGACATATTTTTTAAGTGTACCAATTTATTATTTTGAGACACAAAGTAGTTATTTTCAGACATATAAGTAATTATTTTGAGAGCTTTTAATTATTTTGACAATAAGTATTAATTTAGGGATTTTTTAATTTCGAGATTAGTCATTACAACGAGAAAGTTTCTCATAATGACTTACATGAGCTTTTTTTTTTCATCAGAGGGCTAAATTTTCACCTTTTTCTTTCTTTTACTGGTGAACATGAGCTTTAATACATGACACTATAATGTCAGTATATAATTTTAGTTTTTGTGACCAATAAAGTTTAACTTATTTGGAGCACAGTATGTACCTACTGATATGAAGCCTCTCTCAGTTGATGTCTGCAAATAATATTCTGTGGGTTCAGCCTGGTTATCAGCACATAATTGAGAATGGTAATGATAGGAAATACTTTACACTTGGGCTTAAATCTATGTAAAAAAAATATATATATTGGTCTATATGTTGGCAATAGTGTGTCCACAGAACACAGTGAAGCCTATAACTCCATCAGAGAAGGTATCTTATTTCATACAGTAAGCAGTGGCTTACTGTAAGATGACGTGTGTGTTAAATAGGATTGGTTTGTGGATGTTAATGAGGGTGACAGATGGACACACTGGCTTGTTTTTCTGTGGCCTTGCCTGAACAGCCTTTACGCTTTTCCCTTGATGTAAAGTAATACTCATCACTGTAACATGCACAAAGCATTTTTTTTCATTGTCAACATACTGTGCAGTGCTTAGTGTTCACATGGGCACTACAGCAGGAGCCGTTTGACTGGGAAATCACCAGAGAGCTCAGTGGAGGAACAGATGGGGAAAATGTAAAACTTAGTTTGATTGAACATAGAAATGTACTCAACAAGTATGTTAAATCACAAACCAGAAACCTAAATTCACACACAAAAACGACCCCGAGGACAAATTTAGAAGCCAATACTTTCATCTTTATTAATCTTGTTCTCATTTGTTTAAATAAATTTTTCCTTTGTAAAATCTCATAACGAAAACACTGAACAGGAGTGTTAAAGCCTGTCTTAATTTAAAACGAATACACAACAACAGAACATTAAAAACGTACGGTAACTCTTACTCTGCATCTGTAAACAACCCGTCCCACCCCTCCCTCCCACTCCACACAGTTTGATAAGATTTGGCATGTCCATTTTACTCAACGCGTATGCCTTCAGCTCTTTGTGTCATTAAAATGTTCTTTTTTATTATTGCAGGTCGGACAATAAAAAAGACAAGTCTGCTAAAAAAAACCCAAACAACTTCAAATGAGAGAAAAAAAAGCATTAGTGCCAATATTTCTTAACACACAGTCAGCAGTATACCGAATGCACTCAAAACATTTTTGTATAGACCTTCTGTATAGTAAGCAGCCTTGCCCACATTATGACAGGCAGTAACATGCACACACACACACACATTATCCTCACATTC
This sequence comes from Centropristis striata, assembly GCF_030273125.1. Lineage (NCBI taxonomy): Eukaryota > Metazoa > Chordata > Actinopteri > Perciformes > Serranidae > Centropristis > Centropristis striata. The sequence continues at coordinate 7,693,827 of NC_081529.1, read as the reverse complement.
ACACACGCACGACAACTGTGGTGGTTTAATCCACTTACTTGGTCTCTGTCTCACTCATACTCATGTCCATATAGTGTGTATGACACTGCGCACAGTATCGACACATGGAGAAATGCAACATAGCCTCAAACTGCCAGCAATTTAACATTTATCACTGCAACAGTAACAAACATGTTCAAGAGAGAATAACAGAGAAAGAGTGCGTGAGATACAACAGTAGGAGGTCAGCATTTTTGAAAACAGAACAATGACATTTTTCAATATTTTCACTGTTCAAAAAAATTAAAACCATACATACAAACAAACAGAAAAAAAACTTAACATACACAGTAAGATACAGTTCTGTTTTCAATCAGAGCTGTTTGCATGTGTTTGGATTCGGTCTCCGCTTTTAAGGGGACGTGAATACAAACTGCACTTTAACCTCACATCATGTAGTAGTTTTAAGTTCTCTTATACGATGAAGGTAATGCTGTTTACAGTGCCCATCTGTCTGAAGGCTCGTCTGTATTTGGTGTGTGCATGTGTATGTAAATCTGTTGAAAAGTCCCCTATTTACTAAGCACATTGCAATCCAGTCAAGTCTTTGAGACCAACTGACTTTTCATTCTTTTTCAGGTTTCAAGTCTAAGCAGTTGAAATCTTCATCTGTGGAAAAGGCTGTATACACATCTAACAGTCCCTGCATTTGTTTATATAATAGCTTAAGTCTGGCCACGAGAATGTGTGTAAGCATGTCTCACATTTCTGCTTGATGTGTGTGCACGTTAATATGCATGTGTGTATATGTGTATTACATTAATATGCATACCATGTAAATGTGTGTGTATGTATGTGCTATAGTAAGTACATATGTATCCCAGTGTATTTTGTATCAGTGTGTCCAAACCTACACGTACAAATGGAAGGGGGCTCATCAGATGGAATCAGCTCCTCCCCCCAGCAGGTCGTCAGGCAACAACGGGCTGTCCATTTGGTGCCTTTCCTCCATTTGCGGCGCTCCCCACAGGCTGCTGCTGGGGTACCCTGCAGTCATGCCCCCCCAGAGCCCAGACCTCCCAGAGTCTACTGCCCCAACAACTGCTGCCTCCCCTGCCCCGTTGGTGCTCCACTGGGAAAATATCCCCAGCCCGGGTCCTTGGGCTGAAGAGGCTTCTGAAGAACTGCCTGTACCATCAAGACTCTGCCAGGCAGAGCCAGAGGACCTCACGCTACCTAGAACCGCTGCTCCGCCTTCTCCTCCTCCGCCACCGTTTCCGCCTGAAGTTGTGCCCGCCGCTGCTGCTGCTGCTGCCCGCTCATTCCCCGGGGAGCTACCTCCACTGCTGGCCACAGCTGTGCCTGTTCCAGACGAACCCTGCGTCCCACCGGCTGCTGACCCTCCTGAGCTGGCCCCCTCTGCCCCTCCGGCCTGGGAATGTGCAAAATAGCGAGCAACTTCTTCCTCACTCACAAACTCCGCCAGGATTGTGGTGTTGCCCAGAACACACCTGAGAGAGATTTAAAACACAAAGCTTTTTAGATCAACAGGAGCGTATTCAATTTTAAATACATGTGTATTATTCTGCATTTCCACTGAACGGCACAGCTCAACCCAACTCACTTGATTTTGTTTTCCACTGCACAAAGTACCCCCTTAGTATAGCTGATCATCATAGTGACTATCCAATAAACTACTATAATATCATCTAAAAGGCAACACTTGCTGACTGAAAAAACTGTGATCTCCATCGATGGTAGCATGGCTATTTAAAAATCAGGGGTTTGTGCAGGATGTCCCAAGTCATGGTAGTGAAGATTTTCTCAGCCCAATCAGCCTGCAGTGTTTTAACCCCACCTTTTAGTACCTGCTCAGCTCGCTTGGAACCTTGACCAAGGTGTTACCCGAAAAAATACCAGCTACTATCTGCAACTTTTCTGATAGAAAACCATAAAAAGAGTGAGTCGAGTTGAGCAGAGCCGTGGCGTGCTATGCAGTGTAAATGCGGCATTAGTGAGGTTGCAGGTTAACCTACATGTGCAGTGCACCCTGGGCCTTGGCTGCTTCCTGCCGGCTGCTGTAGCGAATCAGAGCGCTGCCCTGGGTCAGGCCAAGATGGAAGGTCAGCAGGGGGCCATGCTGCATGCAGATAGTCCTCAGCGTGGAGCCGTCAATCTACAGGGGAAAAAAAAGAATAAAGTGTAAAATGTGTGTGTGTGTGTGTGTGTGTGTGTGTAATGTGATGATCCTTCAGTAATTGTCCAGTCATCAATTAAAGGGACAGAGAAAGGTCAGGGAATCTAGTTATACAACACTGGTTATGTGTATGAAGCACCATGAATCATTTAATAATGTAGTGAGACTGTACACTTGGGCTTTATCAGTCTGTAATGCTGTCACACTTACAGTAAAATATAAAAGTTGTGTAAGCCTCTGCACACAAGCCAAAAGGATTATTTGAAAAATAAATCTATGTCACTGAAACAAAAACTTGTCTGGACTTAAACATTTGAATTTCTATACTTTTCCGAGACCAGTGTCATGCAAGTGTCATTTGTGTAATCCCTAATTGATTAAATGGCTCATCCAACTTCACAATCCAATTACAGCTGGGTCACGCATCACTCTGCCTAATTTGCATAAGACAGACTGAAGGGGAATACAGATGAATGAGCACAGCGATTTAATGTTTTTGAATTTCAAACCCTGACCGATCTGTCTGGGCAGCTGTTTTACGTTATAGCCATCAACAGTTCTGCTGTGATGAAGGCTTGTAAGAGCATTTAAATTCCACATTGCTTGCATAGCAAACTCCCTCCTTTCCTCACTCTTCTGCACTCAGTTTATGAGCAGCGGCTTTACAGGTGATGACTATTGACTTTTGCTAGGCAATCCCTGAAAATAGTTCATTTTATTCCCATCTCTCTCACTCATTACCTGAGGGGTCAGGTTGCTCAGCAGCAACCAGCAGCTGCCCCTGGAGGCAACGCCATCGCTCCACGCTGAGCCTATGAAGGAACAAGAAAAGGAGGCAAACAAAAAAAGAAGACAAGGATGAAACCATTAGCATTTAAAAATACAGTGAATATGGTGAAGGCTACATTATTTACAAAAAGGCAACTTTTATGCAAGCTGTCATGATACAGTGGGAAGAACAGAGTCATCAAATCTCTGTCAGGAAGAGCTCTCTACAGTATAAAGTTAAGTCACAAGTTGACAAACGGTTATGTAATCTTTTCCCTGTAAACAGTACCTGGCCCAAATCTTGACTCTTGATTCATCCCGCCCCCTCCCCAGCTCCGTGCCAACCGCGGGCCTCCGCTTCCCCATGGGGAGGGCGAGGCCTGCTTCTGATTGGTTAAGCCGGGTGGGGGGCGTGGCAGCTGTGAGCTGTTGCGATTGGTCTTCCATAACTTGTTTTGTCCGATGGGCTCTGGGGGCCAGCTGGGCTTGTACTCCGAGTACTTTCCTGAAGAGGAAATGGGGAGGTGGGAGAAAAAGGGGGGAAAATGAGTTTCGATAAACAGACCACAGAAATGGGTGTGGAGGGGACTCCAGTTAGCACAGCTAACTCCTTTGGTATTTTTCTTGGAATATGCATAACTTGAACACGTGTAAAACACAGTGCAAACACGAGTATAGTGAAAGAAACAACAACATTGATAGCTGAGCGATAACATGGGGTCAAAATGCAAAAAGAAATAAAGATTATACAAAAAATCAAACAAATCAAAATGTATACCTGTGCTGTGTGCATTGCTGAGGGGGCTGTCTGAGGCACTGTAGGGCCAGGCACCAGGTGAAGGCAGCGAGGTGTTGAGGGAGGGGTTTGGCCCTAAAAAACATGACAAGTTTAACTGTGATAAGCAAGAGAAGGCTGCACAGAGTGCAGCTGCACTGCAGATAGAGCCTGCAAGCAATACTGTCAAACCTTTGCCCTCAGACTTTCTGTCAATAAACAGAACACTGGAGCATGTTTACAAGTAAAACCAACAAATATGCTCATCAAAATATAAGTCGCATCCAGTCAAATACCTATATTGTCTCGCAGTAACTGGTGGTCAGAGTCGTTGAGATTCGGGGGTCCTGGGGAGCCAAGAACACTACCAGGGGTCATGTAGGGGTCGGACTCTGGGTCTCCACTGCTCTGGATTCCTTTCCAGGGCACACCAGGCTGGAACTCTGTATGAAAGAGATTAGTACAAGATGTATAAATAGAATAATATGCAATATTTCTCTTTTTTAAAAACAAACATAACTTGAACATAATTAAAATGCTTTTGACTGTGGTTAGTGTTGTGGACTTGTTTATTTTAGATTCCTCATTTCTTACATTTGCACGTTAGGTGGCTATAAAAGCAGGAGAAGATTATTGTATTTATTATGTTACTTTCTTAGGCAGGGCATTAAATGAAAACAGCACCACAGAATACAACTTTTAAGATGGAGAAGTATAGTGGAGAAGCCAGTATACAAGCACACACACAAAAATAGTGGACAGGTTGACACCCATCTAATACACACTGCACTCTACATATTTGAGCCTGACATGACATAGGGCTGACCCAAATACTTCAAAACTCTGACTTTAGCCATGTTGTTGTTTTCTTAATAACAGCAGAAAACGGAGCTCCTTCTGTCAATGGATGCAACCGAAGGAGAAGTGACTGTTGCGTCATAGGAGAAACTCTTTTTTTTTTTTAAAAAGGTGTTTTTACACCTATAGTTTGTTTGCTCTGTTCCGAGTTTGTAGATGTGGAGTTTTAGCCTTGGTTCGGTTTATTTTAACACAGTAAAATGCATGCGAATGTTCACTCTGCTTTCTGGTCTGATGTGTCTGGGGCAGGAGCAAGAAAGTAAGTACAGGAAGGAGGTCCTGTGTTCTGGACTAGTGCATATTTATGAGAGAAGTATTGCTAGAGCTGCCACTACTACTCGGCAAGCTGCTATAGTTTGTGCTCCGACTGTCGCATCAGGTTGAAACTTGATCCCGCTCTTCTTGAGTGGTGGAGACAAAATGCAAAGTGTAGATTCCAACGGGTGCAGCTGCAGAACAATCTGGCTACAACCTAGTATTTTTGCATCCTCTAAACGGCTTCATACGACATGGAGCATTTCGGCCTTTATTATTTATTCTTGTTTTATTTATTTATTTTTGGCTTGATCACACTGTGGGAACAACCAGCATCTGGAAACTGTTGCAAAATGTTCATTTTCACTGAAGCTTCGAAGCCCACAAAATGGTCGATTTCTTCTCCTATCCTAATGCTTTGTCCTTCGGTAACATGTAGCAGAGAGAGGCCTATTCACCTGGAGGCCAGCTGGATGTTGCCGGTTTGTTCCCCATTTTACTCCCAGGGGTCCGGTGCCAGTTGTCTGCAGGACCTTGAGGGGGAATCCCCAAACCATCACTGCCCAGCATCTCATACTGGGAGTAAGGGGATCCTCCTCTCACCTTTATAGAACTGGGTAAAGGGCCTTGGGAACAGCACACAGAGAAATAAGGTCAAACACACCAACATGAACATGTCTCAAAGCACTTTGATTCACACCGGGTCATTCGGAAACAGAGAAATAAGGTCAAACAGACCGACATGAATATGTCTCAAATCACTTCATTCACAAAACACTGTGAGTAAAGGTGATAACCAACGCTGTTAAGAACAGATTGACAACAGCCTGGGAGGTGTGTTTTCCCAGGTGCAAAAATCTTGTTACAAACCATCTGTTGACCTACCATTCTTGTGAAGGGTTGTGTCAGGGGGAGATGGAGCTGGGGAGTGTCCCTCCATCATCCATTTGAAGCGGGATTGCTGTCCTCCTGTGTCCTTCATCCCTCCCATCATGGGACCTAGCTCTAGTCCTGACAGGTTACCACCAGGGGCAAGCCCTGGCAAGCAGAAAAACACAAACATTCATGAGTACATTCAACTAAAATTCAGTTCAATACAGCTGAGCTGGTAAGTGCATTTCTTTCTTTCTTTCTTTGTGTTAAGTATCACTGGGATTGCACCAAGTACTAGAGACTAGGGGCCGTTTAAAATGGAGGACTGTTGTTATAGCAACCAAGGTAACATGTCTTGAGTTTACACCAATTAGACAAATATGACTTGATGTGCTTTTTTGGCTAGACAAATAGACGACTAAGCAACAGGATACTAGATCCTAATATTGTAGGTGAGCCTCTCTTGGGAACACTAGATCCTAAATCTTGGGCTCTGTTGCTTCATCTGAATTCATGTACCCAAGATAAGGGTCTAAATTGCTACTCTGGCAAATACATACACAACCTTAAAAGATTTACACGTTTTGGTGCACAATATAAAATATGTCAGTAAATACCCCATTTGTTAACAATTGTCTTTTCTGAGACATGTCATTGCTTCAAAAATGGCTTAAGTGGCTGAATATGACTACAGAGGGAATCAGGGACATTAAATGTCATTGCGAACTTAACTGTGGTGACTTCAAAGTCATGCAACTGTGGTGTAGTTCTTTTAAAGCCTAATTATTTTTCTTCTGGCAGCTGCATTTGCACATCAAAAATTATGAAAGTGGTGCTCATTTGTGAAGACTACCTGGCTGAACAACACGCGTAAATACCATAAACTGTTTGCTACAGAGCTAATTTTCTAATACAATTTAAAGATCCCATTACATGCATTGTTGAGGGAACCAGGGCGATCCGCAGCCGCCTGTATCACATTAAACCAAGCTATTTGCCTGTTGGACTCACCAGAGTACATCCCTTGCGTTTTGGCATGAAGGTCTGATAAAGGCCCCCCCATTCCAGGATGTGGGAGGGGGTCTACCATGGGCTGTTTGGATAGGCCTCCTCCGAGATGAGAGGGGGACAGTTTGGAGCTCCCTCCTCCTGCTGCTGCTCCTCCAACTCCGCCCTGCTGATGCTGCCTCTGCTGCTGCAGAATAGCCATAATCCTTGCCAGCTGTAACAGACAAGATTCAAGAAAATGAACCATTTTTAAAGTAACTGCAAAGTAGAGTTTTTACAGCAGAGGAATACAGTGGTAATGGTCCTGATGACATAACATAACATGGTATGCTTGAGAACATGATCAGGCTCACCTGCTGTGGGTCTGGCTGCTGCCTGAGAGGCTGAGGCTGAGGGAACTTCCTCTGGTTCTGCAGGAGCTGCTGCTGCTGCTGCTGCTGTTGCTGCTGTTGTAGCAAGAGCTGACAGGCCTGTGGGTTGGTGGGCAGAAATGGTCAGAAATGGAGGTAAACAAACATTACACGTGCTATAAAATGTAAATGACAACAATATATGTATTTCAGTATCATGAATCAATCCAGTCAACAATGTCACATTCAGTCATGTACCAGATGGAACTGCTGCATGTGGGGGTAAATGTTGCTGAGCATTGCTAGCTGCTGAGGGGAAATCTGAGGAGGGAACACTCCTCCACCAACACCACCGACCCCTCCGACACTTCCGACGCCACCGACACCTCCTACTCCTCCAACCACTCCACCCACACTGCCACCAGGAGAGGGCATCTGCTTCAGCATAGGACCCGGCACCTGCATGTCACAGGAATTTCTTTATATGGGTCTGTTGGTACAGACGCTTGATCGAGTGATATGAGAAACAGGGAATTCATTGAGCTCTAATCATTCCAAATTTTTGAGTGACCAAACTAATTGAAATTCACCATTGACACCTCTAAGTCTTAAAGTGACAGGTACTTGAAAACTTTTAACTAGGAGGAAAAAATCCTGCACACGGTCCAGTCTTGGTGGAGATGAGGGCTCTGTACATTTATAAATAAATTGAAGGTGTTCCTGATATATTTAGCTTATACATTGTGTTTCTACACTTTATCCAAAGTCAAATTCAAGCATGTTCAATCTTTTCCAACAACATATAGTTGTGGTAAATTACAGATTTCTATACAGTACATGCAGCTTGCCCATGAACAAACACTGCAGCTGATGTCGACAGCTACACATCCTGTGTCCCTGACGCATTCAAATCTGAAAGGACGCAGTAAACTTTCTATTGATGCTTCCTGGGGACCCATTCTATTTCTGCCTTGATAATGATGAACAATGATAATAATAAAAAAAAAAAATTTTGAACAACAAATCTGTGTTGAAATCGGCAGGAGGAGAGCTAGTTATCTGTTAGCAGCCGGTTGGCAGCTGAGTCGTGGTGTGCACATTGAGGCTGCGACCTGATTTGGCTTCATATCACACCGTTTCATTTCTCCTTCATATTTGTGCTATTAGATCTAACACAGTTAAACACACTGCAGGGCTGAGAGTCTGTGTTTAGAGGAATATGAAGGCATTATATAATGATGTACTAGTCCACGGTACGATTTTGATGATGATTTTTGAGCCCTAATATATGTTTTTAATTCCACATTAGCAGGACTCGGTGGTGGGGGATTTCATTCTCTCCTAACTACAACATTCATCATAACTTATAACATCAGAGACAGTAGACAGACCTGAGCAGACAGGAACTGATGAGGCACTTGAGCACGTAACCCCTGGGAGGGGTTTATTGGATGCATGCTAGGCTGGTGCATCCCTCGAGGCTGAGGCATCCCTCCGCCACTGCCAACAAACACCCCATGGCCACCCATCTGGAGTACAATGGAAACCATACAACAATAGCAATTAATTTGTATTGAAACAGGATAAGTGAAGAAATCAATATGTTATGAGAAATCATGACATAAAATCATAAAGCCTCAAGTTAGCACAACTGTAGCATATTGTTTATTTAAAGTTGAAATAATTCAAAATGGTAGCTAACTTTGAAAATGTAAAGTCTGTGGAGTCACTTAAAGCTAGCTGGCACTATAAACAGACTCGTACCTTTTCACCATAGGGCCCCATGTCAACAGGACCCATGTCTTTGGAACTAGGCATGCGGTAACCTCCTCCACCTCTTCCTCCTCTCCGCATCTCTCCATTATAGTCACTTATTCCTCTCTTGTCTCCTTCCATCTTTTTGTCAAGACTTGGATCATCACCCTAAAACACAACAAAGTCAAGAACACACTCGTTTTCATCATCAAATTTTAAACTATATATATTCACACTTTTTTGTTCTTGATGTGGACGGCTCTAAACACATTACAATTGCAGTTTCCAATATCTAGAAATATTAAGTTAACTTTTTAGTGTATTAATATCTTACCAGAAGACCCATGTTTGAAAACTGGCGTGACACCGGGTTCATCCAACTGTCCCCTCCCCCACTCTTTAGGGAAGAAATTCAAACATTACAGTCAGTCAAAAAAGGAAAAATTACAAATGACTCTTAAAATTGAGGAAAATTACTAAACAAAACAGGAGTTGCTTTGTCTTAATACAACGTGTACAATAAACCAAGTCAGACCACGTTAATTCCTTTTCCCTACCTTCATGTTGCCTCTCTTTCCTCCATGACTCTGACCCCAGCCTCCAGAGTTATATGAGGAGCTATTTCCCTGGGAGCCAGTGCTGTTCCAGACCCCACCACTACCATCATCTTCCTCGTCCCAGCTGGGGTGACGGGAGGCTGCTACAGAGCCCTCTCCCTTCCCACCCCAGCTCTCCATTGACTTGGTGCCTGCAGCAAAAACAAAATCAGATAAGAATTTTGGCAATCAATTTTTTTGATTTCCTCTGTTTGTGGCTTCTGGTGTGAAAATGAGGAAACCTTTTTTTTAAAAGAGAAATGTACAATTGCTTGATTTGAGTTTCATGTCTCATTTTTTTTTCTTCTTACCAGGTTTACCAGGGTTGGGTGAAGGGTTCCCCCAGCCAGAAGCTTTGCCGGGTTCATCTGGTTCACCCCAACCTGTTGCGGTATCTGTTGTCTGGCCCCAACTAGCCGTACCGTTATCCACTGATTGTGCTCCACCTCCCCACATGCCTGGACCTGAAGAATGAGGGATTTGCAAAAGAAAAATAACAAGTTAAATGTGTGATTCTGATGACAAGACAAGTAATTGAAGTGTCAATGGTGCAGACAGTGTAGTTACTAATACAACTTGATGGCAAAGTAAAGACAATTTGCAATACTTGTAATGTACTTTTCTATGTCCTTTTGGAGAAATTCTACTTTTACCTCCTCAAACGAGGTAATGTTATCGGTTTGTTTTACCCCTTGTCTGTTTGTCGGAAGGGTTAGGGTTACGAAAAAACTACTGGCCAGATTTTAATGAAACTTAGTGAAAAGGTGGAGCATGCGTCAAGGAAGCAGATCCAAATCACAGGGCGGACATACAAATCGTTTTCACCCTTTTTTTAATATTGGGAGATTTTTTTTTATTTAAACACAAGCATCAAATATGGAAAGGTATCAGAACGATTTGTCCTGTGGTGACCAAACAGACGGGGGATTCAGCGCCAATTCCACTCTCCATACCTGGTCTGTCAGAGACTGGATGAGCCACCCTCTGGTCCCTTTGCCTGAGCTGTCGCCCCTTAACAAACACCTCAAATGCTTGATCTACTTTGGTTGGGGCTTGCCAAATGCACTTTATTTGTAATGATATAACTTGTGCTTACCCACTGCAGCATTGCCAGGGTTCGTGTCCCTGCTGTGTTGCATCCCCTGCTGCCTTCTAGGTGGTTGTTGGATGGATGGTGGTGGGGCCTGCTGACCGTGGCTTTGGCCAGACATCGCACTCTTTTTGTCCCACAAATTCACATTCTTACTTTTGTAGTGGGTTGGGTCTCCCCACGCTGAAGTGCCATCATCGATTTCCATTTTGCGACTGATGGACTGAGGGGAGGGTTCTTCCCAGCCGCTGGGCTCCAGGGAGTCACCCCCGCCCCCAGAGATTTGGGGGATTGGGCCGGAGGTCCAGCCCGAGCTTTGGTTCTGATTCTTGGATGGTGGACCTCCACCTCCAACATTGGACCGGCTGTTCCACCCGCCTTGAATGGGCCCTCCTTGTGGCTGCTGGCCCTGTGATTGGTGCTGCTGTTGATTTGGGGCTTTCATTGGTGCCACTTGGCTGTTTGGTATCTGTGCTGCTGCTGTGTGGGGCTTGGAACTCCCCCAGTCCTGGTGGGATTTGCCTCCGCCCACATCTCCCCCTCCCCATCCTCCTCGCTGAGATCCCCCTTCATCCAAATGACCCCAGGAAGATCCCTTCTCATCAGAGTTGTTTCCACCTCTGCTTCGCCCATCTCCAGGTACAGAGTCTCTCTGTCCTCTGTCACCTCCCCAACCACCTGACTCCCCTCTTCCAGTCCCCTTCCACCCCCCTGTCCCTTTATCCTCTGGACCATCTGACCACCCACTACCCTGTTCGCCAAATTCTCTCCAATTCCCTCCTCCTCCTCTGTGATCACCCCATTTTTTTTCTTCAGTCCCCCATCCCTTGCCTTGGTTTTCAGGGGGGAGTTCACCCCAGCCTCCAGCTGCCTTCCCCTGGTTGCCCTCCATATCTTCTTCTGGTGTTCCTGGTTTCCTATTGAGCATGTGAGGGGCACAGGTGGACTGTGTAGGACCACAGGTGGACTGTGTAGGACCACCTTCCCAGCCATCTCTCGCTGTAACAGGGCCAGAGTTCAGGCTGGTTGTGTGACTGCCAGCTGATGGATCATTAGTTATTGAACTGGCATTAGATGGGTACCCAGGCACACGACTAGTGGTAGTGTTCATGGTTGCTGATGAGAATGCAGAGGAAGATGAAGTGCTTCTTTCATTTCTGTTTCTTACTCCTGTTGTGGTGTCCAGGTCCCAGGCCACATTCTGTCGGATCTGGGTCTGCCCCCAGCCTGTGTTAGACAGAACTCTGGGGTCCAGGTCGGATCGATTGAGCATGCTGAGTAAGGCCACGTCAGCATTGGAGGTCTGGTCGGAACGTTGTTGTCCCAACGAGGCTCGCTCCTGCTTTTGTCCGCTATCACTCCCTCCTCCACCACTTCCAGCTATGGACCCTCCTCCGCTAGAGGACGAAGGTGCTCCACCTGCAGTGCCCCCACCCTGCCCCCCTCCTCCACCCCACTCCCCAACTGCCCCATCTCCACTTTCCATCCCTTTCTGATTGTCCCAAGCTTTTGTCATAGTTGCAAACTTTGGTGAGGCAGAGTCCTGCAAAACGCTGCCGCCAACACCTACACTGCCTCCACTACTGCTGCTGTTGCTGCTCCCGTCACCTCCTCTTCCACTTCCTATTGCTAAGTTACTCGAACTTACACCTCCCGCTGTGCCACCCCACTCTCCTTCTGAACTGCCTCCTTCCCACGCTCCCTGAGATACCGCTGGGGTATTTGAGCTACCATCATTTCCCCTTCCCCACCCGGCCTTGTCACCCTGGCTTCCAAAGCCCCACACATTCCCTTCTTGCCCCTGAGCTCCAGTCCCTCCTCCGCCCCACCCATCTGCCTGTGAGGCACCTGTACACAGGTCAGAGGACACTGGAGGCATGGATCTCCAAGAAGAGGAGGCAGCAGAGGAGGAAGACGAAGAGCCAGAGAGATTACCACTCCCTTCTCCTTCGATGCCAGCAACAGCACAGTCCCTCTCATCGCCGCTTTCTTGATTTGGTCCTGCTCCTCTTGCTCCCCCGCTTGAACCCAACTCTGACCCTACGTTTCCTAAGTGCTGCTGCTGTTCTCCACTCCTGGCTCCCACAGCTGTCTCAGTGTGCTGCTGATGGAGACCAGTTTGATTCACAGATGAAAGAGAGTGAGTGGTGATGAGTGTGGTGCTGGCAGAGAACGAGGAAGCTGAAGTAATGGATGAGTGTAGTGGAAGGCCGTCGCTGGCCGAAGTCGATGTCCCACCCTGCACCAGGGCGGGCCAGGCGGAGGGGTTTACGTTGGGGTTGAAATTGGCACCAGGGACACTGCTGCTGCCACCCACAGGGCTCTCCTGAGGCCCAGGAAGAAGATGGGAGACTTTGGAATTGTAAAATGCTGCTGATCCAAGCCCTGCCTCCACCTGAGAGGAGGTGGAAGAGCCCCACACACCACCACTTGACTGAACACATTCATTAAGCGAGGAAGAGGAGGAAAGAGGAGAAGAATGAGGTGAGGAAGGATTGTCCATGTTCCCTGCTCCTCCTCCTACTGCTCCTCCTTTCTGCTGGATGTTTCTCTCACTCCATGAGGCACTACTGTTGTTGTTGTTACCAGGGCAGTCTTGCTCCTGCACCCCTCCTCCTCCTCCTCCTCCTCCTCCTCCTCCAGCCCCGTCAGAACTCAATTTGGCCCCACCTAGGATGCTAGGCCAATCCCCCAGGTCCGTCCCATCCACAATCACCTTCCCGCAGCCCTGAGAAGAGGACTGGCTGCCAGAGCCTGCCCCCCATGTGGAATTTGCATAAGTTGAAGTAGTAGTAGTAGTAGAAGAAGACGACAGAGCAGCGACACTTAATGAGGATGAGGAGGAGTTGGGGGGTGAAGCAGAGGATGAACCCAGGTTGGAATCTATATGGAAGAAATTGAGAAAATGTATTTAATTAACTATTTAAGCATTAACAATACTGAAGGATAACTTGCGGAACAAACCACCTGATTACTACAGATTACTAGTCATTAACCCACCTGTGCCTCCAGCTGTGTTTGCATTGGGGCTATCTGCTCCCTGTGAGGAAAGGGATGGGGCGCCTACCCAGCCACTGCCTCCTCCAACCCCTCCCGCACCCCCTTCCCCTCCGCCTCCCCCCAGCAGCATGGAGGACAGCGGTGGCTGGCCCCTCTTCAGTAGCACTTTATGGTCCTGCTGGCAGCGAAATCTCGGTGGAACCTCTCTGGACATGTATCGCTGCTGCTGGGAGGTCTGGCTTCCAGAGGGGGAGGAGGAGGGCTGTCCGTTGGCCACAGCAGTCCGCTGCTTTGCATTGTTCCCGCCACCAGGAGGAACTTGTGCAGAAACCCCGGCTGCACCAGGACTGGGGGATGAGGGGGCAACAGGGCCAGGGCTGGGGGACACTGAGCCTGGGGTGGCGAGTGGCTGGGAACAGGAGGGCTTGGCTGATTCTGGCACTGAAATACACAAATAAAGAGGATGTGAACCACTCATAGATTTAGGTATGAGAAGAGAAAGACAGTCATGTTAACAGGTATGTTTCTGAGCTGTAGGTAGATTAAGCTAATCTTTACTTTTTTACCACTCGAGAGTTGATGAAAGTGACCAAAAATCTCTGCAAAATACCACATTAAGACACTAAGCCCTTGAGGAACATCATTGAAACATCCATGTTGTGATTTCATATAAAAAACTTATGACATTTAGGAGATTTCTGCAAGGACAAGATTTAATAACACGTTTGGTCTTCATGGTGTTAAAACTTAACCAGCTACACCCTCTTTCAGACAGTTATGTCAGCCAGCATCGCTGGCACTCTAGCAGGTCTCAGAGGCTTAAAAACATTTAATAAAATGTGTTGAGTGTCTACGTGTGAGCATACATGTACATAATCCTATACAGTAATGCCCATGGTTATCACAATACATTAAAGTTAATATAAGAACAGGGTACTGCTGATTTCAGCATATTTAACTACAAGACATAGAAGTCATAACACTAATATGATCATATGGAATATGGAGGACAAGAGTAAGGTAGATAAAAACAAAGAAAAAAAACATACCTTTGATTTTCTGTTCTGGCACCTAAAATAGAAAGAATAAGTGAGTCAGATGTAAGGCCGGAGAGAATTTGTTTTTTGGAACACTGATTAACAAAAGCTTATCCTACTAGGTTTTACTTGCTACTGAAACTAAGAAATAAACTAGCAATGCACTATTAAAGCAAACATGATGACTATTCATTTTAGAATTTACAAAGACAAAATCCTTGCCACAGCTCTAAGCCATACATTTTCAGTTACCGGATAAAATATTGAAGCTCCAATGAACAAAAAGAATCCTGGCCAAGTAAGTGGTAACATATGGAAGCAGTACTATCAGACAGATTCTCTGGGAAACATATAGGCAGAGTCAGCAGTTAATGTTTGGTGAACCTGTTTACCTTCTGAGAGGTTTCCCTTTTCTTTTTATCTTCTTTCTTCTTTTTCTTGTCTTCCATGAACTACTGCTCCCTTTTCTGATTCTCCTGTCTGTGAAAAGAAATGTCCACATTCAATTATTAATGTTACACCTCTAGGTACACAAAGTAATTTAATGCTCACAAAAGCATACCTTCTCGCTCTCTCTCTCACTCACACACACACACACATATATATATTTATACAGACTGAATAATATGTATTTGATCAGATGACTGTGAACTATTTTCCCACACAGTGAATGTTGTAAGGACTGTAATGTTAACCAGAGGCAGACAGCTTGACAACAGCCATTGGTAGCCTAGCTTCTCATTGCATAATTCATTAACCAGCAAACGATTGCAATCCCAACCAACAGACAACACAGGCTGCAGCCAAGCAAACAAGTGACTTTAAACTCTGCAACATTTCTGGAAAAGTCCAGTTCTTCTGCATTACAGTAGAGGCTGTAATGGCAGCACGATCCACAGCTTTAATATGTGTATATGACGGGATCTGTCCACTGTTACGAAAGACATGCTCTAGCTGACTTCATACTGGCTTTCCATCCTGCCAAAAGTAAACCAATACAACATGCAAATACACAACCCATATCCAAGTCACGTGACCCGTTTATGTAGAAAACAAAAATACCACAGGGAGCTGAAAGGGGGTCAATGTGTGAAATGTAAAGGGATCTCAGATATCAGAGAGATGTAAATACGACTGGGCCCAGTGTTTATGCTAGCTAAGCTGCACATAATTAGCATCATGTCACACAGCGCTAATGAAAGCTAACTGGATAGCTCATGGCTTTAGCCCTTAGCTGTATCCTATGTAAATGCACCAACTGCTATGGCCATTAAAGCCCAGTTAAGGTAATAACTGGGAAAGGGAGATGTTTGCAAAAAGCCTGGATTTCATGTAAATAACAGGCCAGTAAGGGATCGCTGTGCAGCTACTAATAGGAACAACTGAAGAGCTTCCCTTAGATGAGCAACTAGCTAATGCTAGTAGACTTTAAAGCAGCTGGTGAGCGGTGTGCCGTGACCTGAGAGCCGGGGCTCTGGTCCACTGTCCCACACCAAGTACCTCTGCCGCTCCGCGCCACCAAACTAACCTCTACGCAGTTGATTGCAGACAAGAGTCACGCCATATTAGTCTACGATATGCCCCTTATTTTAAAACACAGGCTTTTACACTTGAATACTTTATTGTTTCAATTCGTAGCTTCACAGTGGGGACAAAAACACCACAAGTCGGTGGCCGGTGTTATGTCCTTACTGGTTTCCACACTAACTGGTTCACTACGACACAATTGAATTGTTCATGAACCATCACCTCTACAGTCATGGAAAAAATGATTAGACCACCCTTGTTTTCTTCCATTTCTTGTTCAGTTTAGTGCCTGGTACAACCAAAGGTACATTTGTTTGTACAAATATAATGATAACAACAAAAATAGTTTATAAAAGTTAAATTGAAGAACTGATATCTACACATTTTCCATGTTTTTATGGATTACAACCAAAATCATTATCAAGAAAACCATGTTAAATGTCTAGATATTAGCTCTTAAATTAAACTCTTATGAGCTATTTTGTTATCATTATATTTGTCCAAACAAATGTATCTTTAGTTGTACCAGGTATTAAAATGAACAAGACAGCAAGGAGAAAACAAGGGTAGTCAAATAATTATTTCCATGACTGTATGTTTATCAAATATGTGACGAATCTGCTAAATGAGGCAGAAAACAGCTGCACACACCAGTACGGGCACCAGTTAGTGTGGAAACCAGTAAGGACACAACACCGGACTGCTAGCTGGTTTATCAGTAGTGACGGTCGACAGGCCACATTAACACGACCAACTTCAGTGACGTTTCTTCAGCCCTGCAAAGCGAAACAAGCGAAGCTATCCTAAAATATTCTGCTTTAGGGTGATCACAACTGACGTCATTAACAAGCACACACATTACGAAAGCTACCAAAGCTCGCAACGTTAATGTTGAATACTCACCTCGGGAATCACATAGGACATAAAGTGCTTCTGTGCAAAAATTCTTGCAGACCTACCGCTAGCAGGCTAGCAGGGAAGCTAGCCTAGCGAGCTAGTTCTTCGAGGCTTTCAAGGCTAAATTGAATAAGAAATGACATCACCGAAAGGCGAAATGTTAATCGTAGAAAAAAATGAAGAAAGGCGAGTATCCTTTTTGAGCGACTATAGTTCTCAAGCTGTAAACAAAACATGCATAACCCCTTGATGACTGTCAGACGCTGTATGATCGGTTAGTTTACTGTCGGCCATTTTGCTTCTGTGTGGAGGTTTAGGCAGCATATGATATCACCGAGCTGTTGTTGATCAGAGAGGGGAGGAGGAGCAGGCCGCTGCCGCCGCCCTCCACCAGGGGGCGCGTCATCCCTCTAAACATGACGTCATACACGCAGTAAATAAGTAAACAGTCTATACTCTACTCTAAATAAAGTTAATAATATACCCGTAAACTGTGGCAAGATATTTGCAGATTTATTTTAGATAATATCACCTGTGACTTCAAGCTCCTCTTGCAAGATGTACTTTTTGGTTTTTAAAATGAGTAACATTTCAGTTGAAAAATAATATTATTTAATTAATCTAATTATACTCCTTGCAAAGTTTTACAACCATAAATGTAAATTTGCCAAAGTGAAACCTTTTTTTGTGGGTTTTTATGAAAGAACTGGAGATGTACTTCAAGTCAATATTTAATGCTAAAAACAAGAAAGCTATCAAAACTGTAAGATTATGCTCCCACTTCAGTATTTTTGATTCAATTTGCTTATATATATATATATATATATATATATATATGAATTATTATTTTACTACTATTGTTACTTTCATTTTCTATTTATGTATTTATTTTGTATTATTTCGATGTTTCTCAAATATTATTAATATATATATATATATATATATATATATATATATATATATATGAATTATTATTTTACTACTATTGTTACTTTCATTTTCTATTTATGTATTTATTTTGTATTATTTAGATGTTTCTCAAATATTATTAATGTAATGTTTACCCTGCTACTTCTGTTACTGCACAAAAAAAAAAAAAAAACACAGTCTATGCTCATGCTGACTGTATCTGTGCCCTCAGCAAAATATTTTTTGGACAGCGTTATATGGGGATATTGACTGGAGGCAAATTTGGCGAGTTGGTGATTAATTTGTCTTGAATAATAAAGTTAAAGACGTCTCCATTAGAATAATGCATAAAATATATCCAGCAAAAAAAACAACCTTAGAGAGATTTAAGCTTGATATTAAGTATTCTTGTGTGTTCTGTGGTTTAGAGGAGGAAACAATTTGCCATATGTTTTATGACTGTGTATATGCTCGAATATTCTGGAGGGATGTGCACAATTTTGTCAAAAGTAAAACTGGAGAAGTAATCAACTTTAAGGAAAAAGACATTATTATTTGTTTTGAAGAAAATCAGAGAGAAAAGGACTTTTTGTACAGTTACTTCTGTTTTTAGGGAAGTTTCACATACATAAGAAGAAATGTTCTGACTCCAAACCCAGTTTTGTTCACTTTATACAGGAACTGGAGCAATACTGCACTTATATTAAAGGACTTAAGAGCAAGAAGGCTCTGAAAACTGACTTTGTTTTGGACAAATACTTTATTGATTGATGAATCATACATCATGGTTTTTTTTTTTTTTTGTCTCTGTTTCTTACCCTGTGTTTATTTTGGATCTCTGTTTTGGAATTTATGTTTGTCTGATTTTGTGTGTGTTCTTAGCATGGAATCTTTTTTTTATGTTCATAACTTTTCCCCTCATAAAACCCTGCTATGGAATAACAAAGACATTATAATAAAAAACAAAGCTTTCTTTCTTCCTTCCTGGCATGCAAAAGGCATATCTTTCATTATTGATTTTTTTGATAAACATGCTAACCTTTTTTCTTATAATGACTTTATTAGTACTTTTGAATTTCCTATTAGATTTGAAGAATTCACGGTAGTCTCGTATGCCAGGCAATTCCTTCTGGTACCATACAGGTGATGAAATATCATCTTTCACACAGCACAAGTGCAAGAATTGACCCCAAACTAATAATTGATGGTCGCCCTCTCCTGGATAAAAAATGTAATAATAAATTCATAAGGTATACTATCCATGCTAAAAAAAAAAAAAAAAGAAATGTTCTCCAAGAGGGAAATTCTACTGGGATGAGTTAATTGATGATGTTGGTTACTGCCTAATAAATTTTGCATCTCTAATATAATTAAAGAAATACACTTTAACATTTTACAAAAAATCTACCCCTGCAATGCAATGCTGTCTAAGTTTGTCGTTTTTATTGAAAACATAAAATACTTCTGATAGTTGGACTCAATAAATGATGAATATATTGAGTATATATACATATATATATATATATATATATATATATATATATATATATATATATATATATAGTCTAGTGTAATTGAGCAGGGCTGTTTTTAATTTCCATTTATTTCAATATTATATTTTTGTTCCAGGTTAGTTAGATATTAGTATAGATTCCTTTATTTAATGTAGTACTACTGCACTGTGCAGTATTTCCACAAGAAACTCAGGTGTATATTTGAGAACACAAGTGAAGTAAAATCCAATAATCTTTTGTATACATTTATTTTTAAACTGTGTACAAAGGAAAAAAGTTTTGCCAGTACAAAACAAGACCATGTCGTCATAGTGAAATGCAGCACTTGCTGACTTTCAGCCAGTCCACTTAAAAATATCTAGAAATGTAGTTCTTCAACAAAACAAAACAGCATAGGTGTTCATAAATCTACAGTTATATCAGTTTGATAACACTTTTAAGTATGATCTGTATACTTGGTTTACATCTTAAAGACAGTCTTTACTGGAATATAAAACGATGATAAGTAGGTTTGCACCCTTCACTACATCCCTGCTTTCAACATGCTACAGTCCCCTTCACCTTTCATCCTTCTTTGCATTCTCACAGCTTAAATTTCCGCTCAGAACATCACTAAATGTTACTTTTGAAAGTACAGCTATATAATAAAACTTTAAGTATTTTAAACTGTCTGAATGTAAAAAAGTAACATGACATAATTACTCTTGATAAAAAATCTACCATCTAGTATATAAAGTCTATAAAGTCTAAAATGAAAATCTCTTTTAGTTTTAAAATTGTTTCAGTATTCTCCCATTGTAGCCAGTCCAGCTTAGCTATAAAGATGAGAATTATAAAATTCCTGTTTGCAATACAAAGGCCTAATCTGGCCTCCCTTGATCTTGGTCCACTCACTTAGAATAGCAGAATTATCTAACACGAAATGTTAATCCTATAAACCTTGCTGTGGTTTATCCAGAGAGACTCCAGTTTGTGACTATCCACATCTCTCTTCTACTGCAGCCTATCCAGTTCGATCCATGCTACTGCCCTCTGTTGGCTGTGGATGGCATTGCATATGGCTGCCAGCAGCTCATCAGTGCAGCTCCAGGTGCTGGGCTCCAGGGTGTAGTAGAGCAGGGGCAGTGTCTCCAGCTGCAGCTCCTCGGCCTGACACACCTCTTCCATTACGCTGTCCTCTCCACACCGTGGAAAAAACTTCCTATTTTGAAGTGTTGGAGATTCATATACAGCAAATTAGAGGTAAAAAAAAAATGTCATTGTAAAACGTCTTTTACACACAACCCCCCATAAAACTCAACGGAAAAAAGGTTGGGCATGAACAAGCTGCAACCTCTGTGTGAAAAGCGAAGTGCATTAAACCTGCATCATTTTTTAATGGCCAGCAGGAGGCGACTCTGTTGGTTGCAAAAAGATGTGTTTATATGAAAGTCAATGGGAAAATGACTTCTCCCTTGATTTATTACCTCAGTAAACATTCTGAAAATGGTTTTATGGTCTCAATCACTAATTTCACGTCTTCTTCAATACAGCATGATGTTAATATTGTAAATACTATTTAAATAGTTGAGAAAACATCTGTGGATGGAGTAAATGGTTTATTTACCCTACAAATTCAGTTGTTAGAGGTGTATGATGAAACTGGACAAGCCCAAATGAAGTACCATCATGGTCATGCATACTTTCTGTAGCACTGAATTTACTGTTCTTGAAAAGTTAATGAATGCTCGCTTACCTCAGCTTCTTGTGCTTTTTGCTCTTAGGGCGGATATGGATGACGATGGGGTAAATCCCCTGTCTCAATAAGCCCTCAACACTGGGCAGCCCCAACTCCAGCAGACAGTGCTTGTCCTGAAACAACGAGGGAGATCTAAATAATGTGTGTTATGGACACTTATTTCTTATTAACTTTTACACTTTCACTTTCCATAAAATGAACAGGTGATCCAGTCAATAGCTATGATATGTTCTTGATTTTACCTCACCCTTCTTGAGAGTCTTGGGATGTTTCTACCTTGAGACGATTTTAACCATGATGTGTTTTTTTATTACCTGGCTGATAACATCCTGTATTGACTGCAGCCGTATTCCCAGAGTCTGCTCTTGACTGCAGGAATCCAACAAGAACACTCTCTTGTCTCGTCTCTCTGAAGCCTGGATTGGCTCTGCACATGACACAAAGGAAACAGGAGACTGTTGTGTTTCATGTGATGGTCAAATGAAGGATCCTAAACCTGAGGCCTTTGGGGCATCGTGTGTGAATAAGTGTGTGTGGTGTGCATGTACCTGGTGGGCAGGTGTTGAACTTCAAACCAGACTCTGCAGGTTGCAGCAGCCTCTCTATGAGACCACGGGAGAGAAGAGAGGGGGAGAAGATGACTGGCCGCTTAGTCTGACCCTGCACCGGCTGCACCAAACTGTATGGGATCAAGTGGTCCTCGTGACCTGAGGAGGTACAGAAAGTTAACATTAATGTAACAAGTGCACATACACAGATTAGAAAAAGAAAACGCTAACAGCAAAATGTTATTAAATAGATTTGCATTCCATGTCTCTTACGTTTGCTGAGTGTGTAAAAGACCTGCTGGGCTGAACCAATCCCACGGCTGGGATTGGGGTCCACTGCCTTGACCAATCGCACACGTCCAGATGCTTTCTTCAAGAACTACATGAAAGAAAATAGAGAGAAATAAACAGTTGTGTGTTACTGAGTGGCAACCTCTGAAAAGTGAAGCAAGCGCAGAAATGCCTTAAACCCGTATTCTTTCTGATGACCAGCAGGGGCTGACTACACTGGTTGTAAAAGGAAATCTCATTGTATAGAGGCCTATGAGTAAATGAACCTACTTCTCTCTTGATTTATTACCTCAGTAAACATTTCAAGATTTCAACAAATACAGCATGATGTTAATTTTGTAAATTATGCTCCAATTTAGTGTGAAGTGAACAATAAAGCTACAACCCCAGGTTGCATTGAATTCAAAACTCAGTGTATCAGTTGTAATATGAAATATACTATCTTTGTACAGTTTAAATTCAAAAGATCACAAAGGATAAGCCAATGATCGCATACGGTTTACATTTGAGACAACATTCCAACTTTTGGGTATTGGGGTTGTATAATGGTGACCTGTCAATCACAGATAGAGGCGTAGTGATGTGTATCCATGGCATTGTGAACATTTAAATAACTGTGAACATGTTTCTGTATGATTCCAGCATTTTTTTCCAGCCCGTTTTCCAATAGGCAAAATTAGCATCCCATTCAATGTGTTAATGTGAAAAAGGATGCACCTTGCTACCCAAGCTAGCTAGCTAGCACTATTGTTAGCTGGTTATTTAGATGGCGACAGCCAAAATGCCAAATTCGAAGCTTTGAAATGGTAGTCCATAAACCAATGGATGAATCATGGTGGCTATGCCCACTTTTATACAGTCTGTGTTTTACCAGTTCTGCAATAGTTTGGCTGAGCACAGTGACTGTAACTGAGCCTTCTGTTTATGTCATTTCAATATGAGCAAACTTACCTTCCTCTTAAAGTCCTTTTGCTCCAGGGCCATTTTTCGGAGCCTTACAAGTAGCAGCTGTTGTGCCCTAATATGGAAAATAGTTTTTTGTTGTTTACACCCTTAAAATTGCATGATTTAAAAAATTCTCAAAGACCAGATTCAGAGTTAGAAGCAGGTCTAACTGGCCTACCTGTTGTAGTTGGGCATGGTTCCTGTCTGCAGGAGCTTGGCTGTGCATGGGTCCACCAAGGAACAGTTCCACTGGTATTTTCCATTGTACTTTGTGTCTGTGACATGTATAATGTCATCACAGGACACACCCAGAGACGGTGGGTCACCGCGAGGCCCCATGTTGAGATTGACACGCACATAGAAGGAGTCAGCACCAGAAAAATTAGGTGACGAGAGCAGGGAGCATAGCTTGGAATATGCTGAGGACAGGAAACAGAAGAGGGAACAGCTTAGTCTCACCTCCTGAAACATGCCTTAACAAACCACAAAGGTTTCAATAATAGCTTAAGACAATTTTCATGCCTCTTTCTAATGCTGACTCACCCTCTGGGTTACTCTGGTGTTTGAGCGTGGATGGATCATCCCACCACTGCAATGAAAAGTGGGCTACCTCAGCCGTGCACTGGCCCAGCATCACACTGCCGCCCCCAAACAGAACCCGCTCCAGCTGGACAACATGAAGAGAAACAGGCATGTTATCAAGGAGCTTGCAAAAATGTAAACATATGCAGGCAGAATGTACAATGTGCAAAAAAACACACATATAAGCATTAGCTGAAGCACACCTTCTCTTTATGAAGCATGGTCATACTACTATGTAGACACATACCTCCAGCAGCTCACAGCCCTCCTTCACTCCACATAGTTCAGCTGGGGAACCAGGTCTCACATGGCTGACGAAGATCCCTGTTTGGTTTCCTCCAACAATTGTGATATCATCAGCTAGGCTGGCTCTGTGGTGCTTTGGTGAGATGGGGGGGCTTGAGGATGGAGAGCGGGATGGTATCCTGAGAGAGAAAGAGAGAGAGAGAGAAGGTTGGCCTCAATAGATAATGATGATGTGACATATCGTCACACTGTTAAAATGAACGCCTAAGTCATTTTTTGTCAAAATTGTTTTGTTTTTTTACCTAAATCATCTCCTCATGACGCCGGCCACCTATGGTAAAATCTCCTACGTCAGATCATCTGATTTTACCCCTTTAAGATAATGGCCTGTGTCAAGTGTGTGACTTAAGCGGATTTATTATGCCTAAGTCAAAATAAAATGTGACTTAGGCAATTTTTTTAACATGCCTTTGTGACTTAAGCAAGATATGGTAACACTTTATTTTGAAGGTGTCTACATAAGAGTGACATGAGTGTGTCATAAACATGACATGGGATGTGTCATGAACATTAATGACACTTTGAAGTAACATTAATGCTCATGATACTTGTCATGTCATGTTTCTGACAGGCTTTTGTGTCTTATGTAGACACCTTCAAAAGAAAGTGTTACCATATCTTGTCACAAAGGCATGTTCAAAAAATTGCCTAAGTCATTGATTTCTCTTAAGTTACATAATTTACACACAGTGTTATTACTATGCCATTAGCCATCTTTTGTTACATCCTTTTTGAGTGAAACGATCAATAAATGTCATATGTTACACATTTGGTGAAGTTTTTTGAGTTTCCTGCAAAACTTGAAAAAATGAGTTAGCCGATTATTTTAACAGGGTGACGATATACAAAAGATTTTTCACTTTACACAATCAAAAATGTAAATTTTATACTTGTTCTGTGCTCTAAGAGTTTCTTTCATTATATATTCACATCATGCTGTATGTAATGTCAACATTTGCATTTACAGTATGAAACAATTTCAAGTGGTTAGACCCAATTATTAACAAATTATTAAATATTTCATGAGATCTTAACCACTCCTCAGTTCTGGTAAACTGCTATAAATTATTATTTACAATTTTAACAATATTTTAAGTGGTTTTCAGTGACGTGTCAAAACCGTGAAGTTGTACCTGGGAACACGAGGATTGCGATGATGCTGTGGAGAGACTGCAGGCAGGTTGACCAGGTCAGGAGGGAAGAGATGAGAGTGTAAAGAGTTCCAGGAATCCCACAATGAAGGTTCACTCTGCTCACCTGAAAACACCAATAAAAGCCTCATAACTTACACAAAGTATGTCATACAAAGGAAGCAAAACCAGAACTGGAGCTTATCATTTAGAAGCTTCAATTTGGGGGTTTTCCTGGAAGACTCAAAACTAATAGAACTTAATTATCGTGACTTGGGCTGCTCCCAGACTGTTCATGCAACACATGACAGAATGAAATCTACCTGTAATGTTATCATTCTCATCACTGCCCCACGATTCCAGATCAAACCTATAAGGAGCAGAAAAAATGGTGTTAATTAAGAATGAAACAAAGGTGAAGAAATATTTTTAGGCAGCAATATGTAGGCCTGATCAACTCACTCCGTGTTGAATCGTCGGTTGATGGAGTTCTTACACGGAGGAAAGGGGAATGTGGAGAGCCGATTTATTTCCTTCTCATTGTCTTCTGTCTGAGGATAGAGAGGTAATTACAAATACACTGGTTCTTTCACTCTTTCTCTCTTTTATTCATGTTTTTGTTAGTTAACAAAGCTGTGATACCCACTGATGAAAGAAGATTCTCCTCTGAGGTGGAGCGAGAGTCTGTGAGGGAGCAGAATGAATATTAAGATAAATGTAATATATCTACAGTAAATGAAAGTACTCTGCATTCTACTTTGCAGAACTTGAGAATTATAAGTGCACATAACTTACTCTCTGAGCTCTCATTGGCTTGGCCACTAGAGGGCGTCTGTGGCACAGAGAAGAAGAACATTTTAAAAAAGTAAATACAGTATGATTCACAGCTAGTGAGAGGTATGGTGCAGGCGCTAACATGCTTAGAGTTGCATAACAATCTACTACAGTGTCTCAAACTCCAGACAATAATAAGATCCTAGTATTTGCAGTCCAAAAGCTACATTCTTTGCATACTGTTATAACAACAGGAGAAAACATGTTGCAGTTATAAAAACAGTTGAAGAGTTAATTTCATAGACTGTATAACTAAAGTAATTTGCAAAATCAGATAAAAGCCATTCTTAAAAATAATAGTGCAGAATAAAACACATGATTTAAAATATTTTTTGCAAATGAATCCTTCAGTTGTGTCCCATCGTGGAAAAGATCCATTATAGTACACAAAGAAGTAGTAATACATAATATATACACCGCACCACATTTTACACAATCTGAATAGGGCGCCACAGGAATGAGTTCTTAAACTAGGAAGGAAGTTAGCATTTTAGCGCCGTGGGGTCTCTCCTCTCAAACTCAATGAGGATTTTGAATGGGTGTTTGGTAAGATGACTGAAATAAGGTCTGTGGTTAACACAAGCTTAAGAGATGTTCCCGTTTTTTGTTTTGTTTTTTTTAAGATTATTTTTTTTGGGCATTTTACATGCTTTATTGAAAGTGAGAGACAGATAGAAAGGGGGTGACAGAGGAGAGGACATGCGGCAAAGGGAGCTCAGGCCGGATTCGAACCCGGCTCCACCGCAGTGAGGACTGTAGCCTCTATACATGGGGCGCCTGTGTAACCCACTACGCTACGGACCACCGAGATGTTCCCGTTTTGTTGTACGACATAAAACACGTTGCTAACAAGTGGCTTAATGAGACTACAGTGGTTGTCAACGACTTAAACGTCATCATGCCAGACACAGTCCGCCTGACAGCCTCTTGTCGTGTTTTTCAGTCCTCTTGCAAACTCTTATAAATTGTAGATTAGGTTTTTAAACTATTTATCAGGTTAGCTAGCAAGGTTAGGCTAGCTTGTCATAACTGCTGGTTAGCTTGTGGGAGACCATCTGACGCTAACGGTTGTGACCTTGTAGTCATGCGACTGTGGAGTAGTTCTCTATAGCATAACATTAGCTTTTTACTTCTGTCATCTGCATTAACGCTTCAAACATAATAAAAATGGTGTTCATTTGTAAAGATTATCCTGCTGAACAAAACATGTAGACATCAGAAATGTTGTTTGCCACAGAGCTTATTTCCTGCAATGAAATGACAAAAAATTCCATAGGCTGATTCTCAAAAGAACCCATGGCGATGCTTCTTTTGTAGCAGAACTACACAATTGTGTGTGCTCTCTATTAGTACAAATAATTTTCAGTAATATAATAGCTATGGCAGCCAGCCCTGACCTTTCGGGTGCTGCTGGCCTGCGGTCTAAGGTCCAGGCCGAGGGAACAGCAGGGGCCGTAGCACTGGTCCTCACTGCACAGGGACAGGTGGGACTGGGGAGACACGGGAAACAATATGTTTAAATGTATAAAGCGTTCTGTGGTTACTGTGGTTACTATGGTTACTGTGGGCAGACAGTGCTTGCTGTACTCCTCTGTTAACTCACACAGTGCAGACAGGGGCTGCTCTGCTCCATCTGCTCCGGGCCCCTCTCCCTCTCTCTCTCCAGCTCCCTCTGCTGCTGCTCCATGTTGGCCTGCAGCTCTGCAATGAGTTTACGCAGTCGGTTCTTATCCAGCAGACAGTCGGTGTACTCCAACTGCAGGCTGTCTCGACTACGCAGAGCCTGATTAAAAGATGAAAAAAGAAAATAAATTTAGCATGATGAGGAAACTGTAAAGACTAAAACTGAAAGGGTAAGTGTCATGCTAATTCTGAGGTTTATAGAAGTAGTTGGGTTTATACTAGAACATGTTTGCATGCTTTATTTTGTTCAAAAAACACTTTCTTCTCATACTGCCCGTGGCTGCTGCACCACCCTCTGTCTGAAATGCTCTGTTTAAAGCACCTGTGTCTTTGAGCCCACCTTCAACCATTGCAGCTGGGGGAATGACTGTAACGGCAACAGCCAATAATGGCACTTTCTACAATGATAATACACTAATTAAAGCCTCTGTACCAAAACCTACACAATTGAACACGTTCCAGCAGGACTTTGATCTGAAAATGGGAAGAAAAAAGCAACACTGGCACCAAGATTACAGGTTTCCCTGATGTTAGCTACATGTAGCAGTGTATGTAATGTAAACACTGCAGTAATGTGCCTGGAACACATACCCAAATATAAAATCCGAGAGAGGAAAAAATGTTGGAACGGATCATTCAAAACATTCGGAAACCTGTCTGAGGTTTTTACTCACAGGGATTACATTAACATATGTATACGGCATTACTTAAAATGTTGGCCATATTTTATATGAATATCTGATATTGTAACATGACATTTATGACAGAAAATAAGAAAAAACATAATAGGTCCAGTTTAAACTGCAACACAACCAACAACAAATGTGCCCTGATGCCCTCTGTAGCTCACAGACTGTGTTGGGCCTCCATCACACTGACCTGGTCTCTCTCCTTTTCCAGTTCCATAATCTGGTTGAAATAGGACACACTCCTCTTCTGCTCAGTCTCCCAGTCCAGCTGGAGAGTTCTCACCTTCAGCTGTAGCTGCTCACACTGCGACTCCAGCTACACACAGTTTACCATTACGACCTCCATTTAAAGGCACAAGATGAATGAAATACTGAATAAAGTGAAAAATATAATCTTAAATCATTTATGACACCTTGTCCCAGTGCTCCTCTGTGCTCTGTAGCTCCCCCCGTAGTCTGGTAATGATATCACAGAGCTCCTGCCTCTGCTCTGCAGCCTCCCTGCGGTCCTGCTGCAGGATGTCCATCAGAGCCTGAAGTAAACAACAGAAAGCACCTTTTAGGAACATTAAACACATCTTTAGAAACATCACAAAAAAGATACAAAATCTTTGAGGAACAAACTATGTAGAAAACATACCATTATTCCATCAACAGGAACTGCGTCTCTCATCTGAGTTCCTGTATTCTGAGGTTTTGGAACAATACAGTGCAGCGGCTTTTCTGGCACAGCAGGTGGAGAACTATTTACTCCATGAGAGAGAAAACTGTGTCTTTTTGCTGGCATGGTGTTCTCTAGAGTATCGACTGTTTCTTTGTCTGCCTCTGTCAACCTCGACTTCAGCTCCTCTAACTGTATGGAGAACAAGAAAAGCAGCCATAAAGACATAATCTGACATTTTAAACATTGAAATATGGCATTTATTACACTGTTGTAAAATATGGCTAATTGGCTGTTTATCAACATTAATGATAAAAAATGTAATTTTGTAAACTAAATGACATACAGGCATTTTGTAATATTACTAACAATAAGCTTTAAACCTTTATTCAAGGAATCCAAATTGAACAAAATGAGATAAACAACGGGTTTATTATACCTACGACATTCCCAGATCATCACATAAGGTATAGGACCATAGTGGAAGTAATGCAGTTGGTTATTAACATCACCATGTTTGCTTTAAAAATAACCACAAATGTTTGCAGGTATTCACAACACAAAGTGCTTCCCATCCCAGCGGTGTGTTCGACATGTTGTGACAGGGCACAAACTAAATAATATGGAGGCTGATAACATCACAGTTGTTTTGAACTGCTCACTTCTCTTCTTTGGTTACAGCTGCGTGCCAGCTTCAGCAGTTTCACCTGAACTGCCTTGGGCACTATTTTTTGCTGCCCTATCGTGCCATCAAACCAAACATTCATTTTTTCTTAGCCTAAGTCTACGAAACTTGAACTAGCTCTCCTTGTCTCTACATGGTTTTGCATCTCAGGCAAAATCAAAATTCCAAGCCCACATGCAGCAGATAAAACAGCAAGTTTAAAGGAGCAACAGGGGAAAACAAGTTGGTGGACTTGTGAGGAGGAGATCACTATTATTAGCAAATTCACTATTTGTGCAGCAAGTGTACAGCTGCTTTTGGAGACAGGATCAGCTAAGGAATGTGGTGGGAGACAGAGAATGACTCATCCACTGGGGGCCCTGTGACTGCTCCAGTGGAGATTCTCAGTAAAACACTGAGATGGATTAATGGATGGATTACAGAATGGGCCTGCTAGACACAGGCCAAGAGGTCTAAAGAGTCAGGAGCCCTACTGGCATCCATCTGCAAATGTCAGGCAGAGACTCACAAAGAAGCATGAAATGACAACAAAAAGACCAAAACCACTACAAAAAGATAGATAAGACAAGAATGGGTTATTTCAATTTTGAAAAAGTGCAAAACAACTACGGAGACTTGAAATGACTAGAAAGAGGCACAAAACGACTGCATACCCGGCAAAACAACCACAGACAAAAAGCAACTACAAAGTGACACAAAACAACTACAAAGTCACACGAAATGATGACCAGGAGATACAAAATAACCAAGGCACAACAACCAGAGACAAAAATAACCACAAAAATATCAAAATAACCACAAAGAGACACAAAATACCCACTAAAAGACACAAGACAACCACAAAGAGATGCAAAACGACTTCAAATGGAGCAAACAACCACAGACAACAACAAAAAAATAATATAAAAGGACCAAAATATATAATGATATTACAAAAGATACTCAACGGAGGCAAAAACAACTAATGCCATGTTAATTCAGTGATAGTTTGTGTAGTGTGTGTGCGTGTGTTTGTGTGTGTTTGTGCGCGTGTGTGTGTGTGTGCGTGCATGCGTGTGTGTATATGTGTGTGGGTGTGCGGTGGATGCGTGGGTCTGTGTGTGTGTATGTGTGTTTGTGTGTGTGTGTGTGTGGGGGGGGGGGTATATTCTGTACAGCACTTTATGTTGCATTTATTGTATGAAAAGTACTTTATAAATAAAGTTTGATTTGATTTGATTAAAGTCTTGGTCCTTTGTAGGAAAGGTGGTGGGGCCTTTTGTTTGTTTTTGACCTGGGGCTCATAATCTGCCAATGGTTGTGTTAGACAGCTCCTGGGTATTAATATTTTTTTTCCCCCTGATTTTAAACCCGGCTGTGTTGAAATAAACATACACTGTCTTTAGCCCCTCTAAAACCAAATTACGTTAATTAAGAAACAGTCCACTTTCTGTTCTGCTGCTCCCACCTGACTTACCTGCCTCAGGAGTTCTCTCTCACGGCTGGAGGCCTTGCCTTGTTCCTCCAGGGCCCTGGAATACTTCATAGCCTGCTCCAGGTGCCGGTCCTTCAGCTTGCCCAGCTCTCGGCTGGCTGACTCCCAGTCCTGACGCAACCTGGAGACCACATATATCCAGTCAACACAATCGCTCTCTGTTTTTGAGGTAAACAATTTGCTAACATAAAAGTTACTCAATCATGGATTCATTGTGGTTTTAATCCACTCACTGAAGCTTACTTGGCTCAGCTCTAAGAGAAAGTTTCCTCCATGACTCATCTCTTATCGATGATTTTAGTGAATATCATTTTCTGGAAAAGGTTTGTCTTTCCACAGCCTGATGCATATTTAGAGGAACAAATTAGTACAAGACAAGACAAACCTCTCTAGCTGCAGTCGGTCCTGACGTAACTCCTGAGCTTTACGTTCGGCACGGCTGCGTTCCTCCTCCGCCATCCGGCAGCGCTGAGACAGGCGTCGCTCACACATGCGGCTGTTTCGAAGCTGCTCTCTCAGTTTACGCACTTCCAGGAGCAGAAACTGGGTCAAACCCTCCGGACCCTCCTCATCTGCAGAGAGGAGACAGTGGAGATTAAACATGCTTAATGCATGGAATAATGCATGTCAGGGAGGCTTTTTTAATGTGTGACTAGATGGAACAGGTGTATGAATAAGTTTAATCCTATGTGACAAGCATGCACTTGGAAATGTCTCAGTGCACTGAAACCTTGTGTATACTTTGTGAAAGCAGAGGTGCTGCAGAAGCCCAAATCTGCCAAGAGAACTTTGGTGGAAAGGTTTTCTCTCAGGTTCCCACACCGGCTCTACATCTTTTGATCTTAGGGACCATTAGGGCCAAAGCCTTTCATTATAATCTGCTGGTTAAAATGCTTTTCAATCATTAAGATACTCTTAGGCATCATAATAACAAATAACTGTGTGCTCAGCTCTGCAGAGAACTTATCTACCAGATAACATTTAGCTGAGTTTCTGGCTCTAAAAGTGAGTTATTAACCACGTTTTATGTGCTTGTATCTCAGGTTTGTTTGCTGACCATTTAACATTCAAGTAATAACCTCGTGAGTAAAGAACCTTTTTACACGACCTCCCATGTAGATCCCTGGCTAAAACAAGTGGGACTACATCATTTTTTTGAAAGTTAGATTGAAGTCTCAAGACTAAACTGTGCAAGTCTGTGGTCCTAAACTTTGCTATGTGGCCTTAAAATGATGCGCAATCAAATGCAATGCAGTGGCCAAAAATGAAACCACTAACACAGTTAGCCTATTGTTTATTTTATATAGTCGATTCTCACACCACAGTAAAATACTTCCTTTTATTTTCTCTCTATCCTTCTCTCTTTACATATTATCATTTACAGTTTGTACTTATACAAAAGGTAATGCACTATAATTCGTATAACCCTCGTAATTGTGAGCAAGGATGAGCAGCTTATTGTGACCCATATTAATGTTTAATCATCAGGGCAGTGACCTCTAGTGGCTGTAGTAATTATGACGGGAACAATGGAGGAAGTGAGGTGGAAGCTACATCCACAAGTTAACTTGTGGGTTAACTTCCATACTTAACTCTATAGAGTCTTGGGCTATTTTGTCCATTTTTTAATTCTTTTCATTTCTTTTTGTGTCTTTGTAAGTCATTTTGTGTGTTTTTTTTGTCATTTTGTGTCTTTTGGTGTCTTTTTTTAGTCATTTTGTGTCTGTTTTTGGTCATTTTGTGTCTTTTTTTAGTCATTTTGTGTCTTTTTTTTTGTCATTTTGTGTCTTTTTTGGGTCATTTTGTGTCTTTTTTAGTCCTTTAGTCCAACATAAAATGTGATTTTGAATCTTTTTTTTACTTTCAAAACACTATAATGCTAGAAAAAGAATTTTAAATGTTGCAAATGTGAACAAAGGTTGCAAATATAACATATAAGAGGGTTACATCCAGTTCTATCATTTCATACAAAATATATATTTGACCTTGTCTCCAGTTTTACTTGGTATATCATCATCAAACTGAAACTGGCCTCATGGAGTTTACAGCCAGAACTTCAGAGGTAATTTTACAGTAGGGCTCCACGCTGCTTTGTTTTCTAGTCTGGATGTCATGAAGAAGTCTGGATTTGGTGATTTTGAAGACTCCAGAGGGTTAACTGTGTCATGGTCTACTTTACATAACCCTTTTTCTTCTAAACTTAACCAAGTTATTTTGGTGCCAAAAAAACAAAGAGTTCAGTTTTACAACTTTTCTGTGGTTGTACAAGGAAATCAGAGTGCACTGACTGCCTGCACATGATTCTCAGCATGGCAGTGGCCAAGCTGGGATACTCAGGGAAGAGATCTAACAGTGGTCATAAGTTGGTGTTACGAGCATGCTTGAACACGTTGGTGTTCAAGCATTAAACTATGGAAATAATACACACAGGGCCAAAAAAACTCAAACATATTGAGGTGAAAAGACATCCAAAATGTTGTGTTTACAAAGAGTAATTCCTGCATAGTATGCATTTAACCATGTGTTCAAAACGGCAACCATTTCACAATTGTAAATAGAAAAATTATACTATTTCTTAAGATAACATATTTCTTAGGATATATTATATTGGATATTATATGAGAATATGAAATCTAAAGAATTCCTGACAACAAATAGAGATTAAAAAGAGAGCGGCTATCCTTTTAGTGGGCCCACAGTTTGACCAACTTATTTACCATAACACTTTTACCTGCCATGTAATTAGGCTGACTTTTTCAAGTATGGAGTTAAACTCAACTTTGTGAGAAATCCCTGCTTACCCAGTATGAGTGAGCATCGCTGTGTGGGCTGTTCTCCCGTCAGCTGTGTGTACTGGTCTGGGTGGTAAAACTCCAGTGACTCCATGAAGGCTTGAAGACCTCGTTGGCCCTGACCACGTAGAATGTCCAGCAAACGTCCTGTTCAAAGAAAAGGGGACAGAAAAAAAAACTGTGGAATAAATTGCTATTCCAGGAACACTGTCATGATGCAAGCTCATGTCAGCTTTTTGTACTGTAAACTATCCAAGATGAAACGACAGAAATGCTACCTCTTTGATGCAAGTGTCATTTACACTGTAGTTACATTGGTATTTCACACATGAACATGATGAATGGCTCTAACATGAGCTAACCCACTGGCAGTGAAACAGCAGTGACATGAACTGTGTTCTCAGCTGCTCGTCTTCATCCCGTCTTTACTTGCAACATCTCTCCTTCATTTTTTACTTCTTTCACTCCCCATTCTGTCTGCCTCACACACTCTTTACTTAGCAATGTCTTTCATCTTACTGTCTCCTTAGTTCCCGTCTGTTCCTCACACCAACATTTATCTTCGCCCACCTGTTCCTCTCTGAAAACCTGCTGCACAATCACTCATTGTACAGCCATTTATATTGGTTTATCTTAGTAAACACCATACTGTATGTTGTCCTGTCTATCTTCCAATGTATCCTATCATTTGTCTCCTATTTTTTCATAAACAGTCCTATCTGGGTTATTTTTTTGATTTTGGGTTAAATACAGTGTCTTTTTATTCAAAGGGTACGCATAAATATCCTCATTACACGGTGAATTACTTCCTTTTATTTTCTCTCTATCCTTCTCTCTTTACATATTATCATTTACAGTTTGTACTTATACAAAAAGTAATTAACTATAATTCATATTACCCTCTTAATTGTGAGCAAGGTTGAGCAGCTTATTGCAACCCATATTAATGTTTAATCATCAGGGCAGCGACCTCTAGTGGCTGTAGTGATTATGACGGAAACAAAGGAGGAAGTGAGGTGATGTGGAAGTTACAACCACAAGTTAACTTGTGGGTTAACTTCCATACCTAACTGTGTCATGGTCTACTTTACATAACCCTTTTTCTTCTAAACTTAACCAAGTTAGTTTGGTGCCTAAAAAAACAAAGAGTTCAGTTTTACAACTTTTCTGTGGTTGTACAGAGTGCATTGACTGCCTGCACATGATTCTCAACATGGCACTGGCCAGTCTGGGATGCTAAGGGAAGAGATCTAACAGTGTTACGCCACGTCCTTCAAGCATTAAACAGTCCTATCTTGAAAATGCTATGTCAGCACTAGAGAAAGGTCTGGCTGCAGTACATTATCATTATGCTATAGATCTCAACAATGACACTATTTTTTGATTGGCTCTGGTTCCAGGAGAAGAACTTTAAGATGAACTGATATCATAAAACATTTAATTTTGAGCAAAAAAAAACAAAAAAGAATTGGGAAGCGGATAAAAGGTACATATTTAACAAGGGAAGGAACTACTCTTCCTCTATAAACCACTGCGACTTCCAAGCTAACAATACATGATCGCCTATGAAGTTGTAATAATTGTGTTGTCAGACACAATCCTCTGTTAGTTGTGGTTTCATCATCACTGTGATATGTTTGGAAGAGACTGATTAATACAGTTTTGAGAAGATATACACTCTATCTGTCAAGAATAAATCACTTTGTCACAATAATTTCATGGAAAGAGGCAAAAAATATTTTATTCCAACTTTCCAACTGACCATGTAGTTTAGTTTAGTCAACAAAGGGTGCCCCCTTTGTTGAATTTAGCAATTATGGTAATTTCATCCCTCTGTGCAGTCTTTGTCTGTTAAAGTGGGCTTACTGACTAGCCATTCTGTATTCCAATTTACATTTATCAACTTTTGGGGAATGGAGGTTGTCGGACTTTTCCATGACATTGTGATTAAAATGTTTTTTTTTTTTTTTTTTTTCTGAAAACAAGGTTGATTTAACGTGGACTTGACTACCTTGGATGGTTGCAACATCTTGGCTAATAATCAAAATCCTGATTCTAAATATGGATGGGATTTTCACTTTTGGTATATATCTCACTGTTGAGGAAGAAAGAAAACACTCCAATATGTTTGTATTTTTCAATCACAATCACCTTAATGATTGCTAGGCCCAGGATGCAGCGCCAGTGCCCCTGCAAAATAGATAGCGGGGATAGCAGATAAGGAGGAGAATGCTGCATCAGACATGAAACCAATATCAGGCTTAAACCCACAGTCTACATCTGGCTATTTGTCTCTAAAGGCAAAAATACCAGAAATACCAGTGTGGAATGCAAGAAATTCTATCCTTTATTCTTTTTCATGACGATGCCAAGGTTTGTTTATTGTTTGTCTTCTCAATTAGATTTTCTTTTAAGGCAGAATGTATTTTGATGTTTACATTTTAGAAATTAAAAGTATGCAGAAGTTTTACCACAATTGGTGAGATAATGCAGTCCTCATAAAGTGTAAGTCACTGTAAAGCTAAAAATTGTGTGTAAAAAAAGTATTTTTCAGATTTGAGTTATGATACAGAGACAAACCTGAATCTCCTCAGATCAAATCAACTACCAACTTGACTTTCCCTTTCACCTCATACCCCAAAGTGTCTTCACCTCACCTGTGAGTTTTAAATTACCAATTGCAGTTTCAATGATCTCAAACTATATAAATAGAGTCTTCTATCTGATGGATAACATATGCACAACCAAGTGGATGTTCTTTTATGTCATGAAAAATAGTATATATGATTACACCTAAATATGATTCCAGTTCATTTAAGCTGGATAGTTGATGTTGTAATTCATTGATGTGTTAAAATGAAATGTTCCTCCTCTCACCGGCCTTGCTGATGCGCAGTGGGTACTGCGTGGAGTTGAGCACCTCGTCTTCATCCTGCTCATCGATGACCTTGCACTGGCGCAGATACGGGGTGAGCTTGGCCGGGTGGAGGATACGCGTGAGCTTGTGCCGTACCCCCTCCACCCGTTCCCAGAGCTCCTCACAGCGCTCCTCTGACCAGGCGGGAGAAGATTGCACCTCCTCCTGAGTTATGTCCTCCTCCTCTGCCCAAACTGCGACACCTGCAACACAAAAAATAATTGAAATAACTAAGTGACCCCAGAATTGTTTTGCTGATTTGGACCAGGTCCCTCTCACTGTCACACTTTTAAGCCCAGCAGGACAGATTTTCAGATAAATGTGCAGTCCTAGACTAAATAGTTTTACCCATGGAGCATTCCATTGGTATTTGTTCATGTCTAACACTGCTTATCAGCCACTCCTAACCATCAAAAGTGGGTCATTACAGCATGTTACAGGTATCCAAACAAACACAGTCTGTCTACTTTTTAATGCACCGGAAGCAAACATATAAAGCACCTTTGTGAAATATTTCAATAATGCCCTTAATTACATTGTGTCCATGGTGATCCTCTTTGTCCAACACTGACAGGCTGTATAACAGAAGTCATTCTTCAGGATGCAGGAAGGATTAGTGGTTTTATCTGTGTCATAGTGAAGTAATGAGATGGAGATCCTTACTGGAAGTCGACCAAGGAATGCTGAGGGGGATTTACTGCCTAGAAGTCTGACAGATGAACATTTAACTTGAAACCATTTGCCACAAAGACAGCAGATAAATCTCACATAAGGAGGACACCTTAATGAGCTGAATGCCAATAAGAACTTATATTTTACACAGTGTGAGTTAATATAACAGCTGCAATGGTTTTAGACTCAGTTTAATGACTATAGAGCAAAGAGTCTGCTGTTACGAGGGTCATAAACTGTAGTAGGGAGGACGCTTTGTAGGTCAGTGTCTCAGAGCACAGGAATGAAAATAGTCGTGACTCATATTGCACACCTAAAAACACAACAGGGCGCTGCAGACAAAAGCTTTCCCAGTCCCATTCACTTCATACTGTGGAGGACACAATGAGAGAAAGTTATTAACCTGACAGGCCGCTACAGGAAGTGATAACCAGACACACTAACTGTAAGTTATTGCTTATTTCGTGCAATAATAATAGTAACACAGTGATGCAAGGTAGGGACAGATTTAACCAGGCTTCCAAATCCAGTGGGAAGTTGCTGAACAAGGCCAACTATAACAACACAAGCCAATCAAAGCTGTGCTGCTTCCACAGGCAGAACCCCACGCCTCATTTCTGTTGGTTTAACCAATGTGGTTTATAATCACACAAAGGTCCAGGTCACCAGTTTCTTTCTCAGCTCACTGCAGTTTCCAAAGCCATGAAATGCATATTACTTCATTTTATGTGGCCTTGGGGGGTTTTGGGCATGTGTTCACACTGATATTTGACCCAGGGCTACAAGAAGTGCAGTGTAAATAACCAGGGACTTAGACAATGTGAAAAAGGGCCTAGTTATCACAGGGTCAACTCTAAACCCAGGGCGGCTGATATGCAATGTGAAAAGCCCTAAAATGGCATAATCCTGGTATATTCCAGTGGGGTAACCCGACTTTAGCCTTTGGCCTTACTGGTTTTGCTCTGGAGCAGGGTTAGCGGAGTTGTCCCCTGAAAATTTAACCCAGGGCTCCTAGAAGTGCAGGGTGAATCATATAGCTATAGCCTAGATTATCCCTGGGTTAACAATGTGTGTTTGTTTGTGTTTGTTTAACAATGTTTCCAATTATGTGATGATACTGACTGGAAGCAGATCCTTCCCTCTGCCATAATGTATGGATTTCATCTGATGCCAGACGCAAAGCTCCATTTTTGTCTTAGTTGCTGCTGTTGTTCTAGAAATCTCCAGTTCAGGTCTGCACTTTTCTTTTTCTTGTTGTTTGGCCACTGTACTCATGCTGTGTGGTAATCCGCCATATTGTCATCTCCAATCTCTTTATGTTTAAAGATGCTGCCGTGTTGTTTGTTTTGTTTTTTGTTAGTTTGTTCGTTGTTGTTTTGTTTTTTGTTTTAACTTTTATTCTTTTCTTTCTTGTATACCAAAAAAGCATATAAAACTATGATTGCTTTGTGAGAGACATGTATTCTATCCAATGTGAACTTGGCAATAAAAAGAATATTAAAAAAAAACAATGTGTGTTTGTATAAAAAAAGTAATTTCATCACTATACAGCGTATAAAGCCAGACACTTGTCCAATCCTCCAAAGCTTACCCAGACTTTAGGCCCTCAGGCTTGCTGGCCCTCTTCTGGTATAGGGTTGACCTTGAGTTTGTGGGATTATCTCCTGGAAAATCGACTAAAAAAGGGCTAAAAGTTGCTATTGTGAAACAGGGCTAGGTAAACAATGTCACTGTAGAAGTGCTGTATGAGTCGTACAGCTCTGGGTTTAGGTTAACCGCTGGTTAACAACGTGTGTGTGTAAAGAGGCTTAGTTATCCCAGGGGTGTGAAAAGTCATTTATCCCACTTTATGGAATAAATGATGGAAACAACCTGTAGATTAGTCAATCAGGAAAATGACCCAATACGTTTTTATCCTCGCTGTAGTCCACCAATGAAGCGTGAGGCGTGTGCTGGTCTGTGCAGCTGATCAGTCATATCTGAGCTAACGGGCAGGTCGAGGCACGTCTGGATGCTCTGGAATCTCAGTCATTACCCATAAACAGATCTACTGAGACATTGTTCTCATGTGATTACCACTGAACTCCTCCTCATTACACTCAAAGTAGTAGAAAAAACTCACCCACATTAGAGTGCTATCCTGTATCGATACACCATCATCTTTTATTTCATTGAAAAAAGAAAAATCTGCTTTCCATTCAGGGAAAATAATTTTAAAGCAAATAAATGAAAACACATGCTATCTAGTGATGAGGTAATGCACAGAAAAAGATACATATGTATATAACAAGAAGACGTAAAAAATAAAAACTCCTTATTGAAGGTTACCACAGTCTATCATATCTGACTTTTAGGAGACTTACATGCATCATTCAATAAACAAAATAAGATCAGCTTTTCAAACAAAATTTGAAACGTTTTGTGTCTTTGGACATCACTGCCTCTGGATATTAGAAAGGCAAGCTCTCTTGGCATCTTTGAAGGATATTTAAGACATTAAAGGCTTTTAATTTGGAGTAATGTTATGGCCTAATTTTTAATCATTGGCTTTTACATTTATTTTGATTTGTCTGTTGCTCTGTGAAGTACTTGTGTTTGAAATGTGACAAAACAATTCAGAACTGAGGCAAATAACTGAAGTTAGCTTGAATCATTAGTTACCATAAAGAACCACTTTTCACACACTGTCAATGCATACTTTATACCAAGAAAGATCCATATATACATTCATATCTTCCACAGTGGACAGTTTATTACAGACCTACACATTATTGCAGGATGCAACCTCGATGCATAAAAGGGTGGGTCGATGTGTAAACCATAAATAAATACAGAATGCATGAGATTCATGATTCAGTGAGTGTAAAATCACAAAAACAGAAGATTATCAGTTTGAATATAAAGGTTTTCAATTGAATATGTTAAAAATGATTGTAAAATTATCGCATTCTGTTATATTAACGCTTTAGAACACGTCCCAACTGTTTTTGAATGATCTTCAGAGTAGTCTCTTATTTTGTTGACACACACCGGAACCCGGACCTGAGACCTCATCACTAACACCATACCAATAACTAAAGCACAGCCGTTTAACGCGTAGTTATACAAGCAAGTCAGTCAATTATTTCCCAAAAGCAAACGAATGTGAACATATAGAAAACTAGGAAACTGCATGTAAACTGTTAAATGTTTAGGCTTACCGCTCATGTCTTGAACGTCCTTGAATCTGTCCTGAAGATGAAACCAAATGAAGCGCGGTGTAGTCAGGTCCACTACATCCCGTTCAGGTCCAGAGACGCGTCAGGAGTGAAACTGAGCAGTGAGGTGAGAGTGTGTGGGCGCCACCTGACTGGAGGTCCTCCTCACACACACCTTGGCGCACTCAGCTCCTCCACCCTCAGTCAACCACAAGCAGCCAATCAGCAGGCAACAAAAACAGTGGAAAATGCCCTCTTATCATCACATCACAGCGGATCTTGCTCCACCAACACCTTCCACCGGTCAAGGGAGGTTAGATATCAGCCATCTGTATAGTGGAGTCCTTCACCACTAGATGGCGCTTTTAATCAATAATTGTCCACTCAAAAAGGTCAAATATCGGCACAATCTTGAAGCAGTAATACTGTTAATAATACAACAATATCCTCAGCACTTCTTTAATTGTAAGTTTTTTTCCTATGAAGTCTTGCCACGGAAATGTGTCAAAGTCTTCAAGTGAATTTGACTCATGAACACTGTGAGTCACTCGGGTGCTTCACTGCAGTGAGGAGCAAATAATAACTTCTTGCAAATCTACAGCAGAGACAGTTGTGTTGTGGGACTTTGTTCCCTGGAGGAGAGCAGGTTAGTCACCAGCGCTGCCAAGGGACTGATGTGATACATCAAAACACTGTGACACAGAGTTTCATCTGTACTGTGTATTTAATGTGTGTATTTAATAGGTGAAACAGCTGACTCATACTGACATACATAACTGTTATAAACTACAAAATTTCCTCTGGGGAAATTCTGAAAGGGGCCGGTGTGTGTGTGTGTGTGTGTGTGTGTGTGTGTGTGTGTGTGAAGCATGTGTATCTGGAGGAGTGTGCGCGCTTACCGTGTGTGTGTATCTCTAACTGTAATCACATAAAGTTACCTGTGTGTGTGTGTGTGTGTGTGTGTGTCTGTCTGTGTGTGTGTGTCTGGTTCTCTCTTTCTGTGAGAGATACATCAAAGGATCAAAGGATGATTGGGGTCGACCAATCAAAGCAGAGCAATCAACAGAAATTGCTGTGGAATCTTCCAGAAGAGTGAGAGCACTGGAAGGTGGACAGACCAGAATTTCTGGCCTCGAACAGAAAGCATTTTTGGCAAAACCATAATACCTATCATTGAACCGACTTCACTTTGAGCGAGTTCTTCCTGAACAGCTACATATGTTTTTCGTGAAGAAAAATGAAGTAATAGCTTTGTAAGAGCGATCTGAAAAACTGTTAAATGTGCTTTTCTACAGAAATCTTCCTGCGTTTTTAATATGGGACTCAATGAGGCTGTTGGTGCGTGTTGGTGGCGCATCTGTGCGTCCTACGCCCAAACTATAACTCTGACAGCTTCACCAGAGGATTGTGAGTGAGAAGCCAAATTTTCCTACGTTTCTATGTATAAATTATTTCTGTAGAGTTGACTTATGTCGCGAAAAATTCATATTCCATAGAGAAAAGTAATAGCACATCAATCCCGATCAAACCACACGTTTTGATATATTATTTGAGTAGCGGGACAAAATTGTGTCCAGGAGAGGAAGAAAGAAAAATCCACAGTATAACAATAGTGCTCAGTGCGATTGCCCTGTGGCCCTAAAAATAGCTTTAGCTTGGAAATTAAAACCTAGAAGAGACATAAATGTTAAAACAAGTTGAGGAAGTGTTGCCAAAAAACATCAATCTATAAAAAAACCAAGACACACACACGCATGCACGCATACACACACAAAATCCCCCAGACTTACCAAGAAAGTATAATTCATGTTGTATTGTTTCCCATACTGTATTACTATTAGATATTGTGCAAAACAAGCATACCGTTATAATGAAGGAAAAACTATCATCAATTAAATTGAATATGATGATAACAGTAAGATAACATTAAAAAAAATATCTATGTATCTATCTACATCGCTGATCGTTTGTATTACTT
Organism: Centropristis striata; assembly: GCF_030273125.1. Taxonomy (NCBI): domain Eukaryota; kingdom Metazoa; phylum Chordata; class Actinopteri; order Perciformes; family Serranidae; genus Centropristis; species Centropristis striata. Next base: position 7,651,317 of record NC_081529.1, on the reverse strand, counting down.
AAATAAAAAAAGTAAGTTAAAAAATAGTTAAAAAATAAAAGAGCATTATGCAAATGAGTGTGATGATGATTACAGGTCATTCATTCATTCATTCATTCGTTCATTATCTTTAACCACTTTTCCTGCTGGAGCTAATCCCAGCTGACACTGAGCGAGAGGCGGGGTTCACCCTGGACAGGTCTCAGGGCTGACACATAGATAGAGACAGACAATCACACTCTCATTCACTCCTACGGACAATTTAGAATCACCAATTAAACCAAAGCTGCATGTTTTTGGACTGTGGGAGGAAGCCGGAGTACCCGGAGAGAACCCATGCTGACACGGGGAGAACATGCAAACTCCACAGAGAAGAGCCACAGGCCGGAATCGAACTGGCGACCCTCTTGCTGTGAGAGAAGAATGCTAACCACTACACCACCATGTAGCCCAAAAGTGAAATTAAATTCAAATAATGTACAATTTAGAGGTATATAATGTAAATCCTTGGTTTATAAGAATATATAAAAATATATGTCAAATGATACACCATGTGGATAAATACTTTATAACATTCCTCCTCATTCTCCTCTTCTGAGACAGCTGGGTAATTTTTGAGTGTGGGACAGACTGGGTGGAGGGTGGGGTGTCAAATATGTCTTACAGTCACAGTATGAAGGCAGACAGGAAATAAGGGGTGCCCGGCAGAAGAATGTGTCTCTTTCTTGGCATGTGGACAGGAAATGTCAGCCTGCCCTCCGTCTCTGGGCCTCCCCTGAATAAACAGGCCTCCTGTTTGGGGTCTCAGTGCTGCTGCTGGGAGATAGGACGAGTTAATGTGGACACAGATATTATACTGGTACACTACACGACGTGTAGTGAGGTGAAGACGATCTGTTTGAATAAACTGGCTGGGTTGATGCTTTTGCAGAAATAAATACAGGCTTGCATCAGCCCTTGACCACACTTATGTGGTGAGTTGTGAAAAAATAGCATTGATGACATCATTTCATTTTATTACTCACGGAAGGATCTGTAGTTGTATACATCAAAACCTACAGTATTAGTACAGCAGTGTTGACTATATATGACCTGAACTGCATGCAGGGTCGTGTTATTATTTTTAAACTTTTATCTGCTTATCTGGTTAAGATTTTAACTGTGAGAACGTGAAGACCGGAAGCAGATACAAATAACTCTACTTCCTCTTTGTGTTTTTATCTTAACTTGTGCTGTATCATCATTGATTGCCTCACGTTATGACTCACAGACTCACACCTGTCTGTCTTTCTTTCTGTACATCCTGTATCACTCCCTCTTCTTCCTCCATTTCTCCTCCCTCTCTTTTATCCTAACTATTTGTCATTTACTCTCTCTCTCTCTCTTCTTGTGACAGACCAATTCATCCTCTGGTGGTCCAGTCCAGGCCCTGGTCTGGGGAGGGAGGGAGGGCTGCAGTGGATGAGCATTCCTGTTGTCTCTGAGGTGACCGTGGCACAGAGGAGCTATTGACGGCAGAACTGGACCCCACAGTTCGCTCATGCTGGAATGTGCGATATTGTGACAGTTCAGTCACACAGAAACAGACACTGCAGAATTCTTTAAGTGCACTCTACACTTTCATTTGTTACTCTTTAAGTTGATTCAGACAAGTGAGTTAGCAGCTTACCAGTGTCATTTTGGGAGAAAAAAACCCCAAAGCTGTAGCACGAGAAAAAAGCACAAAGAAAAAAATAAAAAGACTACAAGAGAGACACAAAAAGACCACAAAGAGATGCAAAACAGTTGCAAAGAGACACTAAATTACTGTAAAGAGACACAAAACAACAAAAAAGAGTAACAAAATAACTAAAAAGACACAAAATGACCACAGAGAGACACAGAATGACAAAAAAAGAGGTACAACATGACAACAGAGACACAAAAATGCAATGACCAAAAGACACCAAAAATAGATACAAGATACATAAAACAACTGCAAAGAAACAAAAATGATTTCAAAAGGTTTGCAAAACAACCACATAGAGATGCAAGGGACCAAAAAAGGCACAAAATGAACATAAAGAGACAGAAAAAGACTAAAAAGAGACACAAAATAACTGCAGAGAGACACAAAATTACCAAAAAAAAGACACAAGTGACCACAGAGAGACAGAAAAAGACTTAAAAAAGACACAAATTGACAACAAAGAGATGCAAATGACCAGTAAAAGACACACAACAAGACTAAAAAGAGACACGAAATGACAAAAAAAGACATAAAATGACTACAAAAAGACACACATTGACAACAAAGAGACACAAAAAACACTAAAAGTAGACACAACATGACTAAAAAAAGACAGAAATTGACAACAAAGAGATGTAGGGACACAATTCTACAAAAAGATACTAAGAGATTCGAAACAAAAAGGAAGCAAAACCATCACAAAGTCTGTGTGTCCTCTTCCTGTGTAGGAAATAAGGTGGGGCCCTTTGCATGTCTGTGCCCAGGGGCCATTGTGTCATAATTGGCCCATATTCATACTCATACAAGCTGACCTCCAGGGCCATGGAGACGTAGCTGAGCAACACTAGGGGACAGTTTTGATCCAGCAGCTTATTTCTTCGACCTGCAGCTTCAAAGCAACAGGAAGTTGATGGGACTGATAACCATCACTCTGTACTTTGTGTGGAAGAAGCAAGTCTCATTGTCTTTTCATATCTCTGTGATTATTTGTGTGCAGTGCATATGCTGGAAAAAAGTTTCCCCACATGCAAAAATTTCAGCACACGATGAAATCACACATCAGAATTAATTTACGCCTTCATGTGCAACTATTCAACAATGTACAGCTCAAACAGCACCAGTGTCTGTGGGCTCCACTTCTATGTTTGTTCCACTCTGGTGCTGCTCAGCACACAACAGGCCCGGCTCTTCAGCCAGCAGCTGACCCCCCGTGGCTCCATCTATGACACAACCCCGGCGGCTGCACAGAATCGCCCCTTTGTGTCTGTAAAGAATGTGTCTTTTCTCACTCTGTTTTTGGAAAACAGACGCAGAGAAAGAGCGGGATGGGAGCATGAGTAATTGAGACAGATTTAAATCTGGACATGTGATTTATGCTTCCTTTGTAGTCAGGATACTGGGACAGTATTGATCAGGCTGCTGGGACTCAAGTACCCTTGATGCTTTATGACAAAGTTGAGATTTGAAGTGAGAATTAATCCTTGGCACTAGTAAAACCTATTTTCCCCTCCATTCTCAGCTCTGCAACTATGTCATATACAGCAGCACCAGTGGCTTAATAAGATCCTGTAAATATCCCAGAGTAATACCATGCAATTTCCTGTTTAACATTAATAACACCAGAGGGTCTGAAGGACTGAAGGGAGGAATTCTTACTGAAGCAAACAACAAGCTTGGATAAACAACGAGTGAGACGAAAATATCAGAACTTTTAAACCAGAGGCCACTTTTATTTATCACTGAATGAACTTGAAAAACTTTAATTAAAACATTTAGGAGTTTCCCCTGACAAAGAAATTGGAGACGATATGGCTGATCCCTCTTGATAGAAATCAGCAGTGGTGGAAAAAGTATTCAGATCCTTCAAAACCTTTCTGTGAACATAAGTTTTATCAGCAAAATATTCAAATAACTTAAAGTAAAAGTATATATTGTGCAGTTAAATCAGACCCCACAGAACTTCATCTGGACAAAGTTGGGAGGGTCAAATTCTATAATTTCTTGGTCCAGACTTCTTTAGACCTTAATAAAAGAAGCAACCAGTTTCTTGAGTAAATGCTGGAATTTTACATTTCTGCAAAACACAGATAAGTAGAATTTCAACCACAAATACGCTGAATGTGAATGTTTCTGAACCAATGTAACCCGTTCTCATTTTGATGTGAGCAACGCTGCTCAGGGTTAGGCTTAAAAGCAGTAGTTCTAGACATAACTTCAAACAATGTGACACAAACACCTGTCTCCTACTCTAAAGTCAAGTGGACCTACAGTATGTGGCTTTTAACAACACATTGCTTCATCACTGTAAATAAATAGATAAATTCAGATCAAGGTGGTTTTCTGAAATGTAAAATGGCAACATTTTTAGCTTGAGACTGTTCTGAAATAAGTTTGGAAATTACTTTAGATACTAGGGAGAGCAAGAAAAAAAAATATGGGTGAAGAAATAAAAAATTATTGATTTTACACGCCCCTCAAGGGATGTTTTCGTTCTCTCCCGCAAACCACAGATAAGTAGAATTTTAATATTTTTTTGAACCAAAATTAAGCTGAATGTGAATGTTTCTGAACCAATGTAACCAGTTCTCATTCTGACATGAGCAACGCTGCTTTGAACACATGACGATCGCTGAGCACCAGAACACCTTGTAAACACGTGATGATCACATGTTTTAAACACTTTAAAACACTTTGGTTACATTGAGGCACCAAAACCACTTGGTTAAGGTTAGGGGGAAAAGAACAGGGTTAGGCTTAAAGCAGTAATTCTAGACATTTTAAGCTGGAGACTGGTCTGAAATAAGTTTTTGGAAATTACTTTTGATACTAAGGAGACGAGAAAAAAAATAGATGGGTGAAGAAAGAAAAAAAAAGTTTTTACACATCCCTTTCCGTTCTCCTGCAAAATTTTCACAAGTTGGGGAAAATCTTTTTTTTTTTTTTTTTTTTTTACATGAAAATTGTTTGGTGATAGAACACAGTATTTTCTTGGGAGAATAGAAACTCATTTATCTTTCTTTTCAGCCATTTACTTTTTATTTTTTTATTACCCAGCTATACATCTGTCTCTCTGTACCCATAGTGGCTCTGTAAAACACTATTTTTAAGCGTTGCATGAAATAAAAATATACACCATAAACAGTGGCGGGCCAATAAGTACCCTGTTTCCCCACATTATGACACGATGACACCCAAAGTATGAAGCAGCCCACGAGTGGCCTGTTGATCGGCTCTTCATACACGCAGACAAAATGTACACATGCATGACTCTGTGGTGCCAGTGAAAACGGTTCCCCTTCCTGTCACTCTGCTTCCAGAGCAGTGAGGTTTGAGTGGACATTTGAATTACAGGGTGTTACACAGCTGTCTAAATCTGAGCTCCACCACACATTTGAACTGCAGACGTAGACAGCTTTACCAACCGCTGCACATCAATTTCCAGATACACAAACAGTTTTAAAAATGCAACTATTGCTAACCACACGCTAAAAGTTGCCCTTGGAACAGGAACAGAATTACATATAGTAATAGAGCAGCTATGGTAAACACTTTGAGTATTTATGTGTGTTTTTCAGTAATGTTCCTGCTTCTATTTGTACTTTTGTATGATCTCTAAGTGGACAAACTTGATGCCCAGCAGTCACTGTTTTCAGTCGAGGGTCGCATGTTTGCCACATTCCTCACCTTCTTCTGGATCACATTCCCTGGTTTTCCCTTTCCAACAGGCATGGACAAACACCAGGAAGAACATCATCCCTCTTGGGAATGATAACAATAAAGTAAGAGTGGTTGTGTGGTGAGACTCTATTTCAAGCTCTACACAACAATGTTACAGCGTCTGTTCTCGCACAAAGAGAATATTTTTAGGGTCATCCAACAGACGCTGATATTAACAATAGTCTTTTCTACGACAGGAACTTGAAGTTTCAAGTTATTCATTAAGATAACAGGAAGCCATTTGGCTTCCTAACAATCCCCTGAAAATATTTGGTCTCTGTGTCTCTTTCAGCATCTGTGTGCACGCTCTAACCATGAATACAATATGTCTGGAAGCACAATGGCTGGTTTCAATGCTCACCAGCTCTCACAGACATCATCATCTGTTTCTCCCCATCAGGCAGTCATACAGAGATTAACCCTCAATGTCTCGCTGTGAATTCTCACAGCTTTTTAAGGATGTCATACACAATCACTGCACAGGACTCTGCTGGCATGTCATTGAACAATATTAGACTTGCACATCATTGCAAGGTTATAATAGTTTTGGATTTTCCAGTAGTTTTCATTTTAATTTTATTGTGGTTTTTTGTTTTCAAATTCAGTTAGTTTGAATTCGTTTTTAGAGTGAGTTTGCTAGTTTTAATTAGTTTTTAATTTTTGGAAAGTGCTTAGTTTTAGCTTAGTTTTTATTAGTTTTAGTGTTAGTTTTAGTTTTTATGTAATGGGGTATGTGATGGGTGCGAGATTCAAAAAAGTCACAATAAATGTTGCCTTTATTTCCTTTGTCTGATCCATCTCAGCCCCAATAAGTTTATCAAGTCATTAAACCAGATGGATGAAATAGACTTCATATCAACCAAAAAGGTTTACATATGACAAAAAGTTGACAAAGACGAAAATGAAGGACATTTTCACGATAATTTTAGTTAGTTTTAGTTAGTTTTGTAACCACAAAATACAGTTTCAGTTTTTTTAAAACTCTCGTTTTTATTTTTATTTCAGTTAACGAATATGTTTTTTCAATTCTAGTTTTCGTTATTTCGTTAACTATATTAACCTTGCATCATTGTAGTGAAATGTGCTGCAGGATAATGTGTTTGAGACAACTTTGCTATTAGAAAGAAGTGTACAGGCCATGAAAACGGTTTATCACTCAATCATTAAATATAGTGCAATACTAAGTAGAATAATAAATTTAAATTATATATAGTAAATGGTTTTGGATCTCCAGATAAAATTGTCAGATATCTGTAGGAACTGGGACAACATTTTGGTATTGGAAGTTATCTTCTAATTCTGTTTGTAGTCCAGTTGTAGTCCGAGTAGTATTAACTAATCACATTTAAGTTGGCTTTGGTTGAATCGGTGGTTTCGTGGCTATGCTAAATATATGTGTTGAATGGTCCTGCACTGCTTGGAAAACATGAACAAGTTTGTGAAAGGACTGCAGTCAAAGCAGACGACCAAACGTCACAACTGCTAAAACAACGAAAGGAAAGTATGATGAGGCATTTCTCGGCCAAAGGCTTCACCGGAACAATGGTGGATAAAGAAGGGAGACCACAGTGCGTTGTTAGGTGGATGTAGGGGAGGGGGGCCCTGCAGAAAAGGTTTGGGAACCACGAGGTCAGGGGTCTCAAACTCAAATTACCTGGGGGCTGCTGGAGGCAGTATCAAAATGATCAAAAAAAGACACAAAATTACTATAAAAAAACACAAAATGACAGAAAAAAAATAAATTACTTAAAAAAAGACACCAAAATTACCAAAAAAGACACAAAATTACCAAAAAAAGACACAAAATTACTAAAAAGAGACACAAAATGACCAAAAAAAGACACAAAATGACCAAAAAAGACACAAAATGACCAAAAAAATACACATAATTACCCAAAAAGACACAAAATGACCAAAAAAAAGACACAAAATGACCAAAAAAGACACAAAATGACCAAAAAAAAAGACACAAAATGACCAAAAAAGACACAAAATGACAGAAAACCCCCCAAATTACTTAAAAAAGAAACAAAATGACCAAAAAAAGACACAGAATTACCAAAAAAAGACACAAAATTATTTTTTTTAAAAAGACACAAAATTACCAAAAAAAGCCAAAATTACCAAAAAAGTAATTAAAGGGACCTTCCACACACAACACGGTAAAGTGCCATTCATAAAAAACTCACTTTAAACTTTCATATCAAGGTGGGGGCCACAAAATATCGTCACGAGGGCCGCAACTGGCCCGCGGGCCGCGAGTTTGAGACCAATGCACTAGGTTGAATGCTGGTAAACTGTCCGCTTTGTATTATATTTTGAAATACTTTTCTGCAATCATATGCAAATATCTGTTTAAAGAGGTTAGCTGGAATTTCATCTGGACTTAAAACAAGTTGCTAATCTGACTGTAATCAGTGTCCAGCACACAGAAGAGGAAGTTTTGTCCAGATAAGTACATGCAGCATCAAATACATGATCCCCCCCTTGGCTTCCCACCTGCAAACCCTGCCAGTGGAGTTTATTGGGTAAGCCACTGTTTCCTTATACAGTAGCTCTCCCCACCTTTTGAGTATTGAACCTTAAGCCCCTATAGGATGAAAAAATGTTTCTGAAAGGTCTATTTAGATTCACAATGACATACATATTTTGTTCCATGTGTTTAGCATGCTCCAAATAATCTGTGGTCACCAGAAAATCACAAGTGATAATTTATTCAATAAGTTAAATGTTTTTCATCATGGCTAAATGTGGTCCTGGAGGGGGAACTACCACCCAAGTGGTTCTCAGTACTTTGCCAGGTGTTCACATATCAGATTTTGTCACAACCATAGTGTCACAACTGTGCAAGAAGTGTGCATATGAAACTTAAAAAGGTGTGTTGAGATTAAAATAAAGGCCAAGTTCAAACATGGCTTTGGTCTGAACAAACCTTTTCTTTTAGTTATATCCCAATGAGTTATATTATATTATATATAATAATAATAATAATATAATAATATTAATATAACTATATATTATAGTTATATTATACAGTATATTCAAGTTAACTTTGTGATGTTCTTTTCCATTTGTATTACATCCGTCCAGTTGTAAAGACATCCCATAAACCATTTTGGAACATACTCAACATCAATAGCAGAGAAGTTAATTGTGTAGCAGGAATGATCTGACATGTTTCGGAGGATGTGTTTTTTTCAATACAGAATGTGAGTGCTTTACCCAATGGAAACATTTTGGTGAGGTATTCCTTTAAGACCTGGTTTCCTTAATATTATTTCTATGGGAAAACACCCTGTTCTGTTCTGGACCTTGTCTAAAAAAAATTTGACTCCTAAATTTAGACCAGGTGTCTAAAAACAAAGGTGGACAGTCACTGTTCAGTGACAGTCAGAACTAAATGTTTCAGTATGTGTCTGTGTGTTCATGCCTGTTTTTATTATTGTAGCCTAGAAAGCACTGAGGGCCGGCATGACAATGCTCTATTGTCTGTGGGCCAACACTCAGCTTCCTGGCTGTTCAGAATCCACGGAAACAGGAGCGCAGTCCAAACAGAGACACAGGGGTCGACTTCTTTCATGAACGTCTTAACCCAACCTCCATATATCAACCTCATCACACACCAAACCACCCCAACACACACACTTCAACTGAACAGGCCCACTTCCAGCCAGAACAATGTTCTCTAAATACACATCTGGGTTTTATGAGGGCAGCAGCCAGATTTACAAAACTTAAAAAAAAAATACATCCAGACTGACGGACCCCCACCATGGAGAGTGACTCTCAGGGTGAAGTGGAATCAACTTTACACTGCGTCATGCCTGTCTTGATGAAATGTGTTTTTACTGGATGAACCTATTCATTTCAGTGAGCTGTTGAATACTAAATGAGTTTCAGCGTCTGAAGAGAGTTGAAGCCTCTTGGCTTGTTCTCTGATTTGTGAGAAAGTCATTTCCTGTGAAGAACAACTTTCTGTCTGAGTGACTTCTCATCCTGTTTGACTAGCCCTCCTTCCTCTTCAACTCCTCTTTGCTCCTTTCATACCCGTAAGCTTCATGCTTGTTGGTTTTCTGTTTCTCTGTTATGTCCCTGCCACTACAATGTACAATAATGAATTAAAACAACAACATGCACAACAACAAATCTCCTTCTCTTCTCTTCTCTTCTCTTCTCTTCTCTTCTCTTCTCTTCTCTTCTCTTCTCTTCTCTTCTCTTCTCTTCTCTTCTCTTCTCTTCTCTTCACTCACCTCCCCTTCCTCTTACTATGAGCTGACTGTCTCTTCTCCTCAGCCTCCTCTCCTGCGTCCACTCGGCTCCCTTTTCTCTTTCATTTATCCCTCAGTCAATTCAGTCTCTCCTGTGTTTCCTGTTCATCCGGAGCAATCTCACTGAAAAATTATATTATGAGAACATAAAGTACTATCATTTTTCCTTTTCTTTGATAAAGGTAAACTGAAGTGAAGTTTGAGATAAACAGAAGCTTTGCATGTTTATTCTATTTTTACATTTTATTTCAATAGGTAATTTTCATTTTGGACATTATTTAGTATTCACATATCACACACTCAGCAGCCTGTCTGAGCTGCTGCATTATTGGGAATCCCACTACATCTCCTGGCAGGACCTGCCCTACCTAGCTTTCAGAGGCGAGAATCAGCCAGGTGTCACAGGAAGTACCTGTATTTTTCAAGTCCTGTTCCCCTTCCAATGGGCTATCAAGCCCTCAGGCTGCTCTGTCGGGCTGGTCCAAGGCATGCAGTGGTATTCTTAATCCGGGCTCTGAGCTTGTGTTTGTGTTTTAGATCAGCAAATACAGTGAAACACAAAAATCAAGGGTGTCACTTTGTGTTGAGAAGTGGTGGGGACATTTGGGTATTAGATGATAACTTCAGTCTTCAGGATATGTGATTCTAGACAATGTAACTGGGCATCAGTATAGGTTGGAGTAGATATGCTCATAATGGTGGATCAATAGGGCATAGCTTAGGCTGCTACAGAGTATGGCTGCTACAGAGTATGGCTGCAACTAACAATTATTGTCATTAGTGATTAATCTGCCAACTATTTTCTTGAGTAATCATTTCATTGATTAGTCTATAAAATGTCAGAAAATCTTAAAAACGTAAAAGTCCATGGTGATGTCTTTATAGGCAGTCTAAAACCCATAGATATTCAGTTTAATACTATATAAATTACAACAGCTGCAGCATATTCAATCAGACATTTTTTTCACAAGAAATTACTGTAAGGATTAATTGGTTATCAAAATATTTGTTTATTATCACTGCAGCTCGACAACAGAGCGGACAATACAAAATCATTCAGCATAAATGCAGAACACAGTGAGGGCAGAAGTAACAGTCATCTATATGCATGACAGGAATAGCTGCAACGTTCTTGGTGTCACTTTCGAATCAGTAGTTAACAGGGATTTTTTTCTTTTTTGCATACGTTATTTTTTTAACAATGCATATTAATTTCCTCTATATTAACATTGCGTTGTATGTTTTAATATTCTCTACAAATTATGCTTTTTAGACAAGGATACAAGATCAGCCATGCCCCTGTTGTGCTCAGTTTAAAAGGCACAAAACTACATACACCCTATTGCTGCATGCCCAACAGAACGTAGTGATGAGTGTATCTTTGTAAAGAGTGGGGAGAAGAGGTGAAGAGGGGTCAGAGAGAGAAGAAAGGTTGATGACACCCATGAGAGCTCTTAAGTGATCATGTCTACAGAGCTATACAGAGTACAGGTCAGATATGATATCTGTGTGTGTGTGTGTGTGTGTGTTTGTGTGTGTCATATTTCAGCTGATGTTTTTCCTTTGTTAAATTAAAGTAGGTTCAGATGTCAAACATTTGTTTAAAGTGATTGCAGACAGAGAGGATCTGAGGTTAAGTCCTCAAGTTCTCCTGACACCCACACACCCACACCCACCCACCCACACACACACACACACACACACACACACACACACAGGCAAACAAGCTAGAGAAATTTAAAAAAAATCATGTGCATATAGCCATAGTTAGCCAGAAGCAGCAGGACAGTGTGGGAAGAGTCACAGTGGTTTATTATTGCAGCCTTCAGCCTCACATGAGAACATGCTCAGTGTCTTTCTTCATCACATCGGCTCCACTGGTGACCTCAGACTAACATGTTGTTCTCTTTTTCTCTTTTCATAGTTTTTCTCAAACTGAAAGTTGGTCTCTCCTCCTACAGTCTTTTACCAAAAGACATGCTGCTTACTCAAAAATGGGATGTACACCATCTCTTGCCCATTGTCAGCTGGGGTTAAGGATAATGAATGATAAATAAATAGAGGTCTTGGTCCAGTGCATACAGAGCGAAAGTAACAACGTAACCTCCATGTACTAGGTAGATTCTAAACTCAACCCAGTCAAAGGTTAAAAAAAAGGTAAAAAATAAAATTGTGTGGGTCTCCTGATCTAAATGACATCCCAAACTTAAAAACCTGATCTCAGATACTACATTCTCTTTAGTCAAATATATATATAAAACAAATTAAATATGAAATTAAAGTTTGGCAACATTGTTGACAACACCAAAACACATCAATTAGCAGATGTTAACATGGGTTTCATACAATGCACATACCACAGACACATGACCTACTACTTACATACAAAGCTCAGAGATAGCCTGCAGATCAGTACTGAATACAAAGAGTGAACACAAAAATAATTCAAGTTCAATCCGCATCAAAAAGTTTAAATGTATGTATCTAACACATGGTGCTTATTACAGCTAATGACTCATTATAGAACACAATTTCACTTAAATCCAGAAAACCAGAGTCCTCAGAGGTATAAGCAGTCCTGCACAGACTCATTCAACTCACACAGATCAACAACTCAACAAACACCAAATGCACAGCCAATCACGTGATGTAAACTCATTTTATTTATAGATAAAATGTATACATAAATCCACTTTATTGGAAGAATTATTAGAGAAATTTGACTTTTTTTCTATTAAGTTTTTGCTTGCACCTTATGTGTATCTATTCAATTTTTTTTATACATGTGGATGTAACTATGCATATATATGTGTGTATATACGTTTATACAGGCTATGTGCAATTGTTTATACATTTCAAAATACTGAAAGATGTAATTATTTTTACATGCCTAAATTTATTTATTATTTTTTTAAATGTAAAATGACACTGTTCCGTTGTGAAATATGTTTAAATAAAGCTTAAAAATTATAAATAATAGTTAAATATTCTTCTTGGTAAGGGCCATGGTAGGCTTTCAAAATAAAATAAAATAAAATAAAATAAAATAAAATAAAATAAAATATGCCTTGATAAAAGTGCACTTTGGACATCACTTTCAATTGTGTTGTTGTTGAAATGTACTCTCCTAGCACCACACGACCATTATACCCCTTAACAAATTGTCATTAGCACTTATTGCTGCACTAATGGCTCTTATTGCACTAAACCTCGATTGTTCCCCTTCTTTCCTGTTAGTCGCTTTGGATAAAAGCGTCTGCTAAATGATTAAATGTAAATGTAAATGTACTTTATAAATAAACGAGCCTTGCCTAATTCAACATCCATTATTATTTAGTCTTTCTGGAGTCCAACCTCCTCCTCCCCCTCCTCCTCCTCCTCCTCTCCATCTCCTTCCACTCCACTTGTCAGTAGCAGCACAGATCCGTTGTGCTGCACTGATGTAAAGTTCATGTCCGAGCGGAAACATACGGTGCAGACCGCAAACCCAGGACTAAGACACAGATAAGAGGTGGTGAAGTTGCGTATTTGAGACGGGAACTCGTGCTGAGCTGATTTACGGTAAGATTAGTCCTAAAAACTGAGTTTGTGAATCAATCTGTTACCTTAACGTGTACTGGAAACAGCTAACAGACATGTGAAATGAACAATCAATGTTGTTTACAATAAGTTACTACACAGTCTACATTTAATTCAGTCTTGATGGCTTTCTAGAAAATAACATCCGCGTATATTTTCTGTGCGTATAAGAATAGCGCAGGAAGAGCAGCCGCATGCGCAGACTGCCGCTTCACCTCTCATTTCAAAATTACTATCAGCTTTTGCGCCCTGACGCTCATGTGTATACATCACTGTGCAGTCAGTTGGTTAAATGGTTTCTCTTTTGGTATTTAAATTATTCAGAATCATAATAACTGCAAAAAATACTGAAATTAAATACTGAAATTAACTCTAAAAAACTTGATCACAGTTATAAATAAATGCTAGGCCTACATATGCTTTATAGGTGTGAAAAACGTCTGTGTCCAGGTTACGGATGCATCATTATTCAGTAAAAAAAAAGTGTCTAATGGAGGAGTTTCCATAATCCAGACAGCATAGAGAACAAACTGGATGATTTTACAGAGGGAACTTTAATAAATGCTGCCATTTGGCTTTCAGTGCAAGCCGCCGTTATTTAAGGGTTTACAATGGTGAGACAGTCCTTTTTCACAAAGCTTACATTATGTTACCTTCTGTACATCCTGTTCTGCTGCATTACTTCCTATTAGTTCACTGGTTTAGCTTGCTATTTAAATGAGATCTGTAAGCACTGTATTATGTGTCATATTATAATAGTAACATGAACTGCAGCCTGGTTTTACTGTTATCTGAGGTGTTGAGTTATACAGTGTGTTTGGTGGAAACAATCAAAATCAATTGGTCACTGTGCTCCTTCAGTGGAACCACAGAACAACTGTTCAAAGCTCGTGCCAGATCTCAGATCAGTGGACTGGCAGCCTGTTAGGTATGGAGCAGTGCCATGAAAAATAATAAGTCTGGACAAGAATAAGAAAATATTTTCACACTTCACAAAAAAGTCAATAATAAATGAGTAAATAAAAAAAAAAGTTTGATTGACAGCTGGCCCTTTAAGGAATAGCAAGAAGGGAAAAGAAAAAGGGAGAATAAAAGAATAAGAATAAATACCATTATATAACAATAAATAATAAAGTACATGTAAAAAATATACTGAAGAAAAAAATATATAAAGAAATCAACAAATGAATATATTTAAAATTACACAGAAATAAATACATAGGAATAGATATGGAAATTATTATAATTATTATTTTCTAATTATCTGTCTTTATATTTTCACATATTTTTATTTACTTATTCTTTTATTGTATTGTATGTATTTATTTATTTATAGTTATTTTTTTCCACATTTTCATTTACTTATTTATTCCTTTATTTTTTCCTTTTTATATTTCCACATTTTTTTTATCACAAATGATTTTTTATGGAACTGGTATGACTCCATATTAAACCATCCAAACATCTGGACACTCTGTCGGTCCCTACAGCAGTGTGTATGTAGTTCAGTGGACCTTTGTTTTGCCTCGGAAACAAAGAGCAAAGACCAAAACATTCAACTAAATATATAAGTTCATAAAAACGGGTTGACTGTGTGATTTAAAATGTGGATATGTTTTATATGATTCTGACATGACACCATTTAGGCAGCTGGAAAATATTCTGTTTGTCATTGAGACGTAAAAAAAGGACAGAATGAAAGCTCCTCAGGTCTACTATTCTATACGTCACTTACACAGACTTTTTAAACTAAACTTTTATTGCGCGTTTCTTTAACTGTGAGTCTTTGTTTATGTTGGCTAGGTGGAAGTTTAGACAGGCAACATTTCCTTATACTCTTTGTTCAGCTCAGCTTTTGAAGTGGAATGAAATGTGTTTGCACTTCACTCTCCCTTGGCCTCGTTTCCCCTGTTTTGTGTTGACAAAAGTCCCAAACAACAAAAAAAGAATTCATGAAACTAGTGAATGATGAATAAGGTTAAACCTGACCATAAAGATTGATTGGCTGCTTAGCCTTCTATTGTTTTGTAATGTTTTCTTTGCGCTGTAGAAGGAGTCATTGAACTAGCTGAAGAGGTCAAATGTGCAATGAATTCTTATCGCGAATGCTTCTTCTTGTGAGTGATCTTGTTGACTTGGTGGTGCATTGAGGAAAGTGTGAGGGGGAGTAAACAGGAAGTTCATTAACAAGTCATAGTACTCAATCTGAAATATCTGTGTCATCATGAACTTGTGTCTTCACACCCAGATATCACACATCCCATTCAGATAAAATTACATCCATCAATCACCACAGTTACTTGACTGAATGCAGTGCAGAGACACATACACACTCCCTCGCTGTAAGGACAGGCTTTGGACTGCATTGCCACGTAGCAGCAGCAGATCCTTGTAAAGTGAGTGCATGTTGTATTTTGGAGCCATGCGTAATGGTCAGGGTGTTCTGACCTCAACCACACTTTGCTGGTTCCGAGCTGTAAAAGGACCACGGCCCTCCGGTCGAGTACAGGAAGCAACCTCAGAGCTGACCCACTGCGACACAGCCCTGTGAGTGGTTACAGGAGGGATTCAGATCCTTTACTTAAGTAATACCAAACTGTAAAAATACTCTGTTACTGTCATTTAAAATGCTACTTGAGTAAAAGTATGATGGTATAATTGGGTATCAAAGTATCAAAAGTAAAAGAACCCAATGCAGAAAAATGTCCTCTCTGACTGTTATGCCATTCAATTATTATTACTCATGCACTAATGTAAGAGCAAGATTTTACATTTACATTTAGTAATTTAGCAGACGCTTTTATCTAGAGATAGACCGATATATCAGCCAGCCAATATTTGCGTTTTTTACTTGTATCGGCATACCGATACGTGCGTGCGTTCGCCGGTTAATTAGCCCATTTCACTGAGCCAACAGCAGGCAAGGCTCGCTGCAACATCTGCCATTCTCTGGTGAGCTGCTGCTGATACCAGAAAAAAGAAAAACACATCAAATATGTGGACTCATCTGAGGCGCCACCACCTCGAGGCCTAGAACAACATACACATTGTTTGCTATCCAACTGTTAATATGTTTTGTGTGTTTTGTTAATAAATGTTTCTTCTTCTTTTTTGTTTTAATTGAGACTTGTGTAACATTTGTTATCATGTCATTTTTATCATGTAAATGGAGGGAATATCGGCTTCAAGAATCAGCCCCAAAAAATCGGCAGCACATATCGGGGATCGGTTAAGACTGATGTCAAAATAATTGGTATCGGCATTTGAAAAAACCCGTATCGGTCGACCACTACTTTTATCCAAAGCGACTTACAGGAATGAAGGGGAACAATCAAGGTGTAGTGCAATAAGAGCTATTAGTGCATCAATAAGTGCTAGTGATGCTTCTTTAAGGAGTAGAGTTGTCGTGTAGTGCTAGGAGAGAAGATACCCTCTGAAGAGCTGGGTCTTCAGGAGGTTTTTAAAGGTAGAGAGGGACGCCCCTGCTCTGGTTGGAATTGGTAGTGTGTTCCACCAGCGGGTAGCAAGAAATGAAAAGAGTCTGGATTGCCTTGGACCAACGGGGGGCAGAGCCAGGCGCCGTTCATTGGAAGAGTGCAACGGTCGAGAGGTAGCATATGTCTGAATCAGGGCGTACAGGTACGTAGGAGCAGTACCGGAGACAACTTTGTAGGCCAGTATTAGAGATTTGAATTTGATGTGGGCTGCAACAGGTAGCCAGTGGAGCTGGATGAGCAGTGGTGTGACATGTGACCCTTTTGGCTGGTTGTAGACCAGGCACATCGCCGCTTTCTGGATCATCTGAAGTGGTTTTACTATGCAGGCTGGCGGGCCCGTCAGGAGGGCGTTGTAGTCGAGTTTTGAGATGATGACAGCTTGTGTCAAGAGTTGAGTGGCATGTGGAGTTAGGTAAGGTCTGATTTTTCTGATGTTGTAAAGTGCAAAGCGGCATGACTGGGTAACTGAGGCGACATGACTGGAAAAGGTGAGTTGGTCATCAATCATCACCCCTAAGTTTCTCTCCACCTTGGTGGGGGCAAGACACAGGGAGTCAATTTTGATGTTGATGTCGTGGTGTATTGTAGGTTTAGCAGGGAGGACCAGCAGTTCAGTTTTTGAAAGGCTGAGCTGGAGGTGATGTGCCTTCATCCAAATGGCTATGTCTGAGAGACAGTCAGAGACCCGTGCAGAGACCGATGGGTCATCAGGAGGAAATGACAGATAGAGCTGAGTGTCATCTGCATAGCAGTGATAGAAGAAGCCATGTGAGTGGATAGTCTGACCCAGAGAGGTGGTGTATATAGCGAATAGCAGGGGTCCCAGCACTGAGCCCTGGGGAACCCTGTGGAGAGGCAATGCAAAGCAGACAACTGTCCATGCCAGGATACACTGAATGAGCGTCCTTTCAAGTAGGAATCATCCAGGACAGAGCCAAGCCAGAGATGCCCATTTTGGAGAGAGTAGAGAGGAGGATAAAATGGGTAACTGTGTCCAAAGCAGCTTTTACTGTTTCTATTTCTGTCAAACAACTAACTTAGGAAGTCCTACAACCTATGTGATCACGTATTGGATTTCAGCAACTATGCCTTTGTTCCTACCACCACCACAGATTGGTTAGGTTGAGGTAACAGAACTATGTTTTTTAAGTTAAGCAGTTAATACATGAAAAGGCTTAAGAATAGATTGTTTGGCGTAAAATAACTTCTGCTTGACCTGAGGTAGATACGGAAGTAATGTAAAACTGGACACAGCTATCCATGTGGGGCTGTTTTTTTTTTAGAGGGAATTGATCGGAATTGATTCTTTCAGCTGTAAACGGTTGGATAGTTTAGTTTAGACCAAAACATCATATTTTATAAACTCTTCAAATGTTTTGTGTGCAAAAATATTATTATTCAATCTGAATTTTTAACTAAAGCTGTCAGATAACATTTGTGCCACAGGAGAACAACATTTCACTCTTAAATGTAGTGCAGTAGAAGTAGAAATTGGCAAGACAAGAAAATACTCAAATCTGTTCTTAAGTGCAATACTTGAGTAAATGTACTTAATTACATTCCACCTCTGGCCCTATGGTTCTGTGTAAATCTCTGTACGAGCACACAGACGTATCTCTTTCTGAGCTGCTGTGATTTAACGCTCCCTCAAATGTCATCAGAGCCCGGTTCTGCAATTTGTGGCTCTGTGGTTCCAGATGCTTGACTTGAGCACATTAAGTCTGCTTGCAACAAGGAGAGTGACATGTTTGACTGTGTGTGTGTGTGTGTGTGTGTGTGTGTGTGTGTGCATGTGCGTGTGTGTGTGTGTGTGTGAAGATTGATTGAAGGAAGAGCTGAAAATAGAAATCTGGTAAAGATAAAAAAACACAGGAGGTAAAAATGTGTTTCTCATCAGCGTCCTCAGATCCTTTATTTGATGGCCATAATAGATGGCGTCCGGTCTGCTCTCCCCATTACAAGCTGTTCCCATTTTACTCTCAACCCCCCCCCCCCCCCCCCCCCGTCTGTCTCTGCAATCAGTCAGGCAGCTAACGCAAAACAGGCTTGTTTATGGACATCTGCAGGTACAATTTGCAGTTAAATAACATGTTTAGTGGATCTAAATGTCTTTCTGTGCGTTTCTAATGAGGCCAATTTTCCGAATCAACTTCCCAAAGTGAATTTCTGTGCTAGTATTTCACTTTATTATACATGAAGAGATCTGAGTTGAGCTGTGTTTACTGCTCACAAAGCCATAAAGGAGGGAGAAAACCGTATAAAAGGCTTATATAAGGGTAAAAGAAATTGGCAGTTATAAAAGCAGGAGAAAACATGTTAATTACACCATGAAAAGCTGCAAATGAGGCATCAGATGACTGAAATGAAGCAACAAAATGAAGGACAGAAGCTATCTTAAAGGTTTCATTGAAAAGAAAATCCAAAATCTGCTATTGTTTTTTCTGAATTAAAAAGAATATTTCAGAAAAAAAATAAGAAAAATAGAAGGAAATATAAATGAATGATTATCTTCTGAGAAAAATTATTTCAGAATCCTGAGAAATGTTTTCATGAAAAAAATATGCTGTTGTTTTCCTGAATTAATAACACAATTGTTCCAGAATTGAAAAATAATGTCATTTTTCATTTATTTTTAATTCAATTTATAAATTAATTACATAATTATCTTCTGATTAAAATTTTGCTTTCCTTTTTCTGAATTAACAAGACAATCATTTCGGAATTCCGATTTTTTTTTTCATGGAATAAAAAAGCGTTTCGTGTTGATAATCATTTACCCCCAAACAGTGCAAAAACAGAAAAAAAAATATTTTTTGAACTTTTTTTATTTTTTCTCCAAATGAATGCATTACAGTTCCATAAAAAAATGTATCTATAGTTCTTCAATCTGGGACCAAACATTTGTAATTCAATTTGACTTTATCCAAACTTGATGTGGAGTGTTGACTGGGTGTCCACCTTGCTAATGTTCATCTGCCTCTCACCTTCTCGTGCCCCACACGCCTTAATCGCTCCCTTAAGCTAAATGTTAATGAGATGAGGGATCACAAGTGGACAGGCAACGTCTAAAACCCATCCTTCCTCCTCTTTATGAATGGTTATTCTTTCAAACTGATTACTCTCTCTGTCTCATCCATACTTTTATCATATCATCTATCCACTTCTAGGTAACAGACAGTCAATGCTTGCTGTGATGGCCACCTGCGAACATTTGCCCTGTTGAAAAACTGGGATTAGATACAGATTTAAGGATGGTAATCTGAGCCCAGGCCAGTGCCCAGTAAGAGTGGCACTATCACCTTGCTCAGGTTCTTACACCACAGGTCCAGATTGGCCTGGCAGCAGCCTCGGCTAGTAACTCCTGCGACATTAATCCAACACCAGCTACGGTTTGGAGAGGTCACGTGTTTGGAGTTTACCAGTGCTCTCTTTACCCTGGAGTCATTTAGTCAGCAGACAGACAGAAGGAGCTCAGAGTGTGTTCAGGAAAAACAGACACACAGTATCTCCGGAGATGTGGATTTATGGTATTAATCTTGTGTATAAATCTGTAAGATCGACAAGCATCTTTGTGCAGACGGAGGCTTTTGTTTTTGTTTTGTCACATCACATCACGTCACATTACGTTGTTATTCATTTTAGGTTCAGTTTGGTTAAATCAAAAAAATTCCAATTAACTGATTCATTGTTTTGTTAAACAAGTCCTTCAACCCATATGACCACACAGGTTGATCCTCATATCTAAACTTAATGCTCTCAGTTTTAAACACATTTATCATTGGTTTGGTTTGGTCAACAAACAAACTACTAAAAGATAATGATTTTGGTTGAAATAATTAATATTTATACAGTACATGATGTCATTACGTGTGTGACATAGAAAGTGATGTAGCTCGTTTGTTCCATAAAGTTTGAAAAACTTAACGCTGACTTAATTTCAAACCATAGACTGCATAGAATTTGGACATAGTCCCTGTGACATCACACATAGGTTTCTGAAGAGCTGAAGTGAAGCCCAAAGCGCGTGGCTAACCTGGCCTGATTGGTTGAGGTTTGACATCCTGCTTTCCTCCCATCATAATTACTACGGCCACCAGAGGGCCCCGCCTAACAATGAACAATGTTGGACAATGTATTCTCCCAGAAATAGGTGTGATAGACAATATAAACCATTTATTGCCACTGACTTTCACTTTGTGTGTGCGTGTGTGAAGGAGCTGCCTGAGCCCCGCCTACGGTGAAACTCTGACACAAATAGCATTTTCTGTACGAACCAGTGTGGCATGTTTTTGGCATTTTTGCTCAACAGATTTTAATAAAATAAATGTTCAAAATTGTAAAATATATTCTGTAGAACGACTTATCTCCTAATCACGTCAGTGCAAAAATAAACATAACTGTAAAATGTATGACTGTAGAAAAGTGCTGTCGACTCAGGCAAGAATGATGGAAAGTTCATGCTTAAAGAATATTAATCATATGAGTCAGACTTAGAAAGTACACAACAGAAGACTCTTCAAAGTTCCTGTTGTACTCCCTGAACAAATTCTTGAGAACCTGCTGACTCCTCAGGCAACAGAGAGAAAGAGAGAGAGAACAAGATTCCCAGCATCGGTCAATACAGAGTTTTAGTCTCCTGACACATTTATGTGCACTTGAATGCTCGAGATTTAGTCTTTGGTGTAGTGTGTAACTCACGTCTCTTTCCTTTTTCTCCCTGTCTCTTCTCCTAGCTGGCCTCAAGTGAACTGAAAGAAAACACAGAAGCACCCCTACCTGGAAACCATTGGGGAACTAAGTGGATTGAAGAAGGCAGAGAGCAAGTGAGGGAGTCAGAGTGGGAGGGAAGACAGAAGGGATTAACAGCTTATCCAGTGCGTGGACAATCCTGGATGAGCCTTATTTTTCTACCAGGATGATGCAGACATAACAGTCGCTGGATTACGACACTTTACTTTATTGCCCTTTTCAAGGAAGCAACGCCCTCTTTTTTTCCATTTGGGCTGATTTTGTCATTGCCTCTCAACGGCCTGGTGTCTTACGTGCAAAGGGACCGGGAGGAACGGAGTGGGGCCCGGTGACAGGATGTCCAATGGACGGTGTGGAGCCACACATGGATAAACCTCTTTAGTGGGAGACGGTGCGTGGCAGTGGACCCCCTCTGCTCTCTCTGCTTGGACTTGGAGGAAAACAAGTGCTAGAGACACACAACAGTTGAGCTCTATTGAAGATGAAAAGGACTTGCTACCAGTAAGCCATATTCAGCTGGCTTTTTCTTTAACATTGCAGGATTGCAGAAAATGACTGTTTTGCAGGAGAAATGTAGATCAGGATTACTAATTAATTAATTTTCCAATTGATGACTCTTCGTTCAAGGGTAGCATTCAATGCTTGAAAGCAGCACATGCAGTGTGGATGGGATGCTGCGGTAAAGTGACCTCAGGTGTAAAACTCAGGTATTAATCTGTGTTGGCTAACCTGAAGCAGAAACAATAGTATGAAGGGAAGCCACAGTCTAATGGAAATGGGCCTATAAAGAGGTTGTGCATTAAACTGTCCAGTCTCTCTTTGCTTTTACAATTCTATCTGCTAATAAAAGCTTTTTGACTATGTTTGGGTAAAAGGCAAATATAAAGCACTTTGTTTTTTACGAGGCCTCCTGGTGAGGTGATCCTCTTACTGTTGCAAGTAAATGTAAATTGATAGATTGACTACAAGGCAGCTCTCCAAATTTAAAAAGATATAAAATTAAGTAAGAATAGATTTTTTTCATTACTTTTGTCTCACAAACCAGCTGAGTTGTTTGGCTCGAATCACATCTCAATGTATTTGTAGTTGCGGCTGGAGTTTGTATTTCTTAACTGTCATTCACTAAACCAAATCTGAACAAGAGTCCAGCCAAACCCAAAGGCTCCGTCCACATAAACTGTGGTAACCGGCGGAAACAAAGTATGGCCTTGTAATTCATCTTCTTTGTTATTTTGTCAGGACTGAAAGCTGTTGTTGTGCAGGAGAAGTGAGCCGAGTGTTTGGTCATGTGCTGTGCTGAGAGAGAAAGAAACAGAAGGAGATGTAGACTGGGACTTGACTGACTCTACATCCATACTGGCATCTTTTAGTGTAGATCCAAAAGGGAAACCGTGGGCCGACAGTGGATGAATAGCTGGCTCCGTCCGTGTGGAGAATGGATTATACACACATTCTCTGCCGACTGAACAACCACATATTTGTGTTTTCTGTTCTCACTGACCGGGCATTACAATTTTTTCTCTCTTTCTTTTACAGTGGACCCTAAACTGGAATTTAAGCTTGACTGACATGTAATCAGAGTGCTCGATCGAATTAAAGGGAAATTACACAACTTTTCTGCCACCATGAGTCTGGGAAAGCTGCCAGGGATTAAGGGCCTTGTGTCTAACTCTCAAGGAAAACGTCGTTTCAAGAGTGAACTCTCTGTGGACATGATCAGCCCGCCGATGGGCGACTTCAGACATACTATGCATGTTGGTCGTGGCGGGGATGTGTTTGGTGACACTTCTTTCCTAAGCAACTACGGGGGCGTCAAGGAGCCAGGAAGCCCGGACTCTTCAAACAGCTCCAAGACAACCGGGTTCTTCACACGCACCTTTCGCCATGTGAGAAAGAACTCTGGGCCACGGCCCCGGGCGGGCTCCCGTGAGTTGGCGTCCCCGCCACCTGACATCTCACCCATCATCAAGAACGCCATCTCCCTGCCCCAGCTCAACATCGATCCCCCCAATGGGTGCCTACAGAGGGTGCTATTCTCCAGCTCCATCAGCTCAACAGATGACTCCCTCTGCACATATGGTGAGATAACATAGATAATCACTTCCTGCATTGGCTTTTGTAGAGCCTCTGAGCAGCAAGATCACCTTAATGGTACTTTTTACCTTTTGTGTGTATATGTGTGTGTGTGTGTGTGTGTGTGTGTGTGTGTGTGTGTGTGTGTGTGTACAGTATGCCTGTAAGGCTGCACAGTTAACTAAAACAAATCCACAACAGCTGCGACCATGTACGCACACACAGGACTATGTCAATTTTCAAACTGGCTGACTACAAAGATACGCTGATACAAGGTTAACCTGAAGAAGAACTTTGGCCAGACAAAGTAGATTTCTGGACACAAACCTTTATTGGATAGCACACAAAGCCTATCTTGCATTATCATATTGACCCTTGTGCATAATCCCAGACTGACTCTTTTTTATTTCTATAATAATTTGAATATTCTTATAAGCCCAGCGAAACAATAAACATACCTGGCATGTGAGAAACTTCCTTTGAAACAGCTAACAGCTGAAGAAATAAAGAAAGAATACAACAAATATGAGTATTGATATGAGAGAGATGGAACAAAGTGAACAGTTGGAGGTTCTCAAATTGTTTTTGCATCAGTCCAAATTCACTTTTTCACATTTAGACATATACAACATATGTTAATTTGCACAACGTACAACATCTATTTTTGTTTTCACTAGGAGTGTAATCGAGTAAACATGTAATTGCCAGCAAAACAATTCAAACAATTGGTTTCTGGGTGTTAAAATATACATTTATGTGAAATCATAATTAAGAAAAATTTTGGTAGGATCATATTCATTAGTTGAGGTTCAGACCAGCACAATATCAGATTTCCACTTTTCGATTATCATGGCCAAAAGTATTTACCGTAACGGTATTTCAATCAGGAGAGATACATTTTTTTATAGGATTTTAGATAAATTAGGGATGCACGATATTGGATTTTTTGCCGATATCCGATATGCCGATTTTTTACAACTCTTTTAGCCGATTACCGACTGAATACCCACAATCAGGGCACATTTGGCCAATTTCCCAATTGACATAATAAGTAAACATAACCTGTGTTCACTGGGAACATGTGAAAAGTGCAGCTGTACAGCAATTAAACCCAAATTGAAAAAAAACTACATGTACCTTACAGACTGCTGCTTAAATTCAAATTTAACTTAAAACAGGAGCCCAATATGTGACGACTAAATCTGCACTGTGCAAACAAAATCACAAAATGTCCAAAAAATATAAGCAGCTTCAGTCCCTAATCAGAACATAAATAAATAGGTGGGCTCAGACTACACTGCACAATTATATGAGCTACAAACAAGGTGCAACAGAGAGGTGATGTGCACCCCATTATTTAATCAGTTTATTATATCGGCGGATATCGGCATGTTGGCCGATGTCCGATCATTTTCACGTCATTTTCAAACCAATATCGTCCGATACCGATAACATGCCGATAATATCGTGCATCCATAATATAAATGTTTATCATAACGTTCCAGATAACGTGAGATGCTTATAAGAAAATGTTGGCTTATTATAACAGATGATAAGAGATAATTTGGTCTTGATAGAAATTTAATTGAGCTCAGATTCTACAGGGAGAGAATTCTATTAAAAAAAAAGGCAGCAGCAAGATGATTGGCTAACTAAGGAGGTGTGTCACTGATATATTGGACATGTGATGAGAACAGCTGATAGCGTGATTGACAGCCCCAGACAATGACAACAAGGAACAAAGAGATAGTCTTCCTGACTGAATTTAAACTAGAGGTTCAGTATTCCAATATACATAGAAATAAAAAATAAAAAACCCTTTCACTCTAAAGTGTAAACGTAGGGATGTGGAGAGAGTCTTTAACTAAAACTGTGCAAAGCTAACCTGTAGCTCTAACTGTACAAAGAACTAATAGATAATTTAAAAAAGTAGATGGTGAATAATAATTAACTGTAATAGCATGTACTGTCGAGCCTGTGCTCAAAAACTACCATAAATACAACGAGGGAGACAAAGTACGGAAGTACAGAAAGAAATAGAAACGGTTTAATAGGATGGATTATTATTCGGATTATTTACATGATATTATTATACGTGTATTATTACCATGAGATCAATGTTTCTACTCTCGACAACGCTAATTTATTCAGACATCGGTAGCTCAGAACCATATAACTCCATCATGAGAACACATTTAAGAGCATTTTTCTGATGTGAAATGTCAACATCCTGGTAGAAGCGTATAGTTAGAATATTTTCCTTTTTTGTTATCTTTAGGTTAAAATAAACTCAGGAGCAATATAGAAAATGATAGTGGTATGGTGGTAGACCAGCACTGCATTAGTCACCGTAATTAGTTACCCTAAATTTGGAAAAAAACCCAAAAAACTGGTGTTGTACTATAATATATCATTACAGTTCTCACTATTCACTCTTCAGCATAAAGAGCTGAGCTGACTTGGTGCAAACAGGACTATAAATGTCAGCGAACACACAAACACGGAGGGTGAAGTTGCCCTCTTTTCAACATCACTCTCACATTCCTCCAGGACAACCAGCCAACAGGCGGCCTTCTTCTGAGTCATCTGGAATCACCTAGGCAACACCTGTACACAATTAGGTCTATAAACACAAACACACACAGCTGGTTTGGGAGAAAGAAAGAAACTTAGTGGGCATTTTCCCTAAGATGTCTGTGTGTGTGTGTCAGAGTTCTCAGCATAAACACACCATTCATTATATCTGCTAACCAATCAGAGCTTATCAGGCAGCAGTGTGCAGAGTCTGGTCTGGAAATCCCCTCTCTGTCTCTAGATTCCTTACCCAGTTCATAAGGAATTTGCCCAAAACTGAGTGATGTGGAGCCGACATAGAGAGTCAGTGAAGTGAAGGATGATGGGAGCCCACAGTGGGTTAATGAGTTTGCTCATTTTCATCTTCCCTCAGTTGTTTGTTACATGAGTTTGTCACAAATTTTTACACTTTTACAGATTTCAGTCTTGAAAATAAAACTCACAGTGAGTACACAAAAAATTGTTATACTGTTAAGGCCAATTGATTATAATTAAGCAAGTAAGCCCAATATTTACATTATAATTGCTGCAATCACCTGAAGAGGTAAAACAACTTTATCATCAGGCCAACATGTTTCAGTTTCTGGCCTTCATCAGGGTCTTTACTGGACTCCCATCATGAAACACCAATTCCTACTTTCCAGTCACTTCTGTCTCAGTCTCTTTTGTTCTTTTCTGTTTCACTGACATCATGCCAACCCTCCCTCCTCTTTTCTACTGTCTGACAGTTGTTGCAGTAAGTTTGTTACTGCAGGCGAGATCCAGCAGAGCATTACTGGGTTGTTAGATACTGCCACCCTGTGGTCAAGAGATATAACTGCTAGACTTACAGTAGCTCAGATTGTATTCAGGCCCCATATCATTCAACCTATCAGACTTTATTTGTATAGCACTTCTTATACAAGAGAGATGCAACACAAAGTGTTTTACATAAAAAAGGAGAAAGTAATAATAATAAAAATTAAAATAGAAATAACAAAACATAGAAACAAGCAAACACCCCTCCACTCCTGACCCTCCATCTCACCCATCCCATATATATATGTGTATATATGTGTATATATGTGTGTGTGTGTATATATATATATATATATATATATATATATATATATATATATATATATATATATATATATATAAAATAAATAGAGAAGATGTTATAACACTAAGATGTATGAGGAGAAAAATCTTTAAAAATGGTTCAGGTAAAAGCCAAATCAAAAAGATTAGACTTAAGTTTGCTCTTAAAAATATGAACCATCTCTGAAACCCTCATGTCTTCAGGAGGCTGTTCCACATAGTGGACCACAGTGAGAAAACGACACCTCACCGTGGGTTTTAGTTCTAACTTTTGGTATATTTAAAAGGCCACTCCCAGAAGACCTGAGGGTCCTCGAGGGTTCATAGGATAAAAGTAAATCAGATAAATAGGCTGGACTAAGACCATGAAGAGATTTATAAACCAGAGAATCTTAAAATTGATTCTGAAACATAGTATGTATCAGGTTAAAAACACAGAATGAAACAATATTTTGAGGACTGTCAATAAATGTATTCAAGATATTCTTCACATTGATTTCAATTATGCTGTCCAGATCTAGGTGAAGCTAGAGCTGATGGTCTCAAACAATAACAAAAGACAAAGTTTGATGTGCAGTAGTGTGAGATAATGGGAGTTGTTCTCTTCACCACTTTTGCTATCATTACAGTAAGCTTATCCTGGTTAGGATTCATCTTTCAGGATGTTTTTACCAGGACTTGAATCATCCTGGCGAATACCTGGTGAATAAAATCAGTAAAAAAAATAATAATAAAGCAGTTTAACGTCAAAAATTAATGTTTCTCCAAAGCTGTTCTGCGTACACAGGACGTCCCAGAGGGGCTGTATTTTATTATCAAATTTTGGGTCTGTACCTGTCTCTGTATCTGTCATAGGATAAAGACATACAATGGGTGTGGCTTATACTGGGAGTCACGCTTAATCGCTCGATGTTGTATTATCCATTGACAATGCTTTTTTTTTGCCTTGCAAAGCATTAAATTCATTTTACAATGGCATGTAATTAATTAAAATATACAGTACTGTGCAAAAGTCTAAGGCAGGTGTGAAAAAAATACTGTAAAATAATTTAGAATAGTTTATTTTTATCAATTAACAAAATGCTAAGTGAGTAAACAGAAGAAAAATCTAAATCAAATCAATATTTGCTGGACCACCCTTTGCCCTCAAACCAGCAACAATTCTTCCAGGCCTTTTTTTTACACCTGCTTAAGACTTTTGCACTGTACTGTATATATTTTAAAACCTCGGACTATACTTTTCATCATTTTAAGACCTTTTTTCTCCAAATAATTAAGAGTGACTTCGGACAGAATAATTACCTGTTTCCATCACATTATTGGTGCATTACCAAATAACTTATTTGGGTACATCGTTACTATTTAATATAACAGAAAATGTAGTATATTCCAACAAATAGTATCTCAAATGCAATATGCCAAAAATACCAGGATGTCATAATGCAAAATGCAAGCCAGTTACTTTTCTTGCTATTCTGACCCACAATCCTCCTCTGTAAGGCAGTTGCACTATGTACAAAAAGTAAAAAAAGAAGTATTTGATTAAAAAAAATGCAGCAAACAAATTTGTGCCCAGGCCTGCTGTTTTCCCTTGGCTTTTCTCTTTATGTTGTCATTCGATTCAGATCTTTCTGTAACTTCAGTGTGTTTTCTTGGTCTGTTTGCAGGTCTGCAGTCTGGATTTGTCACTCTGCCCCGCCTCTCTCGCCTTGACAGACAGTTTCAAGATGAAGAGTTCTGCAAAGGGTCTCCACCCGACAGCAGTGGCTTCAGGCTGACACGCTCAGACTCTCTCACCTCGTTCACCGTAGACCTTGGCCCTTCGCTTATGACTGAGGTACTGAGCCTGATTGACAACCCCAGCTGCCTTCAGATGTCCAATCACCGCCAGGCAGCAGAGGAGGAAGAGGAAGGACCAGAAGAACAGGAGGAGGACGACAGCTCTCTGTCAGAGACGCCTGTGCAGAGCCCTGCGGTGACGTCACCTAACTCTTCCATGAGTAGCAGGTCATTCAGCAGTAACATGAACAGCAGGGGGCGCTCTTGTAGCTCTAACTGGACAGAGCCAGAGGAGGAGAGGAGGTCACTGAGGACACCAGATGCGTGCACTGGGTCCCCTCAGAGAGCTGAGCCTGCTATGGAGGCAGAGAGGTTCCAGAGGGCAGCTGACGTGCTGTCTCGTCATTATGGTGGAGGGTCCTTCACAAAGGGAACGAGGACGAGCAACAACACCATCTCTCCCCCTCTTTCCCAAAACCACAAAACACCATATGCCTTTACTGAAGAGGAGGAGGAGATCAAAGTCTAGATGTTGAAGCTCTCTCTGAAAGAGAACAGGAACTTCATTGATCCAGTAAAACAATAGAAACCTTCCAGTGACCTGATTTCTGGGTTTATTTCAAGCCACATCGGCTGAACTTCTTGCGATATACTCTAAAGAAACTTTCTTTCTCCTCTCACAAGCATTTTCATGTGAGAAGGGGCGTCACTAATCAACCACCAGATCCTGGTCTGTATTTAGTGTCAGCAGGGTGGATATTTGATGCTCATCCACAAAATTGTTACTATTAATAAAGACTTTTGAGTTTCATCAGTAACAAGCACTTAAAAGTAAATGAAACATGTTCCACCTGCAATAATTATACTTTAAACACTCAACTAAATATACTGCATTTTGAATGGACTTTGGTTTTTCACACAGCAAATAATCACTCATTACATAAACATTGTGTTCAACAGCAACATGTATTTCACATGAATAAAGATGTTCAAGT
Source organism: Centropristis striata (assembly GCF_030273125.1). Lineage (NCBI taxonomy): Eukaryota > Metazoa > Chordata > Actinopteri > Perciformes > Serranidae > Centropristis > Centropristis striata. The sequence continues at coordinate 7,621,298 of NC_081529.1, read as the reverse complement.
CCAGGAAGTTTGAAGAACAAAAATATATAAAAATTATGATTTAAACTTTGTACATTGTAAATGAATGAACTGTTACCAGAAATAACAGGGCTATTAAACTAAGATAGTTGTATAATTACAGCCTTCAAGGTCTATGACTGTAGCTGTAACCTGTTTATAGGATTGTTTATCAAACTTTTATCAGTATTAGTTAATTTTTTTCTAAAATGATATGGCTGATGTAATAAAGGCCTGATTTTCAATAAACATGTCATGAAATTTGTACTTTCAATTTCTTTTTAGCATTGCAAATGCATCAATTTTCTACAGTCATAATGAAAGTCAAGATTGTGATATGAAGCTGAAGGAAGAACAACAAGGTCATTAAACAAGCAGACAGCACTCTGGACAGAGTGGAGGTGAGGCTGCAGGGTTGAACATGTTGTATGACAAACTACCTCCACTAAGTCCATGCTCTTATTCATAACTGAGGCTTATGTCAAAGCAAGTGAGGAGTACGCCTATTCAAAAAAAAAAAAAATCTCCACTTAGTGTGTTTCACTGGTGGTTTGACTGTTTGTAGTCGTGACTTGCACTTTAGTTTTACTGCTGAGTTACAACCTAACTCTTCTCCACTTCTATGGAGTCAATGAGCATGAGTGTATAACCTACAGAAAACATGACACTCGTCAACTGAAATAGTGTAAGTTTACCATAATGCGTGTATTTCACTGGTGTTTCTGAGTGCAATGAAGCTGTGACTTGAGTGTGTTTTTCAGATGCAGATTTAGGTAAACACTGTCTTGCTTTGCTTTTCACCGTCCTCAAACTGGGAATGTTGCTATTTGGCGGTGGTTAAACAAGTACTCAGAACTTTTCTTTTCTAAGGTCAAACTATTGACTAAAAGTAAAAAACTATAAATACCATACAGTAAAAGTCCTAAATTCTTCAGGTTAAGAATGAAAGAGGCACTATGGTGAAAGTGAAAGTGTAAATGATTTCAGTTTTAATCTTTCTCTTTAACTTTAATCTATGTATCTTGTTTTAATGAAGTGTCTGCCTCTTAGCTCTGGACCAAAAGGAAAATGATCTACATTGACCAACAGGTCTTATTGAGTAACCCTGTGATGTAATGTGAAAGCAGCCAAGGCAAGAAAGAACATCTTAAATCATTCATGTCACCTTTTCTTTTTTAAACATTTTACTTATAAACAGAAAGAATATTGAAAAAACAAAAAATAAACATAATGCACCCGGCACACAAAGTTCTAATGACAATTCTATCTGATTGGATGAATAAATATACCATTTGTCCTCAGTTTTTCCTCACGATTCCTTGTGAAGTTGGTAGTATGTCATTTGTTAGCCTTAATTTTCTACAGTCATAATGTAAGTCAGGATTTTGAAATTAAGCTGGAAGGAAGAAACATTAAAGTAATTCAAAAAATTACATCTACAGACCAAAGAGGGTAAAAAGAGGAGTAAGTAACTGGAACTACGATGTAGAACTACAGGTGCCCCACATCCTGATTTTAGTTAGTTTTAGAGAGTTGACACATTGTTGACTCTGCACTGAAAACCTGCCTCTGGGGGACACCAAGGGCTCCTGGGTCTGCTCTGTGCCTTCTCCCCTCTCATTCTTCTATAACCTCTTCTATGAAGGGTTCAATTAAAAGGGATACATTAAGGTGGTCATGGCAGATTGGTGGCCTGGCCCCTGAAAAAACAGGATTCTGGCTTTTCGGCTTACTCGAGGTTTACTGAGGGCTGCCTCGTCATACTATTGGTGGGTTAAAGTGTGGGTGACGAGGTCACCAGGTGGTCCCTACTCAGCTACAGCCCAGGATATCCTCTAACTTCTGCAGACCCAGTCATGCTGGTGTATAAACACTCAATGAGGATGACCTGTTCCCAGATTTGTCAGTTGCTTCATCCAATAAAATAGAGTGGTGGTTGTGCCCTGATATATATGGTTATATGAAATATATGAAAAAGTCTACATGCAGGTCACACATGAGGTCAAGCATGACAACTAAAAAAGCGGAAGCAAAGTATGACCCTTTTTTGTCACTATAGCAATTACACATAACCACTGTCCTCATAAAAGGTTTTTGCAATCTCATCTGATCATGCTTACAGCTTTCCATAAAAATAGACCTACTATTTAACATGAAGGGTGTTAACTATCCTCCTCATCTTGCTGTTTGGCCAATAATTTATTGCTCAAAAAAAGGAATGTTAAATTAATTTAATTTAACATAACATAACATAACATTTTTAATTAAATTAAATTCAATTAAATTATTATTTTTTTAATTATTGCATTACCTTCTAAATACTATATGATTGTGTCAATCCAAATACAACTATTCAATAATAGCGTAAATAGACTTCATGAGATCATCCAAAATGTAAATGCAATCTGTTTACCATGCAACACGCAGACTTGTGATTTCACCAGAGAAACTAATAACTGCAATCACCAAACATGGTGCAGTAAAATGTTTGGTGAATAATTAACTTAATGTTATCAGTATTGTGTTATCAGGCTTTACTACTTTCATTTTATTTGTGTCAACAGTGGTTTTAAAGACTTGCAGATGCTGAAGTCACATCACTCATCACATCACATCGGGTAAAGAACAGACAGGGAGTTTGTGAGGGGTACATCTGCAACTCGTATTCTGATCTGTGTTCATGAAAGGATTGTGACAAGGCAGCATCTCTACACAGACCAGGTAGAGCACTAAGGTGAGTTTATTCAACATTATTAAAGTTGTTTCAAGACTTCTGTATGTAAAATTATTTTCAGATTAAAGTTAAGATTTAAGCTAACCTACTTTGAATTAATTTGAACCATTTTGTTGGCATCTTATTTCCTAAATATGAAATTAAATTAAAGATCTGTCAGGACCATTTCTAAACACATAAGCCCAGATTTTTCTCATGGTGAAAGGCAAAATGAGAGTATTTACTTGACTTCTTTTTTCTTTTTTTTTTTTTTAAAAGATTATGCATAACACAAAGACCACCTAGCCTTTACAAAGAAAAGAAAAATCTATTTTTCCATGGATTGAAATAAGACTATCAAAACTATTTACACATTTCTGAAAGCATCTTAAAAGTTGCCCAGTTGAACTTTCATCTGTATAGTGTTTAATTTCAATTTAGAGTTCTTGATATTTTTTCCCCCCAACAGGACAGTAAATAGGAAATACAGCAGAAACTGTCTACAATTAAAATTTTAGTTTTAAGTTCATGCAAAAGAGCCTTTGGGTTGACGACTTGTTTTGAAGATATACCTTGTATTTTCTGGCAAAGCAGCAGACAAGATGTTAGGTGATATTTTTTTACCAACAGATCTCAACATTTAATATATATGCTTGAAAAGGACACATTATGTTAATTCTTCTATAGGAACTTTTCATATTGCAATATTTTGTAACACTTGGACATTTGGGGTGCAGTGAAGTATTCAGGATGTTTATTAAAAACATGTTATTTGTCAGATGTAATAATAATTGATTTGACTTATTTTCGTTTTATTACATACTTGCCTTTTAGTTTGAATGGTGATTCACACATGCAGTAATAGTTCATCATTGTATTTGTCTAATTTACTTTACAGCTCCATAAAGCATGAAGCACAGATAAGATGGAGACGGAGAACCACGACAATCCAGCAGCTGCAAGAGTCTCAAGTCAACTTCAATACTTCCTGGGACAAATGACAGCAGTTATTTAAAAGTATAAAAATAAACTCTAAACCTGGAACAATGAACCTACCAACTATATATATATATATTATTATATTATCTTTGTTGCTGGCCATTGTTGTTGGTGTTGTGATGTGCCTGAAGTGTTGGAGGGCATCTAAAACCAAGGTAAAATTAAGCCTCTTCACCTTTATTAGTCATTATTATTTTGAGACACAATATTTCTGTTTTTCTATTATTTTCATACTGACTTGCATTTTATTCATGAATATCGTTTTGCCTTACTTTTGATTTATGTTTTCGCCTTTTTAAAAAAAACCTTATATCAAGACTGCAATCTCACTGGAAATCACATCTTTTCTCAGTATGTTTCAGTGTATCAACCTGATGAAGCTCAACACTCAGAAAAGAATAATGACAGCACTGGAGGAGAGTCTGTAACCATAAATATAGAACCACCCCCATCAAATAAGAAAGGTAATGATTTAATTATGAGCTGATTGTACGGTTAAACTAAACTCTGATTTCTACAATGAAAGACTATGATCCTGTCATGTTCCACAAGTCTCTATCATTTTTAAAATGTCTCTTGCCATTTCTAGCCAGTAATGTAGTCCGCTGCAGCTACATGTAGCTTCTGCAACATTTCTCTCCTCATTGTGCTTGGTAGGATTATCCTGTCTCCTGCAAACATCACTCCCTCTGTCACTGCCCCTGTGTGTCTGATGGGCCAGTATTGTGTCAGTTTTGTGTGTACCTGTTTCCTGTGTCGGGGCCAACCACGCTGTGTATGTCATGCAGCAGCTGCTTCATCTTTCTTTGTCTCATTCTTGAGTCGCTCTAGAGTCTCTGTACTGAGGTCATCTGTTGGCTTCAAAGTATAAACAACCTTCTCATCTGTGATGTCATCCACTGTCATGTGGAAGGAGCTGTTTCAATGGCTTCCTCAGAATGTTTTCCAATGGTTTGTGGTCTGGCTGGACATTTGCCTTCATCCTTTCACACCCACATCAGAATATGGAACAGGTGGCCCATGTTTTTGTCACTGCTCACCTTGTACTGTATTCAGCAACATAACAGGACTGTGATAAACCCCAATGCAAAGAAAATTCTTCGGCCCTCCCCTCTGGCTTAAAAGTATTGAGCTTTCACACACACACACACACACACACACACACACACACACGCATGCATGCACACTTTTATTATGACTTTCATGATTATAATTATTCAGGTTGTCACTATGGAGAGGCCCTGGCCCAGCCTTCTTGGAGCAGCACCAAACGGATCAATAGTAAGACCTTAAGACCTACCATTCTTCCCAAAAAGTTTTACACTGAACAGATAAGACACACAGTAACCAAACTAAAACAAACTCAAAGAATGCTCATCAATAATTTACGTCAATAAAGAAACACACCACAGCACTATGTACTATAATGTACTAAGTACTATATTGTTTTGAAGCTGAAAATGTCCTTACATATCATTTTGTCAACTGACAACTATGTCATTTTACAAAGCTTTGACAAAGGTCCCAAATACAGGACACAAACAATTCACTTTTTAAATATACAGAGATACTTTGCGAATAAATCGTATTAACCTGGAATGGTTAAAAATGTACTCTATGCTTGATTCTGCAATAGGCCCATTGGTACATCACCCTGCAGAGGACGAGATGGCGGAAAGTGCAGCTAAATCAGATGTAAAGGTGAGATATTTTTATCCTCAGTGGTCATTCTAATACAGCAATGTTTCTTTTGCAATGCTACCTTTTTTCAGGTCAAATTTTAGCTGAATATTAGAGATGTTTGCCTTTTTAATTTTAACTTCCTGTGAACCTTCATTAGACGCATGGATGCGTTAATGGCAATGGTTATGGCATACCACTGTGTATTTTTGATATGCATGTTCTTAATCTCAGTGGTTCTAACCTCAACTAATGTTAAATGAAATAACTTGTTTTCCTAGTGTGATCAAGTGAATGAACCTGGAGATGTTGAACAGAGAAATGATTACAACACAACAGAAGAAGGAGAATCTGATATCAAGCCTGTACCAACAGCAACCAGTGGAAAAGGTAACATTTGAATTAATACTACAATAACATGAAAAACTATCACAAGTATAGCTACTTAAGCTTGGAACATTGCGAAAGGCTCAGAGTGAAAGTCACAACCCCAGAGCAATGCATAACTCTTATGTGCGGGGAATAGGCAGAGAGGGTTTACACATCACAATATGATGAATGTTTTGGGGGTAAAATGGTGTAAATATATTACATACAGCATTTTTACCTTTGTGAAACATTAAACTATATTATACTATTATATGTGGGTATATAATCTATGCAAAACATTTTGGTTTCAATGACGACAGTACAGATTTACAATATATATAAAGTATCTAACCTGGTGGTGTGTCATTCAAATTTAAATCAACCCTTGAGCAACCTGCTTCTGATGTGGTCAACAATAATTAACCCTTTCAAACACAGGATCAACACTGGTTCAACCCTGGTTTAGCCCTCAGTGTGAGAGGGGTAAGAGAAAGGCCGGCTGCATCAAAGCCAAAGTAGCACACGTTTGAATTTATTTGTTTCAATGTCATACAGAACAAAGAATCTAATTCTGGGTGAAACTGAGACATTAGTGTGTCTCCTGTGCGTCAGAATGCAGGAAAAGATGTGTTTGATGTTCAAAATTGTGTTTTTAAAAAATTCAGAATTAAACACTTTGTGTTTTTACATAACTGATAATGGAAGTAGCTAACAAGTGAGCTTTAGAGTGAGTCTCTTCTTAAAGATTGAGAAGGACTCAGCAGAACGGATGGAGTTTGGAAGTTCGTTCCACTACTGCGGCACTATAGAGGAGAAGAGTCAGGTTTGAGGCGCAGAGACGGAGGAGCCAGACGTCATTCACTCGAAGTAGTCTAAACGGGATAACACAAGGGCCTGAACCAGGAGTTGTGTGGATTGTTCGGTCAGGTAGGGTCTAATTTTCCTGATGTTGTACAGGGCAAATCGATTAGATCGGGCAATTGAGGACACATGATCCTTGAAGGTCAGTTGGTCATCAATCATGACACCCAAGTTTCGTGCAGAGCTTGTGGGCACAAGTTGCATGGATCCAAGCTGAAGATTGATAGGCTGAAATAAGGTGTGACTGGGTGGGATAACAAGGAGCATCGTCTTTGAGAGGTCAAGCTGAAGGTGATGTTCTGTCATCCATGTGGAGATGTCAACAAGATAAGCAGAGATGCGGGCCAAGACTGTGGGGTCGTTTGGTGGGAAGGAAAGGAACAGCTGGATATCATCAGCATAACAATGGTATGAGAAGCCATGATTGCGGATGATTGTGCCAAGTATGGTGGTGTAAATTGAGAAGGGAAGGGGGCCTAGCACTGATCCTTGAGGCACCCCTGTAGAAAAGTTTTGTAGTTTGGACACTTCTCCCTTCCAAGATACTTTAAAAGATCTCCCTGCTAGGTAGAACTTGAATCATCTGAGGGCAGAACCTGAAATTCCAAGTTCTGTGAGGGAAGAGAGGAGGATATGGTGGTTAACAGTGTCGAAAGCTGCAGAGAGGTCCAGCATCATAAAAGCTGATGAAAGGCCAGCTGCTCGAGCCAGATGCAGTGATTCTGTTACAGACAGGAGTGCAGTCTCAGAAAAGTGACCCTGCTTGAAGCCAAACTGATTTGGATCATACAGGTTGTTCTCGGAAAGGACCCCGGAGACTTGGTTCAAGATTGTGCGCTCCAGAATTTTTGAAAGGAATGGTAGGAGTGAGACAGGTCTGTAGTTGCCCACCTGTGTCGGGTCCAGTGATGGTTTTTTGAGCAGTGGAGTCACCTGCGCCCATTTGAAGGTGGTGGGAAACACACCAGCTGTAAGTGAGGAGTTGATGATGTGTGTGATTGAGGTATTTACAGCCGAGAAGATGGTTTGAAGGAGATTGGATGGTATCGGATCCAGTGCACAGGTGGTTGGTCGAAAATCCAGCAGAAGTTTCAAGACCTCCTCCTCGGTCAGAGGTTGGAGAGAGGTGGTGGCAGCAGCTGTCGCTGGTCAGGCTTAAAGAACTGGTTACTGATAGCAGCAACTTTTTGTCGTGAAAAAGACATGTCAGGAGTTAGCAGAGCGGAGGGAGGTGGGGGTGGCGGATAGAGGAGCGAGTTGAAAGCCGAGACATGAGCGGGTTTGCATGTGAAAGGACAGAGGTTGTTAAGAGATGAGGCAAGACAGGAACAAAGAGTGTCTGTGGCCTCATTAACACCAAGTGATGAAAATTCCTTGGGAGGAGGCAGGCTGGTCAAGACCTTGTTTGAGAGCTGGGTTGATGTAAGGGTACAAAGGTTTTGATGAAAAGAGACCCATTTTAAAGGACCTTGAGTGTTCTCCAGCGTGCGTTCCACCGTGAACTGAATAAAGAAGTTGTCAGAAAGATGTAGGGGTGTGACAATCAAGTTTGCAGTGGAGCATTTGTGAGTCAAGATCAGATCGAGTGTTTTGTTTTGTGTTTTTGTGAGTAGGAGGGGTGGTGACCTGTTTGAGGTCAAATGATGACAGAAGAGACAGGAAGTCAGAAGCTTGTGCTCTCTCAGTGTGGATATTCATGTCTCCCATGACAATCAGTGGTGTTTCCTCATCAGGGAGGGCCAAGAGTAGCATGTCAAGCTCTACAATGAAGTTCTTAAGTTGGCACCCTGACGGTCGGTATATCATGACAACAATGAGTTTAGCTGGAGATGTAACCCTCATTGCATGGTGTTCAAAGGAAGAGATGTTGCTGAGCAGAGGCAGCTTGATGAATTTCCAGCCTTTGCAAATGAGGACACCAGTGTTCCCGTGTCCAACAGATCGTGGCATGTGGGAGAAGTTAGGGTAAGCAGAAAGTGCTGCTGGTGTGGCATTGTTTTCTGGGCGGATCCAGGTTTCAGTCAGAGCAAGCACTTGGATAGATTAACCTGTGCTTGGATGAATTCAGTCTTGTTTACAGCTGATTGGCAGTTCCATAAGCCGAAGGTGAAAGTAGAGTGGGTGAGGCTTTCCTGAGTGTGGAAAGATTCTCAGGGTTGCGTCGTCTGCGACAGATTCTGTGTTACCGGTAGCCATGAATGACAGGGATGCTGTCATAGTACATGTTGCCTGAATGAGTAGGAAAGGAGTAGAAAGTGATTTACAGTCTGTGTCCTTGCTCGGTGGACTCGCGCAGGGAGACTCGCAGGTCTTTACCAAATTCGGTCTTCACACAATGAGGGCTGACGCTTCCGCTGACCCTACAGTGAAGCAGTGTCTACATATACCAGGCGGGTCCACTGCTGGACCCGCTCCTTTGCGTCACTCAATCGAATTAGCCAGTCGGCGCCTAGCAAGCGGGTCGTCACTTCCTTACTAACACAATGTCTACAATTATCCCTTACGGCCGCAAAACAGCATGAAACCCAGACAAACTTGAACGAAAACACCACAAAACCTTACTGACCTTTCTCTGTCTGTAACATACAACACAGAGATTGTAATGACAAATTGTTTGTTAGCTCTCTTCTTAAGAGCCGGCAGAACAGTTACAGTTGATGGGACAGAGGTTTGGGAGATGGCGGAGGCAGTAAACTGCTTGTCAGATTTTCTGAAGCCGCTTATTAAAAGCAGTAGGCATATCTGGCTTTTAATGAGAATGGGACGTGACAAATACATTTATGTTACACGCAAAACACAGATGTTTAAGTTAGAGACTAAATACAACCCTTTTGTCCCTTGCACCTTGCTTTGTGACCCAGGTTATGAGACGTTTAACTAGTAAAGTGGAGTTGGACACACTCTGCATGAACATGCTCCATGCACTTTAGACCATGTGCTATTGATTGTTAAAGTAGGGCCTGTTATGTATATTTGGTGTAGAGCAGATACACCATGTTAAACAATTCATCTTTTAAATATACAGAGATTGACACGGAGGGGAAACCCAGGAATAGGACTCGGATGCAGAGTAGTTGAGAAAAAACAAGGTCTTTATTGTGTCCAAGAAAAACGGAGCAACAGGTAACAAAAGGCGCCTCTAAAAACGAGGGAGTTACTAAGAAAAATACCAAAACTAAACTGAGGAGATCTCTAGGCAAAAAGGGGCAAAAGGCCAACAAAAAATCACTCTTAACGAGGGCTAAGGAAAAGTAACAATTTAACAAGACTATGACTGTGGCAATACTGTGGTTCAGAGCTAGTGGTGCAGACAAAAGACATGACACACTGGCACAGGACAAAGGGGAGACACAGACTATAAGCACATGAGGGTAATGGGGAACAGGTGGACACAATCAGGGAATCAGGGAAGACAATCAGACTGGAGACACATGAGGAAGGGCAAGTGACCTGAAACGAGAGGAGAGTTACTTTTCAAAATAAAACAGGAATTGACAAGACAGAGACAGGACAAAAACGCAACTTGACAAAACACTCACCGCGGTGTGACAGTACCCCCCCCCTCTAGGGCCGACACCTGACGGCCCAGGCTGTTCAGGGTGTTCTTTATAAAAGTCTCGAATGAGGTCAGGGTCCATGATGAACCTGGCTGGGACCCACTGTCGTTCCTCTGGGCCATACCCCTCCCAGTCCACAAGGAACTGCCTGCCCCGACCTCGATTGCGCACTGCCAGCAGCTTCTTTACGGCATAAACAGGCCCCCCTTCGACCATTCGGGGAGACGGGGGTGGCTTGGTTGCCGGCACCATGACGCTCTCCTTGACAGGCTTAATCTTGCTGACATGGAAGGTGGGATGTACTCTGAGGGACCGGGGCAGACGGAGGCGCACGGCTGCTGGATTGATGATTTTAGAGATGGGGAATGGACCAACAAAGCGTGGAGCCAGTTTGCGGGACTCCACCTGCAACGGCAGCTCCTTGGCAGCGAGCCACACCCGCTGGCCAGGTTGATAGGCAGGAGCCGGTCTCCTCCTGCGATCTGCTGCTCTCTTAACTCTGTCCCCTTGACGGATTAGTGTCTGGCGGGCTGCTGTCCAGATGCGGCGGCAGCGGCGGACTAGGGCATGGGCGGAGGGCACCGACACTTCAGGCTCAGACTCAGAAAAGACAGGGGGTTGGTAACCAAACACACAATTGAAGGGGGACATACCGGTGGCAGAGGTGGGAAGGGAATTGTGGGCGTACTCGACCCATGTCAGGTGTTGACTCCAAGACGCTGGATTCTGTGCCACCAGGCACCGGAGGCCGGTTTCCAGCTGCTGATTGAGGCGCTCCGTCTGGCCGTTAGCCTCTGGATGGTACCCCGAGGTGAGGCTAACAGTAGCTCCAATTAACTTGCAGAACTCCCTCCAGAACCGTGAGATAAATTGGGGCCCCCGATCTGACACAATGTCCTGAGGGAATCCGTGGATCCTAAACACATTGTTCATCATACACTCAGCTGTTTCTTTAGCAGACGGCAGTTTAGGCAAAGCTATGAAATGTGCCATCTTAGAGAATCTGTCCACTACGGTTAAGACCGTAGTGTTACCTCTGGAGATCGGGAGCCCCGTGACAAAATCCATGGAGATCTCCGCCCACGGCCGGGACGGGATGGGGAGAGGCTGCAGCAAGCCTGCGCGGGCTCTGGAGGAGTTCTTATTCCTGGCACAGACTGGACACGCCTCAACGTACTCCTGGACCTCTGGCTCCATGGACGGCCACCAGAACCGCTGTGCGATTGCGAACATGGTCCGACGTACACCCGGATGGCAGGTGAGCAGAGACGAGTGAGCCCAGTGAATCACCTGTGGGCGCAGATTAACAGGAACAAACAGACGATTTTCGGGGCACCCACTAGGTGGAGGGGTCTCACCATTCGCCTGCTTCACCTCGGCTTCTATGGGCCAGGTAACCGCTCCAACCACATGGTTAAGTGGAAGGATGGGGTCAGGTTCCGTGGCAACGGGCCCGGGGCTGAAAAGACGGGACAGGGCATCAGGCTTAGTGTTCTTTGACCCCGGTCTGTAAGATAGGGAAAATTGAAAACGGTTAAAGAACAATGACCAGCGGGCTTGTCGAGAATTCAACCGTTTGGCTTTTCTTATGTACTGCAGGTTTTTATGGTCTGTCCAAACCAGGAACGGGTGTTGTGCCCCCTCCAGCCAGTGCCGCCACTCCTCCAGCGCCACCTTCACTGCCAGCAGCTCCCGATTTCCCACATCGTAGTTTCGCTCCGCTGCCGTCAGGCGTCGTGACAGGAAGGCACAGGGGTGGAGCTTGTTGTCCGACTCGGCTCGTTGGGACAGAACACCCCCGATCCCCTCATTGGAAGCATCAACTTCCACCACGAACTGGCGAGAGGGGTCGGGGAGTGTGAGGATGGGTGCTGTGGTGAACCGCCGCTTAAGCTCTCGGAAGGCTGCGTCCGCGTCGGCGGACCAGCGGAACGGCACCTGTGGAGAAGTGAGAGCATGGAGAGGAGCCGCTGTCGCGCTGAAGCCTCTGATAAACCGCCTGTAAAAGTTGGCAAATCCTAAGAATTGCTGCACTTTCTTGCGGCTATCTGGTGTGGGCCACTCAGCCACAGCGCTAACTTTTGCCGGGTCCATCTGAACCCTTCCAGGAGCTATGATAAAGCCCAGGAAGGAGATGGTATCGGCGTGAAACTCGCTCTTTTCGGCCTTTACAAACAACTTATTCTCAAGGAGACGTTGCAGAACAAGTTTGACGTGTCTCTTGTGAGTCTCCACGTCGGGAGAGTAAATCAGGATGTCATCTAAGTAGACATATACAAAGTGATCTAGAAAATCTCTCAACACATCATTTATCATGGACTGAAATACTGCTGGAGCGTTTGTGAGGCCGAACGGCATGACTAAATACTCATAGTGTCCTGAAGGTGTGTTGAAACCAGTCTTCCACTCATCCCCTTCCCGAATGCGAACGAGGTGATATGCATTACGCAGGTCTAATTTGGTGAAGATCTGCGCCTGTTGAAGTTGGTCGAATACTGAAGTCATGAGAGGAAGGGGATATCTATTCTTTACTGTGATCTCGTTGAGGGGGCTATAGTCAATGCAGGGGCGGAGGGTCCCATCCTTTTTCTTTACAAAAAAGAACCCAGCCCCGGCTGGAGACGAGGATGGTCGAATCAGGCCTGCTTTCAATGAGGTCTCAATGTAGTCTTTCATGGCCTGCCTTTCAGGCCCAGAAACCGAATAAAGCCGGCCCTTGGGAATGGTGGAGCCCGGCAGGAGCTCGATGGGGCAGTCATAGGGGCGATGTGGTGGAAGAGCTGTGGCCTTACTTTTACAAAAAACCTCCGCGAGGTGGTGATAACAGCTTGGTACTGTGGTCAGGTCGATGGTCTCTGTGTCTATGGCAGAGTTAACAGAAACATTGTTCAGAGTGAGAATTTCATTCTGGGGCCGGCAACAGATTTTACAACCCTCCCCCCCACCCAATAATGTCCCCGGTCTGCCAATCAATGCGCGGGTTGTGGCGCACCAGCCACGGGAGCCCGAGGATGAGAGAGTGCTGAGGTGAGTTAATCAGGTAAAGTCTAATGTGCTCCTCATGATCAGCGATGTGAATGTGTACTGGTTCAGAAATATGTGTAATGTCAAATAGTGCGCGCCCGTTGAGCGCGCTCGCCTTAATAGGCTTGCTCAGCGGCTCTACCTGGAGCCCCAGTCTCTGAGCAAACCCCCAGTCAATCAAGCTCCCATCCGCCCCCGAGTCAATCAAAACACCCTGCTCAATGTCCTTGCCAAGGTGCGTAATCGTTACGGTTGTTAACTTTCGTGGGATGGGGGTGACGGCTGTGAAATGACTCACCACCAAGGTCGCTTTCACGGGGCAGGCGGCGATGAGGTGGCCCTGTGTGCCACAGTAAAAGCACCTGCCTTCCTGGGATCGCCGCTGCCGCTCCTCCCGAGAAAGCCGGGACCTTCCCAGCTGCATAGGTTCCCCCTCCAGCTCAGCAGAAGGGCGAGGAAGTGGCTCGGGAGGAGATCGACGTGGCGCCGTGCGCCAAGGAGGCGCGGAGGGATCTGGCATAGCGGCTGGCACCAACCTGGACCCACGCCGCTGCTTCCTCTCCTGCAGCCGGTTATCCGTGCGGACGGCGAGAGCGATGAGGGAGTCGAGGTCCGGAGGAAGGTCCAGCGGAACCAGAAGATCCTGGATAGGATCTGCGAGCCCTTTCAAAAAAAAGTCGTACAAGGCAGCGGCGTTCCACCCGCTCTCCGTAGCCAGGGTGCGGAAGCGGATGGCATAATCACAAACTGAATCAGCTCCCTGCTTCAGCCTGCAGAGTTCCCGAGCCCTCTCTCGATCTGTCGCCACCGGGTCAAAGACGAGTCTGAGAGCTTCGGTGAATCTCTTATGTGACGTACACACCTCGGAGTCTCTGGCCCACTCCGCGGTGGCCCACGCCCGGGCCCTCCCCGTGAGGTGAGACATCATGAAGGCAACTCTGGATCTCTCCGTGGGAAAATCATGGGGTGAGTGTTCATAATGCATTTCGCATTCTGTGATGAAGGACCTACTTAGTCCGAGGTCCCCCGAGTATCGCTCCGGAGGAGCCAGCCTGGTGCATGCGCCAAAGCGCGTAGATGAGGGAGAGGGCTCCGGAGACGCTGCGGGCGGTTCAGGCGCTGCTGTCGGGTTCTTGGCGAGGATGAGGAGAAGCTGCTCCACCTGGGAGCCGAGGAGACCCACCTTGGACATCACGGTGGCCTTAACTCCTCTTGGCTGAACGCGAGTCCTCTGAGTCCTTGGCCAAGGCTGGCCACCTGCTCCTCCTGCTGCGTGAGTTTGGACGCCTGGGAGCGCAGCGCCGCGCTCAGTTGGTCCTGCTCTGCCGAGTCCATGCTGGCCAGTGTGTACTGACACGGAGGGGAAACCCAGGAATAGGACTCGGATGCAGAGTAGTTGAGAAAAAACAAGGTCTTTATTGTGTCCAAGAAAAACGGAGCAACAGGTAACAAAAGGCGCCTCTAAAAACGAGGGAGTTACTAAGAAAAATACCAAAACTAAACTGAGGAGATCTCTAGGCAAAAAGGGGCAAAAGGCCAACAAAAAATCACTCTTAACGAGGGCTAAGGAAAAGTAACAATTTAACAAGACTATGACTGTGGCAATACTGTGGTTCAGAGCTAGTGGTGCAGACAAAAGACATGACACACTGGCACAGGACAAAGGGGAGACACAGACTATAAGCACATGAGGGTAATGGGGAACAGGTGGACACAATCAGGGAATCAGGGAAGACAATCAGACTGGAGACACATGAGGAAGGGCAAGTGACCTGAAACGAGAGGAGAGTTACTTTTCAAAATAAAACAGGAATTGACAAGACAGAGACAGGACAAAAACGCAACTTGACAAAACACTCACCGCGGTGTGACAGAGATACTTTGCAAATAAATCTTATTAACCTGGAATGGTTAAAAATGTACTTTATGCTTGATTCTGCAATAGGCCCAGTGGTACATCACCCTGCAGTGGACGAGATGGAGGAAAGTGTAGCTAAACCAGATGTAACGGTGAGATATTTTTGTCCTCAGTCTTCATTCTAATACAGCACTGTTTCTTTAGCAATGCTACCTTTTTTTCCCAGGTCAAATTGTATCTGAAGATTGGAGATGTTTGCCTTTTTAGTTTCAACTTTGTGATCCTGACACATGGATGCGTTAATGGCAAAGGTTATGGCATACCACTGTGCATTTTTGATATGCATGTTCTTAATCTCAGTGGTTCTAACCTGCTTAACTAATTTTAAAGGAAATAATTTGTTTTCCTAGTGTGATCCAATGAATGCACCTGGTGATGGTGAACACAGAAATTATTACAACACAACACAAGAAGGAGAATCTGAAATCAAACCTGTACAAACTGCAACCACTAGAAAAGGTATGATTTGAATGAATCACATGAAAAACATACATATTGGTTAATAAGAACATTGCTTTGACACTCTTATTGTACAGATCATTATTCTAATCTTTCATTATCTGTAGGTATGGCGCCGAATGGGAACATGGATAAGGTCAGAAACTCCACATTTCATGAACAGGATTTTAAGGAATGCTTCATTTATAACCCTATTGGATGACATCATTTCTCACATATATATGTATTTATGAAATTATTTACAGCAGTCAGTGGAGATTTCTGAAGAGATCAACAAGAAGAAACAACATACAAGAGAAACTGAAACACTTCTCAGCAGACTTCACCTTCAAGACAAATACCAACAGAAGTTGTCACAAGCAGATTTTCTTAAAGTAGGTCCACCTGTGAAACAGGACCAAGATATATCTGAGAAAGATCTCACTCATACTTTTCTTAAGAGGTTGATGACATTAGACTACAGAGCCAGATTTATTCCTGTAAGACAGGACAGTCCTGAAGCGAGCCACTCAAAGCCTGATCTAGAGTCTGACACTGTTGGCACAGACAAAAGTGATTTAGATGATTTTTACAAAACAACTGCAGAATTTGATCAGTCCAAAATAACTCATGTTCATCCAATGGATGTACAAATGGCAGTGTTTCACTGCTCAGACAGCTTTTTAAAGCAGAACATGATTACAAAGCTCTCACAATGTCAGTACGCCTTACCTTTGCTTGTTCCAGACCTAGTCACAATGAACATTGACTGTCCTCTGTGGAAAATCAGACAAATAACAAAAACATGGAAACAAACTGAAATCAAAGAAAATTCAAACACTGTCACCATGAAGAGCATGTCCATCTGCAAAGCTGAGACAGCCATGGTGTCATTTCTCCGCCTGGGTTCACTGTCTGTGTCTAAATCTCAGCTGATGAACACTTTGATCAACGACCGTCACAGCACCTTCTTCCACAGAAACTGCCCAGGTAGCACCAAGTCTCGCCATTTGATGGATGGTGTGGCAGAGATTGCCTGGTACTGTCCTGCTGGAAAACCCAATGATGCCTTCACTGACTGCATTGCCTTCTGTAATCTCCATGGTGATGCTCTGACAATTGAAAAACAGCGTGACATACTGACAGACAAATCTTCAGTCAATGTTGTTCTTGTACCAACTCTTAAGAAAGGTGACAAAAGTACTGCAGTTATCTCTGCCCTTCTCAAGTCTCCAAAGCCTCTCATTGTTCTCATTGCTGATAATGATTGTGATTCTGTTGAGCAAAAAAAGGGAAAGTACAAAATTGGTCTGAAAGAGAGAAGCCAGTCAGATGTTTCTGAAGAACTGAAAAAAGTCATTGGAAGCATTTTGTCTGGACCACATGAATCCTTCAGGCTTGAAACCATGGCTGAGGTTTCTGGAATCACAGTCGATGAAGATGAGGAAGTCTGTAAAAATGGAAAATCTGCTGCAATGAGAATTTTGAGCCTGTTTCAGAGCAAGGATGTTTCAGAGATCAAAGAAACATTTCTTCCTTGTCAAGGCAAATTGTGGCATGATTGGTGCAGAAAAAACGAAGAACAGTATCACCTCAAAGGACATATTGAGGCTGAGAAATGTAAAAAGCAACAGGAACTGGAGGAAATACGGGAAAAACAATGCACTGCTTCCTGTGGTAAACTGATGCATTTGTTCATTAAAAGCCTCTCATCTCTACCATCAACAGACAAAGAGTATTTCCTGAAATGGACTCAGATCTCAATAGATGCTCTCTCCACAGATGATCTCTCATTAATTGTCCAAAGCTATGATGAAAAGTGGTCTGAAGTCTTGGAAATGAAGAGGAAGCATGACAAAACTGATCTAAAGGAAAAGCAAACTGAGCTTGAAAAGATATCAACAAAACTACAGTCAGCAACTTTTGGCTTGGAGCACATCTTTAGAGAAATGGGACAGATCTATGAAGCCCATGCATCTCTGCAGAAACAAACAAAGAGGGAACAGACTGACTGGTCTAAATACCCTGAGCTGGCTGCAGAACTGATGATATCAGGACACCCAATGGAGCTGATGGATGGTGATGCAGGTCATGTGCCTTTAACATGGATCTCTAGTCTATTAGATCAAGTCATCAAGAAACTGGGTGACAAGAGAGTTTTTGTTTTGTCGGTATTAGGCGTACAAAGCAGTGGAAAATCAACAATGCTCAATGCCATGTTTGGCTTACAGTTTGCAGTGAGTGCTGGCAGGTGCACCAAGGGGGCCTTCATGCAGCTGGTCAAAGTGTCAGAGGAGATCAAGAAAGACTTTCAGTTTGACTACATTCTAGTGGTGGACACTGAAGGACTGCGGGCTCTTGAGTTGGAAGGTAACGCCACTCTTCACCATGACAATGAACTGGCAACATTTGTTGTTGGTCTGGGAAACTTGACACTGATCAACATCTTTGGAGAGAATCCAGCTGAGATGCAAGATGTTCTGCAGATTGTTGTTCAGGCTTTCATGAGGATGAAGAAAGTTAAACTTTCTCCAAGTTGTGTGTTTGTTCATCAGAATGTTACAGATATTGCAGCTGCAGAAAGAAACATGGATGGAAAGAGACGGCTTCAAGAAAAACTGGACCAGATGGCCCAACTAGCAGCCAAAGAGGAGGTTTGTGATGCTGAGTGCTTCAGTGACGTCATTGCATTTGATGTGCAGAAAGATGTGAAATACTTTGCTCAACTCTGGGAGGGAAGTCCACCTATGGCTCCTCCAAATCCAGGTTATAGTGAGAGTGTCCAGGAGCTGAAGACCACCATCCTCTCTAAAGCTTCACAGTCTGCTGGGATCACTCTCTCACAGTTCAAAAGCAAAATTCATGACCTGTGGAATGCCCTGTTGAATGAAAACTTTGTTTTCAGTTTCAAAAACACACTTGAAATTGCAGTGTACAGAAAACTCGAGGTCCAGTACGGTAACTGGACCTGGGCCCTGCGGAGCAACATGTTGACCATTGAGAACCAGCTTCATACCAGAATTGAAAATGGAAAACTTGACAAGGTCGAGCTCAATTATCTTCAAAAAGAAATGAACAAAACCTATGAAGAAATAAAAAAAGCAATGACAGCATACTTTGATGATGACAGCGACAAAGAAATGTTGGTTCAGTGGCGAGGACGATTTGAAAGTAAAATCAAGGAATTTCTTGATGAAGAATTGAGAGGAGTTAAACGAAAACTGAATGAAGTCATTGACCAGAAGAATGCTTGTAAAAAGCTAGATGATAAGAAGACAGAGTTTGAGAACAAGCTGCTACAAAAGAGCAAAGAGCTCGCTCATCAGCTAAAAGACAAGGCAAAAGATGAAGAGGAACTTAAAAAGCAGTTCAACTCTGTCTGGAGTGGCTGGGTCCATGAACTAACTGCAGATATAAAACCCATTGAGGACATCAACTATGAAGAAGATCAGACAACTATCCTTCAGGAAACTGACTTTAAAACTTCTCTCATACGTGAATCCAAAAGCAGTGGAAGATACAAAGAATTATCAAAGGTTGGTGATTATTCTGAATATGTATGTCCCACCAAGTTACGAGATATATTCAACACGGGCAAACAGTATATATATTCAAAAACACGACATTACTTTCGTGGTTTGAAGAATGAAGATCAGCAACTTATCAGATCCTTCATCAGTGATGTTGAAAAACAGTCACTTGATGAAATAAAGAGCAAACCTGTGGCTACAAGAGGGTACAGATTAACTTACTTGCAAGAAGTGGCCAACAAAGTCAAAGAAAAGGTGACAGAATTTGAATCAAAGAGTATATTTTCTCTGAAGAAGGAGTTCACAGTTGATCTCTTACTGTATGTGTTTCACGGAGCAGAGAGTTGGCTTTTAGAATCCCACAAGAAATTCAAAAGGAACAATGATGCACTCGCCTATGTAGAAAGCAAAAAAATGCAATACTACAACATTTTCAGAAGCTTCTGCAAAGGAAGCTCGTCTGCTGTTGTGCTCGGAGAACTGATCTGTGAGAAACTGAAGAGTTCAACTGTTGAGGCCGTCTGTAACAAGACTGCCATTGATCTCGCTGGAGAGATGAGGTGCAACATCCCAGCATTCAACGGGAACAGGCTGAACTTGGAGAAACATTTGTTGAAGTCACTGGCAGAGAAAGAGGACTTTGATGGTTTTATCACCTACATCCGACATCCAAGAACCAAAGCAGAGTCTTTTATAAGAGAGGAAGTACATAAATACATCTTCACAGAAAACAAAGATAAGGCAATAAAAATACTCAAGAAAAATGTTGAAGACATCAGAAAATTTGTTAGTCAGGCTTTATTTGATGCAACAGAGAAAGTTCAAAATAAGGAAAATGACAAAGCAGACACAGACATGTGGGTTGATGAATTTTCTCGTTTGCTAAAAGATGAACTAACATTTGACACCATCTGTTGTCAAAACTTCAGTGACATAACCAACTTTGACTTTCTTAAAGAAGAGACAGAAAAAGGCCTTGAATCTGTTATGGAGGAAGTCAGCAGTCTCTCATTGGACAAAATGGAGGAATTCAGGATGAAGCCTGATGAAATCCTCATCGATCAGCTGTGTAACTGCTGCTGGGTAAAGTGTCCATTCTGTTCAGCTGTTTGTACCAACACACTGAAAGATCACAGTCCTGACAAACACAACGTCCCTTTCCATCGCCCCTCTGGGATTGAAGGATGGCACACTAGAGGGACAGAGGACTTGGTCGTTGATTTCTGCACAACATTAGTTGCGAGTGATAGAAGATTCCGCCCCAATCATGATTCAGATGAGTCCTTTCCTTATAAACAGTATCAAAGTGCTGGGGACAAGTATGCTACATGGGAGATTACTCCTGATGCATCTAAGCTGACATACTGGAAATGGTTTGTATGTCGATTTCAAAAGGAACTGGAAGAGTACTACAAAAAAAAATTCCAGGGCAGAGGAGAAATTCCCAGTGAGTGGAGAAACTACAGTAAACAAGAAGCTATTGAAAGTCTGGATGACATGTACAATGTGTGAGTGATTCACAAACAAACAAGCTCTCCTCAAAGTAACAGAAGTCCAAAGTTTCTTCATGTGACTGGAGAGAAAAGAGAGAAGTACACTAACAATAATGAGGATGAATAATTTCCAGAATGACTGTATAGTACCTGCTTTTAATCAATAGGTATCTTTTTGCAGAATAACTCAAGACAAGTGCTGTTAAACAAGAAAAATGCAAGGCATGTACAGTTATAATTAGCCATTAAAGAATGAGCACAAAAAAGTATGTGACATCAGAAATAGTTATAGGTATTTTTTGTCTAAACTAAAAAGTGTGTTTTTGTTGTTGCTTTTAATTTGCATGTAATTTATATGTTAATGTTTAAAAGGAAACTTATTCAAAGAAGTAATAAAGAAGAAGTGTCACAAATCAGGAAGACCCAAACGCAGTACAGTCGTACTGTGATTTTTATGTTCTTTATTTTACTGCAACAGTGAACAACAGATGACTGCACTAGGCAGCAGGCAGGAACACAGTATTTCTTGACAAGTCTATAGACAGAGCTGCAGTCCAGAAGTCCAAAGCAAAAGCTGGCCGAAGAGTAATCCTCCACGGAGAAGCCGGAGTGGCAACAGAAGCAGACAAAATAACACCAGGAACTCACAGGCAGTGTTCGGAGTCGGGGACGGAAGGCAGTTAGATATCCAGGGCAGAGACAAAGATTCTGGGTCAGGAACAAGCAGGGTCGGAACCGGGAAATCAAGCCGAGGAAAAGCGCTGGAAAGTTCTGCATACTACAAAGACAATCTGGCGCTGTAGTGCTGGGCTGGTGTAGCTTAAATAGTGGCTGGATGCTGATGAGGAGCACCTGAGTGCACAGGTGAACAGAGTTGGCTGATGAGAAGGGCGTGGCCAGCAGGGAGAGTGAGCAGAGGGGAGGAGAGTGGAAAATTACTGGCAGAGCAGCAGAGGAATGGATGGTGACAAGAAGTTTCTCATTTGTCGAATGCTGTGGACATATTTTTTAATTTTGCATTTATCATATAAGCATGGGACATTGTTTAACTTAAAGTTTAAAAGCAAAGGGCTAAGATGTTAAGCTGAGACAAGTCAGATGTATACAATTTATTTAATTTGAAACAAGAAATGGAAACTTTAATTGTTTTTTTCATTTTTTTTGCCACAATCCAGATTTCATTAAAAGCATTAAAACATCTGACAAAGGTGTTTCTTAAGTTGTACATAAATATGTCTGTAATTATTTACTTTGTAGTTTAAATAAATGTATGGAACATAGTTGATTGTGAAAATGCATGAAACTTGCATTTGAGAAAGAAAAGTCAAACATTAGAAAGTAGACACGGGGAAATCCTTTTCACATTTTGTGCTTTTCACACATAATTTTTTCGTTAGTGCATATTTTCTCATGTCATCTGTTATTTTTTAATAAGAACTTGATCAATTATGTTTTGTCTTTCTCAAGAGTTTTGAGTATTCAATAAATTTACATTTGTTATGCCTATATTGTTGCCTGTGATTTCTGCAGTATATTGATATTCAGAATTACTGGCAGAATTATCAGCTAGTGGGAAAAAAATAAAATAAAATAAAAATACTGTTCACACGGCTCTTGAACTTTAAGTGTCTTCTGTTTTGTGTCATGAAAACACTTTTTTGTATTCATCTTTAATCTTGACTTTTTAGTCTAATTTTAGTCGATTATAACACTTGACATTTTAGTAATCGAAAGATTTATTGGCTAGTTTTACACAACATTTTATTCTAGTTTTAATCAAGAGTGTTCATTTTAAACAAACTTCATTAAAAAAATTCCATCCAATGGATTTCAAGTTTTAAAAAAACATTGACAGAAGAAAGACAAGTTGTATGAGTAAGAATGCAGCTTGGCAGAGAATGTGTCTGGTCTGATGCTGTAAACACTTAACATTTACACAAATATGCATATTTAAATTGAACAACATCATTCAACAATGAGGCCCAAAGATACATGAAATAGTGTCTTTGCAATAGACTAGATGATGAGGAAAGTAAATAACAAAAACAGACAATGACAAAGACATTTTTAAAGCTGTAGTGTTAGTGTTGTATCAGACTGTAATGAACAGAAACTACCTAGCATTTGTGAATTAGTCTGGTGATGTCATACATAAGCATACATCCATAACACCATTGTCTGTCCATGACGTTATAGCAGTCATCAACCAGCAGAGCTCGTTGTTGAGCCTCCAGTCTCCTTTCCCTTATTGTTGGTTCCCTTCTATCCAGCTCTATTTCCCCATCCTTGATGGCACAGAACTCCAATACACACCCACCAAACAGAGAGAAAAATACACACACATTCCTTCAACAAGGTGTGTATTGTATTTCCTTTCACACAGTTAATCTGAGCTATTGAAAGTTCCAGATAAAGACATGACTAGTAATGAGAGAATCCACTGGGAGTTAATGAAGGGCTTCCACCATTAAAGACTCATATTCATAATTCTTTTTTTTTTAAAATTATACTGGGATTAGGGATGTCAATGATTAATCAATTAAACTGTTTAAAAACTATTTTTTATTAACTAAATGATGAACTGATAATGCAGAGTAATGCAGAAGGAACATGTAGTGTAACTGTCAGAATATATTGTGAGTGTTTTACTCTTTAATGAGATTGAGTTACAGGTGTGTTTGGTCAACACCAGCAGAAAGGACCACGCCAACTGTCCTCGGAGGACAGTCGTCCCAGCAGAAAGGACCACACCAACTGTCCTCAGAGGACAGTCGTCCCAGGACATCATTCCAGCTGAGCAGCTGTGGAGTTTATTTACTATTTTTATTCAGGAGCAGGATTTTCACTTTGAGTTGATGTTACTGATCTCTCTCAAACATCTTCTCTTGTACTCAAAATATCACAGCTCACATGCAGATTTTCTCTCCTTAAACAGAAAACTGTGTGTTTGCACTCAAAACTTGCTTACACAATTTTTCTTCGCCCTCCCTTGAACTCTTCTCCTTGGATTCAAACTGTTTGTGTGCTCTCAGACCGCATCGATCACACTTGGCCACTACATTAGAAGGTAAAGCCCTCTGTATTGTTGCGCTGCTTGCTCTGTTCTTTTAATGGTCTGTTTTCAATTGTTGACAATTTTTAGTAGTATTTGGTTTCTTTCCATCTCCTCTGGAGTTCTCATGTACAGACGCACTTTCTCTTTCATCATCATCATTTTCATCAGACAGTGAAACTTCATTTATGTCCCCAACACGGACCTGATACCAACCTGATGTCTCCATAAGGAACTCAAGTGATGATGATTGCTCACAGGCCAAAGAGGTGAAGTGTTATGTTCAGGAATTGAAGTAACATATTGTTATCAGTATTGTAGACTGTGTTAGAGGTTCTATGAATTCGGACAAATCCTGTCTGCTGTTGTTGTACAGATAAAATACCAGCAAGATGATGGCATGTAAGTTTTGATTTTCAGCAAATAAATACAACTTAGAGGCATTTGGGATATAAGACAATTCACAAAAGAGGTTGTAACTGCTGATGAATTGTTCAGTCTATAAAATGACAGACTTTTTATTTTAAAAACACCTCTGTGCCCAAGAGTTCTGTAAAGTTCAAAAGATATTCACAGATTTGTTGTTCTTGTGTCATTAATTCATCAGAGGAACATTGCTGTAGATAATTTGGGTTCATGATCATCTGTTTATTCCCTTTGAGCCACCGTCCATCAATGTTCTCAGTGGTCGTCTATTATTGCTTGAAGATTTGCTCCTAAAATCTTGAGGTGTTTGGAAGAAGTCATGAAAGATGGATGGACCCACTTACTACAAATCTACAATGGGCACGAAATGGGTCAAGTTAAATCCTGAAATCTTTAAAATATTCAATCAGTCAGACATGAAATTAAGTGTAATCAATAAAATAAAGGACTTTATATACTCTAAAAAAACAAAACAATTTTGGATCAGTATTGTTGACAATCAGCCTTTATTTTAGTCTATTTGTCAGTTTCAGCTCTGTCTCCCAGTAATTTTCCACTGAGCCTGCCTCCTCCTCACTCCACCTGTCAGCCACTCCCTCCTCATCAGCCAGACTCTCTTCACCTGTTCACCCACCGTGTGTCCTACTCTCCAGCGTTTTTTCTTGAATGCTTTTTGGTTTTGACTCTTACCTGTTTTTGGACTCTGCCTAGGCCTTATCCCTTTGGATTGTTTGTCTGCCTTGCCTGACTGAACTCCTGCGTACTGAACCTCTGCTTGTGATTAAAGACTGGTTACCTCCTGTGTGCTGCATTGGGTCCACACACAACGTGTTACACTATTACAGAGTACAGAGTCATCCTTTAAAGAAACCGCCCTACAATGGCCTACTAGTTGTAGGGCGGTTTCTTAAGAATTCAGTCATTTGATTGGCACTTGAGAGAAACTCAGATAACAAGTTTGCAAATGAGGCCCTATGGGCGCGACCCCAGACCGACTGCAAGAATCAAATGAGAATCTGTTCAAGGTTAATCTGACTATGGTGTGTGACGCGTGTGTGTGTGTGTGTTGAAACCACATTCACGTCAATCAAATTACAGTAGGGGACTATGTAATAAAAATAGTCCCTTGCTCCATATGACATGAGCAAATCAAAAGGTTTGTAGTACACAATGTCTGTCAAACATAAAACCTTGCCTGGTGGATTTCTCTTTCTCAGAACTTTGAATGCATGTAAATGATCATCAAAACAAATGGCTTCAAGAGCATAACCAACCAAATAAACAGTCTCCTCTTTAACAAAAATATCCTTAAGTTGGTAAAATACTGGCATTTCACTGGCAAACTCACTACATAGGACCATATCAAGGCGGTATTCTGTACCGTGCTGCTTGACCCAGTTCACTGACAAAACCTGCATGTCCACTGAAACTCCTAGCTTGGCTGAAATCTGTTCACTGACATGTGACATCTTTCCTGGACCAATCGTTAATCTATCTTGGCTGAACATTTCCCATTTATATACTACATGATGTTGGTGTTTCTTGGCTGAAGTCATAGTGACATTCTTAAAACTCTTCAGTTGCTTTTAAAAAAAATTGTGTTTAGCCTCATACCGCATACACCATGAGTGAAGAATAGGACCAATATTTCTGATGCATCGTGGATAATGTGTCATGAAGTGGTGCTTCGGTAGGAGATTCCTTTCAGGAAACAAAGACTTGAAAAGTTTATGATGCTCAGCAATTAAGTGCTTCAGATAGATAGTCACACCCTCAGTAAGAACAGGAGAAAAGACATTATTTACAATTTGTAGAAGTAAGAGAAGGAGCTGCCAGTATGAATCACCTTTCTGTATCAGATCACCAGATATCAATGGAAAATGGCGGAGAAAACACCAAGACTGGGAAGCGTTTAGTCCCAAATCATTGCTCCATCATCTAACTTGATTGCAGTTGGACAATTGCTCCTCTGTGTGTAGCCATAGTTAAATGAATGAATGACAAATCTTTTGCAGTCATAAACTTGGCTTGTACATAGTGCTGTAACAAAAGTTTTAACTCAAATTGTGCAACTCCTTCCAAAATGTCGTGCATTACATCAACAGAAAAATTGTCGGTAGTATTGAAGTACTGCAGAGAGTTCAATAAGCAAGCATCTTTCACACCGTACACATGAGGTGTTGTGGGCTTTGACTGCATAGATTCACAATGCTGTGAGTGCATGTGTTTTCTTCTCAAAATCACTCTTGGATCATCTTCAGAAAACACTGTTTGGAAATCCCCTTTCTCAGTGATACAAAACCGGCAACAATAACGAGCACTAAATGATTCCACAAATCCAAATAAGGAATGTATACCCAGATTGTCTCCAGTTACTTGGACAATACTGCCATGTACACGGCCATGGGAGGGTATTTCAATACCCTCTGTTTCAAGTACTGTCAAATCTCTCACTATTGGCTCCAGAATGGAAGCAAACACATAGTTTTTAAGGTCCTGGGTATGGAAAAGGGCAACTAGGTGTATATTTACCAACATTGAGTTAAACTTGGGTGGGAAATTTCTCAAAGTAAAGTATACACCCCCAAGCTTATGAATACCCTTTTTTGATCCCAATGGATTGCAAGCCTCAAAGTCGTCATAAAAAAGTTGGATTTGTAGTGCATTTTTCTCTTTAGAAAATAGAGGATGTCCTTTTATATACAGTGCATCTGCCAAATCATAGTAAACTCCATCTTTAGAATTGTGCTCTGACTTAAACATGTCAACGACGTTTGGGTTCTTCAAAATTGACTGCAATGTCTCAAGAATTGGAACATAAGAGAAGGTATCAGTGATCGTGACTTGATCATAAATTCCACTTGTTTTGTTTTTTCTACTATCAAATCGAACACCAAGGACCTTCTGAACTGGTTCGACTGTTCCCCATTTTCAACTAAAATAAGCACTCCGTTTAGATTCTGAGTTCAACGAAGTGAAAGGATTTTCCATATACTCAAAAGACTGTTAAATTTTTTTTTACAGTTTCTGGGTCTTTTGAACATGTACATGTAGCTATGTCTTGAGCTTGACCCTGTATTTCTTGAACAACTTCTTCCATTGAAGATACAAAAGTATTCACAGTGGTCTGGCCTACACCTGCAGCCTGCAATTGTGCAATAGCAGACGCACACTCAACATTGCTAAGATCATTATCAGTGGCTTTCTCTGCATACATGTTAGCTAACAAAGTAGGATCTGGACAGTCTCCAGCATGTGCCCTGTTCAAATGCTTCCTAAAGCCTAAAAAGGTAGCAAATAAACAATGACAACCTGCCTGACCACATTTTAGTTTTAAAGTTTTACCAGGGCACATTCCATGTACCAACTTGAGGTGCCTCACAAGCAAATTGGTACTTTGATGAGAAACCTGGCAAACAAAACAGAGAACTGGAGGCATTTTGCACTGCTGGAGGATTTTAGTTCTGAGCTCAGCAACTCTGGGGGTCTCTTTGACCTTCCCAATGTCCACATTGTACACTGTTGTCTGTACAAAGGTGTACATGCTGGTATTGTAAGCAACACCAAAAACAAAGTGGGCCTTGAACATTTCATCGAATGCACCAACAGCACTCACTGACTTGCAGGGCAAGGCTTGTTTATCAAGGACGATGTAGTAGGCATGGATGTCGCTCTTCTTGGACCCGACCGCAAGCAAATATGGTTTGCTCTGCTCGATGGCATCAAGGTGCTGCTGGATGCTGGTTCCTGCCTGAAGATCACAAGTAACATTATTAGATTATCATAACTGCAGCATTGACCTATCTTATAAGTTGGGAGAGCAGGTTGTCGACCGAAGGGTCTGTGGTTCAAACCCAGCTCCGCAGTGTCCTTGAGCAGGACTATGAATGAAAACTGACATTCCTACCAACTCATATATTTGAAGTTGATCACGCTGTCTCTCCCTAATAATAAAAAGAAGAATAC
Organism: Centropristis striata; assembly: GCF_030273125.1. Classification (NCBI taxonomy): domain Eukaryota; kingdom Metazoa; phylum Chordata; class Actinopteri; order Perciformes; family Serranidae; genus Centropristis; species Centropristis striata. Next base: position 7,593,275 of record NC_081529.1, on the reverse strand, counting down.
CAATACTAACACAAACCTTCAGGAATTTAACAAGAAGATTCTCGGCTTGGGATGCAGCCATGTGGCCAGCTCTTTTGCGACCTTCGCCTCGTGTTGGAGGAATCAAATGGAGCAACAGAAGGATGGAGGAAAGGTCACTGTCCCATCCTTAACAAGAGACAGAGAGAGAGAGAGAGAGAGAGAGAGAGTTCAGCTTCTAATTTAGTGTGTGTTCAAGTTCTTATCTAGTGAGCATGTGCACATGTGTGAAAGAAGACGTGCGTTTATGTTCAGGTTCTTATTTTGTGTGTGTGTGTGTGTGTGTGTGTGTGTGTACGTGCGCGAGAGGGGAAATGTGTGAGAGGGAGAGAATGCGAGTGGGAGAAAATGTGAGTGTGAACGTGCCTGAGGGAGGGAGTGAGAGAGGAGGGTTGAAAAGGTGCAAAAGACATTTTGATCTCACCATCAGCATCTGTGTCCGCTCCCGCAACTGTAGATTTTGCCATCTCGATCAGCTCCAGGAGTTCCTCTCTCTTACTGGTAAGGGACTTGCTTAACTGGATGATCTTCTGCTTGAAGATCGTTGGCCACTTTTCTAGGAACTTAGCAGATGTTTCCTCTCCAAACAGCTGGACAAAGTCCTGTTCAATTTGAAAAACAAAAACATCAACAAGTTTAGTCAACTTTGTTTACCTTTGATATTTATTAAAAACACCTTTTGGGGGGTTGATCACTAGCATACAAATGAAGTGAACAACTAACATTACAGAAGTATTGTTATGTTTACATTTACTGATTAACCCAAATTGACACCTGGAGATGCCCCCATTAAATTTGGCTGTTCTTTATAAAGCATTACCAAGCCTTTGACATCCAGGAAACGTGGAAATTCACTCAGGATGGTGGAGCATTTCACTGGGCCTTGAATCATCTTCTTCCGATATGCAATGGTCAGTTTCATCTTCTGTTTGATGGTTTCTTCATCAGAAGAATGCTTCATCAGAGAGATGGCCTCTCTGTACCGGTCTTCACTCAGAACCAAAGTGGATGACACCGTCTCTCTATCAGCAGTGGGCCCTCCGGAGTATTCTGGTGTGGGTCGTTTCTCAGATGAAGACGAATTCCTCTGAACAGTCTTGATTCTGTAGGCGAGGTACCCATCTCCACTCTTGGGATCGAAATAATGTTCCTTTAGAAAAAGAAAATACTGTTGTCATGAATCAAAGAAAAATAACCAGGGCTTATTCACTCAGATACCTTACCACACAAATTAAGACAGAGGCTTTTTTAATCCATTGTCGTGTACTTACATATCCCTTTTCGCTGTAAGGATCCTTCAGGTACGGGAACAAGGAGACAATGCCTTCTGCAAACATCTCCCTCACCCTACGCGGCGGTGATGTCCTGAAGAAAAAATAATGTTCAATGTTAAACACTTTTGGATTAATCACTTCATAATCACATTCGTCAGTCAAGCCTTTCGTTTTTGAGTATTCCCTCAGGACAACCTCTCCACCAGGTTTCTTCTTGAGTATGGTCTCGATCAGCTGAGGAAAAAACAGCAGTGTTCAAATCCATTTGCTGGCAGAATGAGGTTACAAGCAAAATGAAGCAAACACATTACATACATTTGAGGGAGGGACTGCACACTCCAGGATTGACTTAACAAATATTTCACTTTGTAAATAACTTGTTTTGCTTATGCACTTCGTCAGCTCTCAACTGAGGGACTGGTTTGGGTCAACAAGTCACAACCACCTGTGCGCTGGTGAGTGTCTTGTTGCCAGAGATTCTAAAATACACATAAAAATGGCAATACATTTATGTCTGTCACACCGCGGTCACTTGCCCTTCCTCATGTGTCTCCAGTCTGATTGTCTTCCCTGATTCCCTGATTGTGTCCACCTGTTCCCCATTACCCTCATGTGCTTATAGTCTGTGTCTCCCCTTTGTCCTGTGCCAGTGTGTCATGTCTTTTGTCCGCACCACTAGCTCTGAACCACAGTATTGCCACAGTCATAGTCTTGTTGAATTGTTACTTTTCCTTAGCCCTCGTTAAGAGTGATTTTGTGTTGGCCTTTTGCCCTTTTTGCCTAGAGATCTCCTCAGTTTAGTTTTGGTATTTTTCTTAGTAACTCCCTCGTTTTTAGAGGCGCCTTTTGTTACCTGTTGCTCCGTTTTTCTTGGACACAATAAAGACCTTGTTTTTTCTCAACTACTCTGCATCCGAGTCCTATTCCTGGGTTTCCTCCCCGTGTCAGTACACACTGGCCAGCATGGACTCGGCAGAGCAGGACCAGCTGAGCGCGGCGCTGCGCTCCCAGGCGTCCAAACTCACGCAGCAGGAGGAGCAGGTGGCCAGCCTTGGCCAAGGACTCAGAGGACTCGCGTTCAGCCAAGAGGAGTTTAAGGCCACCGTGATGTCCAAGGTGGGTCTCCTCGGCTCCCAGGTGGAGCAGCTTCTCCTCATCCTCGCCAAGAACCCGACAGCAGCGCCTGAACCGCCCGCAGCGTCTCCGGAGCCCTCTCCCTCATCTACGCGCTTTGGCGCATGCACCAGGCTGGCTCCTCCGGAGCGATACTCGGGGGACCTCGGACTAAGTAGGTCCTTCATCACAGAATGCGAAATGCATTATGAACACTCACCCCATGATTTTCCCACGGAGAGATCCAGAGTTGCCTTCATGATGTCTCACCTCACGGGGAGGGCCCGGGCGTGGGCCACCGCGGAGTGGGCCAGAGACTCCGAGGTGTGTACGTCACATAAGAGATTCACCGAAGCTCTCAGACTCGTCTTTGACCCGGTGGCGACAGATCGAGAGAGGGCTCGGGAACTCTGCAGGCTGAAGCAGGGAGCTGATTCAGTTTGTGATTATGCCATCCGCTTCCGCACCCTGGCTACGGAGAGCGGGTGGAACGCCGCTGCCTTGTACGACGTTTTTTTGAAAGGGCTCGCAGATCCTATCCAGGATCTTCTGGTTCCGCTGGACCTTCCTCCGGACCTCGACTCCCTCATCGCTCTCGCCGTCCGCACGGATAACCGGCTGCAAGAGAGGAAGCAGCGGCGCGGGTCCAGGTTGGTGCCAGCCGCTATGCCAGATCCCTCCGCGGCTCCTTGGCGCACGGCGCCATGTCGATCTCCTCCCGAGCCACTTCCTCGCCCTTCTGCTGAGCTGGAGGGGGAACCTATGCAGCTGGGAAGGTCCCGGCTTTCTCGGGAGGAGCGGCAGCGGCGATCCCAGGAAGGCAGGTGCTTTTACTGTGGCACACAGGGCCACCTCATCGCCGCCTGCCCCGTGAAAGCGACCTTGGTGGTGAGTCATTTCACAGCCGTCACCCCCATCCCACGAAAGTTAACAACCGTAACGATTACGCACCTTGGCAAGGACATTGAGCAGGGTGTTTTGATTGACTCGGGGGCGGATGGGAGCTTGATTGACTGGGGGTTTGCTCAGAGACTGGGGCTCCAGGTAGAGCCGCTGAGTAAGCCTATTAAGGCGAGCGCGCTCAACGGGCGCGCACTATTTGACATTACACATATTTCTGAACCAGTACACATTCACATCGCTGATCATGAGGAGCACATTAGACTTTACCTGATTAACTCACCTCAGCACTCTCTCATCCTCGGGCTCCCGTGGCTGGTGCGCCACAACCCGCGCATTGATTGGCAGACTGGGGACATTATTGGGTGGGGGGAGGATTGTAAAATCTGTTGCCGGCCCCAGAATGAAATTCTCACTCTGAACAATGTTTCTGTTAACTCTGCCATAGACCCAGAGACCATCGACCTGACCACAGTACCAAGCTGTTATCACCACCTCGCGGAGGTTTTTTGTAAAAGTAGGGCCACAGCTCTTCCACCACATCGCCCCTATGACTGCCCCATCGAGCTCCTGCCGGGCTCCACCATTCCCAAGGGCCGGCTTTATTCGGTTTCTGGGCCTGAAAGGCAGGCCATGAAAGACTACATTGAGACCTCATTGAAAGCAGGCCTGATCCGACCATCCTCGTCTCCAGCCGGGGCTGGGTTCTTTTTTGTAAAGAAAAAGGATGGGACCCTCCGCCTCTGCATTGACTATAGCCCCCTCAACGAAATCACAGTAAAGAATAGATATCCCCTTCCCCTCATGACTTCAGTATTCGACCAACTTCAACAGGCGCAGATCTTCACCAAATTAGACCTGCGTAATGCATATCACCTCGTTCGCATTCGGGAAGGGGATGAGTGGAAGACTGGTTTCAACACACCTTCAGGACACTATGAGTATTTAGTCATGCCGTTCGGCCTCACAAACGCTCCAGCAGTATTTCAGTCCATGATAAATGATGTGTTGAGAGACTTTCTAGATCACTTTGTATATGTCTACTTAGATGACATCCTGATTTACTCTCCCGACGTGGAGACTCACAAGAGACACGTCAAACTTGTTCTGCAACGTCTCCTTGAGAATAAGTTGTTTGTAAAGGCCGAAAAGAGCGAATTTCACGCCGATACCATCTCCTTCCTGGGCTTTATCATAGCTCCTGGAAGGGTTCAGATGGACCCGGCAAAAGTTAGCGCTGTGGCTGAGTGGCCCACACCAGATAGCCGCAAGAAAGTGCAGCAATTCTTAGGATTTGCCAACTTTTACAGGCGGTTTATCAGAGGCTTCAGCGCGACAGCGGCTCCTCTCCATGCTCTCACTTCTCCACAGGTGCCGTTCCGCTGGTCCGCCGACGCGGACGCAGCCTTCCGAGAGCTTAAGCGGCGGTTCACCACAGCACCCATCCTCACACTCCCCGACCCCTCTCGCCAGTTCGTGGTGGAAGTTGATGCTTCCAATGAGGGGATCGGGGGTGTTCTGTCCCAACGAGCCGAGTCGGACAACAAGCTCCACCCCTGTGCCTTCCTGTCACGACGCCTGACGGCAGCGGAGCGAAACTACGATGTGGGAAATCGGGAGCTGCTGGCAGTGAAGGTGGCGCTGGAGGAGTGGCGGCACTGGCTGGAGGGGGCACAACACCCGTTCCTGGTTTGGACAGACCATAAAAACCTGCAGTACATAAGAAAAGCCAAACGGTTGAATTCTCGACAAGCCCGCTGGTCATTGTTCTTTAACCGTTTTCAATTTTCCCTATCTTACAGACCGGGGTCAAAGAACACTAAGCCTGATGCCCTGTCCCGTCTTTTCAGCCCCGAGCCCGTTGCCACGGAACCTGACCCCATCCTTCCACTTAACCATGTGGTTGGAGCGGTTACCTGGCCCATAGAAGCCGAGGTGAAGCAGGCGAATGGTGAGACCCCTCCACCTAGTGGGTGCCCCGAAAATCGTCTGTTTGTTCCTGTTAATCTGCGCCCACAGGTGATTCACTGGGCTCACTCGTCTCTGCTCACCTGCCATCCGGGTGTACGTCGGACCATGTTCGCCATCGCACAGCGGTTCTGGTGGCCGTCCATGGAGCCGGAGGTCCAGGAGTACGTTGAGGCGTGTCCAGTCTGTGCCAGGAATAAGAACTCCTCCAGAGCCCGCGCAGGCTTGCTGCAGCCTCTCCCCATCCCGTCCCGGCCGTGGGCGGAGATCTCCATGGATTTTGTCACGGGGCTCCCGATCTCCAGAGGTAACACTACGGTCTTAACCGTAGTGGACAGATTCTCTAAGATGGCACATTTCATAGCTTTGCCTAAACTGCCGTCTGCTAAAGAAACAGCTGAGTGTATGATGAACAATGTGTTTAGGATCCACGGATTCCCTCAGGACATTGTGTCAGATCGGGGGCCCCAATTTATCTCACGGTTCTGGAGGGAGTTCTGCAAGTTAATTGGAGCTACTGTTAGCCTCACCTCGGGGTACCATCCAGAGGCTAACGGCCAGACGGAGCGCCTCAATCAGCAGCTGGAAACCGGCCTCCGGTGCCTGGTGGCACAGAATCCAGCGTCTTGGAGTCAACACCTGACATGGGTCGAGTACGCCCACAATTCCCTTCCCACCTCTGCCACCGGTATGTCCCCCTTCAATTGTGTGTTTGGTTACCAACCCCCTGTCTTTTCTGAGTCTGAGCCTGAAGTGTCGGTGCCCTCCGCCCATGCCCTAGTCCGCCGCTGCCGCCGCATCTGGGCAGCAGCCCGCCAGACACTAATCCGTCAAGGGGACAGAGTTAAGAGAGCAGCAGATCGCAGGAGGAGACCGGCTCCTGCCTATCAACCTGGCCAGCGGGTGTGGCTCGCTGCCAAGGAGCTGCCGTTGCAGGTGGAGTCCCGCAAACTGGCTCCACGCTTTGTTGGTCCATTCCCCATCTCTAAAATCATCAATCCAGCAGCCGTGCGCCTCCGTCTGCCCCGGTCCCTCAGAGTACATCCCACCTTCCATGTCAGCAAGATTAAGCCTGTCAAGGAGAGCGTCATGGTGCCGGCAACCAAGCCACCCCCGTCTCCCCGAATGGTCGAAGGGGGGCCTGTTTATGCCGTAAAGAAGCTGCTGTCAGTGCGCAATCGAGGTCGGGGCAGGCAGTTCCTTGTGGACTGGGAGGGGTATGGCCCAGAGGAACGACAGTGGGTCCCAGCCAGGTTCATCATGGACCCTGACCTCATTCGAGACTTTTATAAAGAACACCCTGAACAGCCTGGGCCGTCAGGTGTCGGCCCTAGAGGGGGGGGTACTGTCACACCGCGGTCACTTGCCCTTCCTCATGTGTCTCCAGTCTGATTGTCTTCCCTGATTCCCTGATTGTGTCCACCTGTTCCCCATTACCCTCATGTGCTTATAGTCTGTGTCTCCCCTTTGTCCTGTGCCAGTGTGTCATGTCTTTTGTCCGCACCACTAGCTCTGAACCACAGTATTGCCACAGTCATAGTCTTGTTGAATTGTTACTTTTCCTTAGCCCTCGTTAAGAGTGATTTTGTGTTGGCCTTTTGCCCTTTTTGCCTAGAGATCTCCTCAGTTTAGTTTTGGTATTTTTCTTAGTAACTCCCTCGTTTTTAGAGGCGCCTTTTGTTACCTGTTGCTCCGTTTTTCTTGGACACAATAAAGACCTTGTTTTTTCTCAACTACTCTGCATCCGAGTCCTATTCCTGGGTTTCCTCCCCGTGTCAATGTCAAATGTTATATTGAAGTCCTATGCAGACAATACTCCACAGCAAACATGTATACAGTGCACCTCTGTCAGAGGCATTGAGAAGAAAATATCCATTGAGCCATACTATAATGGATTGCCACAGGTAACCAAGTCTTCAAAAGGCATGCACCTGTAGCTTCATTGTCCAGTGAAAGCTTGAAAATGCCAAGGTCCGGCTCCTTTATCACCTCCTCGAACACATCACCATCAACTTCAGTTCCAGATCCCAGGGTTTCCTGCAGACCTTTTTTGGCCAGGCGCCCCGCCCGGCCTGAAATCTGTAGCGCCCGGGCTAGAATGTCCGGCAAAAAAAAAAAAAGAAAAAGAAAAAAAGATGCAACGCATGCAAGCGACACAGCAGTGCTTAAGAATTAATCTACCAGCACACATAGATTTGTGTTATAATGAATTAATGTTGATTCTTTAGTGCTGCGCTGTCTGCCTGCAGTGCATTCTGCGCCATATCTCTCTCTCTCTCTGACACACACACTCACACATGGCAATTGCGGCCCTCGTGACGATATTTTGTGGCCCCCACCTTGATATGAAAGTTTAATGTTAGTGCGGTCCTTTAGGCGCTCGATATCCCGGTACTTTCTGCCATCTACAAATGTCATGATGTTCATGTCATCATGAAAGACATAAATATTGAGCGCAAAATGAAAGGAAAATGCTACTGGACAGTTTATTATCTGTAGTGTTGTTTGTAAACTATATTTTGTATGCTGGCGTAGACAGTCTGGCCTTAATTTTCTGTTAGAAAAACTGCAGCTACTCCATAGAGTTTTTTATCCTCTTTAATTGGTTCACACATGAACAAGGTACAGGACCTGCTGTGGTGAGGTTTCACAAAAATGAAACTCTGTGTGCGGGATCACGCATCACAACATGGCGACCAGTCCGGATCCATAAAAACGTACATGATACAGCAAATAATAATAATCAACCTATGCAAATAACTTGTACTCACACCACTGGTGGTTCTACACAGGGGCCTCCAGGGGCCACTGCCCCTGTGATGAAGCCCTTGGCCCCTGCTGTGGCCCCTGTGTCAAATTAATAATGAAATGATCAATTTATAACGATGAATCACGGAACAATTCTTACTTATTTTTCTTCAAACAATATCGCATTGTACAAAAAAGGAACCCAAAATGTGTACATTGTGTAGTTAAATAAAAGCAATAAAAGCTTGTGTATATTACACACAAAAAAAGAAGCAATTGTGGACAAAGATGAGAAATATCATTGTCGTACAAAAATAACTGTTCTTGTTTGTAAGTCTCATTGTTTCAATCAATGTATTTGTATCTTCCAAATATACTTAAATGAGATTTTTAAATAAGGTAAAATAAAGGTTTTTAATGCTTAAATATCATCTTTGCAGTTTTTAAATGTGCCCCTCTGATTAAACACTGGCCCCTCCTTGGCCCCCACAGTGAAACTGGTCTAGAACCGCCACTGACTCACACACAACGAACACTAAGTGATAACAGGCAGTTATGATTAGGCTCAGTTTGACTCTGCCATAACCAACGAGGATGTGCGGCAGCAGCGGCGCACTTAACTGGTAACTTTTCCTCCGGAACTGTTTGTCGTTCATTCGGGTCTACTCGGGTCTTTCCGGTGACGTTCGACGACGTCCCGAACAGAGCAGGGAAGTTCAATAGTACCCTCGGGAAGTTTGCACATTAAATCATTTATATATAAAACATTTAATCATTCCATGTATGTTATATTAGTAATATTTATATTATAATGATAACAATAATAACACATAACATTAACATATATGTATTTATTATCATTATAAAAATCTGTCTCATGTTGCCTTTCTGTATATCCGTTCTGTGAGAACATATATATACATATACATCTGGCAGCAAGAAGTAGGCAGGAGAAGCCTTTTTCAGAAAAACCGTTCATGTTCTTTAATATTCCATTCATGTTCAGGACAGTTCATGTTCAGAAGAAGCAACTGAAGTTAAATAACTTAGTAATGGCATTTGAGAAGTTTCAATTTTTTTTAGCAACGTTTTTTTTTGTGGAATACCTGATGCGGCCCAGCCTCACCCAGATACTGCCTCCAGCGTAAATTGAGTTTGAGACCCCAGCTTTAAAGAATGCAATGTTGCACTTATGAAAAGTATTTGATTTGATTTATGATACAGTCTATGTAAACTTTCTGTGTCAGCCTTGGTGACTCTGTGTCCTCCACTGCTCCTCTCTCATGTGGGGTCCCGCAGGGCTCTGTGCTTGGCCCGCTTCTTTTTTCCCTGTATCTACTGCCACTTGGGTCCATCCTCAGAAAACATGGAATTTCTTTTCATTGTTATGCAGATGACAGTCAAATCTATGTCCCCCTCAAAAAAGATGACTCGTACTGTATTGACTCACTCCTAAGGTGCCTACATGACATCAAAGCCTGGATGTCCTCAAACTTCCTGAGTTTTAATGAAAAAAAGACCGAAGTCATGGTCTTTGGTGGCTCTTCTGCAAAACCCCCCCTGGTTGATCTTGGTTCTTTGGCACAACATCATAAGCCAATTGTGAGTAACCTGGGGGTTAAAGTGGACGCTAATCTTAAATTTGACAGCCAGATCAAAGCTGTGGTGAAGTCCAGTTTCTTCCAGCTACGGCAGCTGGCAAAAATAAAACCACTCCTGCAAGCACGGCACTTTGAGACAGTAATCCATGCCTTCGTGACCACTCGGCTGGATTACTGTAACGCACTTTATATGGGGGTTAGTGGGTCCTCCATTGCCCGCCTTCAACTGGTCCAAAATGCTGCTGCACGTCTTTTAACTGGCACAAGAAAGTATGAGCACATTTCACCTGTTTTAGCTTCACTGCACTGGCTGCCCGTTCATTTTAGGATTCATTTTAAAATTATTTTATTTGCTTTTAAAGCTTTAAATGGTCTTGCTCCTCCTTACCTCTCTGAGCTGCTGCACCCCTACTCTCCTACCCGCTCTCTCAGGTCAGCTGACCAGCTTCTCCTGAGAGTGCCAAGAGCTAGGCTGAAGCTCAGAGGGGAACGAGCTTTTGCCATCGCAGCTCCAAAACTGTGGAATGAATTGCCGCTGCACAGCAGACAGGCCTCCTCACTGTCTCATTTTAAATCTCTTCTTAAAACCCACCTCTTCTCGTTGGCTTTTAACACCACGTAGAGTGTTGATTTTATGTTGATTTTATGTTGATTTTATGTTGATTTTATGATTTTTTGTTTTTATTGTATTCATGCATATTTTATTTTGTGCGGGCAGTACATTTTATATTTTATTTTATTTATTTTTATCCCATTTTTAATTTATTGCATCTTACTGATCTATTGTTTACTACATCTCTTTGTATTGTGTTATGTATTTATTGTTTGTGCAGCACTTTGGAAACCTTGTGTTTGCTAAAATTGTGCTATATAAATAAAGGGGATTGGATTGGATTGAACTTGAAATTGTCTCTCCAAGAGAGTAATAGCTAGAATGGAGTGTTGCAAGTTCCCTGCAATAAAACAGATTGTTGTCAATTCATAATACTTTCTCATCTCCTATTTTAATACTTGTTACACAATAATTTAAATGCTTCAATTACTGTTTACGATGATGTGATCACTTTTACACCACAAATTAGTCTTAACTACTCCACAGTACACCAGAGCAAATAAATATCATGCTAGTCTATTCATGTTAATGTGTTTATAGAATAATTTTGAAAATAGAACTGTCCTTTAATTGCTTTACGTTTTTAGGAAATACTCTCTCAGCAGCAAGGAAGTGATTAGCAACCAATAAGCTGTGTGCACCACTGTAGTCTTGCTCAAATATTACTTCCTGAATAGAGATGGCATCTTCATTTCCAACCCTTCAACTAAAAACTATGTGCATAACTGTAGTTCAGCTCCAGTACTTCCTGAAGGAAGCTCACACATGGGTTTCTGTTGAAACACTGTTGGATAAAGTGATGAATCAGCTGTGCTGCACACCCGAAATTAATCACTTCATCCAACAGCGTTTCAACAGGAAACCCATGTGTGAACTTCCTCCAGGATGTACTGGAGCTGAACTCTGAACTACAGTTATGCGCGTTGTCTATTGAATGAAGTGATCATCAGGTGTGTTGCATCATAGTATAAAATTATACTATCAACACAAAAAATCACACCAATAGACTGGCGTCATATTTGATTGGTGTTTCAGACACTGTGAACTGGATGAAATGTGTTGAAAACGGTCTCCACTGATAAATTTCTCACTCACTTACTTGTAGATGAGGTACATGGTCCAAAATCCTGAGCTACCCCTTTAATAGAGGCCGCCATTTTGAATTCAATGCCAGTCAATGAAACATTCAATTTTACCACTGGATGTAGCTAAAAACCACACTGTCCCTTTAACACACCACATACTATTACTTTAATCTACACATTCTTTTTAAATATGAGGCTTTTTTAGATAATAAACAATAGGGTTTATAATGCTATATTATACAATACTATTGTCTTCTTTTACAACAAACTATAGTTAAAATTTACTTACCTCCAGTCAAAAGGCTGTCCAGTGTGAGGTCAGTGATTTTCACATATTTTTGCTCCCCTTGGTACTTTACTTTGATCAGCATCTGGAATTAATGACAAGAACAGCCATAAAGGATTTCAACATTGTGACAAAGACTCCACCAATGAGACTGACAAAACAAATAGCCAAGCATAAACTAACTTAAACTGATCCAGTCGACTAAGGGAAAAAACTGCTGTAATCAACTGTTAAAGACATGATCAAAAATAAACACAGGGAAGCTGGTATTGGACTACACATGATGCAAAACATTCCACAAGATGCAAAACATGCACAGGAAAATGCAAAATGAGCTGATGTGAGTGAGAGAGAGAGGCTGAAACAGTGTGCAAAGCCTGGCCATAGAAGTGAGAAGGTACAGACAAATACTGCTACAGAAAGACAACAGCCACCACTGTGACCTAAACACAGAAGTATCAGAGATACACTTTCTCCTGACACAGTGCAGTGTACAATATATTAAATATATTAGAAAGAACATTTTTGGAAAATGACAAATGAACCTGTTTTGAAAAGATGGCAAATGCATATATTTTGAAAAGATGGCAAAATGAATCTCCTGCCTGAGTTCATCTAGGAGTAAAGAAAGAGAAATGCCTCCTCCCTGCCATAAAAAAAGGAACCTGCTGAGGTGAAATTTACATCAGCTAAATGTCGAGCCCTTGTCCCTGAGGTAGGGAAGACGTTAGCTAGCTATTGCTAGTTTTCATGACGCAGGAATGTAACATTAACGAGTCGACTTTAAATAGGCTAATACAATGGTAATTACCTATCAATAGTACTTTCTATAAAAACTTAAATGTTAAGTCCTGTCAAATACTACTACATACTTCAGTTACAACATATCAAAACAGCTTGTCCGCTAGCTTACCTGAGCTGCGCATCAACACATGGCTCATTTGAATATTCAAATGACGGCTACGACTATAAACCACATTAGCCAACTGCAGTAACTTTAGCCAACAAACCCGAAAAGCACTGAGTCAGCTAATGTTCATTAAATATCCCACAACTATCATTACCGTTACAACAACATTGTCAATCTACCCAGATGAGACAGAAACCAGTGCATTGAGATGGAGTTGGCTAACTTGCTTGCAAGTTGCAACATCACTCTGACCACAAAACGTAACGTTAGCTAACAACGCCAAAATGCGGCATCAAACATAACTGGATTATAAGTTACACTGAATAAAGAACTCACCTTGTATGAGATATGATTAACCGACCATAGTATGAATTAGCTAATTTAAAGTAACGTTACTCTACAATATAAAGTGACAGTACTATAAATCTGTTGTTGAGCCTGAAATCTTCAAATCTACAGTTAGGACTTGCTTCAAACGCCATCTAATGCTCGAGAACCACCACAGCTTTTAGCAAATGCATAAGTTTCCTTTGTCTAAATTCCCGCCTGCAAAGTTTGCTCTGATAACGAGTAACGTACGGGTAGCCCTTCACATGACCGTGGTCGCATTCATGTGAAGGGCTAACGTTACCCGAAAAGCTAAGGGCTAGCCAGCTAACGTTGTTGTTAGACCTGATATGTTGGCTAACAGCTAAATGACAGCAATCTCTTCTTAGCTACAGGCTACAAGGAAATCCGCCAATCTCACTGGGGGCAGGGGGAAAAACATCAAACACAACTCTGTATACCCTTATAGTCGTTTTTACAAAATGAACACGTAATGTTAAATAGCTTACCTTAAATGCATCCACGATTATAACACAACATACAGCTAGCAAAATTAATCAAACTAAACGTTAGTTTGTGGCGCTTGTCCGATTCATCGAAGTCACTGAACTCACTGTGCCAGTCCTAACGTTAGCTAACGTAGTAACGTAACGAAGTAATGGTAACGCTTTGTCTAAGTTCCCGCCAGCAAAGTTTTAAAAATTCTAACTTACGGACCACTCCACCATAAAACTTAGGTCTCCTGCATGAGTTCCATAACGTTAGTCTGGCAGCAAACAAACCGAAAAACACCAACCCGTTATAACCAGCTACAAGAGAATAGCCCAGAAAGTGTACAATTATTTTTATATTATAGAATTAGCTAACTAGCTAATGCTATCTACGACGGTAACGTTAGTTGGTGAAGCAGGCTGAGGCTTTACTAAAGCTAGCTACACACATGTTTATCTTTTAAAATTGCATGTCTGAAAACCATAGACTGTATAAAATAATTAGAATAGTGAAATGAAATACTCACTTTTGCTGGTATCTGTGTAGCTCGCTACCGATTGCTTGTCCATTCAACAATGGCGTCAAGTGGAAAGGAAGTTGGTCGGGAAAAATGGGCGTGGTTATGATTTACTCCTAGAGATAATTTTATATTATATATTATATTATCAACATGTATACCAGTGCTTATTTTACACTGGCAGTTGCAATATCAACTCCATGGGTGTTAAAAACTTTTTACACTGTGAATTTAACACTGTTGATTTTGCTGTGTATTAACTTAAATCCTGGAACCTTTTAGACATTCAATCAGTCAAGCATGAAGTTAAATAATACATATATTACATATAATATTATTTATATTGCACATACTGACTAAAGTGTTCAATCATAATACAGTACTTTCTATATTCTACAAACCGTTTTAGATGACATTTTTGATGAAAATACTTCATTTTAGTCCATTACAGAGCAAAACGTCTGCCTTAAAGGTATTAAAAGTTTTATTTTCAACGAAACTTCAAAGTGGAAATGGAAAATATTCATCAGCAGCTGTTATTATGTTATTATTGAGTCTTGGTAAAATGTTGCAGATGCGTCATTTATTTTAAACTGCCCCTCTGTCAGATATTATGAAACCATCTCAATTCAAACAATTTTCATCATGCTAATGTCTTAAAGTATAAGACTCAGCTGATTTGAAACCTGCATGAATTACACTTGGGGGCAGCAAAAATCAGGCTGTATCAACAACACTCACAAATGTGATTTGCTTATGAGTAAAAAAAAAAAAAAAAAAAAATCTTACTAACGTACCAACTATTCCTCTTTTTAAAAAAATTAACAAAAAAAATAATAATAATGAACAATAAAAGAACAGGTTTAATATGGAGTTAGAGTTTAACCTGCACTCAGTTCTCTGTTTCACTTCTTCATTTTCTTATAGGCTAGACATATTACAAATGTTATGTTATGTTTTAAAAGTATCCAGTATTTCAAAGACTTATGAAAAGTTATAATTTTTTATCTCTGACTGTCTGATCAAAGTGCGTCATCATTAATTTTGCTATCACATTCAAACATTCAAATTCCTCACTCCTGTCCAGGCCTGTGTTAGAAAAATTGCATGAGGAAACCTTGAAAATTGATGATCTGTCACCAACAGAAAAAACCTCACCATTTTTCTGCGCAGTTCGTTGATGGGGAAATGAAGAGCTGGAGACGTCCAAGTTCTCAGTTTAACAAAAGTTTTATTACAATACGTCAAAAAATGTGCACTTTACAGAGAATCTCCGGGTTCCAAAACTCATGTCCCTGAATACAAACAGACGTGTTTCAGTTCGTGAAGTCTGAACCACGACTCTCTCCCTGAACCCATTAAAATACTAACATTTGTTTACAAAACATGCTTGGCGATTTCCTCCAGGAAGTCCCGCCCTCTTGATCGCTGATTCGCCAGTTTTAATTAATACAACGGCACGTCAATGCCACCTGGTTGCTTGCTGCCCCGGACAAGGCCATCCTGACCTGGCCTCTTCTCCAGAACATTCAACAAAAAACCTCCTGCCTTGTTTTGTCTTCCAAAGATATTATGTCTACAGAGCCAAAGGTTTTTCACTGTCTCACATAGATTCTAAAAGTCTAAAAATATGAAACAGACAATGAAATATATGTAGTCAAAGTTTCTAAACCAAAATTAACACACAAACATAATCATTGTATCAAAATCATATTGCCTGATTTAATATAAATGCACAGAGATATTTATTACACTCAAGGTTTGACCTTTGACCTGCGTCACTCACAGAGACAGAGAACAGAGACAGACAACAGAGGAGCAGAAATCAAGCATCAAATAATTTACCAATATAGAAAATAATCAATTATTTTAACACCTGTAAACTCCTTATCTCCCCCATTGTTGCCTGGCAGACTCATGTCACGTAAACACTCCTTAAAATAAAAAAATAAAAAGAGGAAAAAAAACTCCTCCTGATTACCCAAACTAGTATATTATATTTTAAACATCATATATAAGCTACTATAACTATTGTTGATAGTTAAATAAACACTTCATCAAACTGTTTTAACTTAACTTAATTATATTATTATCAATCATAAACTTTTAGACAGGACACTATATGTGTTCAGAGTTGACAGTGGTTTGTGCTTCAGTGTTTTTGATAGAAACAAGAATTTTCTTCAGTGTTCCTTGAACTTGAACATTGTTTTCCTTGAAGTCACATGGTTTCTCAGAAGATTAAGGCTTTCACTGAAAAATAATGTTCATGTGGATCAACACAGATCTTTAGACCTATCACATCAAGACAGGTTTGCTAAAAACATGTGGGAGGGGTTTGCTAAAGACACACCTAGAATCTAATGTTATAATGCTCTGATCCCTCTGTATACAGGACAGTGACTGGTAGGACTCACAACAAGGCGGCTGCATCTACAAAGACTCAGCAGAACCCAGAAAACACAAGACACAGGTCAGTTTATACAACATTTATATTCATATAGTTTGGACCTGCAAAGACAATTATTATGTAAACTTATCTGTTTAAGTTAATACATGTAAACCTGAATGCCTTTTTTAACTTTGCTTGTTTACTGTGCAGTTTATACATTGCCTTATTGTCGTCCTGTACACATAAACAGTCTGTTTTACTTCTTTATTCTTTCCCTTTTCTCCTTGAAACCTGAATTCTCTCTAAATCACTGCAGTATTACTCAAAGCTAAACGCTTTCTTCGTGCCCACATTTATGAAAAAGAAAGGAAAGAAATTCTATTCTTTATTTTAAACATTGCAAGAAAGACACAACTCACATTGTCAGCATTTAAGATGAGGAAGATCTCTCTTTGAGCTTTATCGTCTGATCAAAGTGTGTCAAAACTATGATCCTCAATTATCATCCTACTGAACAAAGGGCATCTTTATCATCTGTCCTTTCACATTTAACTCTTGTGCACCCCTCCAGAAAATATTGATGCATTACCCTCGGTGCAAAAAAAATAAAAGTTAAAAGTTAAAACACCAAATATGAAACAATTTGCGTGTGTGTGTGTGTGTGTGTGTGTGTCAGTGTCAGTGAGAGAGTCACTAGAGCCGAGATGCAGATCATTTGCATGTATACTTTGCATGAATACTTGCTGCACACGAGAGAAAAAGAAAGCCCAACCAACAATTTAAAGTTGTTGGTTGGTCAAAAGAATGAAAATATTTTCCCAACAGGAGTACTCTACTACTAGGGCTGCAGTGCCACCACTCACGAGACAAATAATGTTAACTGAAGAAAAGTTAGTCCTACTTTCTGCTCTGCTGTCTTCGCTATTCAGTTAACAGGCAACTATGTCATCATATTAACCATTTTATTAAGAGGTCGCCGGCATCTAGCAACTTAATTCAACCCCACCTCCCCAATGAAACCGGGGGTACATCCCAAAACTCTTAATTTCCGCCTCCTCTATCCTCTATCCTCGCTTGAACCGGAAGTTCTTTCGCAGGCGCCACCTTTAAGACCGTCCCAAAGCTCTTATTTGTGATCGGAGGATAGAGGATAGAGGACAGAGGAGGCATATCGGAGGAGGCACAAGCGAGGATACACGAGAGAATCCTATGCGGAAGTGTTTTAGCGGTGGCCCCGCCCCCTGACTTATTGAATAGACGCAGCAGCTGATCGGACTGATGTTATACATCGCAACATCGCTGTAGTTTCATACCGGAGTGAAGACAGATCGCAGATTAAAAGTGTGTCACCACAAGTTTTATATTTTATATGGTTCACCATGTAGTTAAAATCTGTTTTATTGTGACTCTGAACAACAAAAACACCATAAACATATTTCTACATTTATAATAAATTAAGAGAAAGATCGCTCTAGAAGTTTTTTTTTTCCTTTTTGTGATCTGTTTTTTTCCCACCATACAGATTTATTATGGATATTATTAAAGTAAAAAAAACAGTAGAGAGTCTGAGAGTCTGTCCGTCAGCAAGAAACACTTTTACATTGTTTCTTATTTTCATCCGTCCCACGCGAGGCCGATCATTACTGAGTGACATAATTTACATTTTACCTTAATCATATAACCTAATAAAATATTGGCCGGTGTTCAGCGGACACAATCATGTTCTGGGATATTAAATAATTAATTTATCACCAGGATCGTCTACTACGACGGCGTATTAGGGCCATGTATGAAAAAATAAATAAATATGGACCCAGGGGTGAGGGACCCAGCCACCATGGCACGCGTAAAAAACCAATAACATGAGGTGATGGTACTACATCACTCCTTTCATCATTCCTTTCTACCTGCGGGATGTCTCTTCTTCTCCATCACTCGCTCTGTTTTGGGTGTTTTATCAGAGTGATCCGACTGACGCTCCCTCCTCCTCGCGTTCACACGGAGCGATCTCTTTCAGACCTCCTCTGCTTCTTGTTGACAGTTACAGTGTGTAACGTTCGTCTAAACTTATTTCACAGCAGCAGGTTTATTGTTCCCAGCCTTCATTCCTCACGGGCATTCTCATGTGGTGCGTCTTTACCTATTTTATACAGTCTATGGTCTTTACGCGTGCCATGGAGCCGGGTTTATGGAATCTTTATTCATCAGTGTGTGTGTGTGTGTGTGTGTGTGTGTGTGTGTGTGTGTGTGTGTGTGTGTGCGTGTGTGTTTGCTTGCATTTGTGGCACCGGGCGGACCCAGTGAGGCATGGACCAGTATTACCCCCCTCCCCCGGGTCCGCATTTCTTTTCATACTTGGCCTTAATACGCCGTTCTATACAGAAGAAAATAATAATAAATAAGTAATATAAATGCATTCCCGTGCCCCTGAGCTGGACACAGTTCACAGTATAAATACACAATGGAGGTTGTTATTCATGTGCATGTGTTTGTTAAACAGAGACAACTCTTATTATTATTATTATTATTAGTGCATGTCTCCAGCTGTTAAAGCGACTGGCAGCTGATCCAGCTGTGATCTGCTGCCGGCGTCATTAGAAACGGACGTCGCTTCACGTGACGCTTCGGAGGGAAGGACGTCCCATGTCCCATGTGACCCGTGAGCCGTCACATGATGGGCTAAAAGCCAATAGAAGAGCTTTGTGCGGTCACTTTACCAGCCAAAGATCGTCTATATTCATGACGATGATTGTAAATGTAAATGTGCTTGAGGTGAAGGAGAACCCGTGTTTAGTGCAGGAAATATGACAATAAATGTCTGTAGCTCATGTAAATGTCTGGGCTGTGCAGTGCTGGTGTTGATTATTTCCCCCTGATCCCTAAGCCCTTAAAGAACAGCTGTATAACATTTAGAAAGAAATGAATAATAATTTTCTGTGTGTTTCCATAAATATGTGTGAAATAAATTTTCTGTTTTTTATTTTTCTTTCTATATCTGGTCATTTAACTTTTCCTATATTCACATGACACCACCACAGCATGAATATTCTGAAAGCCCAGGTTGTTCTGAAAAAAGGATGTAAAATAGTTGATTGTACCTCACAGGGCTGACAAGTGTTCTTACACAAGGAGACCAGGCGTGTGAATTTGATTTATGCTATATTTCCACTATTCTTCTGATCTGTCTCTTTACCTGAGCGACTCATGCAGCCTGTGTGTGTTTATGTTCATTTACTTGAGCAAATAAATAAAGTTTATGTTCGTAATATTATAAAAAATATAGGCCTATATATGTGACCTCTGCGTTGTGTCTTGTGTTAAATGAAAACTCTTTACGCTGCTCAGCTCTTGGTAACATCAGGATTTATTAACATCTGCATTTATGACAAAAGGAGAGACCATAGGTAACGTCATCTGCCGTGGACAACTGGCACATTTCCATCTTTGTGATAATCCTCCGTTTTACTTCTTCTTTTACACAAAATTGTATATATTAATAAAGTAATCAATTGATCGTATAGTGGTTTTTACAAAATAAATCATTTAAACAACTGAAGTTTGCATAATATAAAAAAATATATTGCACAATAAAAATAATTTTAAACTGGACTGTTACCAACTTTTTAGTATTATTTTCTTAATAACATGAAACAAACACTCAATTCATGTAGAAAACATATTAAACATCACATAATACACACCTGCATTTATGCTAAAAAGAGAGACCATAGGTAACGTCATCTGCTGTGGACAACTGGCACATTTCCATCTAGTAGGATAGAACTCGGAAGATATGTGCTAAATTCAGACCACAGACACATAATATTCACCCACATATCAATAGCTCAACATTTGATATTCATTCACATCGTTAACATTACTTTTGTCCACAGGCATTTACAGACACGTTACCTTTGTGACAATCCTCCGTTTTACTGAGGATTACCCACAATCCTTTGCCTTATCAATTGCGATTGCAATGCAGGTACATAATTACGCCAGCAGACGGCGCTGTTGAACTTAGCACAATTTATTAACTGCCTTGTTCAACTATGTTACATATATAGTTAAAGATTTTCTCATGGGGGGCATGTCCTTAGACCTGCTTCACAGGCAGAAATCTCAACCCCCCAATGTTCAACTCAAAGTTACGCCCTTGACTGGGACCACTGGGATGCTGATCGGCGCAGCATTGTTATGCATTGTGAACGAATCGTTTAGCTGTCACGTGACAAAGAGGCATAAGAAAAAGAGGGGGATAGACGGGGATGTGGAAAATGTGAATGAGCAAAAAATAATTTCCTTTACACACACACACACACACACACACACACATTTTTTTCTCAATGCACACATTCATACTAAGCTTCTACATCAATACCGACACGCTCAGACCATTTCAGTTGTAATCATATATTCCGTTGCCAAGCAATAGTCAGAAGTGCAACAGAAGAAGGCCTCATTGAAACAGCATATAATGGAGCCCTCAGCCATATAATGGAAAATCAAGCCAAAAGCTTAGATTAAAAAGGTAGTCATATGTAAAACATTGTTTTATGCTGAAATTAGACTAGGATCAAAAATGTATGTTTTAATGGGAGTCAATGGTCCAAATAATGTCTGGAGGGTAATACGTGGCACTATTTTTTTTACACTGTGAAATATCGCCCTATTATAAGATCAAAGGTTGAAATTTTAAAGGTTGATAGAAAACTGAAATCCTTGCAAAATGTTGTCCCACTAGCAGTAACAGGCAAAATTATTGAGTATTTTTAATGGCAAATTGCAAAAAATTTACCAAGGGGCTCACAAGTTTTGACCAACATTTATGGACACCACAGGCATTTAACTGATGAAATCTCTTGTAAGGACTGTTCAGGCTTGACAGTCCTGTTTCTCTGCATCATACAATGGTTTACTAACAGCAGAAAGGTATTCAGCGTTCCTTCGAGTCCAAGAGATTTTATTTCTTCATAAAAATAGCCCATCGACTCATTCTATGTCTCCATTTCTACATATTTCATTGAAACATACATTTGATTGGAAAACTTGGAGCCAAGTGTATTATTTATTATTAATAAATAACAATAATAATAATAATAATAATAATAATAATTATTATTATTATTATTATTATTATTATTAATTATTTTAAGTTGAGTCAACTTGGGATTGTCTGTTTAGATTTTTTTACACTGTCTTCTCCAAAAATAAGACGCCATGGGTTGTTTTTACAGTAGTTTTAAAGTCCACCTTGGAAGGGTGGGAGGGATGGTGTATTTAAGGGCACGACCTGACGACTTCCTGTATGTGGTTTTATGATTTGGAGGACTTTTTGAAACTCTTCCCAAACGCATCACACATATCTCTTGATCACATAATTTGCTCAACAATTTTAAAAATGTATTGCATTTGTCTAAATGTCTCTGTCCTATGACTCTTACAGGAAGAAGACGTGATGAGATGGAGGAGGAGGACAATGAAGACACAACAGATGGAGAACAGTCTAAACTCATGTCTGCAGTCCCATCTGTGACAAATGATAAAGGTAACTACAATGTGTAAATTAGAAAATTAACTTTCTGTAAAATAAGAATGCTTTCAAAAATAGAAATGTTTATAGTTTATTTATTTTTTTATGAATTAACAAAATGATAGTGTGACTACTCTTTGCCTTCAAACCAGCATCAATTCTGGTCAACACTTTTGCACAGTACTGTATATAAAAAACAAAAACTAGAAAGTTTTTCTTCAAAAAGTGAAGGTAGCACAGGATGAGTAATTGGTTTATAAATTATTATTTTGGGGATCAAGTATTCCAGAATCAAACTTTAGTTGATTCTTTTATATTTGATTTAGTGCATTCAGTAATTTTTCTTACGTTTTCTTGCAACAGATACGTTGACAGAGAATTTAGCTGAAACCAAAGTGAAGGTAAGATCTTTCATCTTCATTAGTCATTAGTCAGCAACATACAGCTAGAGTCTGATTTTAACTCTCATATTCAGATATCCAACTGAAGATTGTAGCCATTTTCATTTTCAGTAGCGATTTGAACCTCTCAGATTGACACAGGAAGTTGATAACACTTTGAAAAGAGTTAATGTTCTTCTTTATTATTCTGATTCCCTTTTTGTTCATCACTTGCCATGCCATTCAGGTGTACTGCAACATAAAATAAAGTTCCATTTGGAATATTTACATACAATTTTCATTTCAATTTGTCGAACTTGGTGAACTAATGTTTATCCAAAATCATGTTTTTCTTAGTGTGATTTAGTAAATGAGGCTGAACACTCAGAGAACAATGATGTAACCAAGTCTGAAGCCAAGTCTTCTGCAACCAATGACAGAGGTAATGGTTAAACCAAGAATTTTAATTCTACACTAACATTTCAAATGCTGTCAAAAAGGGGAACCAACTAAATCAAACTGATCTCTGTTTTCTGGAGGCTTTGACACTTCAACAGGAGCGGCTGACCAAGTGAAAGACATCCAAACTAAAGGAAGCAGTGAAATTAGTGAGCAGAGAAGTGAAACACTGGAGGACACAAGTACAACACCTCAGACTGCTTCAACTGGTAGCAAAGAAAGTGAGAATCACTTCATAATTTATAATGTTTTTGCAAATGTGTTTTACAGTGAGGATGCTGTGATAACCGCAGTGATGTTATTCTGTTTCTTTTGTTTCAGTCATACCTGAACTCACAATTGTGTTAATTGGCGAAACAAATTCCATTGAGATTGGATCAAAAAACCTCTTAGTTGACCATGATGAGCAAACAAATGTGGAACAGTTTTCACCCAAACTGTATGATTTGTGTGGTCAACACATCTCTGTCATCAACAGGCTTGGTCTTCAAAACATTGGCAAATTCCCCTTAAAACAGGAAATTCATGCATTTCTCTTACTGTTACCAAATGGTCAGCATGACAGCCATTACACTAGAGGAGTGCAGTGGTTAGAAAAATAATTTGGTAAAGAAGCCCTTTCTTATGTAATGGCAGTTGTGACTTGTGAATCAGATGAAAAATGGGACAGTGCACTGACAGACCTGAAACTCAACAGCAGTTTTGTTAAAAAAAGATACCAGACATGTACAAGAAGTATGATGGATGAAAAAGAGATGGTAGCTCTTCTGGAAAAAATAGATGTCATGGTCTCTGAAAATGATCCAAACTGCTACAGTGGACTGATGTGTGATGAAAATAAAGGCCACAAATCCTACAAAGAAGAAAGGAAGGATTCCTCAGTGTGTCAGCTAAATCAAACATGTGAGGAGTTCATATTCGTGATTACACCTTTACTTTAAGTTCTACCAGAACTTAAAGTGACAATAAATAATATTTCATAAGAGCAATCTCACTGCAATGTGAAAACAATTTTACAATGTGAAACGAGTCACTCACAGTGATAAAGTGACAAAGAATTATCATGATTTAACATAATTATGGTGCCTTTAGAGTTAGTTAGCTGTCCATCTGTATTTTTAGTGTTTTTGTCTGGTGCTACTTATTATCTGCTGCAGGAGGCAGCTGTCCCACTATACACTCAAAATCAGAAACAGCAGAGATATTGACAAGCTGGTGAACACAGTGAATCATTTAGCAGCTGAAGAGTCAGTTAGTTTACAAAAAATAGAGCTAAATGAGAGTGAATATTGGACTTATGTTCGCCAGGTGGCCAAAGCTTGACTCCAAATGAATGATATTATTATACCACAGGTTTCAATAACTAATAAATCAATGTTCTGATTTTAAACCTTGAATGGAGAATGTTTGGGTGATAGCTAACTGTAGCATTTGGCTTTTCTCATTTTGTCAGTGGTGGAAAGTTGGCCATAACTCCAGAAATTAATAAAGTTGTATTGCAACTCTGATAAAATCATCTGCAGAAAAAAAACACATTTTAATCCAGTTTAAAAAAATCTAAAACCCCATTATGTGCAATCTGTTTTTTCCTCAGATGATCCTGTAGTAGAAGACATGGGGGAGAATACATCTGATATCAAGGTAAGCAAAAGATTATTTCCCCTGAATTAATGAGTATTATTATAGAACAGTATCTGTAATATTATAATATAATCTCCTGGTAGACACTTTAAAGTTTTTTTGCCCAACAATGAATCATATATGACCTGTAATTTTACACATGATTAACTTCTAATTGCATTTGGGAGGATATACGTATATATATTGTTTCTCTTTGCTGTTATTTTACATAATATTGTATTAGTACTATATGTTCATCTTCACACATTTTTTTAATGTTGATGTTGTTTCTGTGGTTTCGGTTTCTCTGTTAAAAGCCCATCTGGCCTTGATAGTTCCAACCTGGAGAAGTAATTGTTGAATAAAATATATGTTCTCAGTGTGATCCAGTGCATGAACCTGGTGAAGCTCAACAGTCAGAGAAGACTGCTGAAAGCACAGGAGGAGACTCTGAAATAACATGTGTAGAACCATCTGCATCAGATAAGACAGGTAATTTTTCCATTATGGATTAGTTGTACAGTTACTGATTATACTTATGATATTTCAGTTGATTTTTAATCACAGAATAATTCTGGAAACATAGTTAAACTAATTTTTATATTTCAACAGATGAATCAACAGGGGAAGGTGATGATGGTGAAGAACTCCAAAAAAGAGGGCAGAAGAGAAAAAGAGGTGTTGAAAACAACATCGAGTGGTCTTCAGAGGAAAGTGAAACAATGGAGGTCACAAGTGCAACATCTCAGAGTGATTCCTCAGTGTTACAGCAAAATCAAACAGGTAAGCTTTTAGTGCTGTAGTGGACAGAAAATATGTTCAATTCTGATTTTAAACAAAAGGAAGTAGCAGTGAAATAACTTAAGGTACAAATAATTCACCTAATTTCAGGTAATTTCATTGACCAACAAAACCTGGTGTGTAGTCAACAGGGCAGTGTTTTCTGCTCTTGTAAGGGTTTATTATTTAGATATCAGGATGCCAACATAGAAAGGTTCCCAACGTTCACACTGGTGATGTGCAGATTGCAGTTATATCCTCTGTGCAGCAGAAAGCTTTTCATCAGGAAGTCCCCATTGAGAGAGATGCAGTATGCACAAGGAACAGCAGCGTTATTTCACTGATTATTTCAGAAGCTAAAAATGTAGTTGTTTCCTCTATCAAGTATACAGCGACAGTTTTTAGTTTTACTGCTCAAGTGTACCCCATATTTGCTGCAGCGACCTTGCAGTCTGCATAGAAAAATCCACTATTTTAAAGAAGCTGTCACTGTGCAGGCAAACCTGGCTTTTAATGGGACTGGAAGGTGACAAATAAATTTGTTACACACAAAACACACCGAATCTTATGTTAGGAACTAAATCCAACCCCTTTGTCCTTTTGCACCCTGCTTTGCAATAAACTAGCAAATTGGACTTGGACACACCCTAAATGCACATGTTCCATGCACTTTAGACCATGTGTTGCATAGCTTATTGAAGATGGGCGCAATGTGTATATTTGGTGTAGAGCTGGTACACCATGTTAAACAATTCACCTTTTAAATATACAGAGATCCTTGGCAAATAAATCTTGTTAACCTGGAAAGTTTAAAAATGTACTTTATGCTTGATTCTGCAATAGGGCCATTGGTACATCACCCTGCAGAGGACGAGATGGAGGAAAATGCAACAAAACCAGATGCCATGGTGAGATACTATTAATGCTACTTTTCTTCAAATTGTAGCTGAAGATTGGAGATGTTTGCCTTTTTAGTTTCATAATGTCAGTCTCTTGATTAGGCACATGGATGAATTAATGGCAATGGTTATGATATACCACCTTGTATTTTTGATATGCATGTTCTTAATATTAGTGGTTCTAACCTGCTTAACTAATGTTAAATGAAATAATTTGTTTTCCTAGTGTGATCCAGTGAATGAACCTGGAGATGTTGAACACAGAAATGATTACAACACAAAAGAAGAAGGAGAATCTGATATCAAGCCTGTACCAACAGCAACCAATGGAAAAGGTAACATTTAAATGAATACTACAATAACATGAAAAACTATCACAAGTATAGCTATTTAAGCTTAGAACATTCAGAAAGACTCACAGTGAATTTTATTTATAGAAAATAATATACGTATTTTGGTTCATAAGAACATTGCTTTGACACTCGTATAGTACATATTATTCTATTCTTTCTCTATCTGTAGGTATGGATCTGAGTGGGAACATGGATAAGGTAAGAAACTCAAAATTTCCTGAACAGTATTTCAAGGAATGCTTCATTTATAACCCTATTGGATGACATACTTTCTCACATATATATGTATTTATGAAATTATTTACAGCAGTCAGTGGAGATTTCTGAAGAGATCAACAAGAAGAAACAACATACAAGAGAAACTGAAACACTTCTCAGCAGACTTCACCTTCAAGACAAACACCAACAGAAGTTGTCATCAGCAGATTTTCTTAAAGTAGGTCCACCTGTGAAACAGGACCAAGATATATCTGAGAAAGATCTCGCTCATACTTTTCTTAAGATGTTGATGTCATTAGACTACAGAGCCAGATTTATTCCAGTTAGACAGGACAGTCAGGAGCTGAGCCAATCAAAACTTCATCCAGAGTCTGACACTGTTGACACAGACGAAAGTGATTTAGATGATTTTTACGAAACAACTGCAGCATTTGATCAATCCAAAATAAGTCATGTACATCCAATGGATGTTCAAATGGCAGTGTTTCACTGCTCAGACAGCTTTTTAAAGCAGAACATGATAACAAAGCTCTCACAATGTCAGTACGCCTTACCTTTGCTTGTTCCAGACCCAGTCACAATGAACATTGACTGTCCTCTGTGGACGTTCAGAAAAATAACAAAAACATGGAAGAAAGCTGAAATCAAAGAAAATTCAAACACTGTCACCATGTCCATCTGCAAAGCTGAGACAGCCATGGTGTCATTTCTCCGCCTGGGTTCACTGTCTATGTCTAAATCTCAGCTGATGAACACTTTGATCAACGACCGTCACAGCACCTTCTTCCACAGAAACTGCCCAGGTAGCACCAAGTCTCGCCATTTGATGGATGGTGTGGCAGAGATTGCCTGGTACTGTCCTGCTGGAAAACCCAATGATGCTTTCACTGACTGCATTGCCTTCTGTAATCTCCATGGTGATGCTCTAACAATAGCAAAACAGCGTGACATACTGACAGACAAATCTTCAGTCAATGTTGTTCTTGTACCAACTCTTCAGAAAGGTGACAAAAGTACTGCAGTTATCTCTGCCCTTTACAAGTCTCCAAAGCCTCTCATTCTTCTCATTGCTGATAATGATTGTGGAGCAGTTCAGATGAAAAAGGGAAAGTACAAATTGGGTATAAAGGACAGAAACCTGTCAGAAGTTTCTGAAGAACTGAAAAAAGTTATTGGAAGATTTTTGTCTGGACCACATGAATCCTTCCAGCTTGAAACCATGGCTGAGGTCTCTGGAATCACAGTGGATGAAGATGACGAAGTCTGCCGGAATGGGAAATCTGCTGCAATGAAAGTAGTTAATCTGCTTCAGGGAATGGATGTTTCAAAGATCAAAGATACATGTCTCCCTTGTCAGGGCCAACTATGGCATGAGTGGTGCAAAAAAAACAAAGAACTGTATCACCTCAAAGGACATATTGAGGATGAGAAATGTCAAAAGCAACAGGAACTGAAACAAATTAGACAGAAACAATGCACTGCTTCCTGCACTGAACTAATGAAGTTGTTCACTGAAAATCTCTCATCTTTACCATCAACAGACAAAAAGTATTTCCTGAAATGGACTCAGATCTTAATAGATGCTCTCTCCACAGATGATCTCTCATTAATTCGCCAAATCTACCATGAAAAGTGGTCTGAAGTCTTGGAATTGAAGAAGAAGAAGCATGACAAAACTGATCTAAAGGAAAAGCAAAAAGAGCTTGAAAAGATATCAACAAAACTACAGTCAGCAACTTTTGGCCTGGAGCACATCTTTAGAGAAATGGGACAGATCTATGAAGCCCATGCATCTCTGCAGAAACAAAAAAAGAGGGTAAAGACTGACTGGTAGACACTCTTGATTAGGCACATGGATGAATTAATGGCAATGGTTATGATATACCACCTTGTATTTTTGATATGCATGTTCTTAATATTAGTGGTTCTAACCTGCTTAACTAATGTTAAATGAAATAATTTGTTTTCCTAGTGTGATCCAGTGAATGAACCTGGAGATGTTGAACACAGAAATGATTACAACACAAAAGAAGAAGGAGAATCTGATATCAAGCCTGTACCAACAGCAACCAATGGAAAAGGTAACATTTAAATGAATACTACAATAACATGAAAAACTATCACAAGTATAGCTATTTAAGCTTAGAACATTCAGAAAGACTCACAGTGAATTTTATTTATAGAAAATAATATACGTATTTTGGTTCATAAGAACATTGCTTTGACACTCGTATAGTACATATTATTCTATAGTACATTATTATTCCTCATTCTCCAACCCCAAGAAGCTCTACTCCATCTTTACAAACCTCCTGGTCCCTCCAACTCCCCCTCCTACCTCCTCCCTCCTACCAACCCACTTTGTCAACCATTTCCTGAAAAAGATTGAGCACATACGCTCGTCATTTACCCATCCAGTCTCACAACCTGCCTCTCCTCCCTCCCCATCAGTGTCTCCCTCCCTCTCAGCATTCACTCCACTGTCTCCTCCTCAAGTGCTCAGCCTTGTAACCTCTGCCCGTCCTACCACTTGTCAGCTCGATCCTATTCCCTCCCACCTGTTTCAGTCTATTGCTCCGGATCTCCTCCCGTTCCTCTCCCATCTTGTCAACACTTCCTTGACTACTGGCTGCTTTCCTAACTCTCTGAAGGAAGCAAGGGTGAATCCTCTCCTAAAGAGATCCACCCTCGACCCTTCCTTAGTGGACAATTACAGACCCGTCTCTCTCCTGCCGTTCCTCTCCAAAACTCTGGAACGGGCTATCTTCAATCAGCTGTCCTCCTATCTGCATGGGAACAACCTCCTTGACCCTCACCAGTCTGGTTTCAAGAAGGGCCACTCAACAGAGACTGCCCTTCTCGCTGTGACTGAACAGCTTCACAAGGCGAAGGCGGCCTCTCTCTCATCTGTTGTGGTTCTACTGGACCTTTCTGCAGCTTTTGACACTGTGGATCACCAGATCCTCATCTCCACCCTTCACCACCTTGGAGTATCTGGCTCTGCCCTCTCTCTGCTCAAATCCTATCTCAAGGACCGCACCTTCCGTGTAACTTGGAGGGGTTCTGTTTCAGAACCCTGTCTTCTCACCACCGGGGTCCCTCAAGGCTCGGTCCTTGGTCCGCTCCTCTTCTCGATTTACACCAACTCCCTTGGCTCCCTCATCCACTCGCATGGCTTCTCCTATCATAGCTATGCCGACGACACCCAGCTAATCTTCTCATTTCCCCAGTCTGAAACACGTGCAGCAGCACGTATCTCTGCATGTCTGGCCGACATCTCCCAGTGGATGTCCTCGCACCACCTCAAACTCAACCTGGGAAAGACTGAGCTACTTTACCTCCCAGGGAAGGGCTCTCCCACCACTGACTTCCACATCACTGTCCAGGACACAGTGGTTGCCTCCACAGAAACCGCCAAAAACCTTGGCGTAACTCTTGACGACCAACTGTCCCTCTCAACAAACATCACCGCCACTACCAGATCTTGCAGATTCTTGCTGCATAACATCAGGAGAATCCGCCCGTTTCTCACCCAGAAGGCAGCTCAGGTCCTGGTCCAGGCACTGGTCATCTCACGCCTGGACTACTGCAACTCCCTCATGGCAGGTCTGCCTGCCAAAGCCATCCGACCTCTACAACTCATCCAGAATGCAGCTGCTCGATTGGTCTTCAATCTTCCCAAATTTTCACACACAACACCCCTCCTCCGCTCCCTCCACTGGCTACCAGTGGCTGCGCGGATACGCTTCAAGACTCTAGCTCTGGCGTACTCTGCTGCTAACGGTTCAGGTCCTACTTACATCCAGGACCTTGTCAAACTCTACACCCCTGCCCGTCCTCTCCGCTCTGCATCAGCCAAACAGCTGGCGACTCCCACCTTGCGTGGGTCAACTCGCCTCAAAACCTCCTCCAGACTTTTCTCTGTCTTGGCTCCCAAATGGTGGAACGAGCTCCCCACCGACATCAGGACCTCAGACAGCCTGTACATCTTCCGCCGCAGGCTGAAGACCTATCTCTTCCAACAATACCTCGGTTAAGTCATGGTCACCTAACAGATATATATACTTAAAAAAAAAAAAAATTCTTATTCTTTTCTCTTCTTTTCTTCTTTAACATATAGCACTCCTGTAGCAATGACAGTTAGCTCTTAAAGTTATGTACTTACTCGATTCCTATGGTCTATGTCTAGTACCATCAGGTTGAATGCACTTATTGTAAGTCGCTTTGGACAAAAGCGTCTGCTAAATGACATGTAATGTAATGTAATGTAATGTATTCTATTCTTTCTCTATCTGTAGGTATGGATCTGAGTGGGAACATGGATAAGGTAAGAAACTCAAAATTTCCTGAACAGTATTTCAAGGAATGCTTCATTTATAACCCTATTGGATGACATACTTTCTCACATATATATGTATTTATGAAATTATTTAGCAGTCAGTGGAGATTTCTGAAGAGATCAACAAGAAGAAACAACATACAAGAGAAACTGAAACACTTCTCAGCAGACTTCACCTTCAAGACAAACACCAACAGAAGTTGTCATCAGCAGATTTTCTTAAAGTAGGTCCACCTGTGAAACAGGACCAAGATATATCTGAGAAAGATCTCGCTCATACTTTTCTTAAGATGTTGATGTCATTAGACTACAGAGCCAGATTTATTCCAGTTAGACAGGACAGTCAGGAGCTGAGCCAATCAAAACTTCATCCAGAGTCTGACACTGTTGACACAGACGAAAGTGATTTAGATGATTTTTACGAAACAACTGCAGCATTTGATCAATCCAAAATAACTCATGTTCATCCAATGGATGTTCAAATGGCAGTGTTTCACTGCTCAGACAGCTTTTTAAAGCAGAACATGATAACAAAGCTCTCACAATGTCAGTACGCCTTACCTTTGCTTGTTCCAGACCCAGTCACAATGAACATTGACTGTCCTCTGTGGACGTTCAGAAAAATAACAAAAACATGGAAGAAAGCTGAAATCAAAGAAAATTCAAACACTGTCACCATGTCCATCTGCAAAGCTGAGACAGCCATGGTGTCATTTCTCCGCCTGGGTTCACTGTCTATGTCTAAATCTCAGCTGATGAACACTTTGATCAACGACCGTCACAGCACCTTCTTCCACAGAAACTGCCCAGGTAGCACCAAGTCTCGGCATTTGATGGATGGTGTGGCAGAGATTGCCTGGTACTGTCCTGCTGGAAAACCCAATGATGCTTTCACTGACTGCATTGCCTTCTGTAATCTCCATGGTGATGCTCTAACAATAGCAAAACAGCGTGACATACTGACAGACAAATCTTCAGTCAATGTTGTTCTTGTACCAACTCTTCAGAAAGGTGACAAAAGTACTGCAGTTATCTCTGCCCTTCTCAAGTCTCCAAAGCCTCTCATTGTTCTCATTGCTGATAATGATTGTGGAGCAGTTCAGATGAAAAAGGGAAAGTACAAATTGGGTATAAAGGACAGAAACCTGTCAGAAGTTTCTGAAGAACTGAAAAAAGTTATTGGAAGATTTTTGTCTGGACCACATGAATCCTTCCAGCTTGAAACCATGGCTGAGGTCTCTGGAATCACAGTGGATGAAGATGACGAAGTCTGCCGGAATGGGAAATCTGCTGCAATGAAAGTAGTTAATCTGCTTCAGGGAATGGATGTTTCAAAGATCAAAGATACATGTCTCCCTTGTCAGGGCCAACTATGGCATGAGTGGTGCAAAAAAAACAAAGAACTGTATCACCTCAAAGGACATATTGAGGATGAGAAATGTCAAAAGCAACAGGAACTGAAACAAATTAGACAGAAACAATGCACTGCTTCCTGCACTGAACTAATGAAGTTGTTCACTGAAAACCTCTCATCTTTACCATCAACAGACAAAAAGTATTTCCTGAAATGGACTCAGATCTTAATAGATGCTCTCTCCACAGATGATCTCTCATTAATTCGCCAAATCTACCATGAAAAGTGGTCTGAAGTCTTGGAATTGAAGAAGAAGAAGCATGACAAAACTGATCTAAAGGAAAAGCAAAAAGAGCTTGAAAAGATATCAACAAAGCTACAGTCAGCAACTTTTGGCTTGGAGCACATCTTTAGAGAAATGGGACAGATCTATGAAGCCCATGCATCTCTGCAGAAACAAACAAAGAGGGAACAGACTGACTGGTCTAAATACCCTGAGCTGGCTGCAGAACTGATGATATCAGGACACCCAATGGAGCTGATGGATGGTGATGCAGGTCATGTGCCTTTAACATGGATCTCTAGTCTATTAGATCAAGTCATCAAGAAACTGGGCAACAAGACAAGAGTTTTTGTTTTGTCGGTATTAGGCGTACAAAGCAGTGGGAAATCAACAATGCTCAATGCCATGTTTGGCTTACAGTTTGCAGTGAGTGCTGGCAGGTGCACCAAGGGGGCCTTCATGCAGCTGGTCAAAGTGTCAGAGGAGATCAAGAAAGACTTTCAGTTTGACTACATTCTAGTGGTGGACACTGAAGGACTGCGGGCTCTTGAGTTGGCAGGTAACGACACTCTCCACCACGACAATGAACTGGCAACATTTGTTGTTGGTCTGGGAAACATGACACTGATCAACATCTTTGGAGAGAATCCAGCTGAGATGCAAGATGTTCTGCAGATTGTTGTTCAGGCTTTCATGAGGATGAAGAAAGTTAAACTTTCTCCAAGTTGTGTGTTTGTTCATCAGAATGTTACAGATATTGCAGCTGCAGAAAAAAACATGGATGGAAAGAGACGGCTTCAAGAAAAACTGGACCAGATGGCCCAACTAGCAGCCAAAGAGGAGGTTTGTGATGCTGAGTGCTTCAGTGACGTCATTGCATTTGATGTGCAGAAGGATGTGAAATACTTTGCTCAACTCTGGGAGGGAAGTCCACCTATGGCTCCTCCAAATCCAGGTTATAGTGAGAGTGTCCAGGAGCTGAAGACCATCGTCCTCTCTAAAGCTTCACAGTCTGCTGGGATCACTCTCTCACAGTTCAAAAGCAAAATTCAGGACCTGTGGAATGCCCTGTTGAATGAAAACTTTGTTTTCAGTTTCAAAAACACACTTGAAATTGCAGTGTACAGAAAACTTGAGGTCCAGTACGGTAACTGGACCTGGGCCCTGCGGAGCAACATGTTGACCATTGAGAACCAGCTTTATACCAGAATTGAAAATGGAAAACTTGACAAGGTCGAGCTTAATTATCTTCAAAAAGAAATGAACAAAACCTATGAAGAAATCAGAAAAGCATTGACAGCATACTTTGATGATGACAGAGACAAAGAAATGTTGGTTCAGTGGCGAGGACGATTTGAAAGTAAAATCAAGGAATTTCTTGATGAAGAATTGAGAGGAGTTAAACGAAAACTGGATGAAGTCATCGAGCAGAAGAATGCTTGTAAAAAGCTAGATGATAAGAAGACAGAGTTTGAGAACAAGCTGCTACAAAAGAGCAAAGAGCTCGCTCATCAGCTAAAAGACAAGGCAAAAGATGAAGAGGAACTTAAAAAGCAGTTCAACTCTGTCTGGAGTGGCTTGGTCCATGAACTAACTGCAGATATAAAACCCATTGAGGATATCAACTATGAAGAAGATCAGACAACTATCCTTCAGGAACCTGACTCTAAAACTTCTCTCATCACTGAATCCAAAAGCAGTGGAAGATACAAAGAATTATCAAAGGTTGGTGATTATTCTGAATATGTATGTCCTACCAAGTTCCGAGATATATTCAACACGGGCAAAAAGGATATATGTTCAAAAGCACGACATTACCTTCGTGGTTTGAAGAATGAAGATCAGCAACTTATCAGATCCTTCATCAGTGATGTTGAAAAACAGTCACTTGATGCAATAAAGAGCAAACCTGTTGCTACAAGAGGGTACAGATTAACTTACTTGCAAGAAGTGGCCAACAAAGTCAAAGAAAAGGTGACAGAGTTTGAATCAAAGAGCACATTTTCTCTGCAGAAGGAGTTCACAGTTGATCTCTTACTGTACGTGTTTCACAGAGCAGAGAGTTGGCTTTTAGAGTCCCACAAGAAATTCAAAAGGAACAACGATGCACTCGCCTATGTACAAAGCAAAAAAATGCAATACTACAACATTTTCAAAAGCTTCTGCAAAGGAAGCTCGTCTGCTGTTGTTCTTGGAGAACTGATCTGTGAGAAACTGAAGAGTTCAACTGTTGAGGCCGTCTGTAACAAGACTGCCATTGATCTCGCTGGAGAGATGAAGTGCAACATCCCAGCATTCAACGGGAACAGGCTGAACTTGGAGAAACATTTGTTGAAGTCACTGGCAGAGAAAGAGGACTTTGATGGTTTTATCACCTACATCCATGACCCAAGAAACCAAGCAGAGTCTTTTATAAGCAAGGAAGTACAGAAATACATCTTCACAGATAACAGAGATAAAGCAATGAAT
Source organism: Centropristis striata (assembly GCF_030273125.1). Lineage (NCBI taxonomy): Eukaryota > Metazoa > Chordata > Actinopteri > Perciformes > Serranidae > Centropristis > Centropristis striata. Next base: position 7,558,343 of record NC_081529.1, on the reverse strand, counting down.
ATACTCAAGAAAAATGTTGAAGACATCAGAAAACTTGTGAGTCAGGCTTTATTTGATGCAACAGAGAAAGTCAAAGAACAGAGAGGAGACTCAGACATGTGGATGGAGGAATTTTCCAGTTTGCTAGAAGCTAAGCTAACATTTGACACCATCTGTTGTGAAAACTTCAGTGACATAAACAACTTTGACTTTCTTAAAGAAGAGACAGAAAAAGGCCTTGAATCTGTTATGGAGGAAGTCAGCAACCACTCATTGGATAAAATGGAGGAATTCAGGATGAAGCCTGATGAAATCCTCATCGATCAGCTGTGTAACTGCTGCTGGGTAAAGTGTCCATTCTGTTCAGCTGTTTGTACCAACACACTGGAAGATCACAGTCCTGACAAACACAACGTCCCTTTTCATCGCCCCTCTGGGATTAAGGGATGGCACTATAGAGCGACAAAGGACCTGGTCGTTGATTTCTGCACAACATTAGTTGCCAGTGATATAAGTTTCCGCCCCAATCAATCAGATGAGTCCTTTCCTTATAAACAGTATCAAAGTGCTGGGGGAGTGTATGCTACATGGGAGATTACTCCTGATGCATCTAAGATGACATACTGGAAATGGTTTGTATGTCGATTTCAAAAGGAACTGGAAGACCACTATAAAAAAAAATTCCAAGACAGAGGAGAAATTCCCAGTGAGTGGAGAAACCACAGTAAACAAGATGCTATTGAAAGTCTGGATGACATGTACAATCTGTGAGTGATTCACAAACAAACAAGCTCTCCTCAAAGTAACAAAGGCCAAAGTTTCTTCATGTGACTGAAGTAGTGAAGAGAGAGAAAATACATTAACAATGATGAGGATTAATCATTTCTAGAATGAGTATAAAGTAGCTGCTTTTAATATAAATATGTAACGTTTTGCAGTATGACATTGAGTTGAAGGGACTCAAGAAAAATCCTGTTAAACAAGGAGAATGCAAGGCATGTATAATTATAAATTGCATGTTCTCTGCCATTAAAGAATGAGGAGAAATTATGAGACATCAGAAATAGTTCTAGGTTTTTTGTCTAACTAAAATGTGTATTTTGTTTTTGTTGTTTCTTAATTTTTATGGAATTTCGTACGTGAATGTTTAAAGGGAAACTTATTTAAAAAGTAATAAAGAAGGAGTTTCTTATTTGTCGAATACTATGGTCGTATTTTTATTTTTCATTTGTAATAAAAGCATGGGACATTTTAGTGTTGTTTAAAGCTTAAGAGCAAAGGGTTAAGATGTTAAGCTGACACATGTCAGATCTATACAATTTATTTCATTTGAAACAAGACATGGCACCTTTAATTGGTTGAGATTTTTTTCTTTTTTCTTTTTACACAATCTAGATCTCATTAAAATCATTAAAAAAGGATTTTCTTAAGTGTTACATAAATATGTTTGTAATGTTTTGCTTTGTAGTTAAAAAAAAAAGGAACATAGTTGATTGTGAAAATGCATGAAACTTGTATTTGAGAAAGAAAAGTCAAACATTTGAAAGTTGATACGAGGAAATCCTTTTTTCACATTTTGTGCTTTTCACACATCATGTTTTGTCTTTCTCAAGAATATAGAGTATTCAACATATTGACATTTTTATGCCTATATTGTTGCCTGTGATTTCTGCAGTATATTGATATTCGGAATTACTGACAGAATTATCAGTCAGTGTGAAAAAAAAACGTATAATGAAAAAATAAATATACCGTGTACATGACTCTTGGAATTTAAGTGTCTTCTGTTCTGTCTCATTATGAAAAGACCACACTCTTTATTTTTTGTTTTCCTCTTAAATCTTGACTTTTTAGTCTAGTTTTAGTAGATTATAACACTTGACATTTTAGTAATCGAAAGATTTATTGGCTAGTTTTACACAACATTTTATTCTAGTTTTAATCAAGAGTGTTCATTTTAAACAAACTTCATTAAAAAAAATCCATCCAATGGATTTCAAGGTAAAAAAAAAAACATTGACAGAAGAAAGACAAGTTGTATGAGTAAGAATAGAGCTTGGCAGAGAATGTGTCTGGTCTGATGCTGTAAACATTTAACATTTACACAAATATGCATATTTAAATTGAACAACACGAATCAACAATGAGGCCCAAAGATAAATGAAATAGTGTCTTTGCAATAGACTAGATGATGAGGAAAGTAAATAACAAAAACAGACAATGACAAAGACATTTTTAAAGCTGTAGTGTTAGTGTTGTATCAGACTGTAATGAACAGAAACTACCTAGCATTTGTGAATTAGTCTGGTGATGTCATACATAAGCATACATCCATAACACCATTGTCTGTCCATGACGTTATAGCAGTCATCAACCAGCAGAGCTCGTTGTTGAGCCTCCAGTCTCCTTTCCCTTATCGTTGGTTCCCTTCTATCCAGCTCTATTTCCCCATCCTTGATGGCACAGAACTCCAATACACACCCACCAAACAGAGAGAAAAATACACACACATTCCTTCAACAAGGTGTGTATTATATTTCCTTTCACACAGTTAATCTGAGCTATTGAAAATTCCAGATAAAGACATGACTAGTAATGAGAGAATCCACTGGGAGTTAATGACGGGCTTCCACCTTATTAAAAACTCATATTCATAATTCATTTTTTTTTTATTATACTGGGATTAGGGATGTCAATGATTAATCAATTATTTGTGACTTGCTATAAATAATTAAACTGTTTAAAAACTATTTTTTATTAACTAAATGATGAACTGATAATGCAGAGTAATGCAGAAGGAACATGTAGTGTAACTGCCAGAATATATTGTGAGTGTTTTACTCTTTAATGAGATTGAGTTACAGGTGTGTTTGGTCAACACCAGCAGAAAGGACCACGCCAACTGTCCTCAGAGGACAGTCGTCCCAGCAGAAAGGACCACGCCAACTGTCCTCAGAGGACAGTCGTCCCAGCAGAAAGGACCACACCAACTGTCCTCAGAGGACAGTCGTCCGAGCAGAAAGGACCACGCCAACTGTCCTCGGAGGACAGTCGTCCCAGCAGAAAGGACCACACCAACTGTCCTCGGAGGACAGTCGTCCCAGGACATCATTCCAGCTGAGCAGCTGTGGAGTTTATTTACTATTTTTATTCAGGAGCAGGATTTTCACTTTGAGTTGATGTTACTGATCTCTCTCAAACCTCTTCTCTTGTACTCAAAATATCACTGCTCACACTCATTTTCTCTCCTTAAACTCAAAACTGTGTTTGCACTCAAAACTTGCTTACACAATTTTTCTTCGCCCTCCCTTGAACTCTTCTCCTTGGATTCAAACTGTTTGTGTGCTCTCTCAGATCACACTTGGCCCCTACACTAGAAGGTAAATTAGAAGGTAAAGCCCTCTGTATTGTTGCGCTGCTTGCTCTGTTCTTTTAATGGTCTGTTTTCAATTGTTGACAATTTTTAGTAGTATTTGGTTTCTTTCCGTCTCCTCTGGAGTTCTCATGTACAGACACACTTTCTCTTTCATCATCATCATTTTCATCAGACAGTGAAACTTAATTTATGTCCCCAACACGGACCTGATACCAACCTGATGTCTCCATAAGGAACTCAAGTGATGATGATTGCTCACAGGCCAAAGAGGTGAAGTGTTATGTTCAGGAATTGAAGTAACATATTGTTATCTGTATTGTAGACTGTGCTAGAGGTTCTATGAATTCTGACAAATCCTGTCTGCTGTTGTTGTACAGATAAAATACCAGCGAGATGATTAGGTTAGATTCAACTTTATTAATCCCACAGTGGGGAAATTTCTTTGTTACATCCGACCAAAAAATTGCACACAAAATTATTTCCCTTTAAGATAAAGATAAAAAATAAACAATCTAATAGAAAAAGACATTTAACAATATACAATATACTATATACAACCTAGTGCAAATTAAGTGAAGAATGTGCGGAGTGCAAATTATATGCAAAATGTGCAGAAAAGAAAGAAAGAAAGCTACAACATGTTCAGGTTGTGCTGGTGTTGTACAGTCTTATGGCAGAGGAATGAATGACCTGCAGCAGCGTTCCTTCTTAGACCGTGGATGTAACAGTCTGCTGCTGAAGGAGCTGCTCAAAGACCCCACAGTGTCCTGCAGGGGGTGAGAGGGGTTGTCCATGATGGATGCCAGCTTGGATAACATCCTCCTCTCACCCACCTCCTCTATGGAGTCCAGTGGACAGTTTGGGATGGCATGTAAGTGTTACAGGCCTCAAACATGAGTAACCTGTATAAGTTAAGTAAAAGGAGAGACAGGATCCAATCGCTGTTGTAGTTCAGCAGGCTGTCCTCTGTCTTTATTAACAGAATTTAACATCTTTTCACTTTTCACATCAATTTCTTACTCAACTAATTCACATTTGCCCTTCACATTGCAACACAAAATTATATTTTTAACCACTGAAATTATATTATCATATGAATTACTAATCTTTTTTTAATCACACAGTACTATTGGCAACATTGTCATTTTCATGTCTTTCATGGCATTTATCTGCCCTAATTAAGCATATTAATTTGCTTATTGTGTCCTGTATCACAAACTTATCAAACTTTATGAACAATACATTATTATAATACAAATACAGCCTTATCTATTATGATACAAATGTCAAGAAGCTAAATTAGAAATAAACGAAAATACAACACCACGGCCGCCATCCTGCGACTTAATCCACATTGAAAACTCTGCTAAAGTGCACAGAAGTCTCCGACCGAAACAAAACACTAATTCTCTTTCTCAATCTTTGTCAGACACTGTTCCGAATTGTTTTCAAGTAATTGTAAACATATTTTGGTGTAACAACACACGACTAACCTGTATAAGTTAAGTAAAAGCAGAGACAGGACTCAATCGTTGCTGTAGTTCAGCAGGCTGTCCTCTGTCTGAGGGACGGAAGCCCGTTGTCACAACCAGCGCTCACCAACACGATACTCCCCCTTGTGGCGCAAGTGCACAACTACACTCTCAAAAGTATAACCAGTAAATACCTCCAAAACTGGTCTCTTTCACAAAAAATATACACAATAATATAACAATCACACCTCAACTATTGTGACCATACATTTGTGGGTGTCACATAAGTTTTGATTTTCAGCAAATAAATTCAGTTTAGAGGCATTTTGGGATATAAGACAATTCACAAAAGAGGTTGTAACTGCTGATTATTTTCATTATCATTCAAACTGAGGATCATTTTTATGATGAATTGTTCAGTCTATAAAATGAAAGACATTTTTTTTTAAAAACACCTCTGTGCCCAAGAGTTCAGTAAAGTTGGAAAGATATTTAGATTTGTTGTTCCTGTGTCAATAATTCATCAGAGGAACATTGCAATAGATAATTTGGGTTTATGATCATCTGTTTGTTCCCTTTGAGCCACCGTCCATCAATGTGCTCAGTGGTCGTCTATTATTGCTTGAAGATTTGCTCCTAAAAACTTGAGGTGTTTGGAAGAAGTCATGAAAGATGGATGGCCCCACTTACTAGAAATCTACAATGGGCACGAAGTGGGTCAAGTTAAATCCTGAAATATTTTAAATATTTAATCAGTCAAGCATGAAATGAAGCAGAAATGCATTGCACATACTAACTGAGGAGTGTAATATATTTTACAAACAATTTTGGATTATCAGTATTGATGACAATCAGCCTCTATTTTAGTCTATTACAGAATACAGAATCTGCCTTTAAGGTATTAAAAGTTTTATTTTGAAGGATGCGTTGGTGGAAATCTTCCAGTTATTGTGTTATTGTTGAGTGTTTTCTGGACATCGAAAAGAAGATTCGGTGAAATGTTGCACAGTGAACTTCATGTCTGACAAATGAAAGCCTCTTTAGGAATAATCAGGCTGTCCGTCTGTCAGATAATAAGAAACCATCTCAATTCCCAAAATATTCATAATGCTCATGTCTTAAACTATACTACAAGGTTAAAGACTTGAAACTCACAATAATTATTTCTTGGACCACTTGAGGGCAGCAAAAATCAGACAGTATATTTTGTCACAATATAATAATATTGGTCAACAATTAGGAAATGTCTAAGTAAAATTATATATATATATATATATATATATATATATATATGTAACTAGGCTAAACATATTCCCATTGTAAGGAGGATTCTAGGAACTATAAAGCATATATATAATAAGCATATATTTTAAAAAAGCCATTCTATTAATCTTACTGGTTTCTCAACAGCCCAACACACAGAAAACATGATCACAGAAACCAAAATATCCAACATGATACAACCAGCTTGTGCTGCACCATTTCTGTTAATCACATCTTGCATATAGGCAAGACTTCATATTTATTTTTGTTATCATCAACCTTTCTGTCAAATATTTCACATTTTCACATAAAGTATTCCCTCATTTCACAGACTTCTGCACATTTTCCAAATACGCAGATTCTGAAAAAGCTCCAAATGTCTGATTAAAATGTGTCATCATCAATTCTGCTTTCACATTCAAACTGTCTGAACAAGATTCTTCACTCCTGGCCAGGCCTGTAACCTCATTCACTCTCCCATTGTTGCCTGGCAGACTCATGTCACGTCAACACTCCTTAAAATAATAAAGAAAGAAAGAAAGAAAGAAAGAAAGAAAACAGTGTATGCATATTCCATTTATTATAAATGTTTGTTTTCTCCTGATTATCCAAACTATTATATATTAAATATAATGTAAGCTACTATAACTACACAGTACTAGCAGTCATTGAGAAGGCAGAGAAATTCTCCGAGCTGTGTGCAGTGTTTGGTTTTCTGAGTAATGTGAATAAACACAAATATGATCCTTTGGTCAAACTGGTACGTGTCTGGTGTTGATACACTGTACAACCGAGATAGAAGATCTGCCCGCTAAGTTCCAGTCTTGGCCTCTGCTGATAATACTGTGTACATATTTTATGAAGGGAGAACTACTCATAATAATCCTGCTGACATCACAGAATTTTTGGATTATTCAGAGAACTGTTAAAAAAAATGCTTCTTAAATCTTTAGATGTTTGGAAGAGTTCATGAAACATTTTGAGGATGGCCCCCCTTACTCCAAATGATCTGACCATATTAACTTAAATCCTGGAACCTTTTAGACATTCAATCAGTCAAGCATGAAATTAGATAATATGTACATATATATTACATATAATATTATTTATATTGCACATACTGACTAAAGTGTTTAATCAATAAAATAAAGTACTTTCTATATTCTACAAGTGGTTTTAGATGATAGTATTGATGAAAATACTTTATTTTAGTCCATTACAGAGTACAACATCTGCCTTAAAGGTATTAAAAGTTTTACTTTGAATGACACTTCAAAGTGGAAATGGAAAAAAAGAAGTCTTTGTGAAATGTTGCAGATGTGTCATTTTCTTATACTGCCCCTCTGTCAGATATTATGAAACCATCTCAATTCAAACAATATTCATAATGCTAATGTCTTAAAGTATAAGACTCAGCTGATTTGAAACCTGCAAGAATTACACGTGGGGGCAGCAAAAATCAGGCTGTATCAACAAGACTCACAAACGTGATTTGCTTATAAGTTTAAAAAAAACAACAACATATCAACTATTCCTCTTTTTTTTTAAATTAACAAAATTTTAAAAAAGAAATAAAGAACAATAAAAGATCAGGTTTAATATGTAGCTAGAGTTTAACCTGCTGTTCTCAGCCACTCAGTTCTCTGTTTCACTTCTTCATTTTCTTCTAGATATTTATTATAGTTATTATAGATATAATACACAGAAAACATGATCACAGAAACCAAAATATCCGACATGATACAACCAGCTTGTGCTGCACCATCTCTGTTAATGACATCTTGCATATAGGCAAGACTTCATGTTTCTTTTTGTCTTCGTCAACCTTTCTGTTAAATATTTCCATCTTTCCTCTTTTTTTAAAGTATTCAGTATTTCACAGACTTCTGAAAAGTTATATTTTTTATCTCCTGTTGTGTATTAATGTGAAGATGTATTAAAATATCAGACATATAGCAGTTTAAATATGCATCAAACATGTTTTGATAAACACACATAAGTCTGATCAACAGTCACAGTCTCTTCACAGGAAACTTCTGCTTGATTAAGATCAAAGCAACTCTGTTTCAGGAAATTGCACTGCACCATTTGAGAACAATAACAGGAAAGCAAGAGACCTGACACACGAACATTGGGTATAATGTCTGATCAAAGTGTGTCATCATCAATTCTGCTTTCACATTCAAACTGTCTGAACAAGATTCTTCACTCCTGGCCAGGCCTGTAACCTCATTTACTCTCCCATTGTTGCCTGGCAGACTCATGTCACGTCAACACTCTTTAAATTAAAAAAATGAGAAAAAAACAAACAAAGTGTTTGCATATTCCATTCAATATAAATGTTTGTTTTCTCTTGATTACCCAACTATTATTTTATATTTAAAATATAATATATAAGCTACTATAACTACTGTTGATAGTTCAATAAACACTTCATCAAACTCTTTTAACTTAACTTAATTATATTATTATCAATCATAAACTTTTAGAGAGGACACAGTGGTTTGTGCTTGAGTGAAACAAGACTAGTTTTCATCGTTCCATGAACTTGAACATGTTTTTCTTGAAGTCACATGGTTTCTCGGAAAATTAAGGCGTTCACTGAAAAATAATGTTCATGTGGATCAACACAGATCTTTAGACCTATCACATCAAGACAGGTTTGCTAAGAACAGGTGGGAGGGCTTTGTGGAAGAGACACCTAGAATCTAATGTTATAATGCTCTGATCCCTCTGTATACAGGACAGTGACTGGTAGGACTCACAACAAGGCGGCTGCATCTACAAAGACTCAGCAGAACCCAGAAAACACAAGACACAGGTCAGTTTATACAACATTTATATTCATATAGTTTGGACCTGCAAACACAATTATTAGTATGAACTGTTTAAGTTAATACATGTGAACTTGTATGAATTCATTTTTTTTAACTTAGCTTGTTTACTGTGCAGTTTATACATTGCCTTATTGTCATCCTGTACACATAAACAGTCTGTTTTACTTCTTTATTCTTTCCTTTTCTCCTTGAAACCTGAATTCTCTCTAAATCATTGCAGTATTACTCTAAGCTGAAAGCTTTCTTTGTGCCCACATTTATAAAAAAGAAAGAAAGAAATTATAACCTTAATTTTAAACACTGCACACTGTTAGAAAAATTGCATGAGGAAACCTTGAAAATTGATGATCTGTCACCAACAGAAAAAACCTCACCATTTTTCAGCGCAGTTCGTTGATGGGGAAATGAAGAGCTGGAGACGTCCAAGTTCTCAGTTTAACATAGTTTTATTACAATACGTCAAAAAATGTGCACTTTACAGAGAATCTCCGGGTTCAAAAACTCATGTCCCTGAATACAAACAGATGTGTTTCAGTTTGTGAAGTCTGAACCACGACTCTCTCCCTGAACCCATTAAAATACTAACATTTGTTTACAAAACATGCTGGTCAATTTCTTCCAGGAAGTTCCGCCTTCTTGATCGCTGATTCGCCAGTTTTAATTAATACAACGCCACCTGGATGCTTGCTGCCCCAGACAAGGCCATCCTGCCCTGGCCCCTTCTCCAGAACATTCAACAAGACCTGCTGCCTTGTTTTGTATAACAAAGATATTATGTCTACAGAGCCAAAGGTTTTTCTCTGTCTCACATAGATTCTAAAAGTCTAAAAAATGTGAAACAGACAATGAAATATATGTAGTCAAAGTTTCTAAACCAAAATTAACACACAAACATAATCATTGTATCAAAATCATATTGTCTGACTTAATATAAATGCATAGAGATATTTATTACACTCAAGGTTTGACCTTTGATAGTGACCTGCGTCACTCACAGAGACAGAGAACAGAGACAGACAACAGAGGAGCAGAAATCAAGCATAAAATCATTTACCAATATAGAAAATAATCAATTATTTTAACAATTCCCTCTTTTGGCCTAGCATTCATTAGGCCAACTCAAACAAAATTATGAATAGTAGCAATATCAGTGAGCAGCAAAGCATGCATTTCAGAGTGGATAATGTCATTTGATATGGGGAAAGGGTTTTACCTTCGATGACCATGGAGATGAGGCAGACACAGACAGAACAAATACAGAAATACACACAACACACAACACCACTATGCTTGTGTCATCAATATGTCAATTTCTGTACATAATATAGTAATAATATAATAATATTACCACCGTCCACTCTCCCCCTCGGCTCCAGGTGACAGAACAGAGAGCACTATAAGGAGAGACAGCAGAGCAAAACAGAACAACACAGCCGTATCCAAAGCAATCTTTCTGTACCCATTTATCCCAAAAAATGTTTGCAGTATATAATGTCAAACACAATTGATTATATGAATATGATTTTTTCATGAATGTATGATTCTCACAGCTGTTTTCAACCTGATATGGACTTGCTTAACGTGGTTCTGTCCACTTCCTGTTGATGACCTCCAGCCACACACACACTCTCGGAGGGTCTTGCACCCTGCCAGAGCTTTTCTCTGTCTGGAGCTGTCATGTCTCCTGGACCTGTGTGGACAGGAAACTTTCCAGTGCAATTAATGTACAGCAAAAGGACACATGGCAACTGTGGTAAATCCAGGGGCACCCCCCTTTCACCCACAGTGGCTGGTCCTTTAAAACATTTACTGTATGGTAGTGAAGCACACTCAGTGGAAATGAAACCAAAATGAAACACAAAATATCTCAGTACACTGATAACTGAATCAGTATCGGAGAATAAATTGCAAGAAATGTTGGGCAAGAATATACATTCAGGCAGATTGTGAGTCAAACATCAAAAAAAAAAAAAAAAAAATGCTTTTAGCCTTTTCAAAAATCTATTATAAAATAACTTTGACCAATGGGGTAAAAATAGACTGCATTTAAAACGGCTGCAATTTGCTATAGAAATATATATATTTTTGCAATATAATGAATGGATTAAATTTAAATATGCTCTGCATCTGAAGCTGTGTGCATCTAAAGCAACCTCTCTGCTGTTTAAACGTTAAATCTGTTGTTGACGGGACTTCTGACAAATCTCCCCTACCTACGCCTCCATTAAGTTTCTTTTGCAATGCTACCTTTTTTCAGGTCAAATTTTAACTGAATATTGGAGATGTTTGCCTTTTTAATTTTAACTTCCTGTTAACCTCCATTAGACACATAGATGTGTTAATGGCAATGGTTATGGCATACCACTGTGTATTTTTGATGTTCTTAATGTCAGTGGTTCCAACCTGCTAAACTAATGTTAAATGAATTAATTTGTTTTCCTAGTGTGATCCAGTGGATGAACCTGGAGATGTTGAACACCGAAATGATTACAACACAACAGAAGAAGGAGAATCTGATATCAAGCCTGTACCAACAGCAACCACTGGAAAAGGTAACATTTGAATGAATACTACAATAACATGAAAAACTATCACAAGTATAGCTACTTAAGCTTGGAACATTCAGAAAGGCTCAGAGTGAATGTCACAACCCCAGAGCAATGCATAACTCTCATGTGTGGGGAATAGGCAGAGAGGGTTTACACATCACAATATGATGAATGTTTTGGGGGTAAAATGGTGTAAATATATTACATACAGCATTTTTTACCTTTGTGAAACATTAAACTATATTATACTATTATATGTGGGTGTATAATCTATGCAAAACATTTTGGTTTCAATGAGGACAGTACAGATTTACAGTATATATAAAGTATCTAACCTGGTGGTGTGTCATTCAAATTGAAATCAACCCTTGAGCAACCTGCTTCTGATGTGGTCAACAATGATTAACCCTTTCAAACACAGGATCAACCATGGTTCAACCCTGGTTTAGCCCTCAGTGTGAGAGGGGTAAGAGAAAGGCCGGCTGCATCAGAGCCAAAGTAGCACACGTTTGAATTTATTTGTTTCACTGTCATTCAGAACAAAGAATCTAATTCTGGGTGAAACTGAGACATTAGTGTGTCTCCTGTGCGTCAGAATGCAGGAAAAGATGTGTTTGATGTTCAAAATTGTGTCTTTATAAAATTCAGAATAAAACACTCTGTGTTTTTACATAACTGATAATGGAAGTAGCTAACAAGTGAGCTTTAGATTCCTTCACATCTCTGTTTAGAGTTGAACATGCAACACGGTTTAAATCCGAGGAACCCACACGCTCTACAATGAATGTGTTGCTGACCTTACTACCAAAGTAAAGAACAGAAACGCTTAATTCGATTAGAATACAAACAGAGGAACTTGGACTTGATTTCCTTGACAGGATGCCATTTCTCCACTACATCTTTACCACAGATAATGTTCCGAATGTCTAGTATAGCAATTGTGCCCGTTAACCTTTCTTGTTTAACTTTATTGTTTAAACCACAGTTTAATTTAAAACATCAGGTGTTGTGACACATTAAACATCTCATCATCCTTTAGGTATACGTTGTTGACCCATAAGTTTGGAACTGCAGATTTCAAAAGATGCATTAACTTTTGTTAAGTATTTAGAGCTTCAAATCAACATTTGACCAACCCGCAGAGTCTATTTGAGAATCACAATTTCAATTTGAAAAAGCAAAATAGTTTTTTTTTCTTCTAGCCTTAAAGAGGGTGAAGTGATGTCCCTTGCAACCCTGGTAAAATCGATAATGTAGTGAATATAATGACTCTATGATGGTTTACTAATACAGTGCTATTTCCTTTTTTCTTCTTACATCATCCTGCAGTAGAAGAGCTGGAGGAAAATGCAGCTGAAATCAAGGTTGATGAAGTTGAAGAGGTCAACAATGAAAGCAGCAGTAACATTAGTGAGCCGTCAATAGAGGAGACTGACACAGTGAAGGACACAAGTCCAACATCTCATCCTGTTTTAACAGTGAACAAAGAAGGTGATAATTATTTAATTTTCTTTTGTTGTATCACATTTCTACAAAGTCTGGACAATTAAAATCAATATAAAACACACATCAGGCCCTATCTTAACCTCAAGCAAAGTCATATTTATTTTCAGATCGACACAATAGTCATTTTCACGCCTAGCGCTCATGTTCTGTGCGAACTAGCAAATGTTCTTGCATTGACCAACAAAACCTGGTGTATAGTCAACAGGTCAGTATTTTCCAGGGTGGATTATTCAGCTAGTTGGATGGGCCAACATAGAAGGGTTCACAACATTCACACTGGCGATACACAGATTGCAGTTCTACAATTCTACAATGTCATTTAGCAGACGCTTTTATCTAAATCGATGTACAAATGAGAGTTAATACAACACAAGCAAGGATGAAGAAACATAGCAAGAGTAAGTGCCGTGGGTTAAGTTTGAGTCCATTAGGACACAAGTGCTTTTAGGTTGCAAGAGCGGTCAGTGCGATACTTGTCGTAGTCGTCAGTGTAGATCAAGAGTGAAGGTGTTCAGTACAGAGTTGGGCATTTAGTCTCTTCTTAAAGATTGAGAAGGACTCAGCAGAACGGATGGAGTTTGGAAGTTCGTTCCACCTCCAGGGCTCTACAGAGGAGAAGAGTCAGGTTTGAGTTCAGGTTTTCAGCGGCGGAGGAGCCAGACGTCTTTCACTGGAGGAGCGTAGTGGACAGGAGGGTTTGTGGACCTGAACAAAGGAGTTCAGATAAGAAGGGGCAGTGCCCGTTGCTATTTTGTAGGTAAGAGACAAAGCTTTGAATTTGATGCGGGCTGCGACTGGGAGCCAGTGCAGAGAGATGAGGAGCGGAGTGACATGTGCTCTCCAGGGCTAGTTGAAGACCAGACGTGCAGTCACGTTCTGGATCATCTACAGAGGCTTGGTGGTGCACGCACGAAGACTCGCCAGTAGACACGAGCGGGTTTGAATGAGAGATGTTGTTAAGAGATGAGGCAAGAGAGGAACAAAGAGTGTCTATGGCCTCGTTAACACCAAGTGATGAAAATTCCTTGGGAGGAGGCAAGCTGGTCAAGACCTCGTTTGAGAGCTGGGTTGACGTAAGGGTCTGAAGGTTTTGACGAAAAGAGACCCATTTTAAAGGACCTTGAGTGTTCTCCAGCTGAGAGACCGTGAACTGAATAAAGAAGTGGTCAGAAAGATGTAGGGGTGTGACAATCAAGTTTGCAGTGGAGCATATGCGAGTGAAGATCAAGTCAAGTGTTTTGCCCGCTTTGTGAGTAGGAGGGGTGGCGACCTGTTTGAGGTCAAATGATGACAAAAGAGACAGGAAGTCAGAAGCTTGGGCTCTCTCAGTGTGGATATTCATGTCTCCCATGACAATCAGTGGTGTTTCCTCATCAGGGAGGGCCGAGAGTAGCATGTCAAGCTCTACAACTAAGTTCAGTTGGCACCCTGGCAGTCGGTATATAATGACAACAATGAGTTTAGCTGGAAATGTAACCCTCATTGCATGGTGTTCAAAGGAAGAGATGTTGCTGAGCAGCATGGTGAATTTCCAGCTTTTGCAAATGAGGACACCAGTGCCGCCTCCGCATCCAACAGATCGTAGCGTGTGGGAGAAGTTAGGGTCAGCAGAGAGTGCTGCTGGTGTGGCATTGTTTTCTGGGCAGATCCAGGTTTCAGTCAGAGCAAGCACTTGTAAGTTCGATAGATTAACCTGCGCTTGGATGAATTCAGTCTTGTTTACAGCTGATTGGCAGTTCCATAAGCCGAAGGTGAAAGAAGAGTGGGTGGGTGAGGCTTTCCTGAGTGTGGAAAGATTCTCAGGGTTGCGTCGTCTGCAACACATTCTGTGTTACCGGTAACCATGAATGAGGGGGATGCTGTCATAGTACATGTTGCCTGAATGAGTAGGAAAGGAGTAGAAAGTGATTTACAGTCCGTGTCCTTGCTCGGTGGAATCGCGCAGGGAGACTCGCAGGTCTTTACCAAATTTGGTCTTCACACAATGAGGGCTAACGCTTCCGCTGACCCTACAGTGAAGCAGAGTCTACATATACCAGGCGGGTCCACTGCTGGACCCGCCCCTCTGCGTCACTCAAGCGAATTAGCAAATCGGCGCCTAGCAAGCGCGTCGTCACTTCCTTACTAACACAATGTCTACAATTATCCCTTACGGCCACAAAACAGCACGAAACCCAGACAAACTCGAACGAAAAAACCACAAAACCTTACTGACCTGTCTCTGTCTCTAACATACAACACAGTGATTGTTCTGACAAAATGTTTGTTAGCTTCTTAAGAGCCGGCAGAGCAGTTGCAGTTGATGGGACAGAGGTTTGGGAGATGGTGGAGGCAGTAAACTGCTTGTCAGATTTTCAGAGATCAAAGATACATTTCTTCCTTGTCAAGGAAAATTGTGGCATGATTGGTCCATAATAAACAAAGAACTGTATCACCTCAAAGAAAACATTGAGGAGGAGAAATGTCAAAAGCAAAAGCAACTGATAGAAATTAGACAGAAACAATGCACTGCGCCCTGCAGTGAACTGATGAAGTTGTTCATTGAAAACCTCTCATCTTTACCATCAACAGACAAAAAGTATTTCCTGAAATGGACTCAGATCTCAATAGATGCTCTCTCCACTGATGCTCTCTCATTAATTCTCCAAAGATATGATAAAAAGTGGTCTGACATGTTGGAATTGAAGAAGAAGCATGGCAAAACTGATCTAAAGGAAAAGCAAACTGAGCTTGAAAAGATATCAACAAAACTACAGTCAGCAACTTTTGGCTTGGAGCACATCTTTAGAGAAATGGGACAGATCTATGAAGCCCATGCATCTCTGCAGAAACAAACAAAGGAGGAACAGACTGACTGGTCTAAATACCCTGAGCTGGCTGCAGAACTGATGATATCAGGACACCCAATGGAGCTGATGGATGGTGATGCAGGTCATGTGCCTTTAACATGGATCTCTAGTCTTTTAGATGAAGTCATCAAGAAACTGGGTGACAAGAAAGTTTTTGTTTTGTCGGTATTAGGCGTACAAAGCAGTGGAAAATCAACAATGCTCAATGCCATGTTTGGCTTACAGTTTGCAGTGAGTGCTGGAAGGTGCACCAAGGGGGCCTTCATGCAGCTGGTCAAAGTGTCAGAGGAGATCAAGAAAGACTTTCAGTTTGACTACATTCTAGTTGTGGACACTGAAGGACTGCGGGCTCTTGAGTTGGAAGGTAACAACACTCTTCACCATGACAATGAACTGGCAACATTTGTTGTTGGTCTGGGAAACTTGACACTGATCAACATCTTTGGAGAGAATCCAGCTGAGATGCAAGATGTTCTGCAGATTGTTGTTCAGGCTTTCATGAGGATGAAGAAAGTTAAACTTTCTCCAAGTTGTGTGTTTGTTCATCAGAATGTTACAGATATTCCAGCTGCAGAAAAAAACATGGATGGAAAGAGACGGCTTCAAGAAAAACTGGACCAGATGGCCCAACTAGCAGCCAAAGAGGAGGTTTGTGATGCTGAGTGCTTCAGTGACGTCATTGCATTTGATGTGCAGAAAGATGTGAAATACTTTGCTCAACTCTGGAAGGGAAGTCCACCTATGGCTCCTCCAAATCCAGGTTATAGTGAGAGTGTCCAGGAGCTGAAGACCATCATCCTCTCTAAAGCTTCACAGTCTGCTGGGATCGCTCTCTCACAGTTCAAAAGCAAAATTCAGTACCTGTGGAATGCCCTGTTGAATGAAAACATTGTTTTCAGTTTCAAAAACACACTTGAGATTGCAGTGTACAGAAAACTTGAGGAGCAGTACGGCAACTGGACCTGGGCCCTGCGGAGCAACATGTTGACCATTGAGAACCAGCTTTCTACCAGAATTCAAAGAGGAGAACTTGACAAGGTTGACCTTAATTATCTTCATAAAGAAATGAACAAAACCTATGAAGAAATCAAAAAAGCAATGACAGCGTACTTTAATGATAACAGAGACAAAGAAACGTTGGTTCAGTGGCGAGGACGATTTGAAAGTAAAATCAAGGAGTTTCTTGATGAACAAGTGAGCAAAATTAAAAGAAAACTGGATGAAGTCATCGAGCAGAAGAATGCTTGTAAAAAGCTAGATTATAAGAAGACAGAGTTTGAGAACAAGCTGCTACAAAAGAGCAAAGAGCTCGCTCATCAGCTAAAAGACAAGGCAAAAGATGAAGAGGAACTTAAAAAGCACTTCAACTCTGTCTGGAGTGGCTGGGTCCATGAACTAACTGCAGATATAAAACCTATTGAGGACATCTACTATGAAGAAGATCAGACAACTATCCTTCAGGAGCTTGGTTTTGAATGGTCTCTCATACATGAATCCAAAAGCAGTGGAAGATACAGAGAAATATCAAAGGTTGTTCACTATGCTGATTATTTTACCAAACACCATAAGCAGTGTAAAACAGGCCAACAAGATGAGACAAAAAACACATGGAAGAAATTATTTTCTGGAAAAACTGCAGAATCAAAATCAGACTTGGTTCTGACGTATAAAGAACAGCAACTGATCAAATCCCTCATTGATGATATTGAAGAACGTTCTCTTCATGCAATAAAGAGCAAGCCTGTAGCTTCAAGTGGTTATAGAACAGCTTACTTGCAAGAAGTGGCCAACGACGTCAAAGAAAGTGTAAAAACTTTTGAATCACAGAAGGAATTTGCTGTGAAGAAGGAGTTCACAGTTGATCTCTTACTGTACGTGTTTCACAGAGCAGAGAGTTGGCTTTTAGAGTCCCACAAGAAATTCAAAAGGAACAACGATGCACTCGCTTATGTAGAAAGCAAAAAAATGCAATACTACAACATTTTCAAAAGCTTCTGCAAAGGAAGCTCGTCTGCTGTTGTGCTCGGAGAACTGATCTGTGAGAAACTGAAGAGTTCAACTGTTGAGGCCGTCTGTAACAAGACTGCCATTGATCTCGCTGGAGAGATGAGGTGCAACAACCCAGCATTTAACGGGAACAGGCTGAACTTGGAGAAACATTTGTTGAAGTCACTGGCAGAGAAAGAGGACTTTGATGGTTTTATCACCTACATCCATGACCCAAGAAACCAAGCAGAGTCTTTTATAAGCGAGGAAGTACAGAAATACATCTTCACAGAAAACAGAGATAAAGCAAAGAATATACTCAAGAAAAATGTTGAAGACATCAGAAAACTTGTTAGTCAGGCTTTATTTGACGCAACAGAGAAAGTCATAAGACAGAGAGGAGACACAGACATGTGGATGGAGGAATTTTCTAGTTTGCTAGAAGCTAAGCTAACATTTGACACCATCTGTTGTCAAAACTTCAGTGACATAAACTACTTTGACTTTCTTAGAGAAGAGACAGAAAAAGGCCTTGTATCTGTTATGAAGGAAGTCAGCAGTCTCTCATTGGATGAGATGGAAAAATTCAGGATGAAGCCTGATCAAATCCTCATCGATCAGCTGTGTAACTGCTGCTGGGTAAAGTGTCCATTCTGTGCAGCTGTTTGTACCAACACACTGAAAGATCACAGTCCTGACAAACACAACGTCCCTTTCCATCGCCCCTGGGGGATTAAGGGATGTCACTATAGAGGGACAGTTGTCATTAGTTGCCAGTGATAGAAGTTTCTACCCCAGTCATGATTCAGATGAGACCTTTCCTTATAAACAGTATCAAAGTGCTGGGGGAGAGTTTGCTACATGGGAGATTACTCCTGAAGCATCAAAGCTGACATAGTGGAAATGGTTTGTATGTCGATTTCAAAATCAACTGGAAGACCACTATAAAAAAAAATTCCAAGACAGAGGAGAAATTCCCAGTGAGTGGAGAAACTACAGTAAACAAGATGCTATTAAAAGTCTTGATGACACGTACAATCTGTGAGTGATTCACAAACAAACAAGCTCTCCTCAAAGTAACAGAAGTCCAAAGTTTCTTCATGTGACTGAAGTAGTGAAGAGAGAGAAAATACATTAACAATGATGAGGATTAATCATTTCTCGAATGAGTATAAAGTAACTGCTTTTAATATAAATATGTAACGTTTTGCAGTATGACATTGAGTTGAAGGGATTCAAGAAAAATTCTGTTAAACAAGGAGAATGCAAGGCATGTATAATTATAAATTGCATATTCTCTGCCATTAAAGAATGAGCACAAATTATGAGACATCAGAAATAGCTATAGGTTTTTTGTCTAACTAAATTGTGCGTTTTGTTTTTGTTGTTTCTTCATTTTTATGGAATTTCTTAAGTGAATGTTTAAAGGGAAACTTATTCAAAAAGTGATAAAGAAGGAGTTTCTCATTTGTTGAATACTATGGTGGTATTTTTATTTTTCATTTGTAAAGCATTAATGGGACATTTTAGTAGTTGTTTAAAGTTTAAGAGCAAAGGGTTAAGATGTTAAGCTGAGACATGTCAGATCTATACAATTTATTTCATTTGAAACAAGACATGGCACCTTTAATTGGTTGAGATTTTTTTTCTTTTTTTTTTTTACCACAATCCAGATCTCATTAAAATCATTAAAAAAGGATTTTCTTAAGTTGTACATAAATATGTTTGTAATTTTTTGCTTTGTAGTTTAAAAAAAAGGAACATAGTTGATTGTGAAAATGCATGAAACTTGTAATTGAGAAAGAAAAGTCAAACATTTGAAAGTTGATACGAGGAATTCCTTTTTTCACATTTTGTGCTTTTCACACATCATTTTTTTGGTTATTGCATATTTTCTCATGTCATCTGTTATTATTTGATAAAAACTTGATCAATGATGTTTTGTCTTTCTCAAGAATATAGAGTATTCAACATATTGACATTTTTATGCCTATATTGTTGCCTGTGATTTCTGCAGTATATTGATATTCGGAATTACTGACAGAATTATCAGCCAGTGTGAAAAAAAAACTTATAATGAAAAAATAAATATACCGTGTACACGACTCTTGGAATTTAAGTGTCTTCTGTTCTGTCTCATTATGAAAAGACCACACTCTTTATTTTTTGTATTCCTCTTAAATCTTGACTTTTTAGTCTAGTTTTAGTAGATTATAACACTTGACATTTTAGTAATCGAAAGATTTATTGGCTAGTTTTACACATAACATTTTATTCAAGTTTTAATCAAGAGTGTTCATTTTAAACAAACTCCATTAAAAAAATCCATCCAATGGATTTCAAGGTAAAAAAAAAAACATTGACAGAAGAAAGACAAGTTGTATGATTAAGAATGCAGCTTGGCAGAGAATGTGTATGGTCTGATGCTGTAAACATTTAACATTTACACAAATATGCATATTTAAATTGAACAACATCATTCAACAATGAGGCCCAAAGATAAATGAAATAGTGTCTTTGCAATAGACTAGATGATGAGGAAAGTAAATAACAAAAACAGACAATGACAAAGACGTAAAGCCGTAGTGTTAGTGTTGTATCAGACTGTAATGAACAGAAACTACCTAGCATTTGTGAATTAGTCTTGTGATGTCATACATAAGCATACATCCATAACACCATTGTCTGTCCATGACGTTATAGCAGTCATCAACCAGCAGAGCTCGTTGTTGAGCCTCCAGTCTCCTTTCCCTTATCGTTGGTTCCCTTCTATCCAGCTCTATTTCCCCATCCTAGATGGCACAGAACTCTAATACACACCCACCAAACAGAGAGAAAAATACACACACATTCCTTCAACAAGGTGTGTATTGTATTTCCTTTCACACAGTTAATCTGAGCTATTGAAAGTTCCAGATAAAGACATGACTAGTAATGAGAGAATCCACTGGGAATTAATGAAGGGCTTCCACCTTATTATTAAAGACTCATATTCATATTTTTTTTTTTATTATACTGGGATTAGGGATGTTAATGATGAATCAATTATTTGTGACTTGCTATAAATAATTAAACTGTTTAAAAACTATTTTTATTAACTAAATGATGAACTGATAATGCAGAGTAATGCAGAAGGAACATGTAGTGTAACTGCCAGAATATATTGTGAGTGTTTTACTCTTTAATGAGATTGAGTTACAGGTGTGTTTGGTCAACACCAGCAGAAAGGACCACGCCAACTGTCCTCAGAGGACAGTCGTCCCAGCAGAAAGGACCACACCAACTGTCCTCAGAGGACAGTCGTCCCAGGACATCATTCCAGCTGAGCAGCTGTGGAGTTTATTTACTATCTTTATTCAGGAGCAGGATTTTCACTTTGAGTTGATGTTACTGATCTCTCTCAAACCTCTTCTCTTGTACTCAAAATATCACAGCTCACACGCAGATTGTCTCTCCTTAAACAGAAAACTGTGTGTTTGCACTCAAAACTTGCTGCTTAGACAAATTTTCTTCGCCCTCCCTTGAACTCTTCTCCTTGGATTCAAACTGTTTGTGTGCGCTCTCAGATCACACTTGGCCACTACATTAGAAGGTAAAGCCCTCTGTATTGTTGCGCTGCTTGCTCTGTTCTTTTAATGGTCTGTTTTCAATTGTTGACAATTATTTGTAGTATTTGGTTTCTTTCCGTCTCCTCTGGAGTTCTCATGTACAGACACACTTTCTCTTTCATCATCATCATTTTCATCAGACAGTGAAACTTCATTTATGTCCCCAACACGGACCTGATACCAACCTGATGTCTCCATAAGGAACTCAAGTGATGATGATTGCTCACAGGCCAAAGAGGTGAAGTGTTATGTTCAGGAATTGAAGTAACATATTGTTATCTGTATTGTAGACTGTGTTAGAGGTTCTATGAATTCTGACAAATCCTGTCTGCTGTTGTTGTACAGATAAAATACCAGCGAGATGATGGCATGTAAGTTTTGATTTTCAGCAAATAAATTCAGTTTAGAGGCATTTGGGATATAAGACACAAAAGAGGTTGCAACTGTTGATCATTTTCATTATCATTCAAACTGAGGATAATTTTTATAATGAATTGTTCTGTCTATAAAATGACAATTCATCAGAGGAACATTGCTGTAGATAATATGGGTTTATGATCATCTGTTTATTCCCTTTGAGCCACCGTCCATCAATGTGCTCAGTGGTCGTCTATTATTGCTTGAAGATTTGCTCCTAAAAACTTGAGGTGTTTGGAAGAAGTCATGAAACATTTTGAGGATGGCCCCACTTACTACAAATCTTCAATGGGCACGGAATGGGTCAAGTTAAATCCTGAAATCTTTTAAATATTCAATCAGTCAAGCATGAAATGAAGCTGAAATGCATTGCACATACTGACTGTGGAGTGTAATCAATCAAATAAAGGACTTTATATATTATACAAACAATTTTGGATCAGTATTGATGATAATCAGCCTTTATTTTAGTCTATTACAGAGTACAGAATCTGCCTTTAAGGTATTAAAAGAAAAGTTAAAGTAAAAAAAACATTGACAGAAGAAAGACAAGTTGTATGATTAAGAATGCAGCTTGGCAGAGAGTGTGTCTGGTCTGATGCTGTAAACATTTAACATTTACACAAATATGCATATTTAAATTGAACAACATGATTGATGAGGCCCAAAGATAAATGAAATAGTGTCTTTGCAATAGACTAGATGATGAGGAAAGTAAATAACAAAAACAGACAATGACAAAGACATTTTTAAAGCTGTAGTGTTAGTGTTGTATCAGACTGTAATGAACAGAAACTACCTAGCATTTGTGAATTAGTCTGGTGATGTCATACATAAGCATACATCCATAACACCATTGTCTGTCCATGACGTTATAGCAGTCATCAACCAGCAGAGCTCGTTGTTGAGCCTCCAGTCTCCTTTCCCTTATCGTTGGTTCCCTTCTATCCAGCTCTATTTCCCCATCCTTGATGGCATAGAACTCCAATACACACCCACCAAACAAAGAGAAAAAATACACACACATTCCTTCAACAAGGTGTGTATTATATTTATTTTATTTTATTTATTACTTTATTTTTAGTCTATTACAGAGTACAGAATCTGCACTTAAGGTATTAAAAGTTTTATTTTGAAGGATGCATTGGTGGAAAGTCTTCCTTTTATTGTGTTATTGTTGAGTGTTTTCTGAACATCGAAAATAAGTCTCGGTGAAATGTTGCACAACTAACTTCATGTCTGACAAATGAAAAGCGTATTTTGGTATATTCGGGCTGTCCTTCTGTCAGATAATATGAAACCATCTCAATTCCAATAATATTCATAATGCTCATGTCTTAAACTATACTACAAGGTTAAAGACTTGGAACTCACAATAATTATTTCTTTCGCCACTTGAGGGCAACAAAAATCAGACTATATTTGGTCACAATATCACAGAACAATCAGGAAATGTTTAATATGGAGCTACAGTTTAACATACTGTTCTCACTTATTTCTCGGTTTCACTGCTTAATTTTCTATGAACTTTTACTTAAATAAAAATATTTAAAAATCATATCTTTTTAAAAGAAAATAGGCTAAACATATTCCCATTTTAAAGTGGATACTAGGAACTATTAGGCATGTATCATTAATCAATTTATTATATTTTTTTAAAGAAAAGTCATTTTTATTAATCTTACTGGTTTCTCAACAGCCCAACACACAGAAAACATGATCACAGAAACCAAAATATCCGACATGATACAACCAGCTTGTGCTGCACCATCTCTGTTGATCACATCTTGCATATAGGCAAGACTTCATATTTATTTTTGTTGTCTTCAACCCTTCTTCAAAATATTTCCAGTATCCCAAGTATCCAGTATTTCACAGATCACTGCACATTTTTCAAATACACAGATTTTCGAGCTTCAACTGTCGATCAAAGTCAACATCAATTCTGCTTTCACATTCAAACTGCCTGAACAAGATCCTTCACTCCTGGCCAGGCCTGTAACCTCATTCACTCTCCCATTGTTGCCTGGCAGACTCATGTCACGTAAACACTCCTTAAAATAAAAAGAAATTAGAAAACTAACAAACAAACAAGTGTATGCATATTCCATTCAATACAAATGTTAGTTTTCTCCTGATCATCCAAACTATTATATTAAATGTTAAATATCATAGAATAAGCTACTATAACTACTGTTGATAGTTCAATAAACACTTCATCAAACTGTATTAACTTAACTCAATTATATTATTATCAAAGATAAACTTTTAGAGAGGACACTGTACATGTTCAGAGTTGACAGTGGTTTGTGCTTCATTGTATTTGATTCAAACAAGAATAATTTAATCGTTCCATGAACTTGAACATGTTTTCCTTGAAGTCACATGGTTTCTCTGAAGATTAAGGCGTTCACTGAAAAATAATGTTCATGTGGATCGACACAGATCTTTACACCTATCACATCAAGACAGGTTTGCTAAGAACATGTGGGAGGGCTTTGTGGAAGACACACCTGGATGTGAATGTTTACAATGCTCTGATTTCTCTGTATATAGGTCAGTGACTGGTAGGACACAACAAGGCGGCTGCATCTACAAAGACTCAGCAGAACCCAGAAAATAAAAAACACAGGTCAGTTTATACATAATTTCTATTTGAATAGTCTGGACCTGCAAACACACTTATTATACGTATTAACTTATCTCATTTAAGATTATACATGTAAAGTTGTATGAATTTATTTATTTTTAAATGTTGCTTGTTTACTATGCAGTACACACATTCCCTTATTGACATCCTGTACACATAAACTGTTTTACTTCTTTATTCTTCCCTTTTCTTCTTGAGACCTGAATTCTCTTTAAATTACTGCAGTATTACACAAAGCTGAAACCTTTCTTTGTGTGCACATTTAAAAAAAATAAAACACGCATTTGAAAGCAAGACACAACTCACAGTGTCAGCATTTAAGAGGAGGAAGATTGCTCCTTAAACTTTATCGCCTGATCAAAATGCGTCATTACCATTTCCACTGTGACATTTAAACTGGCTTGACAACATTTATTAGCCTACACTTCAGGCCAGTTTTCTCAAGTTGCTTGGCAAAAACAACAACAACAACAACAACAACAACACATCCTGAATAGGAAAACAACTTATAATTACTTAAATTATAGGCTATAATTAATATAATTATAGTATCATCCTACTGAACAAAGGGCATCATTGTCATCTGTTCTTTCACATTTAAACTGGCTGAACAACATTTGTGTACACCACAGACATTTGACTGATGAAATCTCTCCTAAGGACTGTTCAGGCTTGACAGGTCTGTTTCTCTGCATCATACAATGGTTCAGTGTCTGCACTGTTTACTAACAGCATAAAGGTATTCGGCGTTCTTCGAGTCCAAAAGATTTTATTTCTTCATAAAAATACTCCATCGACTCCTATGTCTCCATTTCTACAAATTGTATTGAAACATACATTTGATTGGAAAACATGGACGCAAGTGTATACGTTCTATTTGACAGAACAAAACAGGTCACCAGATTCTACACAGGCTACTTGTTTAAAATGTATCGTTTGTCAGATCCATTTCGGTCATGCTGAATTGGACAACCGTAATAAAAAAGTTCATCTAGTGACCGTAGCAGTTATGAAGGATGCCAAGGCAGAACTGATGTGATGGAGAGTGGAAAGCAGCAGTGGAAGCAAGGATATAGATGATAACGACTGACAAAGTCCACCTTGGAAGGGTGGGAGGGATGGTGTATTTAAGTATATAGGACCTGACGACTTACTGTATGTGGTTTTATGATTTGGAGCACTTGTTGAAACTTTTTCCAAACAGATGTATATATTTCTTTATCAAATCATTTGTTCAAGAAGTTTGAAAATGTGTTGCATTTGTCTAAATGTCTCTTTCCTATGACTCTTACAGGAAGAAGACGTGATGAGATGGAGGAGGAGGACAATGAAGACACAACAGATGGAGAACAGTCTAAAC
This sequence comes from Centropristis striata, assembly GCF_030273125.1. Taxonomy (NCBI): domain Eukaryota; kingdom Metazoa; phylum Chordata; class Actinopteri; order Perciformes; family Serranidae; genus Centropristis; species Centropristis striata. Next base: position 7,532,491 of record NC_081529.1, on the reverse strand, counting down.
TCATGTCTGCAGTCCCATCTGTGGCAAATGATAAAGGTAACTACAATTTCTAAATTGAAAATTAACCTTCAATGAAGATTGTGAATTCAATATCTTACACCCCAAATTATAATTTGTATATTTATATTCATTTACATAATGCAAAGTGAGTGAACAGAAGAAAATCTAAATCAAATCAAGATTTTGGTGTGACTACCCTTAGCCTCAAACCAGCATCAATCTGGTTAAGGCTTTTGCACAGTACTGTATATATAAACAAAAACTAGAAAGATTTTCTTCAAAAAGTGAAGATAACACAGGCGGAGTAATTGGTTTGTAAATGATTATTTTGGGGATCAAGTAATCCAGAATCCAACTTTAGTTGATTCTTTTATATTTGATTTAGTGCATTCAGTAATTTTTCTTATGTTTTCCTGCAACAGATACATTGGCAGAGAATTTAGCTGAAACCAAAGTGAAGGTAAGATCTTTCATCTTCATTAGTCATTAGTCAGCAACATACAGCTAGAGTCTGATTTTAACTCTCATATTCACATATCCAACTGAAGATTGTAGCCATTTTCCTTTATACTTGCGATTTGAACGTCTCAGATTGACACAGGAAGTGGATAACACATCGAAAAGAGTTAATGTTCTTCTTTTAACTTTATTCTTATTCTCTTTGCATTTAGTGAGTGTACATTAATTCACCTTACTGTCATTTTATCTGATATTGTTTAGTGAATTGGTGTACCACTGTGGGGTTTTTTAAATCCTTGTTTGGTTTGTTTATCTTGATTTTTATGGGCTTGTTCCTATTAATTCCCATAGAAAACCGCAACCCTAACTGCTACAGATAAAAACTGGGACCCATATGGAATATTTACATCTCTGAAATGGTCTATTGGCCTGGTCACCACCATCACACACAATTTTCATTTCAATTGGTTGAACTTGGTGAACTAAAGATTATACAGAATCATGTTTTTTCTTAGTGTGATTTAGCAAATGAGGCTGAACACTCAGAGAAGATTGATGTAACCAAGTCTGAAGACAAGTCTTCTGTGACCAGTGACAAAGGTAATGGTTCAACCAAGAATTTTAAATTTAAATGAAATGAATGAATTAATTTCATAGATTATAGTTTGATTACATTTGAAATGCTGTTAAAAAGGGGAACCAACTAAATCAAACCAATCTCTGTTTTCTGGAGGCTTTGACACTTCAACAGGAGCGGCTGACCAAGTTAAAGACATCCAAACTAAAGGAAGCAATGACATTAGTGAGCCATCTGCAGAGAAAAGTGAAGCACCGGAGGGCACAAGTACAACACCTCAGACTGCTTCAACTGATAGTAAAGAAAGTGAGAATCACTTCATTACTTCTCATGTTGTTTTTGCAAATGTGTTTTACTGTGAGGCTGTTGTGATAATTGCAGTGATGTTATTCAGATTATTTTGTTTCAGTCCTAACTGAACTCACATGCATTGATAATTAATTAATTAATTAATTGGTGACAAAAATGCCATTAAGATTGGATCAAAAAACCTCTTACTTGACCATTACGAGCAAATAAATGTCAAAGCAACTATAATTCATGTTTCTCCTTGTAACAGCAATGTAAAAAAATTGCAGTGTTGAAAGAGTTACTCATAGTTATTTACCTTCAAAGAATAATCACAATTTAGAACTATTTATGGAGCTTTCAGCTCATAATTTAGCTGATCAACTGCAACTTGCTCCTGCAATTGCTCCTGCTATTAATATTAACCTGGGTCTCTTTCCACATTGCAACACACGGAGCATGTGTCATTCACTAGACTTCTGGCGATGGGTGAGATGTCTGTGTGCTGCAGCATGAAGTGACACTGAGCATCCCCAGTTCCCTAGTTGCTAGCCTGGGTATACCCATACTGCCTTGCGCGCTCAAATTTCATTTCGAACCTCCAGGCAGTCTGGCAACCAGAGAGGTTTCTTAGCCCTGTTTTAGGGATCCAATCACAGAACGGGGAGGGACGGCAAGACGATGACGCGTACTACTCGGCAGACGGAAGCTTGTACTTTTCTTACGGATCCAACATGGCTGCAGCAGACGCGAAACTCTCTTTAGCTGTAGATGGTTTTTTAAATAGTTTAGAGCGAAAGTTGAAAGGCGAAAGGTCTCTCGGCAGCTCTGCTGTCCCCCGGCTTGTAGCGAGATCACCGGCGTTACGGTAGCGGGGCTAATAGCGGTAGCGTTACGCTACCGTTATGATCTCGGTTGCGGTTACGCTACCGTTATGATCTCGCCGGTGATCTCGCTACGAGCCGGGGGACAGCGGAGCCGCCCAGAGACCCGCAGCAGCTTGTTTATTGCCCATAAAATCAGTGGATGTGTGTGGCTAAATGACATGAGGGGGAATAAAGCGTGAAAATAAATAATCTTGCAGAAAGCGAGAACTGGAGAAGCAAAGCAGCAAGCAACACTCTCTCTCACACAGACACACACACAACAAACATAAATTTATGTCGCTCTACTACGTCATCTGGTATAATTGATTCGATTGGCTAGGAGCTACCTACAGACGCTTTTGATAGACATTCTAAGCGCCCAATAAACGGCTCCGGAGGATCGTAAACCACGCCTCCTCTACAGAGAAATGAACGGCTGGTTTCCAGACTAATCTCACTTGTGATTAGTCTGGTGTTAGCCAGGCTAGGTAGTTGCAGTAAGGAAGAAAAAATAAAGCACCATAATGTTTTCAGACACTAGTACAAAAGTATCAGTTCTCCTGACATCCTTAGTCAGGGGCAACATTTTACTAGGTGTATTTACTCTTGTACAGTACTCTACTAGAGTATTTAAAATGTTTGCCACATCACTTCTATTCCACTACATTTCACAGGGAAATGGATACTTTTTTGGTACATTTATTTTAACCTGGTTCTGTTGCCTGCCCCCTCAGCTCTGGTTCTTTTATAACCCATTAATCATCTCACAACCCCTCAAGTATATTTTATTGACCTTTACGTTTACGTTATTTTGCCAATTTCAAATGGCTTTGTGTCATTGCATTGTTGATGGGTATATGCGGATAAATAGTGTTTGGCTTCCCTGCATGTCGCCTCCAGAGCTCCTGACTCATTTTCTGACAAAAGTCCATTGGACATGTTTCGCATTGTCTTTGTATACTATATACAACTCACTATAGGGGTGTATAGATTCTCCAAATGCAGAGTTTGGTTCAGACCTTGATTTTGAGCCCACGTTTGGTTTATACCTCATTTAATTTTTAAAATAAGAAGAAATGCAGAAAAAAAATCTGGGTTTTTTAAATGAACTACAAGAACACTTCAAGGATAATAGAGAACACAACTTTATAAATTCAACTTCACTAAATAAAGGGGACCCGTCTACACAAGGCTGACATCAAATTTTTTGCCTCTTCATAGAATGAATAGACAAACAGACATTATCAATCCTCGGGAGAAATTGCAGTTAATAGCATTGGTGTGATGAATCTGTACCTTAGCAATCAGTGGGCAGCTTCACTCTCTATGTCTGTGGCAGCTGATGGGGGCATCTAAACAAACAAAAGACAGCTCATGACAGCTACTACACACACTGAATTGACACATAGCTGATAAAAAATTGTTGTACTGAAAGATTGTAATGCTGGTTCCCTTCCAACCTTAGTATAATTGACTGCAGGAAAATAATGCAACAAAAAAACACAGACATTTAGTATTCAAGGACCATAGGATGGTTTATTATTCCAGTGTTATTTTTTGTTGAAACATTAATCTTTTGCTGTTTTTTCTCCTTAAATTATCTTACAGTTGGAGAGATGGAAGAGAATGCAAGTGAAATCAAGGTAAAAGCATGGTGATCATAATTTGCTGCTGCAGTATTTGTGTTTTAAATGTTTGTTTGATGTGAAATAACTATCATAATAATGCAACCTTTTTGTTGTAATATTGGTCATTTTAAGCCACAATTTTTATTTATTTGGAATTGTATTAATTATTTGCAAGCAAAGCTCCTGACGCACTGTTTTATGGCTGAAACCCTTATTCCCCTTCAGGCTCCTCTGAACACAATTTGGGTCACTTAGTTCCCGTCTGATCCAGTTGAATGTGAATGTATGCCATAAAGTTACTAGTGTAGATTTAAATTATCTTTGCCATCTGTATCAAGTATAAAAACCCCACAGAAGGCTCAGGTAATTATTTTTACTCCTTCCATCCACTACATTGTGTGTTTAATTTGATTCCCTTCAGCTGTTGGCTTATTTGACAAAATGGGATTTGGCCTTTCATAAGTGACAAAGACAGAAGTGGTGTAAACCTGTGTATTCGTCTGTCTAAATTGTATGTATATATTGTTTGGATTACAATTTATTTACGGTTATTTACTGTTGTACTTAATACTAGTCTGCTCTTTGCAAGGCACATTGCTCTTTTGGAAAATTAGAGCTTCAATCCACACCACTCTATAGAGAGATCCAGTCTTCGAAGCTGAAATGTTTAAATCTGTCTACTGTTTTACCTAGCTTTTTATTATTTTTGCATTACATTACTCAATTGGTGCAACACTGTGTTATAATGATATTGATCTCAAATGCTCTAACAAGGTGAAATTACCTTCTTTCTTAGTGTGATCCAGCAAATCGTCCCAAACAGGAGAAGAGGAAGGAAGGAGTGGGAGTGGGAGAAGAGTGTATAATCAAGTCTGTAATAGCATCTGCAACCATTGAGAAAGGTAACGTTTTAATTATAGTTTTCACTGTAACACAACATTTTTCAGAAAAATAATATTTCATAAATATTCAAAGGTGCCAGTACAACAGGAAACTAATTAACTAATATGATATTTATAGACTCTGACCCTTCAACAGACGAGGCTAATGAAGAGGTCAACAATGAAAGCAGCAGTAGCATGAGTGAGTTGTCCATGGAGGAAATAGACGCAGTTAAGGACAGAAGTCCAACATTTTAGACTGTCCACAGAAACCAAAAAACCAAGAGATTTAGTCTTTAATTGTTGTGTTGCATTTTTTCCCAAAAATATGGATAATAAACAAATGTCTGTATTATTTAGGGGAAATATGCCATTTTAAAAATGCACTTTTTAAATATACAGAGAACAATTGCAAACAAATCTTACAGTATTTACCTGGAATAGTTGTCTGACCAGAAACATTTTATTTTATACTTTATCCTGCAATCTGTTTCCACCCTGGTACCCTGAAGTAGACAAGCTGGAGGAGAGTGCAATTAAAAGAGAGGTAAAGGTGAGAAATTTTGATTTTTAGTAGTATTATCATACAGCAATGTTTTTGAAGCTATATACATATTTGATCAAATTTAAGATGAAGATTGGAGCCATTTAGTTTAGACTGAGTTTGACTCCATGAACCATCTGCTTGGACACAATGATGATTTGAAAATCACTTGCAGAAAAGTTTAAATACAAACCTGATAGCATTGTGTACATATTGTTGCATTTATTTTGGTGTTGTACTCTGAACTGGTCTGCTATTGGTATTGAACTTCATGTGCTTGATCTCAATGATTCTAAGCTGGTTAAATAATGTGAAATCAAATAATCTGTTTTCTTAGAGTGATCCAGTGAATGAACTTGGTGTTGGTGAACATTCAAAGGATAATGTCATGGTAGGAGGAGAATCTGGAATCAAGCCTGTACAATCTGAGACCATTGACAAAGGTAACACTGACTACTTAAAAGGGGAAATTAGCCACCTTTTTATGTGGATATTCAGACAGTGCTGATGGTAAATGTAATTGATTGAAGCAATAAATTCCCCAGTTCCCCAAGTTATATTGATAGAAAAAGTTGAATACTCCCACACATGAATGAATGAATGAATTTTATTTAGGACAGACAGTACAGAGCCATTAAACATTGCAACATGAAACATGAGACATGAGAAGATGGTTGTACAAACAGGCTTAGCAGAATTGCTATATTTCACCCGACTGTCCGTGAAGAGACCTGGGTAGGCAAGATGTTTTTGTAAGATTAAATGTCTTGTTATATTATTAAAATAGCAATTTTTGCTAAATTTAAAATGCTTTTTTGATATTATAAAACAGCGTTCAGTGGTTGGTTGGGCCGATGGTAGCGCCGGTGCAACTGGCCACTTGTGCAACTGTTTTTGTAAAATTGTCAATAATTATAAAATAGCAAATTTAGCGATGGTAGGTTGCGCCGACCTTACCGTTATGGTAGCGCCGGTGCAACTAGCCACTCGTAAGAGATTTTGCTAACTTCAAAATGCTTTTCGCTAAAGTTGTTTAAAATTGTTATGTTATAAAATAGCAGATTTAGCTTTTTGATATTATAAAAACAGCGTTGTTTTAAAATGTTTTTGTGTAATTGTCCCATTTTTCGTAGAGAAGCGGCTGAGGCAGGTTAGGTTGGAGGCTGGTGTCAGGAGAAATCGTGCTGGTGCAAGCAAGCTTGCTGCATCAGCAGATGGTGTTTGGTCTCCGTGGAGAACTTTTTGGTAGGAGAGCAGGCCCTGATAATTGGTGGGAGAGTGTTCCATAGTTTGACACCTTGGTAGGAGAAGCTGTTTTGGCCGTGAGGGGTGCGTTTCTTAGGCAGACAATAATTGCCGTTGGCGGCACCTCTAGTGGAGAGAGTATTATTTGGCTTTATTAAGAGTGTGTGGAGTGGGATCGGGGCTTCCTTTTGGGTTATTCTGTATGCTAGGGTGAGGTTGGCTAGTGCGGTTAATTTTTTCAAGGATAAGAGATTATATTTTCCAAGTATTTTGCAGTGGTGATGTGTTATTTTTTTTTTATCAAGAATTTTGAGAGCTCTTTTGTGTAGTGATTCAATTGTATTGATGGAGTCGAGGGTCGCAAAGCCCCATGTAGAAATACAATAGGTAATTCTGGTGATAATTAGTGCGTTGTAAAATGTTTTGGCCGCCGTGGTGGAGAGAGAGTCTCTGATTTGTTTAAAAGTGTTTAGAGTAAGTTTTAGTTTATTGGAGAGACTTTTAGCATGTTTGTGGAATTTTAGTTGGCTGTCAATAATCAGCCCTAGGTATTTGGTTTCAGTTACGTTTTGTATTGTCTCATTTCCAACCACGAGAGTTAGGTTTTGGTTTGGCTGGCCAGATTTTTTATAGAGAATAGCATGGCCATGGTTTTTTTTTCACGTTGAGGGAGAGGTGGTTCAGTTCGAGCCAATTTGCGATTTTGTCCATGGCTATATTTAGTGTTTCTGATATTTTGTTTATATTTTTGTCTTGGGCGATAAGGACTGTATCATCAGCGTACATCTGTATCGTGATGTTCGGGCAAATGGACGGTAGGTCATTAATACAGTTGAAACCAGAAGTTTACATACACTATATAAAAAGACACATATGCTTTTTTTCTCACTGTCTGACATGAAATCAGACAATCACTTTTCCTGTTTTAGGTCCGTTAGGATTACCAAAATTATTTCTATTTGCTAAATGCTAGAATAATGAGAGAAGGATTTTTTTAGACAATTTTTTATTACTTTCTTCAAAGTCAGAAGTTTACATACATTTCATTAGTATTTGGTACCATTGCCTTTAAACTGTATGACTTGGGCCAAACCTTTTGGATATCCTTCCACAAGCTTCTCACAATAGTTGGCAGGAATTTTGGCCCATTCCTCCTGACAGAACTGGTGTAACTGAGCCAAGTTTGTAGGCCGCCTTGCTCGCACATGCCTTTTCAGCTCTGCCCATACATTTTCAATAGGATTGAGATCAGGGCTTTGTGATGGCCACTGCAAAACATTGACTTTGTTATCCTTAAGCCACTTTGTGACCACTTTGGCAGTATGCTTCGGGTCATTGTCCATTTGGAAGACCCATTTGCGCCCAAGCTTTAACTTCCTGGCTGATGTCTTGAGATGTTGCTTCAATATTTCCACATAATGTTCTTTGTTCATGATGCCATCTATTTTGAGAAGTGCACCAGTCCCTCCTGCAGCAAAACAACCCCACAACATGATGCTGCCACCCCCGTGTTTCACAGTTGGGATGGTGTTCTCAGGCTTACAAGCTTCCCCCTTTTTCCTCCAAACATAACGATGGTCATTATGGCCAAACAGTTCGATTTTAGTTTCGTCAGACCACAGGACATGTCTCCAAAAATTGAGGTCTTTGTCCCTGTGTGCATTTGCAAACTGTAATCTGGCTTTTCTTTTTGTTTCTTTTGGAGTAATGGCTTCTTCCTGGCAGAGTGGCCTTTCAGCCCATGTCGGTACAGTACTCGTTTCACTGTGGATAGTGACACTCTTACCAGCTTCAGCCAGCATCTTCACAAGGTCTTTAGCTTTTGTTCTTGGGTTGATATGCACATTTCGGACCAAAGCACGTTCATCTCTGGGACACAGAACCCGTCTCCTTCCTGAGCGGCATAATGGCTGGACATTCCCATGGTGTTTATACTTGCGTATAATTGTCTGAACGTGGCACCTTCAGGCATCTGGAAATTGCACCCAAGGATGAACCAGACTTGTGCAAGTCCACAATTCTCTTCCTGATATCTTGGCTGATTTCTTTTGACTTTCCCATGACTTGACACAAAGAAGCAGTGTGTTTCAGGTGTGCCTTAAAATACATCCACAGGTGTGTCTCCAATTAACTCAAATGTTGTCAATAAACCTATCAGAAGCTTCCAAAGACATGACATCATCATCTGGGCTTTCCCAAATTGTTTAAAGGCATAGTAATGTTAGTGTATGTAAACTTCTGACTTTGAAGAAAGTAATAAAAAATTGTCTAAAAAAATCCATCTCTCATTATTCTGGCATTTAGCAAATAGAAATAATTTTGGTAATCCTAACGGACCTAAAACAGGAAAAGTGATAAAAGTGAGAAAAAAAGCATATGTGTCTTTTTATATAGTGTATGTAAACTTCTGGTTTCAACTGTATATATGCTAAATAAGAGGGGGGCCATGGTGGAGCCTTGCGGAACCCCCATGTGGCAGCCACCTCGGGATGATGTGCTGCCTTTGATACGTACACATTGGGATCTGTTTCGTAGGTAGGAGGCGAGCCAATTTCTAGTGTTGTTAGAGAAATTGTATAGTTTTAGTTTTTCAATGAGAGTGTTATGATTTACAGTGTCAAAAGCCTTTCTAAGGTCAATAAATACGGCGCCTACTTTTAGCCCTTTATCAAGGTTGTTTTTGATATGCTCCACTAGATGGCAGCATGCCATCTCTGTGGAGTGGTGCGGGCGGAAACCAAACTGCAATTTATGGAGAAGGTTATTTTTTTCTAGGAAATTGGTCATTTGTTTGGCTACTGATTTCACGATAATTTTAGAGAAAATTGGCAGAATGCTGATGGGTCTGTAATTGTTGACATCCTGGGGGTTCCCAGCTTTTAATATTGGCGTTACAATTGCTTTTTTCAGCGAGTCGGGAAAGGTATTGTTTTCGATGGATTTGTTGGTGAGGGTCGTAAGGGGAGGGGTGAACGCGATTTTGTTGCGTTTTAATAGGACAGCGTCCAGACCATATATGTCTTTTGCCTTGGAGTTTGATAGGGATGAGATGGTGTTTAGTATTTCTAATTGGGTAACTTGTTTAAATTCAAAGGGGGTGGCGTGATTGATGGGGATGACTAAGGTGTAGGTTGTGGTGGGTAGTGGCGCAATGTTTAGGAAGTGTGCGTTGAATGTGTTTGCGATCTGGAGGCTATCTGTGATTAAATCATTGCCATTAGATAATTGGAATGGTTTGTTAGTGAAATGCTTTCCCATTAGCAAGTCAATTTGTTGCCAGAGTTTTTTGCTATTTCCATTGGCTGCATGGATGAGCGTCAGGAAATAATTTGCTTTGGCATATCTGAAGGCGTTTACTGTTTTGTTCCTTAGTGATTTGAATGCTAGGTGATCGGAATGTCTTTTAGTTTTAATATACTGCTTGAGAGCTTGGTCTCGTTTTTTCATAATAGTCTTTAAGTTGTCGTCGAACCATGGTAGGTTTTTTTGATTTTTGTTTATTCTTGGAGCTCTTGCATATTTTTTTATAATGTTTGTGGTTTTGGCAATGATGGTGTCACAGATAGAGTCGCAGCTGGGTTCGAATACAATATCATCCCAAGTAATTCCTTTAAAATCGTTGTCCATCTTAGTAATATCTTTGAGGGGTACATAGGTATTATTCGTGTTTGTGAATTTGGCTTTGTTCTTGGTCTTCTTTAATTTTCTATTTATTAGGGTCATATTGTGGTCGGAGAGACCTGTGATTAGGTTGTATGTCTTGGTGACTCTCTCTGGTTTATTCGTGAAGATTAGATCGATGATGGTGCTGGAGGTTTTAGTAATTCTCGTAGGGGTGTTTATGAGTTGAGAGAACCCCTTTTTGGAGCATGTTAGCTTCAGTTTCGATCGGGCATTTTTATTGAGCCAATTTATGTTGAATTCGCCAAGAATAATAGTTTCTTTGTCTCCATATGTTTTGATGATGGAGGCTAGTTGCGTAAATTGATTGTCATTTTCTTTAGGAGGTTTATAAATAGCAATGATGTTGAAGGACATCTTGTTGGGGAGGATGAGTTTGATGCCTAAACATTCAATAATTCCTTCGGGGAGAGCAATTTGTTCACAATGATAGTTGTTTTTCACAGAGTGCGATTCCACCTCCTTTTTTGTCAGGGAGATCCTTACGGAACAAGTGGAAGCCAGGAAAGGTGATTATGTTACTGTCCAGTGATGGGGTAAGCCATGTTTCTGATAGAGCAATAAAGTCAAGATTGGTATTTGAGAGCATGGCTTCAATTTGAACTAGCTTGGGGAGGATGCTACGAATATTAAGGTGACCTCCAAGGATACCTTTTGGTTTGGACTTTGGTTCCCAGATAATATTGGCGTGGTTAACAGTTTGAAAAATGTTGTGTTCTCTTTAGAGGGATTTAGGAGTGATTATGCTTTGGCGTATGGGAGGGTGTGTCCCAGCCGAACTAATTACAATACTTATTTGATGTCGTGTTGACATTTCCCCAGCAGGGGGCAGTGTCATCCTCACGGGCTGTGACTCAGATCCCGGCGGTAGTGATGGGACGGTCTTTGACCGAATAACCTGTTTGAACACTTGCGATGTTGTTGTCTTGGCTGGTAGTGTCGTTCCTTGTGATGGTGATGGAGTGTTCGTTGTTGGTGGGGGAGAATGTGTTTCTGCAGGGAGAAATTGTCTATTCGCTGGGGGAGGAGAGGTGTCAATTTCCTTCGAGCCGAGTCGGTCATCTAGAGGTGGCACGCACATTACCTGTGTGGGTGATGTTGGATACTCACTCTTTGCGAACGGTGTTTTATGAACGAATTCTAATTTTAACTTTGAAATGGCTGGTGAAGTTGTGATGATTGATTGCCCCAACATCCCCGAAGAGGTGGCGCTGGGGCAACCAGTCGTATTGTGTGGTTTTGCTAGACTTTTAATGGTCGTTTGCTCCGACCTTCCCATGTTGGGAGCGCCAGAGCAAATATTACATTCATGTAGTCATTGATTTAAATAGTGGAGGATATTTCTCGATAGAGTTTCTTTTCCGCTGTTGTTGATGCGAGAGCCGTTAAAAAGCATTGGGCGCTTCCAAAATGAGTCAAAGTTATGTACATAACCAAGGTCATTTTGTAGCGCAAATTTTTCTAACCATTGGTCAGTGCCGTAAATTCGACTGAATCTCTCCGAGCTTATGTTTGGCAGTGGCAATGTGCCGGACAGTACACAGTGACAGTCATTTAAATTGGCTAATTGTCTTGTTAGTCTTTTCATTTCAGTCATGAAAATTGAGTTCTGCCCCAGTTTGGCTTCGTTGTTACCAGTGTGAATGATTACTGTCCGTATTTCCGGGTATTTTGCGAGAATCGTCGGGGCGTTGTTTTTAATGTCAGATATAGTCGTCCCTTGGTACGAGTATGTGATGGTGTCTGGTAAGGAAATGTGACTTACTTGTTCGTCACCGATTAATAGTCTTTTCGGAGTGATTTGTCGGATTAATGGCTTACAGATCGGTGGTTGTGTGAGGTCGTTCATGGCAGAGGCCGTGTTGTTCGAAGCAGGCTGAGTGGCGATGTTGGTCGAGTTTGACTTTTGTGGCGGGGGAGCTGTGTCGTTGCTGGATTGTATGCTGTGAGCAGCTGCGAACTTGATCATCTGTAGTCTCTTGTTGTGGGGGGGGCGTTTGGTGTTTTTCTTCTTCAGCATCTCCTGGGCGGCCTGAAGTGTAGGGAATTCCGAATCCGAGTTTATCCTTGGAGTGCTGGACAGTCGTTGACGTGTAGGGGGGATCCAGGTAATCGTGTCGTCGAGTACTTTGTCCATTGGGGTCCATGCGCCGAAGAGGATGACTGAGTCATCTTCGGGTTGTGATGTGGAGTTCGTCATCGGGCCGGATCGATCAGTGCAGGGCATGACGTTGAGCGAGGCTTCTATTTCGCGTAGAAATTCCTCCCCCTCGTTGATTTTGCGCAGAGTATTAATTCTCTCTTCCAGGGCCGCAATTTTCTGCAGCAAAATGATGCAGTTGTGGCAGCCAGTTTGGGAGTTGTCACGGGGAGGCATCGTCTTAGGCCGCTAGGTGTTGGGTGGCTAGCTGGTAGCTAGGTGGAGAGGTGGCTAGCAGGGCCTCGGTCGGTCCGGTAAAGCCTGCCTCCAGCCCCGTAGGCGACGCACCACGTCGCGTGACTTAACCACGGGGAGGCGGGCAGGTAGAGCCGGGTAGGTGGTGAATAGGTTGGTAGTGGGAGTAGCGGCAGGAGGTTTGAGGCGGGCCCACTTGGCAGGGCTAGCTGGCGGCTAGCCCCACCTAGCTGGTAGGCCTTGGATGCTGCTAGGGCGGCCAGCGGTGGCGGCTAGCGGTGGCAGGCGGCTGGGCGTAGCAGCGAGTTGGAATGGTCGGTGCGGTGGTATGCGTCGGAGGTTGCTGTAGTCCTTTGGAGCTCAGGCGGTGGATTGTCCGCTGCCACCTGGCGGTGGTCCAGGCAAAAGGTGTTAAGGCTCCGAGCCAAGTCAGTGGCTAACAAGTTAGCTCTTGGTGTTGTTAGACCAGCTGAATCACTCCTGTCCTCCTTCTTGTGTTCGTGGGACTGTTGTAGGACTGCACTCCCTTTAAACTCGTTAAATGCAGGGTGTCTCTCTTATTTCCCACTGGTACACTGGTAAAACATAATTATCCAAAGCTTGAGAAAGTTTGGAGAACTCTCAGCTGTTTTGCAGTTTTATATGACTTCGTGCTGCAGGCTAGTGGAGGCTAGCTGCTGCAGGCTAGTGGAGGCTGGTTGCTGCAGGCTCAAGCTGTGCCAGCTGTGCCTATACCAGAGCGACTTGATTACATTACACAAGATCTTTTAGCTTTTGCTAGTCTAATATATAAACAAAATAAGCTCAAGAAAGTAAATACTCTTACATCTAAATAGAAAAATACAACCGTACGCCCTCTGAATTTAAGTTTCTCCCATAGCGATCTAAGACTCTTTCTTATAATGTAACAATCACCAACTCTGGTTTGATTGGGATAAATGCTAAATTTACTGAGAGAGATGTAAAAATATGCTTGTTCCCAACTGAGTCACTGTTGCTTCAACGTACATAGCTGGGATCTGATTTGAAGCTGTTTCCCACAGACACGAGACACATCAGTAAGAACTGTAGGCATTTTTCATGATTTATACCTCATTCAGATAGTTGGAGATAAGGTTGAAAGTTTTTCTGTAATAGTACAATTACATGAAAAAGCAAATAAAGTGATTTAAACATATGACAATATATGCAGTGAACATTATTAGCCAAAATACAATGCTCTTGTCCTCTTATTATTCTGCTGCAGGAGACGTCCATGTAGATATGAAAGGAAGCATGGATAAGGTAAGAAACTCCATGTTTAATTCACAAGATGTTAGGGCTCTTGTCTTTTATTTCACTTTCTGTGGCATTACCCATTTAAGACATACAAAACATGTCTATTTACAGCAGTCAGTGGAGATTTCTCAAGACATCGAAAAGAAGAAACAGTATCAAAGAGAAACTGAAACACTTCTCAGCAGACTTGACCTTCAAGACAAACACCAACAGAAGTTGTCATCAGCAGATTTTCTTAAAGTAGGTCCACCTGTGAAACAGGACCAAGATATATCTGAGAAAGACCTTGCTCATACTTTTCTTAAGAGGTTGATGACATTAGACTACAGAGCCAGATTTATTCCTGTAAGACAGGACAGTCAGGAGCTGAGCCAATCAAAGCTTCATCCAGAGTCTGACACTGTTGACACAGATGAGAGTGATTTTGATTGTTTTTACAAAACAACTGCAGAATTTGATCAGTCCAAAATAACTCATGTACATCCAATGGATGTTCAAATGGCAGTGTTTCACTGCTCAGACAGCTTTTTAAAGCAGAACATGATTACAAAGCTCTCACAATGTCAGTACGCCTTACCTTTGCTTGTTCCAGACCCAGTCACAATGAACATTGACTGTCCTCTGTGGACATTCAGAAAAATGACAAAAACATGGAAAAAAACTGAAATCAAAGAAAATTCAAACACTGTCACCATGAAGAGCATGTCCATCTGCAAAGCTGAGACAGCCATGGTGTCATTTCTCCGCCTGGGTTCACTGTCTGTGTCTAAATCTCAGCTGATGAACACTTTGATCAACGACCGTCACAGCACCTTCTTCCACAGAAACTGCCCAGGTAGTACCAAGTCTCGCCATTTGATGGATGGTGTGGCAGAGATTGCCTGGTACTGTCCTGCTGGAAAACCCAATGATGCCTTCACTGACTGCATTGCCTTCTGTAATCTCCATGGTGATGCTCTGACAATTGAAAAACAGCGTGACATACTGACAGACAAATCTTCAGTCAATGTTGTTCTTGTACCAACTCTTGAGAAAGGTGACAAAAGTACTGCAGTTATCTCTGCCCTTTACAAGTCTCCAAAGCCTCTCATTTGTCTAATTGCTGATTATGATCACAATGCAGTTCAGATGAAAGGGAGAAACTACAAAATGGGTCTAAAGGACAGAAGCCAGTCAGAGGTATCTGAAGAACTGAAAAAAATCATAGGGAACATTTTGTCCGGACCACATGAATCCTTCCAGCTTGAAACCATGGCTGAGGTCTCTGGAATCAGAGTGGATGAAGATGACGAAGTCTGCCGGAATGGGAAATCTGCTGCAAAGAAAGTAGTTAATCTGCTTCAGGGAATGGATGTTTCAAAGATCAAAGAAACATTTCTCCCTTGTCAGGGCCAACTATGGCATGAGTGGTGCAGAAAAAATAAAGAACTGTATCACCTCAAAGGACACATCGAGGGGGAGAAATGTAAAAAGCAACAGCAACAGTTGGAAATTAGACAAAAACAATGCACTGCTTCCTGCAGTGAACTGATGAAGTTGTTCATTGAAAATCTCTCATCTTTACCATCAACAGACAAAAAGTATTTCCTAAAATGGACTCAAATCTCAATAGATGCTCTCTCCACAGATGATCTCTCATTAATTCTCCAAAGCTATGATGAAAAGTGGTCTGAAGTCTTGGAATTGAAGAAGAAGAAGCATGACAAAAGTGATCTAAAGGAAAAGCAAACTGAGCTTGATCAAATATCAACAAAACTACAGTCAGCAACTTTTGGCCTGGAGCACATCTTTAGAGAAATGGGACAGATCTATGAAGCCCATGCATCTCTGCAGAAACAAACAAAGAGGGGACAGACTGACTGGTCTAAATACCCTGAGCTGGCTGCAGAACTGATGATATCAGGACACCCAATGGAGCTGATGGATGGTGATGCAGGTCATGTGCCTTTAACATGGATCTCTAGTCTTTTAGATGAAGTCATCAAGAAACTGGGTGACAAGAGAGTTTTTGTTTTGTCGGTATTAGGCGTACAAAGCAGTGGGAAATCAACAATGCTCAATGCCATGTTTGGCTTACAGTTTGCAGTGAGTGCTGGCAGGTGCACCAAGGGGGCCTTCATGCAGCTGGTCAAAGTGTCAGAGGAGATCAAGAAAGACTTTCAGTTTGACTACATTCTAGTGGTGGACACTGAAGGACTGCGGGCTCTTGAGTTGGCAGGTAACGACACTCTTCACCACGACAATGAACTGGCAACATTTGTTGTTGGTCTGGGAAACATGACACTGATCAACATCTTTGGAGAAAATCCAGCTGAGATGCAAGATGTTCTGCAGGGTGTTATTCAGGCTTTCATGAGGATGACGAAAGTTAAACTTTCTCCAAGTTGTGTGTTTGTTCATCAGAATGTTACAGATATTGCAGCTGCAGAAAAAAACATGGATGGAAAGAGACGGCTTCAAGAAAAACTGGACCAGATGGCCCAACTAGCAGCCAAAGAGGAGGTTTGTGATGCTGAGTGCTTCAGTGACATCATTGCATTTGATGTGCAGAAAGATGTGAAATACTTTGCTCAACTATGGGAGGGAAGTCCACCTATGGCTCCTCCAAATCCAGGTTATAGTGAGAGTGTCCAGGAGCTGAAGACCACCATCCTCTCTAAAGCTTCACAGTCTGCTGGGATCACTCTCTCACAGTTCAAAAGCAAAATTCATGACCTGTGGAATGCCCTGTTGAATGAAAACTTTGTTTTCAGTTTCAAAAACACACTTGAGATTGCAGTGTACAGAAAACTTGAGGAGCAGTACGGCAACTGGACCTGGGCCCTGCGGAGCAACATGTTGACCATTGAGAACCAACTTTATACCAGAATTGAAAATGGAAAACGTGACAAGGTCGAGCCCAATTATCTTAAAAAAGAAATGAACGAAACCTTTGGAGAAATCAAAAAAGCAATGACAGCATACTTTGATGATGACAGCGACAAAGAAATATTGGTTCAGTGGCGAGGACTATTTGAAAGTAAAATCAAGGAATTTCTTGATGAAGAATTGAGAGGAGTTAAACGAAAACTGAATGAAGTCATTGACCAGAAGAATGCTTGTAAAAAGCTAGATGAAAAGAAGACAGAGTTTGAGAACAAGCTGCTACAAAAGAGCAAAGATCTTGCTCATAAATCAAAAGATAAGGCAAGCAATGAAAACCAACTGAAAAAACTGTTCAACTCTGCTTGGAGTGGCTGGGTCCGTGAATTTACTGCAGATACAAAACATATTGAGGACATCAACTATGAAGAAGACCAGACAACTATCCTTCAGGAGCTTGGTTTTGAATGGTCTCTGATACATGAATCCAAACGCATTGGCAGATACAAAAAAATATCAGAGGTTGGTGATTATTTGGATTATATAATCCCAACCAAGAACCAAGATAGTGCCGCAAGCTCACAATCCCAAGATGACAAAAAGGGAAAAAAGGACACTATGGGAACTGCATCAACCCAACAAAAAAAACATCATAAAACATGCAGTGATTTCTTGTATGAAGAACAAAAACTCATCAGATCCCTCATTGGCTATATTGAAGAACAGTCCCTTGCTGAAATTAAGAGAAAACCCATAG
Organism: Centropristis striata; assembly: GCF_030273125.1. Taxonomy (NCBI): domain Eukaryota; kingdom Metazoa; phylum Chordata; class Actinopteri; order Perciformes; family Serranidae; genus Centropristis; species Centropristis striata. The sequence continues at coordinate 7,515,030 of NC_081529.1, read as the reverse complement.
CTACAAGAGGCTATGAATCAACTGACTTGGAAGACATTCCCTTCATTGTGACGAAAAGTGTGACAGAATTTGAATCAAAGAGAAAATTTGCTCTGAAGAAGGAGTTTACAGTTGATCTCTTACTGTATGTGTTTGACAGAGCAGAGAGTTGGCTTTTAGAGTCGCACAAGAAATTCAAGGGGAACAATGATGCACCGACATATTTAAAAAAACAAAAAAAGCAATATTACAACATTTTTAGAAGTTTCTGTAAAGGAAACGCATCTGCTGTTGTGCTCGGAGAACTGATCTGTGAGAAACTGAAGAGTTCGACTGTTGAGGCCACTTGCAACAAGACTGCCATTGATCTCGCTGGAGAGATGAGGTGTAGTTTTCCAGCATTCAACGGGAACAGGCTGAACTTGGAGAAACATTTGTTGAAGTCACTAGCAGAGAAAGAGGACTTTGATAGTTTTATCACATACATTCGGCATCCAAGGAAGCAAGTAGAGACTTTTATAAAAGAGGAAGTGAAGAAATACATCTTCACAGGAAACAAAGATAAAGCATGGAATATACTCAAGAAAAATGTTGAAGACATCAAAAAACTTGTGAGTCAAGCTTTATTTTCTGCAACAGAGAAAGTCAAAACCCTGAGGGGAGACCCAGACATGTGGGTGGAGGAATTTTCTAGTTTGCTGAAAGATGAGCTAACATTCGACACCATCTCTTGTCAAAACTTCAGTGACATAAACAACTTCGACTTTCTTAAAGAAGAGACAGAAAAAAGCCTTGTGTCTGTTATGAAGGAAGTCAGCAGCCTCTCATTGAATAAAATGGAGGAATTCAGGATGAAGCCTGATCAAATCCTCATCGATCAGCTGTGTAACTGCTGCTGGGAGATGTGTCCATTCTGTGCAGCTGTTTGTACCAACACAGTAGAAGATCACAGTCCTGATGACCACAGTGTGCCTTTTCATCGTCCCTGTGGGGTCATTGGTATGTACACAGAAAACTCATTGGACCCAGTGATCGATTTCTGCACAACTAAAGTTACAAGTGATGGAACTTTTTACCCTTGTCAAGATGCAGAAGAACTCATTCCATATAAAGAGTATCGAACTGCTGGTCCAAGGTATGCTGACTGGAGAATCACCCCTGATGCCTCTAAGCTGATATACTGGAAATGGTTTGTGTGCCATTTCCAAAAGAAACTGGAAGATCACTATACATTCACATTTCAGGGCAGTGGTGAAATTCCCACTGAGTGGAAAACACACACTAAAGAAGAAGCTATTAAAAGTCTGGATGAAATGTTCAATGTGTAAGTGAACCAACACAACCATAACCCTGCTGAACACCACAACAGTTAATACAGAATAAAAAGTCATGTGAAGCTGTGAATATCTTCTATTATGAAACCACTGGTCAAGGTCAGATGCTTTGCTCATCTTTTCTGGACTCCCTCTGGACAGTACACCTAAATGCAGTTAAAGAAGGAGAGGGATGAGTTCAGAGGATATAGGCCAGTATTCATCCCTTTATCTGCTATTGGAGAATGTTTGCATGTTTCATTATGCTAACTTACAACACCACTGCAGCCCATAACAAAAGGACGCCTCACCATTCATTAAAAGAATGCCAGGAAAGCTCTCAGGGAAGGGGTTCTACTTGTCACATAGTTGTGCAGCTGTTACGACCCAGACACGGCAGAACTTAATCTAGGGGAAATGTAGGGAGGCAACAATTAAAGTAATGACAAAAGAACCAAGGACCGTCTGCAATCGCAGGGTTTTATTAACCAAAAAGCACATGTATCACAAACAAAAGGCTTTCGAAGTACTAGAACGACACGACGCCAGCCACCAACGTCCACACAGCACACACAGCGCACACCACGACCCACCCCCTGCAGGAGCACACTCCTCACTCAAATAGCCGGCCGCTGCTGAATCAGCTAATCAGCTGATTGAAGCAGAGAGGTAAGGGGCGGTATCTGCAATGACAGAGAAAAAGAGAAACAAAAAGCAACAGGCCATACACAGGCCCGTAACACCCCCACCAATAAGAATGAAGCCCAACAACATTCTAACACCATCACACTACACACTATGTAGCCCAAAAAGAAAATACTGACCATACATTATTACACTCTAAATGTTGGAAACAGACTCATGCGTCCCGCTAAGGGATGACCTTACCCAAGGGACAGCATGTCGGCCACCAGATTATCGGCACCTCTCTTGTGCTTAACATCAATGTTCTAGCGCGGGTTACTGCTGTACATCTGCACGGGGAAAACAAGTAGACACAGTAACTGGTACAGAAGCAGAGCCCACACAAACCTCACAGAGAAGTAGCAGACAGGGGGGCACACATGATCAACCCCATCTTGCAACAGCACCGTAGGCACTAGCATCCACTGCCAGCTTGAAGGGCCTGGAGAAATCAGGAGCAGCCTGTACTGGGGCACTACAGAGAAGGGACTTAGCAATAAACACATTATTACAGTCATCATCCCAGACAAAAGGAATGGCTGGGCTACACAGTTCCGTCAACGGCGCGACCACCACAGAGAAGTTTCAACAGAAACACCGATAGTAGCCTATCATGCCACGCCCAGGAAACGCCGGAGTTCACGCCAGGTCGATGTCTGATGCCACCGTTCACGCGCACCTTGAGACTCGGAATGATAATAAGCACTTGACACAGAGTGCGAAATACCAAGAGACCGCAGGGTCTCTTTAAAGACCTTGAAAGAGAAAGAAAGAAGAAGTTAGAAGAAATTAGTCCCCTGGTCAGTTTGCACCACCCTCGGCAAACCATACGTTGTGAAGAACCTAAGCAGCGCCTTCGTCACCGCTGGTGCTGTAATTCTTTGCAACGGGACAGCCTCAGAAACACGAGTGGAGACACACATTATCATTAACAAGAACCGGTTACCAGCCTTGGTTCTAGGCAGCGGACCCACACAGTCAACCATAACATGTTCGAAAGGCTTACACACAGCTGGTACAGGACGAAGAGGAGCGGAGGGCACAGGCCGGTTCGGTTTCCCTACTACCTGGCAAGTGACACAACACTTACAAAACCTCCCTACATCATTCTTCATACCAGGCCAGAAAAAATGCCTGCGAACACGATGATATGTTTTACACACACCCAAATGACCTGACCACAAATGTTCATGAGCCAGCTTCAACACATTCTGGCGACCATCAACAGGAAGAACTATCTGATGGACCACACCACAATCCTCACCGATCTTCACTGCTGCACTGTCTGGCTGTGAAACCCACCTGCGCATCAGAACACCATTGTCAAGAAAATACGGCTGCTTGGATGTACACTCACTGGGTTCCTTCACAGCAGCGGCCATACATTTAACTAAAGACTGATCTGTTAACTGGGCAGCAATTAGGGCCTCACGATGCAGTGGCAAGGGAGCCGCCAGAGCAACAGGAGCAACAGGCTCCTCACCCCGTTCAGGATTTCTAAAACCACCGTCTGCCGAACCACCAGCAGAGGGCAGCTCATCCGGAGAGAGAACACATACAAACCGAGAATCTGCCAAATTAACCTCCTGGTCCTGGACCTGCTCACGGGCCTCAGCTCTTGTTAACACACTAACTGTAACATCAGGAAGTTTTTTAGCTAAATCATCATGCTCAGATTCTGGAATGGGTTCAGCAACGACCTCGGGGACAGGATAAACCTTACCGCCAGCTATATCATTACCCATGATGAAATCAACGCCACCAATGGGAAAAGAAGAACGTATACCCACAAGAAAGTAACCAGTTGCCAGTCCCGATTGCACATGAATTTGGTGCAGGGGTGCGGGAATGCAACCCATCTCAATTCCCCTAACCACAGCACTAGAGTCAGGCTCGGCACCAGATGGCAGCACACTGGACAGAATGAGGGACTGCGAGCAGGCAGTGTCACGCAGCACGGTCACACGGCGCTGGTCCTTGGCCTGTCCAGTAAGAGACACAAAACAGTTAAATATGAAAGGCCTAAAACAGTCATCAGGCACCCCTGACACTATGACCTCATCACCAATGGAGGTTTTAATAAGCCCCACGGCTTTTGGCGGCCTCACAACAGGCCCCTGCTTACGCTTCCAGGCAACACACTCAGCAATCAAATGACCCGACTTATGGCAATAATAACACTGCCGATCAGCTTTGGAAGCAGAAGAAATAGCAGTACCTGACACCGGCGAACCAGACCTCTGAAAAACCTCCCGAGGGGACTCACATTTCGCAAACTCACTTTTGTGTGTGAGCGCAAACTCATCTGCCAAGACGGCAGCCTGCTGCAAGGTGGACACCTTCTGTTCATTTAAATACACAGCAGTACGCTCAGAGACACAGTTTTTAAACTCCTCCAGTAACATCAGCTCATGCACCGAGGCGAAATCGCCTGCCTTACAGGCCGCACACCACCGGTCAAAAAGAATGCCCTTTTCTCTGGCAAAATCAATGTGGGTCTGATTGGACACCTTACGTAGACTGCGAAAACGCTGTCTATATGCCTCAGGTACCAGCTCATATGCCCGCAGAATAGCACTCTTAACCTTATCATAATTAAGACCATCCTCCACGGACAACGAAGAGCAGGCCTCCTGAGCTCTGCCTGTCAACTTACATTGTAGTAAAATAGCCCACACACCTTGTGGCCAGCGCAAGACAGCTGCAATACGCTCAAATGCGCCGAAAAAAGTCTCTACTTCTGCCTCGCGAAATACAGGGACCAAAGAAATGTGTTTACTTACATCAAACGTGACAGATGGACATGACACGGTTTTAGCCTCACCTGCCTGAGTTGTTGCAGCTCCACCTGACGCAGCCTAACAGCTGTGTCAGCCTCCAACTTTTTTAATTCTAACTCCCTGCGAAACTGAAACTCACGCTCGCGCTCCTCTCTCTCTAACTGAAAACGAGCCAAACGGACTTTCAGCCTGGTTTCCGCTTTCGAGCCAGGACATGACTCCACAGAGAATGGGACGAAATGAGGCATTGTGACCGGCTTCCCTGCCGTCTCCACCTCTTTCACAACGGGAGTAATCGGCTGCCCGGCCAATCCCGCCGAGCTACCCTCACCTGGAGAGGCTGCTGCCTCCGTCTGAGCACCCCCAGACACCGGTAAACTAAAAACTCCTTTGCTGACCAACTCATCCAAAAGCACCGCTTTTAGCTCAGCCTTGACAAGAGATTAAGAAACAGAAACACCATAATAATCCGCGATCTCACGTAGATCAGTTTTCTTACATTTATCAAACACAATTAATGATGGATCAGCCACAAATGCTTCAATGTCAAACGCTGCCATCATCAAACACACCGTAGAAATATCAGCAGACCGCAAACCTAATTGCCGCTGCCTCACACACACAATCAACTGAGAACTACCAGGGACACACGAGGCGCGTATGATATCCGAGGCCACACACACAGACAGCCGTCACGAGAACAAACTTCCCCAGATCCTACCTAACATTAACTTCACCTACCTATCTTCTGGAGCGTGCCGGGCTCGAGGCGTCTTACAGGCAACACATCAGCGGCCGGAGCCCTGAAACGCCAGCCCCCGTCGGAGATCACAGTCCCCACCCGGAGTTAACCCCGAAAATAAAAAAGGCAAAATAACAAAAGAGCACCCGATGGAAAGGAAGAGAACAACTCAACCCAGCTGGACACTCACCTGTATAGTCTGGAGAAGCTGCCACTGACGTCACCGCTGCTGCGGGCACACAGACACCAACACGCGTAGCAGAACAAAACTGATACCAAACAACACAAAACTCCCCGGTACAACTGGGATAACTATCCCGGACGAGCCCACAAAATTGTTACAACCCAGACACGGCAGAACTTAATCTAGGGGAAATGTAGGGAGGCAACAATTAAAGTAATGACAAAAGAACCAAGGACCGTCTGCAATCGCAGGGTTTTATTAACCAAAAAGCACAGGTATCACAAACAAAAGGCTTTCTAAGTACAAGAATGAAGCCGGCCAGAAACGTCCACACCGCGCACACACAGCGCACACCACGACCCACCACGACCCACCCCCTGAAGGAGCACACTCCTCACTCAAATAGCCGGCCGCTGTCAATCAGCTAATCAGCTGATTGAAGCAGAGAGGTAAGGGGCGGTATCTGCAATGACAGAGAAAAAGAGAAACAAAAAGCAACAGGCCATACACAGGCCCGTAACAGCAGCGCAGTACAAAAACTGCAAAACATACTAGAACTGTTGCTTCCATTTGGATGAGTTTGTTTTGGAAGCAGAGTGGGCCTTCTTAGCAACTGCTCCTGACTAAGGAAAATATGATGGAAATGGAGGAACAATAAAATATCTTGCAACTAGAGCTATTTTAGATTTCTACAAAATTCCGGGGACAGATAAAAACTCAAAGTCAAATAAACAAATATATTTGCCAAGCTTCAAACAAGACTGAAATTAAACTCCACACACTATATACATACACACACACACACACACACACACACATATATATATATATATATATATATATATATATATAATGTAATAAAAGTACATTTACTATTTATTATTTTTTTGAGTTAGTTTGTTAGTTATAAAATTTACTGATTTCTGACAGTATGTCCCAGGGGTCTTTCTAAGTAATAATGGCTTGAAAAAGGAGGTAGGGCATGAAGTCGGTATCTGATCATTGCAATTTTTTTCAGGATAAAAACGGTTTGTGTAGTGCTCAATTTCACCAAATGTACACAGGAAAACATAATAAGACATGTATCAATTACTTTTTTATGTTACTATATAATACAGTCATCAACGCATTTAAATCTTGAGACTTGTGTAGTCTTTTTTTTAACCATTTGCAGGAATCTTAGCTGAAACATACTGTATACTGTGTGTGTATATATATAAGTTTCTCCTTAAGTTGTCAGTTTGGTTGTAAAGATAACTTAATCCGTCTGCATTCGAACGGTGACAATGGAAACAGCGGCCAGTGACTCTGAGCAGGCAGCACAGTAACAGACAGGCAGCCACATAAAAACAAGAATACCTTCATCATGTTCGATGTTCAACGTATATATATATATATATTTATATATATATATATATATATATATATATATATATATATATATATATATATGCATGCTAAGAAAGATTTAAGCTATTTTTTTTTTGAAAGAGAGAAAATTGCAGTTTAAAATTTGTAAAGAGCTGTTAGAGACACATGTTCTCAGAAATGATTATTATGTTTTTGTTATGTTTGAGTAATTTCTCCAAGAAAGTTATAACAAGTAGGATGTTGAAGCTCATGCTGTAACATTTTACTTTTTATATTGAATGTTTATGTTAACTGTTGTCCATGGATCAAATGTGACCCCATTCCAAATGTTTTTATATCAGAAATATGGGTTTCTTTCATCAAATTGCTGCAAAATAACATGAATGGTTCCATACCACACTCTTAACAAATACAATTAATGATCACTAGCTTCATTGAATTGTTGGTGTTTTTCAAACTTATAGCATCTGTAGTTTCTCTGGGTCAGTTGCCATTCATTGTGTTTACTCTCAGTACACTGCCTAAAACAACATTTAACTTTTACAATATAACCAAGCTAGCTCTCATGTTTTATCCTTAAAACACATTGCAGTGCAAACATCTTTAAGGGCAAAAATACATGCTCTCCAATCATGGCTTGAAAGGGAGTTAAAACAAAAAGCTGCTAAAAAGGCAAATACAAAGCTGCTATTTGATTATTGCACTATTTAACAGGATGTATAAAAACTGTATATGATTGTTCAATTCCACCAAAATGTATACAGGAAAATAAAGTGAGACACTATATACAGATTATGTTTCTTGTGCTACATAATACTGTCATCAAATATTTTTTAAACCTGTTTTTGTTTTATAATTCTACTGGAATATATGTGTATTGGAATCAACATCCAGAACACTTGGGCATAAAACTTTTCTGTTTTCTATTCTTTGACCTGAGGTCACTTAAATATGTTACATTATTGTACTTTTAAGTCCCTTAAATCTTTAAAATATACCATATTTTTTATTAAACCATATTATGAATTGTCTGTTTTTTATTTGTTATGCTTATGAAAAGCACTTCAAATTGTATTTGTGTCTGAAATGTGTTATATAAATAAACTTGCCTCATCTGGCCTTAGTGTTTTAGGTTGTGTATAGATTTGGTTATAATTCTTAAAACTTCAGTTTTTTGGTGTGTTTTTTTCTTACAATATGCTTTAAATATTTTTTTAAAAGCATTCTACTTTTTATATGTCATGTTGTTGGATATTTATGGTAACCTTCCTGTTGTCCATGGGTCAAATGATATCACTTTCAAATGTTTTTATATCAGAAACATGGATTCATTCATTTAACTGCCACAAAATAACATTTATGGTTCCATACTGTGCTTTTTGCAAATAAAATGAATGATGCCTACTTTAATTAAATTGTTGTTTTTAAAACTAACTGGCCTCTGTTGTTTACTAAATAATACTCAAACAAGCAGTCAGGATCTCTGTAACTGTAACGTTAGTCTACTGTTTGGTAAGTTAAGGTTACTACTTTCCAGTTTTGATGTATGCTGAGGACAATGGAATATTTTCGTTATGCCAGCAAGATTAACCACAAATAAATGTCAAGGAATTGCAATGCACTGTCACCTGCAAACGGAAGAAAGGTTTCTAGTAGCAAGTTACGTCAACAAATACCAGGGTGAGTAACATGTATAAATCCTATGACCTACCTTTCTTTCAGTTTGGTAAGCAGTGTAGATGTTTACAAGCCCCTGCTTAGGTCAAAAGATTCACAATCTTGACTCATACTAAGTAGACCCTTAATCTATTCACAATAAGCATATATTTTTAACCATTTTTTAAAATATATTTACATATATATTTTTATAAGTACTTTTCCTGCCTTAAGGAAAAGCCTCAGTAATATCGTTACACAAAGGTGGTAACATCTTAACAACCGGCGTCTAATATTTAAGCCGGAGCCAAAATCCTAGCCTTTAGCCTCAGCCTCTAGTTTTTGCCCGGGTCACAGCACAATAAGAGCAGCAGTTTCATCGATAACATTGCCTTATCTCTGGATAAAAAATACAATTTTGTGCTGCACTCTGTATTGACCTCTTTAAAGTATTTGACACTGCCGATTATAAAATCTACAGTGAATAAGTCTGGATGAAGAAATAGCATAATTCTTTCAAATCAATACTCAGTATTCATTTTTTTAAGATCATAGTTTTATATGCCACAGACCCCACCTCATCATAGAAATATTTATTTGGCTTTCAAGATTAATATTCAACATTTCACTCAAAAATTGAGTATCATAGTGCATTATGCTTTATCAGAGATGCAAAAATGTGTACTCACCATTGTTCTCTGTATCAAACAATTGGACCTTAACCTTAGATATATCTCATGTTTGCACTGATGTTGGAAGAACTTGTTTCAGGTAACTTTTAAATGGAATGAATCTTACATTCCAGACGACCATTTTAAAGCTTTATCAGCTGATGTTTTAAAAAAAAATTATTAGTCTTGTTACTGTCATGAATCAGGCATGATCCAAATGCAGCACAGCTGTAAGTAAGTTGCAAGGTCTCTTTTATTTCTCCACACACAGCAGGTAACACAGGAAACAATAAACAGGAATACAGTCTTTCAACTAGAATCTCTGAACGAAGCAGAAATACAAAAGTCTATAGTAAAGCTCTGAAGAAGGGAAGGTGAGCTCAGTAGTGACCGTCCACAGCATAGAAACGAGCTGGCAGGGTCGAATGCTGAGTTCATCAGGAAACTCCAGAGACAGCCGGGTCGTAATCCTCCTCAGAGAAGCAGAAGCAGCAGACACTAACATGGGATATTTACACCATTAACATCATATTGTCCTGAAGAGAATTTTTTTACTAGGGATAAGATCTACTTCCTGTTGCCAGTGGGTGGCACTTTGACTGAAAATCACTGTGAAATATATTTCCTCAGGCCATGCCAAATTTTTTGACAGCAAGTGGGAGGGGTTTTTGATGGACACACCTAGACTCAAATGTAATAAGGCTCTGATCTTTCTCTATAGAGGACAGTGACTGGTAAGATCCCTAAAAAGGCAGCTGTATCTACAAGGACCAGGCAGAACTCAGAAAACATGAAACACAAGGTGAGTTCATACAAAGTTTCTATTCACATAGTATTGACCTCCAAACAAACACTTAATTAATTTTCATAATAAGAAAACAGGGCATTTTGAATACATAAAACTGTGTGAAAAAAGTTTTTAATAAGTTTGCTTGTTTACTATGCAGTGCACACAAAAAGCTTATTGCATTTTTGTAGACCCAATATAACAGTGTATTTTTCTTTTTCTTTTCTTTATTGTTCTTGATCTTTCTATGTGAACACATTTTGTAATCTTTCTCCTTTTTGAAAACTGCACCCACACACATTCCAAATAAACACACAACTCACAGTGTAAGAATCTAAGAGGAAAAAGTTTTGAGCTTTCATCGTTCGATCAAAGTGCGTCATTATCATTTCCACTGAAACATTTAAACTGGTTCAACAACATTTATTAACCTACACTCAGCGCTGGGCCAGAATTTTTTGCATGAGTCTCCTAGATGCCTGGCAACTCATTGTGAAGACATAGGCATTTGAAAAAAATCTTATCAGAACAAAGTGCGTCATTGTCACCTCTACCTTCACAGTTAAACTTGCAGAACAACATTTGTTGACACCACAGGCATTTGGCTGATTAAATACCTCCTCAGGATAGTTGAGGCTAGTAGACCTGTTGCTCTGCATGTCACAATGGTTTAGTGAATACACTGTTTACTAACAGCATAAAGGTGTTCAGCTTTCCTTTAAGCCCAGAAGGCTTGACTGTTTAATAAAACACTCCATCCATCTTCTTCCACTATCATATTTAAAAATAATTTTAAGTTAATAACTTAAATATGTTTGAAAAAAGTGATGATATACATAATGTATTGGACACATTGCTACAAGCATCCTCATTTCACATCTTGGCTACATGTTTGAAATGCACCCAGATGTTTGTCAGACCTATTTTGGTCATACTGAATTGAACCATAAAAGATAGAACCATGAATAAGTAGTAGTTTAAGATTGAGATTGAGAAATTGAGAAACCATTGTAGCTAGTATTAAATCAGCTGGACATTCTCCAAAATACTCTGTATTTTAAGAAATAATTTGGAAAACAAGATAATACTATTCTTTAAAGGTATAAACCAGAACCAGTTTAATTGATATGACTTTGAGTGCACAATGACAAAAACATGATTCATGAAAATAAAAGACAATTTATCGAAACCACCCAACACAAGTTGGCATGGCTTGCACACACACAGATGGAGAACTGTCTATACTCATGTCTCTAGTCTAGATCTGTGACAAATTTACATTTACATTTAGTCATTTAGAAGACGCTGTTATCCAAAGCGACTTACAGAAAAAAAAGGGAAACAATCAAGGTACTGGTAGTGCGTTCCACCAAAGGGAAACAAGAAGCGCAAAGAGTTTGGATTGCCTTCGACAAATGGATGGAAGAGAAAAAATGTATTGCATGTTTTTTGTATTTTAATGTTTACCTATGCAAATTAGGTCACATCTCATCAAATATGCGCTTATTTGCATACAGACAAAATCAGATCGTTTGATAAAGTCATGCTCAAAATATTTTTTCAAGGGTAAACATGTATACTTGGGGGTCTGGGTTGAGTCTGAGTTGGTGAAAACCTTTAGGGAACCTGGTCAGGAGGCAGTGTTGACCTATGGACGGACAGATTAAGAAATGAAATGCCCCATGCAAAATAACTATATGACAGCATGCACACACACACAAGAACTATATACGAGAACTATATACAATATGCAAAATAACTATATAACAGCATGCACACAAGAACTATATACAATATGCAAAATAACTATATAACAGCATCCACACACACACAAGAACTATATACAATATGCAAAATAACTATATAACAGCATGCACACACACACAAGAACTATATACAAGAACTATATACAATATGCAAAATAACTATATCCAGCATGCACACGTACACAAATGCACAATAACTATACACAAGAATTATATACAACATGCAAAATAAGTATATACAGCATGCACATACACACAAACCCACAAGAAGGCTATTGAGTGGGATTGTGTGGTTGTTGTTAAATATATGTGTGTGTGTGTGTGTGTGTGTGTGTGTACTATATATAGTTATTTTACAGCATGTGTGTGTGTGTGTGCACGCATGCTGTTTGCAGTTCTTGTATATAGTTATTGTGTGTGCCTGTGTGCATGCTGTATAAAGTTCTGTCTTTTGCTGTATATAGTTCTTGTGGGTTTGTGTGTATGTGCATGCTGTATATAGTCATTTTGATTGTTGTATATAATTCTTGTATATACACACATATTTTGTTTTTATAGTTATTGTGCATTTGTGTACATGTGCATGCTAGATATAGTTATTTTGCATATTGTTTATAGTTCTTGTGGGTTTGTGTGTGTGTGTGTGTGTGTGTGTGTGTGTGTGCATGCTGTTATATAGTTATTTTGCATATTGTATATAGTTCTTGTGGGTTTGTGTGTGTGTGTGTGTGCATGCTGTTATATAGTTATTTTGCATGGGGCATTTCATTTCTTAATACGTCCGTCCATAGGTCAACACTGCCTACTGACCAGGTTCCCTAAAGGTTTTCACCAACTCAGACTCAACCCAGACCCCCAAGTATACATGTTTACCCTTGAAAACATATTTTGAGCATGACTTTATCAAACGATCTGATTTTGTCTGTATGTAAATAAGCGCATATTTGATGAGATATGACCTCATTTGCATATGTAAACATTAAAATACAAAAAACATGCAATACATTTTTTCTCATCTTAACATAAGTAATCAACTGATAAAGTTTCATGGTGATATCTATTATTTAATTTTTTTTACCCTATTCACCTGTGGTGTCTTGACTTTATTGGCTTATTATGCTAATTATGCAAATTGCCCAAAGTGAAACTTTTAGCAACCAAGTTAAATTCCATCCATTAGGCTTATAGATGACATTTCTGCAATAAAACTTTAGGCTACTCAACATTTCTGGGTTCAAGAAATTATGACTAGACTACTGGGGTACCCCTGTGGTGAGGCGATGTGAAGAACTGTACACGCCGGGATACACTGAATGAGAGTCCTGTCAGGTAGGAATCAAACCAGGAAAGAGCCAAGCCAGAGATACCCATTTTAGAGAGAGAAGAGAGGAGGATGTGATGGTTAACTGTGTCAAAGACAGCTGACAAATCAAGCAGAATAAGAACTGAGGACTTTTCTGCTGCGCTTGCTTCTTTTTTAGGCCTCTGTCACATACAACAGAGCAGAGAGTTGCTTAGCAACCGCCCATTCAATAGTTTTGGATAAGAATGGAAGAAGTGAGACAGGACGATAGTTCTCGACTTCAGCAGGGTTGAGAGAGGGTTTCTTGAGTATAGGTGTTACACGAGCCACTTTGAATGCGGTGGGGAAAGTCCCAAATGATAAAGGTAATTATAATTTGTAAATTAGAAAATTAATATTAATTAAAGATAGGTACATATGCCCTAAACATACAGTAAGTCTCTACCAAATTTTGAAGCATATCAGTTCAGATTTTAACTCTCACATCTGATATCTGGACATTCAACTAAAGACTTGAATGTCTTAATCTTTAGTCTAGGTGGTTGGAAACAATGGCCCTCATAAATCCAGCAAGCGTACGACAGAAAGTGAGCTTAAAGTGGGCGTACGATCATTTATCAATTTGGATGTGAGTGGAGGGTACGTCGTACGTGGATCAGATCTCACGTCTGCTCTCAGCTCTTGTGCGCAAATTTGAGTCAGCGTGAAGTCCACACGTCTGAGTCTGAGAATTGATTTTAGACTATTGTATCGATGCCTGGAGGTGATAAAACTCTGCCGTGCTTTTGTTTAATGGTGACAAACCAAAGCATGTTAAGGCTATATCATTTATCACTAAAGCCTCATTAAAAATAAATACATGTATATATACAGGTACTGTGACCGTGAAATTCTTGAAACAGAATACTAGCCGAGACTATTAAATGTTGTTGTCTTCTGCTATTTACCGTTTTACGGCATGCACACAGGAGCATCAGTGTCTCCTTCACCAGCGGTTCTGCCCGAATAGAAACATTTCCAATCAGCGCTGCCACACGCTGCTCTGACTGGGACAGAATTATTACTAAATGTGAAGAAGTGAAATATATCCCGACATCATAATAACAATAATATTTCTACATTATATAGGCTATTAGGCTTTATATATCACAATGTATAAATTAAACATTCCAACCTCACCGGAAGTTGAATGGTCCACTGCTACTCTGCTGACAGCAGCACTGATTTCCTTCCTTTTCACTTTTTATGTTGCCAAACAAAACCAATTGGTTGTGTTGCAGCTGTTGGACATCAGCCTTCACTTTCTGCCTCTGAGAAATTCCTCTTCTTTTGGAATTAAAAACTTACTTTAAAAAATTGTTTACCTCCTGGCTCTAACCAAAAAGCTGTGGAAAATTTAAGTCTGTGTTCCAAATTTAAAATAGTTGAATATATACTTTTTATTTCTTAATCCCTGCGCATTTCTGTAAAATGTCTATTTCCCTCTTGTTGTTGTTTGTAATGGTGCACTTTGCTAATAAAGGTCAGTTGAAAAAAGAAAAGGAAAAAAAATCCTCTTTTTGGCCGTATTGTATCCTTCTGTGTCGTAATCTTTAAAGCGTGACATTCAAATGACGCTTGTTTTCAGCCACCACATTTATCAACGTCCGATCATTCTTGCGCTGTGATTGGCGGGATACAAACATTTGATGAATCACACGTGAACCCTGTTGTAAGATGAAGTATACGCTTAGATCTGCGCTCGTTTCTACGTTCATTTGATAAATGAGGGCCAATCTCTTTAGTAAATCACAAACCTACTTGCATTAAATTTGTGTATTATGTTTTCCTTTGTTTTTAGGTCAGTTGTTTCACTCTGATTTGGTGTATGACTGTGATAGTTTGATCTTTATGTTCTTATCTGTTGATGTTGAACACAGAGAAGAATGGCGACAACCAACAATAACGAGAATAGAGGTGTCTGAAATCAAGTCTGTACCACCTACAACTCCAAAGAAAGGTAATATTATGATAAATATTTTGTATGATGACATACAATAACATGAAAAATTACTTACTTACTAAATATTATGAATAGCAAATCATTTTGTACCTTTCATAATGTCATTCTTATTCTACTGCAGGTACCTACATGGCTATGAGTGGAAACATGGATAAGGTAAGAAACTCTACATTCTAAAAAGGATTTAAATATTATTTACCCTATATTTAAATGTATGATAATCTACATGCATTATGTGTTTATTTACTCATTTACAGAAGACAGTGAACCTTTCTAAATGGATTCACAGAAAAAAATATCAAAGAGAAACTGAAACACTGCTTAGCAGACTTCATCTTCAAGACAAACATCAACAGAAGTTGTCACCAGCAGATTATCTTAAAGTAGGTCCACCTGGGAGACAGGACCATGACACATCTGAGAAAGATCTTGCTCATAATTTCCTTCAGAAGTTGATGATGTTAGACTACAGAGCTAGATATATTCTTGTTAGACAGGAGAGTCAGGAGCTGAGCCAATCAAAACTTCATCCAGACGTTTACACTGTAAAGACTGATGAAAGTGATTTAGATGCTTTTTACGAAAAAGTTGTAGACTTTGATCAATCAAAACAAACTCATGTTCACCCAATGGATGTACAAATGGCAGTGTTTCACTGCTCAGACAGCTTTTTAAAGCAGAACATGATTACAAAGCTCTCACAATGTCAGTACGCCTTACCTTTGCTTGTTCCAGACCCAGTCACAATGAATGTTGAATGTCCTCTTTGGACATTCAGACAAATAACAAAAACATGGAAGATAACTGAAATCAAAGAAAATTCAAACACTGTCACCATGAAGAGCATGCCCATCTGCAAAGCTGAGACAGCCATGGTGTCATTTCTCCGCCTGGGTTCACTGTCTGTGTCTAAATCTCAGCTGATGAACACTTTGATCAACGACCGTCACAGCACCTTCTTCCACAGAAACTGCCCAGGTAGTACCAAGTCTCGTCATTTGATGGATGGTGTGGCAGAGATTGCCTGGTACTGTCCTGCTGGAAAACCCAATGATGCCTTCACTGACTGCATTGCCTTCTGTAATCTCCATGGTGATGCTCTGACAATTGAAAAACAGCGTGACATACTGACAGACAAATCTTCAGTCAATGTTGTTCTTGTACCAACTCTTGAGAAAGGTGACAAAAGTACTGCAGTTATCTCTGCCCTTTACAAGTCTCCAAAGCCTCTCATTCTTCTCATTGCTGATAACGATCATGGTGTCATTCAGCTGAAAGAGGGAAAATTCAAAATAGGTCTAAAGGGCCGAAGCCAGTCAAATGTTTCTGAAGAACTGAAAAAAGTAATTGGAAGAATGTTGTCTGGACCACATGAATCCTTCCAGCTTGAAACCATGGCTGAGGTCTCTGGAATCACAGTGGATGAAGATGACAAACTCTGCCAAAATGGAAAATCTGCTGCAATGAAAATTGTCAACTTGTTTCAGAGCAAAGATGTTTCAGAGATCAAAGAAACATTTCTCTCTTGTCAGGGCCAACTATGGCATGATTGGTGCAGAAAAAATAAAGAACTGTATCACCTCAAAGAAAACATTGAGAAGGAGAAATGTAAAAAGCAAAAGCAACTGATAGAAATAAGACAACAACAATGCACTGCTTCCTGCAGTGAACCAATGAAGTTGTTTGTTGAAAGCCTCTCATCTTTGCCATCAACAGACAAAAAGTATTTCCTTAAATGGACTCAAATCTCAATAGATGCTCTCTCCACAGATGATCTCTCATTAATTCTCCAAAGCTATGATGAAAAGTGGTCTGAAGTCTTGGAATTGAAGAAGAAGCATGACAAAACTGATCTAAAGGAAAAGCAAACTGAGCTTGATCAAATATCAACAAAACTACAGTCAGCAACTTTTGGCTTGGAGCACATCTTTAGAGAAATGGGACAGATCTATGAAGCCCATGCATCTCTGCAGAAACAAACAAAGAGGGGACAGACTGACTGGTCTAAATACCCTGAGCTGGCTGCAGAACTGATGATATCAGGACACCCAATGGAGCTGATGGATGGTGATGCAGGTCATGTGCCTTTAACATGGATCTCTAGTCTTTTAGATGAAGTCATCAAGAAACTGGGTGACAAGAGAGTTTTTGTTTTGTCGGTATTAGGCGTACAAAGCAGTGGGAAATCAACAATGCTCAATGCCATGTTTGGCTTACAGTTTGCAGTGAGTGCTGGCAGGTGCACCAAGGGGGCCTTCATGCAGCTGGTCAAAGTGTCAGAGGAGATCAAGAAAGACTTTCAGTTTGACTACATTCTAGTGGTGGACACTGAAGGACTGCGGGCTCTGGGGTTTGCGGGTAATGCAACTCTTCACCACGACAATGAACTGGCAACATTTGTTGTTGGTCTGGGAAACATGACACTGATCAACATCTTTGGAGAGAATCCAGCTGAGATGCAAGATGTTCTGCAGATTGTTGTTCAGGCTTTCATGAGGATGAAGAAAGTTAAACTTTCTCCAAGTTGTGTGTTTGTTCATCAGAATGTTACAGATATTGCAGCTGCAGAAAAAAACATGGATGGAAAGAGACGGCTTCAAGAAAAACTGGACCAGATGGCCAGACTAGCAGCTAAAGAGGAGGTTTGTGATGCTGAGTGCTTCAGTGACATCATTGCATTTGATGTGCAGAAAGATGTGAAATACTTTGCTCAACTCTGGGAGGGAAGTCCACCTATGGCTCCTCCAAATCCAGGTTATAATGAGAGTGTCCAGGAGCTGAAGACCACCATCCTCTCTAAAGCTTCACAGTCTGCTGGGATCACTCTCTCACAGTTCAAACACAAAATCCAGGACCTGTGGAATGCCCTGTTGAATGAAAACTTTGTTTTCAGTTTCAAAAACACACTTGAAATTGCAGTGTACAGAAAACTTGAGGAGCAGTACGGCAAATGGACCTGGGCCCTGCGGAGCAACATGTTGACCATTGAGAACCAGCTTTATACCAGAATTGAAAATGGAAAACTTGACAAGATCGAACTCAATTATCTTCATAAAGAAATGAACAAAACCTATGAAGAAATCAAAAAAGCAATGACAGCATACTTTGATGATGACAGCGACAAAGAAATTTTGGTTCAGTGGCGAGGACGATTTGAAAGTAAAATCAAGGAATTTTATGATGAACAAGTGAGGAGAGTTAAGAGAAAACTGGATGAAGTCATCGAGCAGAAAAATGCTTGTAAAAAGCTAGATGATAAGAAAACAGAGTTTGAGAACAAGCTGCTACAAAAGAGCAAAGAGCTCGCTCATCAGCTAAAAGACAAGGCAGAAGATGAAGAGGAACTTAAAAAGCAGTTCAACTCTGTCTGGAGTGGCTGGGTCCATGAACTAACTGCAGATATAAAACCCATTGAGGACATCAACTATGACAAAGATCAGACAACTATCCTTCAGGATATTGGCTTTGAATGGTCTCTCATCAGGGAATCCAAAAGCAGTGGAAGATATAAAGCAATATCAGAGGTTGGTGATTATTCTGATTATGTCACAAAGCATGGAGAGTTGTATAACAGAAGCCAACATAATAAATCACGCAATGCTTTGTTGTATGAAGAACAACAACGGATCAGATCCCTCATTGATATTGTTGAACAGCGCACCATAAACATCATTAAGAGACAACCTGTAGCTACAAGAGGTTATAGCCCAGCTTACCTGCAAGAAATTGCCAACAATGTTAAAGAAAAAGTAAAAGAATTTAAATCAAAGTGGAAATTTGCTCTGAAGAAAGAGTTTACAGTTGATGTCTTACTGTATGTCTTTGAAAGAGCAGAGAGATGGCTGTCTGAGTCCCACAAGAAATTCAAAGGGAACAACGATGCACTGACTTATGTAGAAAGCAAGAAAATACAATATTACAACATTTTTCAGAGTGTCTGTAAAGGAAACACATCTGCTGTTGTTCTTGGAGAACTGATCTGTGAGAAACTGAAGAGTTCAACTGTTGAGGCCGTCTGCAACAAGACTGCCATTGATCTCGCTGGAGAGATGAGGTGTAGTTTTCCAGCATTCAACGGGAACAGGCTAAACTTGGAGAAACATTTGTTGAAGTCACTGGCAGAGAAAGAGGACTTTGATGGTTTTATCACCTACATTCGGCATCCAAGGAAGCAAGTAGAGACTTTTATAAAAGAGGAAGTAAAGAAATACGTCTTCACAGAAAACAAAGATAAAGCACGGAATATACTCAAGAAAAATGTTGAAGACCTCAAAAAACTTGTGAGTCAAGCTTTATTTTCTGCAACAGAAAAAGTCAAAACCCTGAGGGGACACCCAGACATGTGGGTGGAGGAATTTTCTAGTTTGCTGAAAGATGAGCTAACATTCGACACCATCTCTTGTCAAAACTTCAGTGACATAAACAACTTTGACTTTCTTAAAGAAGAGACAGAAAAAAGCCTTGTGTCTGTTATGAAGGAAGTCAGCAGTCTCTCATTGGATAAAATGAAGGAATTCAGGATGAAGCCTGATCAAATCCTCATCGATCAGCTGTGTAACTGCTGCTGGGAGATGTGTCCATTCTGTGCAGCTGTTTGTACCAACACACTGGAAGATCACAGCCCTGATGACCACAGTGTGCCTTTTCATCGTCCCTGTGGGGTCATCGGTATGTACATAAAAAACTCATTGGACCCAGTGATCGATTTCTGCACAACTAGAGTTACAAGTGATGGAACTTTTTACCTTCATCAAGATGCAGAAGAACTCATTCCATATAAAGAGTATCGAACTGCTGGTCCAAGGTATGCTGACTGGAGAATCACCCCTGATGCCTCTAAGCTGATATACTGGAAATGGTTTGTGTGCCATTTTCAAAAGAAACTGGAGGATCACTATACATTCACATTTCAGGGCAGTGGTGAAATTCCCACTGAGTGGAAAACACACACTAAAGAAGAAGCTATTAAAAGTCTGGATGAAATGTTCAATGTGTGAGAGAGCTAATACATTACCCTGCTGAAATTACAAATTGTGTCATTAATGAATCAAAAAACAACAAAGCAGAATGTACAGATTCATGCTGATTTTATGATTGACAAGTGAGCTTGTCAGCATTCATTGAGAAAAGATTGAGTTTATAGAAATACAAGTTGAAGTCACTCGCTGAGAAAGAGGACTTTATAATGTTTTTATCGCATACATCCGACATCCAAGGAGCTTGTCTGTGACCTAAAAATGTGGTTAACAATTGGGGAGATCTAGAAAGAACCTCCAACAACCGAGTGAATTGGAAGATGTTCCTCAATGGCCCTTGCTACCTAGATGAGCAAAGGGGCCTGCGCAAATAAGCAAGTTAACAATTAGATGGTGATTTGACTGTTAAAAATCTGTGCAAAAGAACAATATCTATCTCAAAACGTTTCAAGGAACAATTAAATGTGTAATAATCATTTTATTTTATTTTATCATTTTATTTTATTTCAGTTTGTTGACAATAGAAAGTTAACACAACATGCATTATAACCTCTGTAAATGTAAACTTTGAAATCAAAATGTATACAATTTGAAGGTCTTCAAATCCAATCGATATGGAAACAGTTGTCAGAGACGTATGTTGTAATGATCATGTTTGTTGTAATGTGTTTAAGTAATTTCTACAAATGCTGTAACATCCTACTTTGTGCATCAAATGTTTACGTTAAAGAACATATTACCAATACATAAGTATTTGATGTGTTCAGTGATGTTAATCTCAATTTTAAGCAATCTGTTATTATATTCAGGTTAACATGAGTTTTTTGGTTTTGTTTCATTAGACCTCCACTCTTTCCTAACTATTCTAATATCCAGAATGAATGTAAATAAAGTTTTATTATTCATTAAATGTATTATGTGTTGTATTACATGGAAAAATAAAACAGTTTAACTTTTGTGTTATGTGCAAAATGGGTTATGATGAAGAAATAAATATTTTATCAGTGCTATAAGACTTCTTACTGATTCTTATTGATAAGCGTTTTTGAACTGGTAATAACATACATATATATTTTAATAAATGCCTACCAGAATATATTTTTAAAACATTAAAGTACCTTTTTATAGTACCATTAGATAATATATAGTACTGTGTAAAAGTCTTAGGCAGGTGTTAAAAAATGCTGTAAAATAAGAATGCTTTCAAAAGTAGATATGTTAATATTTTTTTTATTTTTTTTTGTAATTTTACAAATAGCAAAGTGAGTGAACAGAAGAAAAATCTAAATCAAATCAATATTTGGTGTGACCACCCTTTGCCTTTAAACCAGCATCAGTTCTTATAGGCATTTTTTGCACAAACATTTGCCGTTTGCACAGTACCTTTTTTTTTTATTAAAAAAGTTATATAATATCATGTAAATGCTTTTTTTTTGTTCGTACATTGAAATATAGAAGAGATGTACTGACATGGACAGCCCTG
Source organism: Centropristis striata (assembly GCF_030273125.1). Lineage (NCBI taxonomy): Eukaryota > Metazoa > Chordata > Actinopteri > Perciformes > Serranidae > Centropristis > Centropristis striata. The sequence goes on along the minus strand of NC_081529.1, from coordinate 7,493,333 downwards.
TCAAAAATACTTCTTTCCTACTAGTGAACAGGGTTAGACAAGGTTATCTGATCTGTATTCAACCCTTCTTTTGTCAATTACAGTTTTTCTCAGTTGCTAAGTGGTGTATTTCTCACATCAATATTAACATTTGCACAACAGCTAGTTCAACCTCCACAACATTTAGTCATTTGTGCTCATCATAGTATCAGTTTCTCATTCCTTACGACAAATTACAAATGCTTTTGGACAGTCATCAAGTGCTTTCATACAACTCTCTGCTGTTTTATAACATTATCATTTGCTTATGTCATGTCAGTCAAAGTTAACTATAGTCATAGTCATTCTGCTGAATAGTCATTCCATATAAAACTAACAGTCCTCATTTCATTGCTTGAGTCATTACATACAAAAAACTAGTTGTCAAAATCTGTCAAGCTAATTCTATGCATTTTTAAAAAATCTTTATTTTTTACTGAAAATGTCTCCGGAATTGAACAATTTCTCTCAGGTAAACCTCAGCTTTCACTGATGAGGGCTGTGTGAAGCATTAGTTGAACCAATGATAAGCCACTTCTCTACAATCACTCAGAGCTGAATCTTATAAACCCATAAACACTTTTCAACATATATGAACCAAGCAGGACATAGAGTGGACCATTTCTACAACACTGTGACACTGTACTGTCACAGCTCTACCCAAAGTGCTTTATGTTTGTTGTAAATAAGGATGTTTTTTTTCTTTTGCACGATGCTGTAAACAAATTATAATTGAAAAGAGCATATGCAATACAAATGTGAAAAATACATATTCAGTTACCAAACTAAATACAGTCATGTGTAACTTTACTGTAGTTTGCATTTGCAAATGGCTGTGCAGAGAGTATATAGTTCTGTCTTGAGTATCTTCAGGTAATGTCACCAAGATCTTACTTTTCTGCATTGGAAAACATTTACAGAGTCAACTGTCATAATGAAAACATGACAATTTGACTTTCTCGTTCATAAACATTGTGTCAGAACTTTGCATCTTGATGTCACTGACACTTTCATTGACATGAATACTTGCTTTTGAGGAATGAGCTATGATCCATTTTGAGCAAGTGACACGCTTTTGCAGGTTATCAACTAGGTTTTGCAGTTTGTACTAATTATTTTGAGAAATGCATTAACTGTTGTGCAAATGTAAATAGTGATGTGAGAAATGCACCACAGCATGTAATATGCACCAGTATTACATGCTTCAGGTTAAGAAAAATATAACAAAAAACTATGAAGAGTGCCTAAATAATGCTGAAAATGCTAGTGTGTGGCATTTGGATAAAACGGAAGAAGATATATGTAATATATATATATAAATATATATATATATATATATATATATATATATATATATATATATATATAAATATATATATATATATATATATATATATATATATATATATATATATATCATATATATATATATATATGCTGAAAATGCTAGTGTGTGACATTTGGATAAAACGGAAGAAGATATATGTAATATATATATATATATATATATATATATATATGATATATATATAAATATATATATATATATATATATATATATATATATATATATATATATATATGTGTGTGTGTGTGTGTGTGATCATAATGTCAGCTGTCTAAAGTCAAGTTATCAAGAATGGAACTTAAGTTTATAAGTATAAAATGGCCTTTCTTTCTCTTATTTGATATTCCAGATAATAATCCTAGACAGCGTTGTCAGTGTCACATGATAACGGTAAATGCATACTGTTGACAATAGCACTGTGAGGGATTCATCTTATTCATCTTACATATTAACCTATATGCACTGACACATCTGCACTGAGAAGCAACCCGCACATTTTCTAATGTAATGAGTTTGTGATAATCATACCTATGAGTAGAAGTTATTTATAGGCAAAAAGAATAATTATAGGCCAGTATCAATCCAACATCTATGGTAAGAATGCTAACGTAATTACAAATCACTCAGTTCATTAATGTTACGTTAACAAAATATAATCAAGGGACAACTAAATAAACAACTTCTAGCTAAAGTCAAATCAAATTAAAATTCAGGTTAACTTGTTTGTCTCATGACATGCAAGTATCCCTAAACGTTATGCTGATTCAGGGTAACACTGGCAAAATTACTGCAAGTCTTGACAAAATCAGTCTTTCAAATTACCCTAACAAATTGAAGCTGGTGTGGCAAAGTTTTAGGGTTACTTATCATGAGTGTTAGCTGGGATGACACTAACAAAATATATATATATATATTCATATTTTGTTGATTCACATTAACAGCGTGTTAGAATTTATGAGCTCAACTTTTAATTTTAAGGTACACCCCATTCTGCATTGTCAGCATTAGATAAACATGGCAAAGTTACATACTTTTCTTTGGTGTATGCACTACATTTGACAGGTATGTAACATCTCTGATTTCTGTATAGAGGATACTACGTTTTGTTTCAAGTGTTTAATGTTGACAGTGGTATGCAGTTGACATTAAACTTTAAATCTTTTCCTTGAAGTCACATGGTTTCGGAGAAGAATAGGGCAGTCATACTTTCCCTTAGCATTCGCCTTAACTGGTTTAGCAGTATGGTCATGTGGGTTTGCACAGATAATTAGGCCACGCCAAAGTCTCCAAAGATCATGTGGGACGGGTTTGTGAGAGACACACCTAGACTCAAATGTTATAATGCTCTGATCTCTCTATATAGGACAGTTACTTGTAATATTCCTATAAAGGCAGCTGCACCTACAAAGACTCAGCAGAACCCAGAAAACACAAAACACAGGTAAGCTCTTCACCTCCACACAAATGTTGATTATTTCCTTTTAATCGTTTTCTATTCTGACTTTGTATTTTTTGTACAAACATGTAAACTTGAAAAAGGTTTTATTAAGTATTCTCACCATGCAGTGCCCATATACACCAATTATAATTATTATATACCTTAGTACAACAGTCTATTTTATTTATTTCTTCTTTAATGTTCTTGAATTTTAATTGTTTTTAATTCACTGCTGTGAAACTCAAAGCTTGTATTTTCATTGTGTGCATTTTTTTCAGTGTCCACACACATTCGAAATAAACACAAAACCTGTAGGAATCTAAGAGAAAGAGGATATCATTTTGGAGCTTTTATCGTCTATTCAAAATGCGTCATTATCATTCCCACTGTGACATTTCTCAACAACATTTATCACTCTTGTTCGGGCCAGGAATTTCCCTACTTCGCAAGCTGACTGTTGAGGCTTGACAGACCTGTTTCTCTGCATGTCTCAATGGCTCATTGTTTGCATTGTTTCCTCATAGCATGAAGGCATTCAGCGTTCCTTCAAGACCAAAAGATATGAGTTGCTGATAAACATTGGCAGAGAAATTGTAAGGGCATTCTATTGGGGTCACATTTTTTCAAGATTAAATTTATGGAAGTACAGGCGAGTATCGGCTCACTTCGAGTACTGCTCTAGAGGAATCCTGAATGGAGGGCAGGCTGTCACCAATGGCACCGATGATTTAGATATATACAGTACATTTCCCGAAAAGATACATTAAGGTTGTATCCTCTTTATCAAATAATTTGCTCAACAAGCTTATTGCATTAGTCAGTAATGTTTTATTCCTTTGAATCTATAAAGCTATAACAAAGGATGAGATGGAGAAGAGGCCCAGCATGAAACAAAGTTAACACCCTGTTGTTTCTCACGTTTCCCTGCAATAGATAAGTTAAGGGAGACTTCCGCTGAAAGTTAAGGTAAGTTCTTTCATCTTCAGTAGCAATCAATATACAGCAAAGTCAAATTTATGAAGTACGTCAGGTCAGATTTTAACAAAGTTTGACACACGAAGCTGTGAATGTTTATTTTTTTTACTGTTTTTCTTTGTACTTTATTCTGATTCTGTTTGAATTTGCTTACCTTGCTCTAATTTTTAAGTGATATTTATGTAGTGAATTGGTGTGTCAGTGTCTTAATCTTCATTATCTTCATCTTCATTTGGTGTTTCAATCAAGATGTTTATTGGCCCTGTCACCACTAAAACACATTATTTTATCTCAATTGGTCTAACTTGGTGAACAAAAGATTGTATAAAATCACCTGTTTTCTTTGTGTGATCTAGTAAATTAACCTGGTGAGACTGAACACTTGTAGAAGAATAATGTAAGTACAGGAGAGTCTGAAACCAACAAGACATTTTTTTTTTTTTAAACAAGAATTTAATTGTACTGTAACACATAGACTTCAGACTTCACACATCTTTTCAATATGACTTTTGTGATCAAATGTGTCAGATTGGAACTCAGTCGTGTTCGCTTATGTGTGTCCATACCTGACATTTCAAAGAAACTAGCCTGATAGTATCGTAATTAGATATATTCCCTTGCAACAATAAATGTATCTAAAATGGCTCTTAGTACAAGAGAGAGCTTCTTCCTTTCTTTGTATTTTGTTTATTCTGTAATGGTTGCAGGCCCGTACTAGATATGCTTTGCACGCAAAAGAGCAGCGCAGACAAGTGATTAACAAAAACTTCCCCATGGTGGAAAAGATGACATGAGTCCTACATTTGATTAATTGTCTAGTGTGTACACGTGCTCACCAGATCTGAACTTAATTGCCCTCATTTATCAAATGAACATACCAGAAACCAGCGCAAATGTATCAGGGTTCACGTGTGATTCATGAAACTCTTGTATCTTGCCAATCACAGCGTAAGAATGATAGGCTGTTGATAAATGTGCTGACTGGGAACAAGCGTCCACGCCCTAATACAGTATATACTCAGTTCAGAGGCCTCGCCCCGAGAGTTTATGACATGGAAAGACGCAATACGGCCAAAAGGAGGATTTTTTTCCCCTACTTTTTAAAAATCACCTTTATTAGCAAAGTGTTACAAATAAAAACACAGCGGAGCAAAATAAACATTTCAAGCAGGGCCAGAAGTATGCAGGGTGCCTGCAGGGTTTATGAAATAAAAATATTCATAGTTATATACACAAACAAGTTCAGTGAATATTTTAAATGTGGAGCACATACTCAGAGTTTTCACAGCATTATGGTTTCAAGAGGTAAACAATGTTATAAAGTAAGTATCAATTCCAAAAGAAGAAGAATTTTTCGTCCAACTGGTGCAACAGAACAAACTGGTTTTGTTTGGCAGGCTCAAAAAGTTTCATCAAAGAATATCAGTGCTGCCATCAGCAGTGTAGCAATGGACCACTCAACTCCCAGTGAGGTTGGAATATTTCATTTATACATCCGTGGTATGTATAGCCTATAGCCTATACAATATGCAAATATTATTATTATAATGGAGAGATATTAATATTAGAAAATTAACATAAAAACTTATATTCACTTCTTTACATTTAGTAAGTATTCTGTTCCAGTCAGAGGTGTGTGCGAAAGTGCTTATTCGAATGTTTCTATTTGGGCAGAACTGGTGGTGGAGGAGACACTGATGGTGCCTTAAATGTTTACCGGATAACATACAGGAGAACAACATTTAATAGCCTCGGCTAGTAGCCTGTTTAAAGAATTGCACAGTCACAGGGTGTATTTATTTTTAATGAGGTTTTAGTGATAAATGATATAGCCTTAACATGCTTTGTTTTATCACCATTTTTTTTTAAAACCACTGCAGAGTTTTATCAGCTCCACACATCAAAACAATAGTCCAATAACAACTCTCCGATTCAGACATTTGGAATTCACGCTGACTCAAATTTGCGTACACAAGCTGAGACCAGACGTGAGATCCAAATTGATAAATGCAGAGCCTTGTATAAAAAATGACCGTACGCCCACTTTACGCCCACTTTCTATCGTACGTTCGTTTGATAAATGAGGGCCAATGTGAGCCAAATGCAAGCAAGATCCGATCTTAGAGCATATCACCTTGACAGTTAATGTGTCATGGCATGATCAAACAAAAAAAAAGTAAAAACAAAGAAAAACAAAAGTAGCATTGGAAAGACAAGTGTAACCACGACCATAGATTATTCAATTAAGTTACAGATGTTTTCAAAAAGGTTAACAAACCAAAAAAAAACCTAATCTCTGTTTTCTGGAGGCTTCAACACTTCAACAGGAGAGGATGAAGTTAAAGATGGAAAAACTAAAAGAAGTGAAATTAGCGAGCAGTCTGCAGAGGGGAGCACCGAAAGAAACAAGTACACCACCCTAAAGGGCACCAAAGACTGCTTCTACGTATAGTAAAGAAAGTGAGAATTACTGCATTATATCTTATATTGTTATTGGAATAACTGTATGGTTTTGACAATGTTGTTTCAGTGATAACTGACGCGTTACAATGTGATACTTTTTTCTGTTCATTTTGTTTCAGTGATACCTGAACTCACACTTGTGTTAATTGGCGACACAAATTCCATTGAGTGTGGATCAAAAAACCTCTTACTTGACCATGACGAGCAAACAAATGTGGAACAGTTTTCACACAAACTGTATGATTTGTGTGGTCGGCACATCTCTGTCATCAACAGGCTTGGTCTTCAAAACATTGACAAATTCCCCTTAAATCAGGAAAGGCATGCATTTCTCTTACTGTTACCACATGGTCTGCATAACAGCCATTACACTAGAGGAGTGCAGTGGTTAGAAAAAGTATTAGGGAAAGTATCACTTGCTAATGTAATGACAGTTGTGACCCATGAGTCAGATAAAAAATGTGACAGTGCACTAACAGACCTGAAGCTCAACAGCAGTTTTGCTGAAAAAAGATACCACACATGTACAAGAAGTATGATGGATGAAAAAGAGATAGTATCCCTACTGGAAAAAATAGATGTCATGGTCTCTGAAAATGATTCACACTGCTGCAGTGGTAAAAAAAAAGAACAGGAAGAACACCTGGACCACAAATCCCTCAAAGAAGAAAAGATTGTTTCCTCAGTGCTGCAGCAAAATCAAACAGGTGAGAATAATGTTGGAATTCATAAATGGACATCGACACTGCTTCAATGTGGACAGAACGTACAGATGCTATTTTACACCGACAATGTTTCAAAAGACAATGTGAAAACTATTTTGCTATGTGAATTTGGGCAGCTCATATCTGCAAACCTAACAAGAATTTTCACCTAAATCTGCAGGTTTTATGGAGATTTATAGTTTCAATTCATAGGGCATCATGCATGAATGTTTTCTTATTTGCTATTATTTATGTTCTTACACAATGCAATATGAGGAAAATAAGCCAAGTCTATTCATACCCACAATATATAACCCACAAATATATTTGAGGCTCTTACGCAAATGTCACTATGTCACATCCACTTTTTTTGGACACCATGATGCGTTGCATTATTGTGCAGGCCATGGTTATGTTGCAAAATTGTCCAGGTGTTTATTAAAGCTTGCTGCCTGCTGTGTGAAGGCATACACCTGCCTTTCATATACTAATAACACACTCCACGACTAAGCAAGTGCACCCACATTCTGCTTGGTCTGAGGGATGTTAAGTGGTGTCATAAACCACGGTGGTAGCGGTTTGCCCTGATCACCAAAATTCATTTTTCTAAATGGGGGCAGTATGTTCCCTAGGGGGCACATGCAGCTTTTAATTGTTTTCTATGGAACAAAAGAGGAGGGGAGACATAATAATGCCTTCATGTTTGTTGACCTGGCAGGGATTAAATAAGAATAAGAAAAGTTGATCCACAGGAGAATAAATATTTTAAATCAATACACAATGCCTGAGAGCCCTACTGCACCATATTCCATTATTTATTTCTGGCCATAAGATGTGGTGACGTATCTCTTCTGACCCTGGCAACTACCTGTAATTGCCTGCCAAAAAAAAGGAAACTATAGATAATAAACATAGGACGTTGATTCAGATTTTTTAAAAGCCTTGATCTTGTCCAATCTGCTTTTTCCTATGGTACCCCGCAGTAGAAGAGTTTGAGGACAACGCATCTGAAATTAAGGTAAAGATTAAAAACATTTTTTAGCTTTTTTTCCTGATCATGATTATAGAACAAAATTTGTTTTCTCAACTAATAATATCAATATTGTATCAAATCAAACTTGAAGTCTCCCAGTTACATAAACAGTTCTTCACAACTTCACAGCAAGATTGTTACTGTGCACATAATTTTTTTTCTTAAGTCTTGAGTTATTTATATGGAGTACTGAAATTTTATCTTGTTGCTATTTTCTTGGCTTAATTATTACAATTTATAAAACAATTTATGCATTTAAATGCACTCACCTGGTAAACTAACAGTTAAATGGAATCTTAACTTTTCTTAGTGGGATCAAGTGAATGAACCTGGTGATCTTGAACAATCAGAGAAGACTGATGACACCTCAGGACAATCTAGAATCAAGTTCCTACCATCTGCAACCAAGGAGAAAGGTAACATTAAATAATATATATATGATATTGATATAATATATAACACTCAATTGTCAGAAATAGAACTCTCAACGTTTAAAATAAAATAAAAGTGCAATTTGTAATAACTGGCCACATGCTCGAGAAAAATAGGGGGAAGTATTTAATAGAATGCAAGAAATGCATGATTTAATAAATGCAGCGATGACACTTGTCCAGATTGTGTAGTTAGACACACAATAAATCTGCAATCTTTCCAAAATAAAATGAACAAGGACAATGTACAATGTAGCAATGTACTAACCCCCGGAGAGACTTATCTCCTTCCTGACAGAAAATACTAATTCAATGGTGGCACAGACAGCAACCACCCAACAGAGAGAGGTCACAGGCAGATGCGATGCGGAGTCAGTTGTGGGGAATATGCCGCCTGCTAGCTCAATAGCTAAGCTCAGTCTGGGATGTTTTCATGCAACCAGGTCTCTGATATCACCAATAATACATTCCAGTAGATATCTCTGCAACACAATCAATACACATCTTTGACATAACGGCAACACTGTCACCCAATCAGAGGTTGTAAATCATATTATCTTTTACCATAGGACAAATTTGTTAAATTACTTATTTTTTTAACTGTTTAATTGGTAAAAAAAAAAAAAAAAAAAAACTGTTGTTGTTGGCTAACAATTAAACGGTTAATTATTAACATCCCTAGCTTGAATTTATGTTTTGTCAGGTCTGTCCGCAAGACAGACAAGGAAACATTGTTTAAATGCAAATTTTTTGCAAATTTCTTCTTGAAGTTGAAAATTTTAAAATAGCAGAAATACATGCAAATATCACATATTTGAGTCAACTTGCACATTTGCATTGTTTTTGTATGTTATCAGGTAAAAAAAAAAAGATAAAAAGGTAAAAAATTAACTTCATATTTGGTGTGAACAAACCATTACGGTCAACATTAGAAGAAAAAAAAACTAATTTCAATGCTACATTTATTTATCCGTTTGATTCATTGTTGTCCTTCAGGTTCCCTTGATACTGATGTGCGTGGAAACCAGATTAAGGTAAGAAACAGATTCAATTTTCAAAAAGATTTTAGGACTATTTACTTTACATCCCTGTGTGTGATTTATATTTTTCTACATGCAATGTATTTTTATGTGCTTATTCACAGAAGTCACAGAAGTTTTTAAAAGAGAATAGGAAGACACCATATCAAAGAAAAACTGAAACACTTTTCTGCAGACTTCACCTTCAAGAAAAACATCAACAGAAGTTGTCCCCAGCAGATTACCTTAAAGTTGGTCCAGCTGTGAAACAGGACTACAACATATCTGAGAAAGAACTCACTCATAGTTTTCTTCAGAGGTTAATGATGTTAGATTACAGAGCCAGATATATTCCTGTAAAACAAGACAGTCCTGATGTGAGCCATTCAGAATCTGTTCTTGTGTTTGGTGCTGTTGAAAAAGATGACGATGACTTAGATGCCCTCTTTAGCACCAGGGTAGATCCTGATCAATCAAAACAGAGTCATGTGCATCCAATGGATGTTCAAATGGCAGTGTTTCACTGCTCAGACAGCTTTTTAAAGCAGAACATTATAACAAAGCTCTCACAATGTCAGTACGCCTTACCTTTGCTTGTTCCAGACCCAGTCACAATGAACATTGACTGTCCTCTGTGGACGTTCAGACAAATAACAAAAACATGGAAAAAAACTGAAATCAAAGAAAATTCAAACACTGTCACCATGAAGAGCATGTCCATCTGCAAAGCTGAGACAGCCATGGTGTCATTTCTCCGCCTGGGTTCACTGTCTGTGTCTAAATCTCAGCTGATGAACACTTTGATCAACGACCGTCACAGCACCTTCTTCCACAGAAACTGCCCAGGTAGTACCAAGTCTCGTCATTTGATGGATGGTGTGGCAGAGATTGCCTGGTACTGTCCTGCTGGAAAACCCAATGATGCCTTCACTGACTGCATTGCCTTCTGTAATCTCCATGGTGATGCTCTAACAATAGCAAAACAGCGTGACATACTGACAGACAAATCTTCAGTCAATGTTGTTCTTGTACCAACTCTTGAGAAAGGTGACAAAAGTACTGCAGTTATCTCTGCCCTTCTCAAGTCTCCAAAGCCTCTCATTGTTCTCATTGATGATGAGAATTGTAAAGTGGTTGAGAAAAAACAGGGAAAATACACAATGGGTCTAAAGGACAGAAGCCAGTCAGATGTTTCTGAAGAACTGAAAAGAATCATCAGAAGAATTTTGTCTGGACCACATGAATCCTTCCGGCTTGAAACCATGGCTGAGGTCTCTGGAATCAGAGTGGATGAAGATGACGAAGTCTGCCAGAATGGGAAATCTGCTGCAATGAAAGTAGTTAATCTGCTTCAGGGAATGGATGTTTCAAAGATCAAAGAAACATTTCTCCCTTGTCAGGGCCAACTATGGCATGATTGGTGCAAAAAAAATAAAGAACTGTATCACCTCAAAGAAAACATTGAGAAGGAGAAATGTCAAAAGCAAAAGCAACTGATGCAAATACGACAAAAACAAATCGCTGCTTCCAGTAGTAAACTTATGAAATTGTTCATTGAAAGCCTCTCATCTTTGCCATCAAAAGACAAAGAGTATTTCCTTGAGTGGACTCAGATCTTGATAGATGCTCTCTCCACAGATGATGTTTCTTCAATTCATAAAAGCTATGATAAAAAGTGGTCTGACATCTTGGCTTTGAAGAAGAAGAAGCATGATAAATCTGATCTATTGAGCAGTAAACAAACTGAGCTTGAAAACATATCAACAAAACTACAGTCAGCTACTTTTGGCTTGGAGCACATCTTTAGAGAAATGGGACAGATCTATGAAGCCCATGCATCTCTGCAGAAACAAACAAAGAGGGGAAAGACTGACTGGTCTAAATACCCTGAGCTGGCTGCAGAACTGATGATATCAGGACACCCAATGGAGCTGATGGATGGTGATGCAGGTCATGTGCCTTTAACATGGATCTCTAGTCTTTTAGATGAAGTCATCAAGAAACTGGGTGACAAGAGAGTTTTTGTTTTGTCGGTATTAGGCGTACAAAGCAGTGGGAAATCAACAATGCTCAATGCCATGTTTGGCTTACAGTTTGCAGTGAGTGCTGGCAGGTGCACCAAGGGGGCCTTCATGCAGCTGGTCAAAGTGTCAGAGGAGATCAAGAAAGACTTTCAGTTTGACTACATTCTAGTGGTGGACACTGAAGGACTGCGGGCTCTTGAGTTGGCAGGTAACGACACTCTTCACCACGACAATGAACTGGCAACATTTGTTGTTGGTCTGGGAAACATGACACTGATCAACATCTTTGGAGAGAATCCAGCTGAGATGCAAGATGTTCTGCAGATTGTTGTTCAGGCTTTCATGAGGATGAAGAAAGTTAAACTTTCTCCAAGTTGTGTGTTTGTTCATCAGAATGTTACAGATATTGCAGCTGCAGAAAAAAACATGGATGGAAAGAGACGGCTTCAAGAAAAACTGGACCAGATGGCCAGACTTGCAGCCAAAGAGGAGGTTTGTAATGCTGAGTGCTTCAGTGACATCATTGCATTTGATGTGCAGAAAGATGTGAAATACTTTGCTCAACTATGGGAGGGAAGTCCACCTATGGCTCCTCCAAATCCAGGTTATAGTGAAAGTGTCCAGGAGCTGAAGACCACCATCCTATCTAAAGCTTCACAGTCTGCTGGGATCACTCTCTCACAGTTCAAAAGCAAAATTCAGGACCTGTGGAATGCCCTGTTGAATGAAAACTTTGTTTTCAGTTTTAAAAACACACTTGAAATTGCAGTGTACAGAAAACTTGAGGTCCAGTACGGCAACTGGACCTGGGCCCTGCGTAGCAACATGTTGACCATTGAGAACCAGCTTTATACCAGAATTGAAAATGGAAAAAGTGACAAGGTTGAGATTAATTATCTTCATGAAGAAATGAACGAAACCTTTGGAGAAATCAAAAAAGCAATGACAGCATATTTTGATGACGACAGAGAAAAAGAAATTTTGGTTCAGTGGCAAGGACAATTTGAAAGCAAAATCAAGGATTTTCTTGATGAACAAGTGAGCGAAGTAAAAAGGAAACTGGATGAAGTCATCGAGCAGAAAAATGCTTGTAAAGAGCTAGATGATAAGAAGACAGAGTTTGAGAACAAGCTGCTACAAAAGAGCAAAGAGCTCGCTCATCAGCTAAAGGACAAGGCAGAAGATGAAGAGGAACTTGAAAACCACTTCAACTCTGTCTGGAGTGGCTGGGTCCATGAACTAACTGCAGATACAAAACCTATTGAGGACATCAACTATGACAAAGATCAGACAACTATCCTTCAAGAACTGGGTTTTGAATGGTCGCTCATACATGAATCCAAGTGCAGTGGTAGATATAAAAAAATATCACAAGTTGGCAATTTCATTGATTATGTAGCCTTCATAAAGCCCCAAGATCTGTGTAGCACAGGCCAACAATATAATGAGGGAGAAGGGGACACAAGAGGACAGGGAAAAAGTGCTGCAAAGGTCGAAAAAATATTTGAATATTTTTCAGAAAAAACTGCAAAAATAGGAAACTACATCAAAAGTTATTTTCAGTATGAAGAACAGCAACAAATTAGATCCCTCATCGATGATGTTGAAAAACATTCCATTGATGCGATTAAGTGCAAGCCTGTAGCCACAAGAGGCTACAGTCCAACTTACTTGCAAGAAGTCGCCAAAAACGTAAAAGAAAGGGTAAAAGACTTTGAAACAATGTGGAAATTTGCTTTGAAGAAGGAGTTTACAGTTGATCTCATACTGTACGTATTTTGCAGAGCAGGAAGTTGGATTTCAGAGTCCCACAAGAAATTCAAAATTAACAACGATGCAATCACTTGTGTAGAAAGCAAAAAGATGCAATATTACAACATTTTCAGAAGCTTCTGCAAAGGAAACTCGTCTGCTTTTGTTCTTGGAGAACTGATCTGTGAGAAACTGAAGAGTTCAACTGTTGAGGCCGTCTGTAACAAGACTGCCATTGATCTCGCTGGAGAGATGAAATGCAACATCCCAGCATTCAATGGGAACAGGCTGAACTTGGAGAAACATTTGTTGAAGTCACTGGCAGAGAAAGAGGACTTTGATGGTTTTATCACCTACATCCGACATCCACAGAAGCAAGTAAGGACTTTCATAAGAGAGGAAGTACAGAAATACATCTTTACAGAAAACAAAGATAAAGCAATGAATATACTCAAGAAAAATGTTGAAGACATCAACAAGCTTGTGAATCAAGCTTTATTTGCTGCAACTGAAAAAGTCAAAACCCAAAAAGGAGACCCAGACATGTGGGTGGAGGAATTTTCAAATTTGCTTAAAGATGAGCTAACATTTGACACCATTTCTTGTCAAAACTTCAGTGACATAAACAGTTATGACTTTCTTAAAGAACAGATAGAGAAAGGCCTTGCATCTGTTATGATTGAAGTCAGCAGCCTCTCACTGGATGAGATGGAAAAATTCAGAATGAAGCCTGATGAAATCCTCATCGATCAGCTGTGTAACTGCTGCTGGGTAAAGTGTCCATTCTGTGCAGCTGTTTGTACCAACACACTGAAAGATCACAGTCCTGACAAACACAACGTCCCTTTTCATCGCCCCTCTGGGATTGAAGGATGGCACACTAGAGGGACAGTGGAACTGGTCACCTTTTTCTGCACAACATTAGTTGCAAGTGAACGAAAATTTTACCCCAGTCATGATTCAGATGAGACCTTTCCTTATAAACAGTATCAAAGTGCTGGGGACAAGTATGCTACATGGGAGATTACTCCTGATGCATCTAAGCTGACATACTGGAAATGGTTTGTATGTCGATTTCAAAAGCAACTGGAAGAGTACTATAAAAAAAAATTCCAGGGCAGAGGAGAAATTCCCAGTGAGTGGAGAAACCACAGTAAACAAGAAGCTATTGAAAGTCTGGATGACATGTACAATCTGTGAGTGATTCACAAACAAACAAGCTCTCCCAAAGTAACAAAGCCTTAGTAAAAAAATTTGTTTGATTTTATTGAAGGATAGCAACAATAGCTAAATTTAGGATGAATCGTGAAAGCACCTGTTTATTATTCAATCAATGTTTTTTCAGTTCGCTTATATATAAAGAGAGTCAAACTATATCATTGAGTTCAGGATTTAAGGATTGCTGAAAATGTCTTGAAGCAAAGGAGATCAATTAAAGGATGATTTTAAGACTTTTTATTGTTATTTTTGCAAGATCATGAGGATGCATGAAATGCATTGTGAATAATAAAAGGAAAATGTATTTAAAGAAGGAATTAGTAAGAAGTTTTCGAAGTTGTCAGATATGGACATATTGTCATTGCTCTTAAAACATGGCTGTAAGCTATGATTTGACTTTTGCTTTTAACGTTTTACTTTTATGTGAAAAATGTCATCAAACAGACATGACATTAAACTGTTTCTAAAACAAACAAACAAACAAAACAGACCAAAAAAACAGATCAGGGTCTGGAATTTGATATGTGATGTATATTTATTTAGATGCAGGATGCATCAGTTGTTAATGGGATATAATGCAAAGAAATGTGTTGGATTTTGAATTGAGATATGTCAGATACTAATGGAATTCATTCCAAATAAGAAACGACAGCCATTATTGGTTGTATTTTGTTTTAAATGTTTTTACTTTTTTCTCTTCAACATTGTGTCTATATTACAGATCATATAAAAATGCATCATAACAAAGGACACACCTTTTGTTTTGTTTTTTTTAGTTGTAATTGTAACATAACTAATAAATGATTAATCAAAAGGTGAATGTTCTGAGATGTAATTAAAGTGTTTGATTCTAAAGAGGCATGAAACTTGTATTTGAGAATTGTTTTTTTTCCCCAACAATTTAATGAATTATGCTTTATCTTTTCTGAAATATTGGAGTACTACAATTTTACCCTTTTTAATTTTGTTACGCCTACAGAATTGGTTTCATTGTTTTCTTAATTTGGCTCCTGTTATTGCTGGTCTTTGAAAGCATTTATGTAACATAACCTAAAAATAAGATGGATCAAACTGTTGATGTTCTGAGATTTAATTAAGTGCTGTTGACTATGAAAAGACATGAAACATGCATTTGAAATATGTATAAAAAAATGTGTTTTTTTGTTGTTTTCCTTTTACCTTTTAGTTATTGAGCTACCCATTGTCCAATGCATCTGATTTTTGTATTTGTATTTTGTGTTTCTTTAAAGTCATATGTATATGTATGTATTTTTTCAACAATTTGATGAATGATGGTTTATCTTTCTTAAACATTTGGATTATTCAACATGTTTTTCACTATACGCTACATTACATCACTCTACACTATTTTTTGTCTACATTGGAATTAGTTTTGTTGTTTGCTTATTTTGGCTCCTGTCACTGATAGTGATTGATATCTATAATTTCTAACAGGAATTGCAGTATTTGTGGGGAAACAGGGCATGTTATTTTACTATAATAAATAGACCTTTCACATGGACCTTTGTGTTTAAGTCTCTGTTATTTTTGAGCATTATGAGAAGAACAGATTTTCAGACTTGCCACATGCTAATTCAATTTACATATAATTTCGATTGAAACCCATTTTTGAACCTATGGCCATTACATGTCTTAACTCTGGACATTTTAGTCATTAAATGATTAGTTGGCACAATGTTTTAACTTATAACATTTTAGTCTAGTTGTAGTCAAGATGAAGAGTGGCTATTTTAATCAAGGGCTCTCTCACATGCAGAATATCATGAGATAGCGTTTTCTTTTGCAAATTTCTTTTGTTGCAAGCGTTTAGACTTGACATTGGTTTGTCTTTGACTATTGAAACCACAAACATCCTCAGCCCAACAAAACTGATCATCACCATTTTCCTTAAAGTCACATGGCTTTATGCAAATCATGAGTTCTTTATATAGAATGGGGACAGGAAAGGTTTTTGACAAGGTAGCCACATCTTCAGGCCACAAAGAGCAAAGAACAAAAGGTGAGTATATTTATCCAAGTGTAATTGTATATAGACTTAAAAACTGAACATTTAGAGTTTTTATGACAGACACTTTTCAAACAACTTTAGTTCAATCAAAGAGGACTTTATTTTAACAAAGTTTAAAAGTAATTAAATGTATTTATTTGACATTGCACATTAGGAAAGGTAAATAAATAGGAAATAGGAGTATTTAGCAATTAGATACCATCATGAAAGTATTATTTTAAGGGGGTAGTGATGTTCTGAGCTGTACAGAAATATCTCTGATGGAGCTGAGACACTGGTGATGGTGTTGGTGAAGGGGTGGAGAGCAATGGCTAAAGATCTGGATTGATGTGGAGCAGAACTTATGAAGAATTCAGTGGAAGAACCAATGGCTTCTGGTTGTAAATGGTTTATCCAAAGCGCTTTACACTACAGATTGCGCTCATTCACCCGTTCACACTCACATTCCCAATGGTGCCACCTGCCACCATTGGTAATACATTCATACACCAATGAACGCAGCATCGGGAGCCATTTGGGGTTCAGTATCTTGTCCAAGGATACTTCGACATGTAGGTTGCCATGGTCAGGGATTGAACTACCGGCCGCTCTTACAACTGAGCCATAGCCGGTTGTGATGAAAACCTAAGGTGAATGGGGTGGATTAGGGCTGCATCAATCTGATACAGAAATGACAGCTGACCACAGCAGAGAAACAAACAGTTGTTGCAGAGGTTGTGGCAAAATCTGATTGGTTTAAGAGAAAGAGTAACGCAACTGAGTGAATTGCAAGTGGAAAAAGGAAGTGAGAGATAGATAGACGAAACTACATTTCAAACAGCAGACCACACCAAGAGACAATGGTGAACAGTGAGTGAGAGAGAGAGAGAGAGAAAGAAAGTGCTGTGCTAATTCTTGGTCATGTAAAGCAAAATCTTTACAAAATTGTTTAAAGTTTAAAAATCACAGAAGAAAGTTTTTGTTTTTTTAAAACAGCAGCCATAATTGTTGGGTTGTTATTGTTCTCTAAAATTCAGATGATCAGATCATTAAAAGACATCATACATTCCTTGTAATTAGGTATTACAATATATATTTAACAAACTAAGGGCCAAGTATTGTGCCACTTTTGTTGCCACTGAACGTGCACAGATATGGCAAAAACAAACTAACCCTTATTCTCAGAGCATGTGAAAAGGGTGAAATGCACCTCTAACTGCACTGCAAAGAAAATGTCAAATGTCTACTCAATCAAGCCAAAGCAACCCTCTTTATATGAATAAACAAAATCTCAGACAATACTGTCAAAAAAACTTCAGAAAAAACAAAAACAACCTTGTTAAAATGGGAAAGCTAGCTTCTTTTTCATTACTGTGTTTCAACAAGTGCACAACAAGTTTATACATGCAATAATTTATTTTTAGGCTGCCTATGTGCATTAGCCTTTCTGCCATTTATCTTTTTTTCCACTGTAAAACAGTGAGAGAATCAGTGATCATGTTGGCCCTAGAAAAATTCTAGAGCTGCTCCCACAGTGAATAATGGAAGTATTATTAAAAACCCAGTGAGACACCCATAGTAGTTTTACATAACAGAGCTCAGAGGCAGAGCTCCAAATAAAAAAAATATGTTGCATTTTTAACAATACCCTTCTCATGAAGTTCATAATCTGAGTTTTACTCTAATTGATCATAAGCCTTTATTTAGAGCACCAGAGGTTGACAACATTCACCATCTTCTGCTAAATTATTCTGAACAGTGACTAGTATCTAAATCTGTCAGACCAGTGAAGTAAAAATACAAAATTTGCCTGTGAGATGAAGTGGAGTCAAAGTATGATGCTGCATTAGATGGAGTATTGAGATGAGACTGATGCTATTGTCTGTCTAACATCTCCCTCAACTGACAGATAGTCCCAACTGGGCCGTTCGTAAACTGTACACACATCTACTCCAACATAGCTTTATGAATGTGCATCTCCCGAGGGAGCTCAGAAGAAGCACCACATTGGTTTTCAATCAGCAGGCTATCCATCAGATGTGTCAACAGCACAAAAGGGTGACATTTATGCTGGCCAACAGCATACACCACCTCTTTACACCAGGTAGAAAAAGTTCATGAATAAATGCTACTGTGTTCAAAGGTATGTTGGAAAAGGAAATAAAAATAATAATAATTTTTGCAATAAATGTTGCTGTTCTGTTTTCACTTTGGTCATATTTATACACTGTTAAAAAAAAGCCACAAAGCCAGCTACAGAAAATGGTTTCATAACTTTAAATAATGGCTCCAGAGCTTTGCCCACTAATAGTATGAGTCTGATTTAATACATTTTCTTTGTGAGCAACAGTAAAAATGCGAAGCAACACAGTGGTTCATAATCAACAGTGTACACAAATAGAAGCAGTTATAAATGACTTGTGTACAAAATCCACAAATTATGTGTATTATTTTTCGCATGTGATAATCTGTTTACACTTTACATTAGGGAGTTACAGAAAGATCTTTCAATATATTAGCATCATTTAAAGCAGGTAAGGAACATTGATGAAAAGTCGTCACAAATAGCTTACTAGTGATATTATTGCTATTATTACATATTATGATACACTTTTTCTCTGAGAGTACCAGACAGGCCTGTTATCTAATGAACTTTGCACTGTTTGTAGCTTTGCAAATAACAGGTGTTCAGTGTCGATAGCAGTGATAGCAGTATGTTCTTGGCAGTGTTTGGGTTGTGTCACCTGTAAGCTTAATCATTGTTTTCCCCTTAATTGCAAGGTTTTGGTGATAAAGAGTTGTCTTACCTTGTGTTTTACTTTTGTTGTTACTGGTGTTAAAAACTAAAACATAGCTGTCCTCTGTAAATAAACATGAACCTTTATAGTCTGCTACAATCTGTTGCAAATGTTCTATCACTGTAATTTGTGCTTGCTATTTTTAAACCAGAAACATTTACAGCCTATCAAAACATAAACAATTGTGTACCTTAAAGTCACATGGTTTTAGTTCAATCGTGAGTTAGGTTCAGCTTATTATGCCTGTAACAAAATTTTAGTTTGGTAAAGAGCTGATGGGAGGGGTTTGTAAATTGACGGTCCTGGCATTAAATCTACAGACCTCTGATCTCTCAGAACAGGAAGTTCTTCTGACAAGGCAGCCGCACCGATGCAGACATAACAGAAACATAACAAAAGGTGAGTTTATACAGTAGTTAAATTGTGTTTTTTTGTACAGACTTCAAAAAGGCGTGTACAGCTTTTATAACAGACGCTGACCCTTGCAAACAATCAGTCAGTTAACTTAATAGGAAATAGAAGTTAATTCGATCCCATCATAACTTCATTGTTTTAAAGTGGTAGTGTTGTCCTAATTTATTCTGATGTTGTCACACGTGGCAAAATTTTTCCCACCAAATCTGTGCTATAAACCCAAAAATCTTTTATCTTTAGCTATTTAGCTCCTATAAACAAAAACCTGATTAAAGTTTTACTTTAAGTTTTACTTAAACTTAAAGTTTTAAGATTCAGTAAACTAATTTGTTTTAATTCCATTCAAGTGTGAGTGTTGTTTGACGTTACATTTGAGTGTGATTTTTCATGAGCAGTGGGACTGTTCGTGGATTAAGAGTCATTTTTGCGCAGACACAGAAAGAGACAGCTCTGCTTCAGAGTGCTGTTTGTCCTGGAACATGATGAGTAGAATGGGGTGGGCAGTGGGCGGAAACAGCTCTCGTATTTTCTGTGCTATTTTGTCATTGGCTGAACTTTTGAACCTTAAACAGGCCTGTGAAGAAGTCACAAGGTTTCCTGGAAATAGACCTCTTACTTTCACTTTCACTTTTGTCATCACTGATTTACAAGTAATGTGCATGCAGCATATCTGCACTCCCTATTGCTATCACTTCACATTAGGTCTGTTAGGAGGGTGGGGGCTTGTGAGGGGCAGACCCACAGCTGCTGATCTCTCTTTATAAGGCTCAGACTGGAAGAGTGCTGCCGTTTCTACACAGACAAGGCAGAGGCATCAGGAGGCAAAGAACAAAAGGTGAGTTTATATTATACTGTTTTCCTTACAGACACTGACCCTTTTCCAACAAATACAGTTTGATGTTGTGATATTTTCTAATAAGTCTTTGCTGCTCTAACTTGTGTGGAACATGTTTTTAAATATAATTTTTAATTAAATACTCACTATATACTTGTGAGAAGCCCCATTGACAAAATGCATTACGTCGCTCCTAATCCTGCCCATAGCCATCTCTACTATTATCCATTTTCAAAAATATTTGCCACATAAATATGTAAAAAGCCCCTGAATGTTGTGAATGCATGAAGTTGGTCACATCCTGTTTGTTATGCTGAATAAGACAGGAAATTTGCAATATCCGGGACATTTCTTCAGCAACAAAATCATCAGGATGTTCAACATTTGTATGTGTTTTTTTAAGATGTAGTGGGTTTATATAGCTTTTCAAATAATTTGCTGAATCAGCTAAATGTTGATGTGCACTTACTGTGGTTTATTGTTGTATTTGTGTTAATGACTTTGTCGTACAGTACGACTGTAAAGATGGAGAGCAGATAAGATGGAGGAAGACAAGGATGACAACACAGCAGCAGCTGAAGGAGGAGGAGGAGACTCTGGAACCAAATCTGTAACACCAATTGACAAAGGTCACTTAAAAATTTAAATTATTTCACAACCAAAAGGTTTGTCAACTAACAGAATATATTTTTTTATGCTGATCTTTTGTATCCTATTTTTTCTTACAAGACCCTGCAGTAGAGGAGATGGAGGGAGGTGCAGACACGACCAAGGTACATTTAGGACAGAGTTTTGTCATTGAGAATATTTCCTTAAATACAAAGTAATTAAACGTTTATACGAGTGACAATCCATGATAAAACACAGATGTACATTCAGGAACCTGGTTTAACAATGGATAACAGAAGTTTGGGAACTCTTTGAGAGTGTCTATTTTCCTTTCACATTCATACAATCTGTAATGTAAATCATTTACTTCACTGTCATTTACATTTTTTTGTATTAGTGTCACACTGTATGTTGTTCATCTTCAACTATTTATTTATCTTGATGCTGTTTTTCTAGTATGTAGTACACAAGCTGTTTGTCATATTTCCCCAGCATTTTTTCTGATTCTCTTCAAGGTTTTATTTTTGGTTTTTAGAAATATATATAAAAAAGAGGGGAAACAATGTAATCTCAGTAGGTTTAACCTTGAGAAGTAATTGTTGAATGAAATCACATATTTTCTCAGTGTGATACTGAACCTGGTGAAGCTCAACAGTCAGAGAAGACTGCTGAAAGCACAGGAGGAGACTCTGAAATCACATGTGTAGAACCATCTGCATCAGATAAGACAGGTAATATTTCCATTGTCAATTAGTTGTACATTAACGGATTATACTTATGATATTTCAGTTGATTTTTAATCACAGAATAATTCTGGAAACATATTTAAACTAATCTCATATTTCTACAGATGAATCAACAGGGGAAGGCGATGATGGTGAAGAACTCCAACAAAGAAGGCAGACGAGAAAAAGAGGTGTTGAAAACAACAGCAAGTGGTCTTCAGAGGAAAGTGAAACAATGGAGGAAACAAGTGCAACATCTCAGAGTGATTCCTCAGCGTTACAGCAAAATCACACAGGTAAGCTTTTAGTGCTTTAGTGGACAAAAATATATTAAATTCTGATTTGAAACCAAAGGAGGTTGCAGGGAAATAACCTGAATTACAAATAATTCAGCTAATTTCAGGTAATTTCTTCAAATTTGGCACAAATGTCCAATTGGACTCAAAGATGAACTGATTTGACATTTGGGGTCAAAGGCAAAGGTCACTGTGACCTCACAAAACAAATAGTTGGCCATAACTCAAGAATTTATTCATACATTTGTATTGCAACCCTGATAAAATCATTTGGAGAAAAATAATGAATCCAGTTAAAAAATGTTAAAACCTTCATTATGTGCAATCTGATTTTGTCTCAGATGATCCTGTAGTAGAAGACATGGGTGAGAATACAGCTGAAATCAAGGTAAGCACAAGATTATTTCCCTTAATTAATGATTATCATTATAGAACAGTATGTGTGATATTATAATATAATCTCCTGGTAGACACTTTAAGGTTTATTTATCCAACAATGAGTCATGTATTACCTGTAATTTTGCATATGATTACAATCTAATAATATTTGGGAGGATATATGATATAATATATATATTGTTTCTCTTTGCTGTTATTTTATACAATATTGTATTAGTTTAACACTATATGTTTATCTTCAAGCATTTTTTTATGTTGATGTTGTTTTTGTGGTTTCGGTTTCTCTGTTAAAAGCCCATCTGGCCTTGATAGTTCCAACCTGGAGAAGTAATTGTTGTATAAAATATATGTTCTCAGTGTGATCCAGTGCATGAACCTGGTGAAGCTCAACAGTCAGAGAAGACTGCTGAAACTACAGGAGGAGACTCTGAAATCACATGTGTAGAACCATCTGCATCAGATACGACAGGTAATATTTCCATTGTCAATTAGTTGTACAGTAACGGATTATACTTATGATATTTCAGTTGATTTTTAATCACAGAATAATTCTGTAAACATATTTAAACTAATCTCATATTTCAACAGATGAATCAACAGGGGAAGGTGATGATGGTGAAGAACTCCAACAAAGAAGGCAGAAGAGAAAAAGAGGTGTTGAAAACAACAGTGAGTGGTCTTCAGAGGAAAGTGAAACAATGGAGGTCACAAGTGCAACATCTCAGAGTGATTCCTCAGCGTTACAGCAAAATCACACAGGTAAGCTTTGAAACAAAAAGGAAGTATCAGCGAAATAACCTAAATTACAAATAATTCAGCTAAATTCAGGTAATTTCTTCAAATTTGGCACAAATGTCCAATTGGACTCAAAGATGAACTGATTCGATTTTTAGGGTCAAAGGCAAAGGTCACTGTGACCTCACAAAACAAATAGTTGGCCATAACTCACAAATTAATTCATAAAGTTTGATTGCAACACAAATGAAATCATCTACAGAAAAATAACTATTTAATCCAGTTAAAATATGTCAAAACCTTCATTATATGCAATTATATGCTGTTTTTGTCTCAGATGATCCTGTAGTAGAAGACATGGGGGAGAATACAGCTGAAATCAAGGTAAGCACAAGATTTTCTTCCCCTGAATTAATTATCACTATTATAGAACAGTATCTGTGATATTATAATTTAATCTCATGGTAGACACTTTAAGGTGTATTTACCCAACATCTAGTCTTATAGGACTTGTAATTTTACACATGACTACAATCTAATTGCATTTGGGAGGATATTTTTTTTTTTCTCTTCGCTGTTATTTTATACAATATTTTATTAGTTCAACACTGTATGTTGTTCATCTTCAAGCATTTTTTGTGTTGATGCTGTATCTGAGGTTTGAAGTTATTGTTGAATAAAATATATGTTCTCAGTGTGATCCAGTGCATGAACCTGCTGAAGCTCAACAGTCAGAGAAGACTGCTGAAAGCACAGAAGGAGACTCTGAAATCACATGTGTAGTACCATCTGCATCAGATAAGACAGGTAATATTTCCATTGTGGATTAGTTGTACAGTTAGTGATTATAGATATGATGTATCAGTTGATTTTTAAACACTGAAGAATTCTGGAAACATATTTGAACTAATCTCATATTTCTACAGATGAATCAACAGGGGAAGGTGATGATGGTGAAGAACTCCAACAAAGAAGGCAGAAGAGAAAAAGAGGTGTTGAAAACAACAGCGAGTGGTCTTCAGAGGAAAGTGAAACAATGAAGGTCACAAGTGCAACATCTCAGAGTGATTCCTCAGTGTTACAGCAAAATCAAACAGGTAAGCTTTGAAACAAAAAGGAAGTATCAGTGAAATAACCTAAGTTACAAATAATTCAGCTAAATTCAGGTAATTTCTTCAAATTAGGCACAAATGTCCAATTGGACTCAAAGATGAACTGATTCAATTTTTAGGTTCAAAGGCAAATGTCACTGTGACCTCACAAAACAAATAGTTGGCCATAACTCACAAATTAATTCATAAAGTTTGATTGCAACACAAATGAAATCATCTACAGAAAAATAATAATTTAATCCAGTTAAAATATGTCAAAACCTTCATTATATGCAATTATATGCTGTTTTTGTCTCAGATGATCCTGTAGTAGAAGACATGGGGGAGAATACAGCTGAAATCAAGGTAAGCACAAGATTTTCTTCCCCTGAATTAATTATCACTATTATAGAACAGTATCTGTGATATTATAATTTAATCTCATGGTAGACACTTTAAGGTTTATTTACCCAACATCTAGTCTTATAGGACTTGTAATTTTACACATGACTACAATCTAATTGCATTTGGGAGGATATATATTGTTTCTCTTCGTTGTTATTTTATACAATATTTTATTAGTTCAACACTGTATGTTGTTCAAATCCAGGCATTTTTTGTGTTGATGCTGTATCTGAGGTTTGAAGTAATTGTTGAATAAAATATATGTTCTCAGTGTGATCCAGTGCATGAACCTGGTGAAGCTCAACAGTCAGAGAAGACTGCTGAAAGCACAGGAGGAGACTCTGAAATCACATGTGTAGAACCATCTGCATCAGATAAGACAGGTAATATTTCCATTGTCAATTAGTTGTACAGTAACTGATTATACTTATGATGTATCAGTTGATTTTTAATCACAGAATAATTCTGGAAACATATTTAAACTGATCTCATATTTCTACAGATGAATCAACAGGGGAAGGTGATGATGGTGAAGAACTCCAACAAAGAAGGCAGAAGAGAAAAAGAGGTGTTGAAAACAACAGTGAGTGGTCTTCAGAGGAAAGTGAAACAATGGAGGTCACAAGTGCAACATCTCAGAGTGATTCCTCAGCGTTACAGCAAAATCAAACAGGTAAGCTTTTAGTGCTGGTATTCACATATGAAACCTTCACAGCTTAAGTAAGATATGTGGACAGAAAGTTAATATATTAAATTCTGATTTTAAACAAAAATAAATAGTATTAAAAGAACTTATGTTGGATTGGGAAAAACAAAATTGAAGAAGTTACAAAAAATTCAGCATCGACTTGAAGATGAGGTGCCATGAGGGAATTTCTTAAAATTTGCCGCAAATGTCCAATTGGCCTCAAAGATGAACTGATTTGGGACGTTTTTTGGTCATAGGCCAAGGTCACTGTCACCTCACAAAACAAACGGTTGACCATAACTCAAGAATTAATTAATATATGAATATATTTTTAACAATTTCTAACAATTGTCTAATGAGAGAGAGAGAGAGAGAGATAGAGGAGCCATTGCCAACTGGTAAGCTCTAGTAACTAACAAAACTGATTAGTGTGTAAACAGCTATAAGATGAGTAAGAAAGTCACTAAAAGTAGAACAGAGCTAAGAGTGATTAAGCAGAACTAATGTAGGTTTAAATGTCAAGTGGATAATTAGCCGCTGTAATGAAGAATATGAATAGTGTTGTTGCAGGAGCCGCTCAACGGCTGTTTACTGTAGCCTGCCTGTCAGACTGAGATCTGATCGCCTATCAGCAATCTCGAGTAACCACGACTAGATGATATGAAACTAAAAACAATTGCCCAACACTATTTTGAGCAGAGGATTAATCCAATGTGCTTCATATTTTTTAATCCGTACACAGATCACTGATTGATCATGAAAACAGTAATGTGTAAGAAAGTTTTTGGGTCATGAACTATATCCAACCAGGATTTCAATATTCAATATACATGACTCGCCAGTGATGCACAACACTGAGAAAACTGTTGACCAGACATTATAGATATAAACATGAAGCCAGCATACAACAAAAAACAATAAAAACTAACTCACAAACATAAATCCTACATTATTTCAATGTTTTCAAGCAGTAATATGTGTCCCTTGCATCTCTGATAAAATCATCTGCAGAAAATAATTTAAACAGAAAATGCCCAAACATAATGAACATAAAATTATTATTTAATCTCGTATAGTTTTTCAAACTTTCATTAAGTGCAATCTGTTTTTCCTCAAATTATCGTGTAGTAGAAGACACTGTGGAGAATACAGCTGAAATCAGGGTAAGAATAAGATTTTCTTCCATTGACCATCATTATAGAACAGTATCTGTGATATTATAATTTAATCTCCTGGTGGATATACGTATATATATTGTTTCTCTTTGCTGTTATTTTTTACAATATTGTATTAGTTCAACACTGTATGTTCGTATTCAAGCATTTTTTTTATGTTGATGTTGTTTCTGTGGTTTCGGTTTCTCTGTTAAAAGCCCATCTGGCCTTGATAGTTCCAACCTGGAGAAGTAATTGTTGAATAAAATATATGTTCTCAGTGTGATCCAGTGCATGAACCTGGTGAAGCTCAACAGTCAGAGAAGACTGCTGAAAGCACAGAAGGAGACTCTAAAATCACATGTGTAGAACCATCTGCATCAGATAAGACAGGTAATATTTCCATTGTCAATTAGTTGTACAGTTACTGATTATACTTATGATATTTCAGTTGATTTTTAATCACAGAATAATTCTGTAAACATATTTAAACTAATCTCATATTTCTACAGATGAATCAACAGGGGAAGGTGATGATGGTGAAGAACTCCAACAAAGAGGGCAGAAGAGAAAAAGAGGTGTTGAAAACAACAGTGGGTGGTCTTCAGAGGAAAGTGAAACAATGGAGGTCACAAGTGCAACATCTCAGAGTGATTCCTCAGCGTTACAGCAAAATCACACAGGTAAGCTTTTAGTGCTGGTATTCACATATGAAACCTTCACGGCTTCATAAATATATATTTTTTTAAAAAGGGAGTAGCAGTGAAAGAACTTAAGTTCGAGTGGAGAAAATTGTCAGGAAAACACTTTTACAAATAATTCAGCATAGACTTAAAGATTGTAAATGGATGGTAAATGGACCTGCACTTATATAGCGCTTTTCTAGTCGCTTTGCGACCACTCAAAGCGCTTTACACTACATACTGCGCTCATTCACCCTTTCACACACACGTTCATACTGGTGGCAGAGGCTACCCTAAACGGTGCCACCTGCCACCATTGGGAATTCATTCACACACCGATGAACACAGCACATCGGGTGCTGAAATGCCACTGTATGGTAAATCACATTTTTCAGTGCAATTACTTGTAATAAATGTTACCTGGTGAGGACAAAACACTGATGGTAGCAACTTAAGATAAAAAATATAAAAGATATTACGACTATATGCTGCCTATATTTAAAAATTCACTCCTAAACATGTTTCGTTTAGTTTAATTCTTCAATCAAAATTATTAAAGTATCTTCCATCAGCGAGAAAAGATTATTCATTGAATAGTATCTTAACATTTTATTTAAACATTTATTACTTCAATTATTCCTTCGGTTCAGATCAGCTCTGGGAGTCTACATGAATAAGCTGACATTACCCATTTGAGACAGTATATGCAATGTGAGCTTGCAATCCAGCCTTTTAATATTCCATAGGTTCAAGTCGCTAATAAAAGTGTCTGTTTCACTCTGTCACTGTGACTGTGTGACTGTGTCACTCTTACTCATAGACTGTGTAATTATAGTTGACAGAGCCACTGTGATATCACCCATTGGTTTGTGGCAGTCATCATTTTGTATTTTTGCAACTAAAACAGCTGCAGAACAGATCGGGGACGATATACTCATTATGAGAATGTTTTCAATTCTATCGGCACACATTCTGTCGACTTCTTTTAGCAACAGGTGGTGTTACCCCTGCTGTCTATGAGAAAGTCTTCAGGTCAAGGCTCTTCTGCAATGGCCAGAGGTTGCCGCTAAAAAATAAGCTTATAACATCAAAAAATACTGAAAGAAACTATGACATGACAAAAGTACTAAATATAAACTGGTTTCACATCACATTGATCCACCCATCTGGTTCATTGTTGTCCTGCAGGTATCTTAGATATGGATGGTAGTGGAAACAAGGATGAGGTAGGCAACAACTTACTCATTTAATACCAACTAATTAATTTCATTCACAATATTTTCATGACTGTTTCATATCCCAGTAATGACATTACGATTGTATTAACATAGAGTGCATGATTATTCACTTATTAACAGCAGTCAGTGAAGATTTCTGAGGACATCGACAGGAATAAACAACATCAAAGAGAAACTGAAAAGCTTCTCAGCAGACTTCACCTTCAAGATAAACATCAACAGAAGTTGTCAGCAACAGATTTTCTTACAATGGGTCCACCTGTGAAACACGACCACAACATATCCGAGAAAGATCTCGCTCATAGTTTTCTTCAGAAGTTGATGATGTTAGACTACAGAGCCCGATATATTCCTGTAACACATGAAATTCCTGATACAAGCCATTACAATCCTTGTCCAGAGTTTGACACTCTTGACACAGACGACAATGACTTAGATGGTCTTTTTAGCACCAGTGTAGAAGTTGATCAGTCAAGACTCAAGACTCATGTACATCCAATGGATGTTCAAATGGCAGTGTTTCACTGCTCAGACAGCTTTTTAAAGCAGGACATGATAACAAAGCTCTCACAATGTCAGTACGCCTTACCTTTGCTTGTTCCAGACCCAGTCACAATGAACATTGACTGTCCTCTGTGGACATTCAGACAAATAAAAAAAACATGGAAAAAAACTGAAATTAAAGAAAATTCAAACACTGTCACCATGAAGAGCATGTCCATCTGCAAAGCTGAGACAGCCATGGTGTCATTTCTCCGCCTGGGTTCACTGTCTGTGTCTAAATCTCAGCTGATGAACACTTTGATCAACGACCGTCACAGCACCTTCTTCCACAGAAACTGCCCAGGTAGCACCAAGTCTCGCCATTTGATGGATGGTGTGGCAGAGATTGCCTGGTACTGTCCTGCTGGAAAACCCAATGATGCCTTCACTGACTGCATTGCCTTCTGTAATCTCCATGGTGATGCTCTGACAATTGAAAAACAGCGTGACATACTGACAGACAAATCTTCGGTCAATGTTGTTCTTGTACCAACTCTTCAGAAAGGTGACAAAAGTACTGCAGTTATATCTGCCCTTTACAAGTCTCCAAAGCCTCTCATTCTTCTCATTGCTGATAACGATCATGGTGTCATTCAGCTGAAAGAGGGAAAATATAAAATTGGTCTGAAGGACAGAAGTCAGTCAGACGTTTCTGAAGAACTGAAGATAATCATCAGAGGAAGTTTGTCTGGACCACATGAATCCTTCCAGCTTGAAACCATGGCTGAGGTCTCTGGAATCAGAGTGGATGAAGATGACAAACTCTGCCAGAATGGGAAATCTGCTGCAATGAAAATTGTGAACTTGTTTCAGAGCAAGGATGTTTCAGAGATCAAAGAAACATTTCTTCCTTGTCAAGGCAAATTGTGGCATGATTGGTCCAGTAAAAACAAAGAACTGTATCACCTCAAAGGACACATTGAGAAAGAAAAATGTCAAAAGCAACAGCAACTGAAACAAATTCGACAGAAACAATGCACTGCTTCCTGTGGTAAACTGATGAAGTTGTTCATTGAAAACCTGTCATTGTTGCCATCGACAGACAAAGAGTATTTCCTGAAATGGACTCAGATCTTAATAGATGCTCTCTCCACAGATGATCTCTCATTAATTCTCCAAAGCTATGATGAAAAGTGGTCTGAAGTCTTGGAATTGAAGAAGAAGCATGACAAAACTGATCTAAAGGAAAAGCAAACTGAGCTTGAAAAGATATCAACAAAACTACAGTCAGCAACTTTTGGCTTGGAGCACATCTTTAGAGAAATGGGACAGATCTATGAAGCCCATGCATCTCTGCAGAAACAAACTAAGAGAGGAAAGACTGACTGGTCTAAATACCCTGAGCTGGCTGCAGAACTGATGATATCAGGACACCCAATGGAGCTGATGGATGGTGATGCAGGTCATGTGCCTTTAACATGGATCTCTAGTCTTTTAGATGAAGTCATCAAGAAACTGGGTGACAAGAGAGTTTTTGTTTTGTCTGTATTAGGCGTACAAAGCAGTGGGAAATCAACAATGCTCAATGCCATGTTTGGCTTACAGTTTGCAGTGAGTGCTGGCAGGTGCACCAAGGGGGCCTTCATGCAGCTGGTCAAAGTGTCAGAGGAGATCAAGAAAGACTTTCAGTTTGACTACATTCTAGTGGTGGACACTGAAGGACTGCATCCTCCTGAGTTGGCAGGTAACGACACTATTCACCATGACAATGAACTGGCAACATTTGTTGTTGGTCTGGGAAACATGACACTGATCAACATCAATGGAGAGAATCCAGCTGAGATGCAAGATGTTCTGCAGATTGTTGTTCAGGCTTTCATGAGGATGAAGAAAATCAAACTTTCTCCAAGTTGTGTGTTTGTTCATCAGAATGTCACAGATATTGCAGCTGCAGAGAGAGTCATGCATGGAAAGCGACAGCTGCAAGAAAAACTGGACCAGATGGCCCAACTAGCAGCTAAAGAGGAGGTTTGTGATGCTGAGTGCTTCAGTGACATCATTGCATTTGATGTGCAGAAGGATGTAAAATACTTTGCACAACTCTGGGAGGGAAGTCCACCTATGGCTCCTCCAAATCCAGGTTATAGTGAGAGCATCCAAGAGCTGAAATCCATTATTTGCTCTAAAGCTTTACAGTCTGTGGAAAGCACTCTCTCACAGTTCAAAAGCAAAATTCATGACCTGTGGAATGCCCTGTTGAATGAAAACTTTGTTTTCAGTTTCAAAAACACACTCGAAATTGCAGTGTACAGAAAACTCGAGGTCCAGTATGGTAACTGGACCTGGGCCCTGCGGAGCAACATGTTGAGCATTGAGAACAAGCTCTATACCAAAATTGAAAATGGAAAACTTGACAAGTTCGAGCTGGACTATCTTCATAAAGAAATGAAGACAACATATGTAGAAATCAAGAAAGCAATGACAGCATACTTTGATGATGACAGAGACAAAGAAATTTTGGTTCAGTGGCGACACCGATTTCAAAGCAAAATCCAGGAGTTTTATGATGAACACCTGAAAGGA
The DNA here is from genome assembly GCF_030273125.1 of Centropristis striata. Taxonomy (NCBI): domain Eukaryota; kingdom Metazoa; phylum Chordata; class Actinopteri; order Perciformes; family Serranidae; genus Centropristis; species Centropristis striata. The sequence continues at coordinate 7,461,766 of NC_081529.1, read as the reverse complement.
GTTAAAAGACAACTGGATGAAGTCATCGAGCAGAAGAATGCTTGTAAAAAGCTAGATGATAAGAAGACAGAGTTTCAGAACAAGCTGCTACAAAAGAGCAAAGAGCTCGCTCATCAGCTAAAAGACAAGGCAGAAGATGAAGAGGAACTTGAAAACCACTTCAACTCTGTCTGGAGTGGCTGGGTCCATGAACTAACTGCAGATACAAAACCTATTGAGGACATCAACTATGACAAAGATCAGTCAACTATTCTACATGAGCTTGGTTTTGAATGGTCTCTCATACATGAATCCAAAAGCAGTGGTAGATATAAAAAAATATCAAGGGTTGGTGATTACCTTCATTATGCAACCCTCACCAGAAACCGAGACCTGTGTAACACTGATCAACAATTGCAAGAAACTGAGAAAGAAAGGCAAACAACGGGAACACGTATGTTACGTTCTACTGTAAACAGAGTCTTTGAATTTGTTTCAGAAACTGTGACTAGAGCAGGATTTTACTTGGGGTATGTTCAGTATGAAGAACAGCAACTGATCAGATTCTTCATTAACGACATCGAAAAAAAGTCCCTTAATGCTATTAAGAGCAAGCCTGTAGCTACAAGAGGCTACAGATCAACTTACTTGCAAAAAGTGGCAAACAGCATCAAAGAAAATGTGACAGAATTTGAATCAAAGAGGACATTTGCTCTGAAAAAGGAATTTACAGTTGATCTCTTACTGTACGTGTTTCACAGAGCAGGGAAGTGGCTTACAGAGTCCCACAAGAAATTCCAAGGGAACAACGATGCACTCGCCTATGTAGAAAGCAAGAAAATGCAATATTACAAAGTTTTCAGAAGCTTCTGCAAAGAAAACTCATCTGCTGTTGTGCTCGGAGAACTGATCTGTGAGAAACTGAAGAGTTCAACTGTTGAGGCCGTCTGTAACAAGACTGCCATTGATCTCGCTAGAGAGATGAAGTGCAACATCCCAGCATTTAACGGGAACAGGCTGAACTTGGAGAAACATTTGTTGAAGTCACTGGCAGAGAAAGAGGACTTTGATAGTTTTATCACCTACATCCATGACCCAAGAAACCAAGCAGAGTCTTTTATAAGCAAGGAAGTACAGAAATACATCTTCACAGAAAACAAAGATAAGGCAATGAATATACTCAAGAAAAATGTTGAAGACATCAGAAAACATGTTAGTCAGGCTTTATTTGATGCAACAAAGAAAGTTCAAAATAAGGAAAATGATGAAGGTAAAAAAGCAGACACAGACATCTGGGTTGATGAATTTTCTAGTTTGCTTAAAGATGAACTAACATTTGACACCATCTGTTGTCAAAACTTCAGTGATATAACTGATTTTAACTTTCTTAGAGAAGAGACAGAGAGAGGCCTTGTATCCATCATTGATGAGATTAGCAGTCTCTCACTGGACAAAATGGAGGAATTCAGGATGAAGCCTGATGAAATCCTCATCGATCAGCTGTGTAACTGCTGCTGGGTAAAGTGTCCATTCTGTTCAGCTGTTTGTACTAACACACTGAAAGATCACAGTCCTGACAAACACAACGTCCCTTTTCATCGCCCCTCTGGGACTCAGGGATTTCACACTAGAGGGACAGTGGACCTGGTCGTTGATTTCTGCACAACATTAGTTGCCAGTGATGGAGGCTTCCACCCCAATCAATCAGATGAGTCCTTTCCTTATAAACAGTTTCAAAGTGCTGGGGGAGAGTTTGCTACATGGGAGATTACTCCTGATGCATCTAAGCTGACATACTGGAAATGGTTTGTATGTCGATTTCAAAAGCAACTGGAAGAGTACTATCAAAAAAAATTCCAAGACAGAGGAGAAATTCCCAGTGAGTGGAGAAACCACAATAAAGAAGAAGCTATTGAAAGTCTGGATGACATGTACAATCTGTGAGTGATTCACAAACAAACAAACAAGCTCTCCTCAAAGCAACAAAGGCCAAAGTTTCTTCATGTGACTGAAGTAGTGAAGAGAGAAAAATACATTAACAATCATGAGGAAAAATCATTTCCAGATTGACTTTAAGGTGCCTGCTTTTAATATCAATATGTAACTTTTTGCAGAATAACATTGAGTTGAAAGGACTCAAGAAAAGTGCTGTTAAACAAGGAAAATGCAAGGCATGTATAATTAAAGTCAAGATGTTTGTTAGCCATTAAATATTGACTATAAAAATATTCCATTGCATTTGATGTGCAGAAAGATGTAATATACTTGGCGCAACTATGGGAAGAAGTCCACATAAGGCTCCTCCAAATCCAGGTTATAGTGAGAGTGTCCAGGAGCTGAAGACCACCATCCTCTCTAAAGCTTCACAGTCTGCTGAAATCACTCTCTCACAGTTCAAAAGCAAAATTCATGACCTGTGGAATGACCTGTTGAATGAAAACTTTGTTTTCAGTGTCAAAAACACACTTGAAATTGCAGTGTACAGAAAACTTGAGGTCCAGTAAGGCATGGGCCTTCAGGAGCCAAAAGTTGACCATTGAGAACCAGCATAATACCAGAATTGAAAATGGAAAACTTGACAAGTTCATTAAAGATTGACCATAAAAAGTATAAGATGCCGTTTAACTAACAATGCTTGTTTTTGTTTGTTCATTTATGTCATTTTATGTAAATATAAGGAATATAGAAGTTATGTGTTGTTAGGCATTATATTATGATTTCCCTAAAAACACTTAATTACTTTTATGTGAAAATATCATCAGACATGACGTGAAACTGTTCTAAGTTGTATGCCCTCAAAGAAGTTGGGGGAAAAATGGAAATTTGACATTTTTTTTGACAAGAGTAATTTTTATTTACCTAAAGATGTGGTTGTTTTTCAAAAAAATACAAGATGGGATATTTGTGCTGTTACTGTTGTTTAAAGAGCAAAGAAAGGTCAAGAATGTTAAGTTTAGACATGCTGTCAGATGTATACAATTTTTTGAACACGAAATGGTACCTATAATTGGTTATACAATAACAATATAGACCTCACTGTAAAGCATTAAACAGCAGATTTGTTTTCTTTAGTTCTGTTATACAATTTATCTTTTACACAAATATTGTAATCTGAATTAGATATTTTCTGTTATTATTATTCTGTTCCAGTCATCTGTTATTTTTTAGTAAACACTTGATCAATGATGCTTTATCAAGTAGTTGGAGTCTTCAACAAATTGACACCTCTTACATTTCTTTTTTATGCCTATATTGGAATTAGTTCTGTTGTTTGCTTAATCCAACTCCTGTGATTGCTTTGATAGTGTATATTAGATTCAGAATTACTCGCAGAATTATCAGCCAATGTGAAAAAAAGTTGTTTTTTTACTGTAATAAATATATAATTCACACAGATCTTGGAATTTAAGCCTCTTCTGTTCTCTCTCATTATAAAAAGACCACCTTTTTTATTTGACACCATCTCATAATATGTATTTTTTTTTTATGTCTTTCTAAAAAAGCAAACAACCTTAAACTCCTGTAGCAGATGTAGCTTTGAAAGTGAAAGTGTTCAGTGTTGATAGCATTATGTGCTTGTTAGGAAGCAAGACCAGAGTGGCATAAATTGTAGGAGGCAGAATCAGGAAACATTATCGAGTACTCAAACAGTGAAGTCTTTATAGTGCCGCCCAAAAAGATATATACGAAAAAAAATAAAGAGTTCATTGGGCATAACTCCATAAACCGCAAACAATAACAGCTACATATTACTTGTTCACATCTGCACATATCCTTACCCCCTCACCAGCCAAAAGCAACTTTTATAGTCTCCTTAATCAGCAGGAGTCACCCTGCAGCCAGCTGAACTATTTGCACAGGGGTAAAACAGAGGAAACACAATAATTAAAATGAGGATCATACTTTGAATTCTGACTACCATACCTAAACACATGCCTTCAACCCATATCAACAATTACAATTACAATTATCATGGCAGTACTGTAAAATAACATCTTATAAATCAGCCTCCCCTCCTTCCCTAGTCTGCTCCAGTGACATCACTGATGATGTCACTCAGGGTATAAAAGGAGGAAGTGGCTGGGCGCCTCCTTCCTTTATCCTGAGCACAAGGTGAGTATGGTGAGTATGAGGGGAATTGACTGAACCAAACTTTAAACAAGGAAGTGTTTCAATTCAACTAAAAAAATCCTACCTGCTAACAGAAATAAACCCAGGATAGTATATGGTTAAATAATAACAACACAAATAGTTACATTAATGTGAAATGCTGCCATGACAAAATAGAGACAAATGGTGTGTTCTTTGTCACAGTGCTTAACAGTATTGTGTTACTGTGACCTGTAAGCTTTCCTCTAGGTCACATGGTTTCTGGGAAATGGAGCTGAGTTTCTCAGCTAATAATAACTCTCATATTGAATCTGATTTGTTAAGAGCAGGTGGGATAGTTTGAGGGGCAGACCTACAGCCTCTGACCACTCTATATTTAGTGGTGGAGACTAGAGGATTTGTGACAGGGATGCCATCTACTCAGACCAGGCAGAGCTAAGAAGGTGAGTTTATATTAAATAGTATATTTGTGAACAGACTTAAAATCTGAGCATGTACAGCTTTCATAGCAGACACAGACCTTTTAAACTACTTTAGTTGTTTACACATGTTTTATTTAAAAATTCCCTACTTTTCCAGACTCAAATTTCCAGGGATCTCTGTAGATGTTTTACATCAACCGATAGAAACAGACGTGAATTATGTTAATACATTGAAAAAGCAATACAGATAGCCTGTGAATCTAACAGAATTATTTTGTGTATTGTCACCTGGCATCTGATTTTCTATTATCCTTTACGTAAATAGACATTTCAACCATACATTGATGCAGAAAAGGCCCAAATTGGTTCATAAAACTTAATCAGAAAAAATAACACTTGACTTTGACTTTGTTACACCCCCTTAGAACATCCTGAACAAGATAGGAAAAACTGCAATATCTGCACCATCCCACCAGCAGCAAAATCAACTGTTTTATGTGTAATATATAGTGCTCAATTTATCTTGCAAAAAAATTGCTCAATCAGCTTGAATGATATCATGCATTTTTAGAGATAATCCCTTGTTGTATTTGTCCCAATGGCTTTGTCATGCACTATTACTCTATGAAGATGAAGAGCAGATAAGATGAAGGCAGAGGACGATGACCACACAGCAGCAGGAGGAGAAGAGTCAGTACCATCTGCAGCCAATGAGAAAGGTAATATGTTAAACTAGAATTTACTGTATGGTTATACTGTTTTTATATAAAGTTAAATTAAAACATTAAACTCACCATGTAGAATGCATTTACAAACTCAATATGAGTATGAGCTTTGACTACAACTTAATAACTTTGATTATGACTATAACTTGTTTCAGTGATTACTACAGTGTTACATGGTGATGTTATTTTCTGTTTGTTTTTTTCAGTGCTACCTGAACTCACACTTGTGTTAATTGGCGAAACAAATTCCATTGAGATTGGATCAAAAAACCTTTTACTTGACCATGATGAGCAAACAAATGTCGAACAGTTTTCACCCAAACTGTATGATTTGTGTGGTCGACACATCTCTGTCATCAACAGGCTTGGTCTACAAAACATTGACAAATTCCCCTTAACTCAGGAAATTCATGCATTTCTCTTACTGTTACCAAATGGTCAGCATGACAGCCATTACACTAGAGGAGTGCAGTGGTTAGAAAAAGAATTTGGTAAAGAAGCCCTTTCTTATGTAATGGCAGTTGTGACTTGTGAATCAGATGAAAAATGTGGAAGTGCATTGGCAGACCTGAAGCTCAAAAGCAGTTTTATTAAAGAAAGATACCAGACATGTACAAGAAATATGATGGATGAAAAAGAGATGGTAGCTCTTCTGGAAAAAATAGATGTCATGGTGGCCGAAAATGATCCAAACTGCTACAGTGGTCTGATATATGATGAAAATAAAGGGCAAAAACAACACCTGCTGGACCACAAATCCTACAGAGAAAAGAGGAAGGATTCCTCAGCGTGTCGGCAAAATCAAACGGGTGAGGTTTTAATGTTGGTAATCATGGATGCTGCTTAATAAATATAATGTGAACATAATTTTAATTTATAATACACCATAGCTTTAATCTTGAACTTTTAGAAGGAGAAATGTGGGTAATAGCTACATACGCAGTAACTTACGCAAGTGCCTATTAGGTCAGGGTTTCCTGCAGACCTTATTTGGCCAGGCGCCCCGCCCGGTCTGAAATCTGTAGCGCCCGGGCTAGAATGTCCGGCAAAAAAAAAAAGATGCAACACATACAAGCGACACGGCAGCGCTTGAGAACTAATCTACCAGCACACATAGATAGATTTGTGTTATAATGAATTAATGTTGATTCTTTAGTGCTGCGCTGTCTGCCTGCAGTGCATTCTGCGCCATATCTCTCTCTCTCACTCACACACGCCAATTGCGGCCCTCGTGACGATATTTTGTGGCCCCCACCTTGATATGAAAGTTTAATGTTAGTGCGGTCCTTTAGGCGCTCGATATCCCGGTACTTTCTGCCATCTACAAATGTCATGATGTTCATGTCATCATGAAAGACATAAATATTGAGCGCAAACTGAAAGGCAAATGCTACTGGACAGTTTATTATCTGCAGTGTTGTTTGTAAACTATATTTTGTATGCTGGCGTAGACAGTCTGGCCTTAATTTTCTGTTAGAAAAACTGCAGCTACTCCATAGAGCAGGGGTCTCAAGCTCGCGGGCCAACTGCGGCCCGCGGGACGATAGTTTGCGGCCCCCACCTCAATATGAAAGTTTAATGTTCATGCGGCCCGCGAGTTTGATACGAATCGCACTTTTCATTGATGTGTGCGGAGCTGAACGAACCGACCAATCACGGTGGGGTATATTGCTCTCGGGGGCGGGACATCGACCGGGCTTATTGCGAATTCGCGCCATTACCCCGGACCGCGGAAATTGCTGCTCAGCGGGAGAGAAAAAAAAGCGGAAAAGACGCATCAGCAAAACACTGAAATTTCAACGCAACAGTGACACCGTGTGGACTTATATGTTACACAGCCCCAAACATGTCTTTTTCAAAGAGAAAGGTTGGTGATGAGCACAGACAATTTCAGGAAAAGTGGGAAGAGCAATATTTCTTTGTTGAGCACAGGGGCATCCCAACATGTCTTATTTGCACAGAGAAAGTTGCAGTGCACAAAGAATACAATTTGAAACGTCATTACACAACTAGACATGCTGAGGAATATGCAAAATACCAGGGAGATGAGAGAGCCAACCAGGTTGCTAATCTTAAAACATGTCTACTGAGGCAACAAGATTTCTTTAAGAAAGCAACCAAAGAGAATGATGCAGCAGTCGAAGCTAGCTACGTGGTTAGCGAGATGATTGCTAAAGCAGGAAAGCCATTCACAGAAGGTGAATTTGTCAAAAAGTGCATGTTACAGGCTGCAAGTATTGTCTGTCCAGAAAAGAAAGGTCAGTTTAACAACATCAGCCTTTCTGCCAACACTGTGGCAGAGTGCATTTCTGACCTGTCAAGTGACATTTATGATCAACTGTGTGAGAAAGCAAAATGTTTCAGTGTATACTCAGTCGCTCTTGATGAGACCACAGATATCACCGACACTGCCCAGCTCGCAATCTATGTCCGTGGTGTTGATGACAATTTTGAAGTCATAGAGGAGTTGCTCACCGTGATTCCAATGCATGGCCAGACCACCGCTCAGGAGATATTTAACCAGCTGTGTGATGCCATTGAGAATGCCGGTTTGCCATGGAAGAGGTTTGTTGGAATAACAACCGATGGAGCGCCATCAATGACAGGGAGGAAAAATGGACTGGTGGCACTTGTTCAAAACAAACTGGAAGAGGAAGGTGTGGAGGAGGCCATTGCTCTGCACTGCATTATCCATCAGCAGGCCCTTTGCAGCAAATGCCTGAAATTTGACAATGTGATGTCTTTCATTGTGAAATGCATCAACCAAATCAGATCCAGGGGCTTAAAGCACAGAAGGTTCTGTGCTTTTTTAGAGGAAATGGAGTCAGAATATGGGGATGTGCTCTACTTCACCGAGGTACGTTGGCTCAGCAGGGGAAACGTATTGAAAAGATTTTTTGAGTTGAGAGCGGAAGTGAAAGCCTTCATGGAGAAAGATGGGGTTGCTGTTCCTGTGCTAAGTGATCCCAAATGGCTCATGGACTTAGCTTTTTTTGTTGATATCACACATGAGCTTAATGTACTGAACAAGAAGTTACAAGGCCAGGGGCAACTTGTCAGTGCTGCCTATGACAACGTGAGAGCATTCTCTGCAAAACTGATGTTATGGAAAGCCCAGCTTTCTCAGACAAACCTTTGCCATTTCCCAGCATGCAAGGCACTCATGGATGCAGGCACACCATTCAGTGGTGAGGAGTATGTGGATGTCATTTTGAAGCTACAGGAGGAATTTGATCACAGATTTGCAGACTTCAAGACGCACAGAGCCACATTTCAAATTTTTGCGGACCCCTTCTCCTTTGATGTGCAAGATGCCCCCCCTGTGCTTCAAATGGAGCTCATTGACCTGCAGTGCAACTCTGAACTCAAAGCCAAGTTCAGGGAGGTGAGTGGAAAAGCAGACAAGCTCGGGCAATTTTTGAGAGAATTGCCCCCCAGCTTCCCTGAGCTTTCCCGAATGTTCAAGCGGACCATGTGTCTTTTTGGGAGCACATACTTGTGCGAAAAGCTCTTCTCTACCTTGAACTTCAATAAGTCCAAGTACAGGTCCAGACTTACTGATGAGCATCTTCAAGCCCTACTGAGGGTCTCAACTGCTTCCTCCCTTAAGCCAAATGTGGCTCAGTTATGCGAGAGGAAGCGCTGCCAGATCTCTAGCAGCAAGAAGTAGGCAGAAGAAGCCATGTTCACAACAGTTTATGTTCAATGTTCCATTCATGTTCAGAAAGTTAAATGTTAAAGAACTGTTAATACAGACATTTGAATCTGAATAATAATAATTACATTTCTCTAGTCAGCAACTGTTTGTGCTTTCTTCAGTCTTCTATATCTGCTGTATTATTAGGGCCTCGGGGCAATCGCACCGAGCACTGGTCCCATACAGCTATAGATGTAGGGACCAGCACTACTGTTATACTGTGGATTTCTTCTTATTCCTCTTCTGGACGCAATTTCGAAATTGCCTGTTTATTATGCCTATAATTTGTCCTGCAACTCTTCGAGTTGCAGGACAAATTATATATCAAAATGTGCGGTTTGATCGGGATCGGTGTGCTATTACTTTTCTCTACGGAAAATGAATTTTTCGCAACGTAAGATGAATACAGGGAGGGAGTGAAGAAAGGAATTAGAGTGAGTGTGCATTTCTTATCTCGAGCATGGGGTGTGCCGCAATCCACACTGCAAAGACGCATCAGTGGAAAGGTGACTGGCAATGAACATGTGTCAGGGCGCAATCCCTACCTTCCAGAGGAGGCGGAAAGGGAGCTTGCTGCCACCCTCAAGACCTTGGCGCAGAGGGGGTTTCCATTTACGAAACGTGATGTCCAGCAAGTGGCCTTTGATTTTGCAGCCAAGAATAACATATCTGGTTTCTCCAAGACAGCAGGGAGGGCCGGATATTACTGGTTTCAAAACTTTCTAAAGCGCAACCCAGAGCTCGGGATGCGCAAGCCAGAGGTCCTGTCTGCAGCACGGGCTACTGGGCTCAACAAAGAGGTGGTCAGCCAGTGGTTTAACCAGTATGAGAGTCTTTTGGTCGAGCTGGGTATTGAGGGCACACCGTCACATATTTGGAACTGTGACGAGTCTGGGCTTCAGGACCAGTTCAGTTCGACAAAGGTCGTTGGACAGGTTGGCCAGCCATGTGTGGAGGTGTGTGCTGGAGAGAAGGGGAAGACAACGACTTGTCTGGCAGCATTCAATGCAGAAGGCACATACAGCCAAACAATGATTATTTTTAAGGGAAGGCGTGTTCGTTCTGAGTGGCTACAGGGATGCCCGGAGAACACCAGCGTACGGTGTTCAGACAATGGTTGGATAACCTCTGACCTCTTTCTGGAGTGGGGTCAAATGTTCATTCAATCCCTTCCTAAGGATGACCCCATGCCCCACCTTCTCCTCCTTGATGGCCACAGTAGCCACGTCTATAACCTCGAGTTTATCAAGCTACTGAAGAGCAAGAATGTGCACATCATGTGCTACCCTGCCCACACAACCCATGCGCTGCAACCGGCAGACAAGGCCCTCTTCAAGAGTCTGAAGCACCACTGGGACCAGGAAGGGAGGAAGTGGACGAGGATGATGGCTGGGCAGAAGCTGTCAAGGATGGAATTCTTTGCGGTGTTCAGCAGGGCTTGGGCAAAGGCTCCCACTGTTGAAAATGCCCAGGCAGGGTTCCTGGGGACAGGGATGTTCCCTCTAAATAAAGATATTCCCCCTGAGACTGCTTTTGCCCCCAGCAAGACCACCGAAAGAGTGCTACCATCCACTCTACCATCCCCGCCCACAAGACCACCGTCGCCCCTGCTGACCTTAACCCACTCTGCCCGCCAGCCATCAGCCCTGCTCTCTGGACATCAGCCCTCCCACCCGCCAGCCAGACCTCAGTCGCCTGCCGATCTGCCAGCCAGACCTCAGTCGCCTGCTGATCTGCCAGCCAGACCTCAGTCCTCTGATTCCCTGACACCCTTGCTACCTGTGGAACCACTTTACTTTTTCCCAGATGAGAACTTGGCGTTTGAAGTGGTTGTGTTGGAAGAAGTACCACAGGAAGATACTGACCTCTTCAGTACATTCACACCACAGGAAGAAACCCACTCCCAGGATGAGGGACCTTCCACCTCCACATCTATGAGATCAGTCAGATTCACTGACTTGATCTCAGTGCCGCACAGGGAGAGGGCCATCAGGAAGAGAGCGAAGCCGCCATCCTATAACCTCACAAGTGAGCAACATATTGAGTATGTTGCATCCAAAAAGTCATCCAGCAAGTATCCGGGCAACAAGCAACCAAAAGGGAAAAGAAAGCAGGAAAAAAACAGGAGCACCACACCTTGCAAAGTCTGCAAAGCCCATTATGGTGACCCAAATGACCTAAAGGCTACTGAGGAATGGATAAAATGTGATCCATGCTCTGCCTGGTTTCATGAGAGCTGTGGTGAAGAGAATGGTATCTGCGATGATGATGGTTTCATTTGCAAAGACTGTGTTTGAAAAATGTTTCATCACAGATACCATTCTCTTCACTTCTCTTTTGTATGCTCCTAAAATTCACATACACACACACACACACACACACACACACACACACATCAGTTCACTGATCAATGCTGTTTTTGCTGTTCTCTGGCACTTTGAATATGTTTGTGTAATGCAGTTTAAATGTTATGTGGCTGTATAAGCAATTGTGTTTTAAAATTAAGTTGAAGACATTCCTCCAGTCATAGACATCAGTGTGATAACAGTGTATGGCCTTTTGCCCTCTGGTTTAATTAAAACATGAATTAATTAATTAATTAATTTATCTGTCACACACACACAAACACACACACACACGCACCACTGACATCAGTTCACTGATCTGTGCTGTTCTTGCTGTTGTTTTAATGGAACAATGAATTTATCTGTTTAATGCTGTTGAAATGTTATGTGGCTGTATAAGCAATTGTTTATTACAATTAAAATTGATGATAAATTACTATTTCCCTTTGCAGTTTGACTGGCCCATCTTACCTGATAAGCAGCCCATTTAACCTGAAACAGGTGGCCCATTTTAACTGAAACTGCTCATGCAAAAAAAGTTGGCACAGCTGATGTTTCAAGAACTGTAGGGCCTAAATAATTAGATTTTATTACATAATTTCAACACAAAATTATCAGAAACAGTAATTATTAATCATAAAAACACATGGAAAAGGCATATATGGTATTGTGTTACTGTCCCAAGCGATTTACCAAAAAGTGGCCCAATTTAGCTGATATCACCCTACAGATACACGCACACACACACTGGTCATTTAATGTAATAACAGTTAAAGATACACGCACACACACACACACTGGTCATTTAATGTAATAACAGTTAAAGATACACGCACACACACACACACTGGTCATTTAATGTAATAACAGTTAAAGATACACGCACGCACACACACAATGGTCATTTAATGTAATATCAGTTAAAGACACACGCACACACACACACACTGGTCATTTAATGTAATATCAGTTAAAGATACACGCACGCATACACACACACTGGTCATTTAATGTAATATCAGTTAAAGATACACGCACACACACACACACTGGTCATTTAATGTAATAACAGTTAAAGATACACGCACGCACACACACACACTGGTCATTTAATGTAATATCAGTTAAAGATACACGCACACACACACTGGTCATTTAATGTAATAACAGTTAAAGATACACGCACGCACACACACACACACACACGCGCGCACACTCCTCCAGATACAAATGTTTCACACACACACATTTTGAGGTTAAAGGTTGCTGTATAAATAAATACTTGAAGAGGAATAGTATCATAACATTACTAGTATTAATTGTTTGAAATCTCTGAAGAATCTCATCATAGTGTACACACACCGGCAGTAGCCCCCGTGGCCCTTTCAAAATTTCCCCCAGAGGAAATTTTCTAGTTATTATTATTATTATTATTATTATTATTATTTCAATTTTATTTATTTATTACTGATTTATTTATTTTTTTCTTATGAATTTGTTAAATTTTTTCATCCTATTTTGTGTTAAAAAATAAAAATAAAGACATTTGATAACATTGGAATGTTTTTGTAAGAGCTTTTCTTGTGGAAAAACCTGATGCGGCCCCGCCTCACCCAGACTCTACCTCCAGCGGCCCCCGGGTAAATTGAGTTTGAGACCCCTGCCATACAGTTTTTTAATCCTCTTTAATTGGTTCACACATGAACAAGGTACAGGACTTGCTGTGGTGAGGTCTCACAAAAATAAAACTGTGCGGGATCACGCATCACAACATGATGACCCTTCCGGATCCATAAAAATGTACATCATACAGCAAATAATAATAATAAACCTATGCAAATAACTTGTACTCACACACAACGAACACTAAGTGATAACAGGCAGTTATGATTAGGCTCAGTTTGACTCTGCCGCAACCAACGAGGATGTGCGGCAGCAGCGGCGCACTTAACTGGTAACTTTTCCTCCGGAACTGTTCGTCGTTCATTCGGGAAGTTCAATAGTACCCTCGGGAAGTTTGCACATTAAATCATTTATATATAAAACATTTAATCATTCCATGTATGTTATATTAGTAATATTTATATTATAATGATAACAATAATAACACATAACATTAACATATATGTAGTTATTATCATTATAAAAATCTGTCTCATGTTGCCTTTCTGTATATCCGTTCTGTGAGAACATATATATACATATACATCTGGCAGCAAAAGCCTTTTTCAGAAGAACCGTTCATGTTCTTTAATATTCCATTCATGTTCAGTACAGTTCATGTTCAGAAGAAGCCATTGAAGTTAAACAACTGTTAGTAATGGCATTTGAGAAGTTTAGCAACGTTTTTTTGGTGGAATACCTGGCCCAGCCTCACCCAGATACTGCCTCCAGCGGCCCCCAGGTAATTTGAGTTTGAGACCCCAGCTTTAAAGAATGCAATGTTGCACTTATGAAAAGTATTTGATTTGATTTATGATTATACAGTCTATGTAAGCTTGAAGTTGTCTCTCTAAGACAGTAATAGCTAGAGTGGAGTGTTCCCTGCAACAGATTGTTGTCAATTCATAATACTTTCTCATCTCCTATTTTAATACTTGTTACACAATAATTAAAATGCTTAAATTACTGTTTACGACACTGTGATCGGAAATATCGGATCGGCAGATACTGATTTCAGTAAGATCGGATCGGTGATCGGAACCCAAAATCCTGATCGGAGCATCCCTAGTCTGTTTGTTTTCAGAATTGTCTGTTTGCTTTGTGTGCCAAGGGTTCCCAAACCTATTAGGCCATGACCCCAAAAATAAACAGTTCGTGTTTTCCATCATCATGTTTGTGGGTATTGTTAAGCAACTTCTCTCATATTTTTCAAATATATATTTTGGGGGCATTTTGTAGCTTTATTGATAGGAGAGATTGAGAGTGAAAGGGGGAGACAGAGGGGAAGACATGCGGGAAAGGGCTCCGAGCCGGATTCGAACCCGGGTCGCCCGCTTACGAGGACTGGGCCTCTGTGGTACACGCTCTACCAGGTGTGCCACCGGGAACGCCCCGAACTTCTCTCTATTTTGAGAGCCAAAAATAAAAATTGATTAAGCATCTTCTCTTTAATATTGAGGGCAAAAATAATAATTGAACAATCTAAGTAATTAATTAATTTATCCTTCTTTGTTGTTGCCGAGAACGGTTCTCAGCAACCGTTCTCGGGTTGAACCCCCTCACTCACCTCCCCCCCTGGCCAAAGTTTTTTCCTGCAGGAAACCCTGTAGGTTGAACGCTTGTAAATGCAGTTCCCATGGACTACAAAGTATTATTTTTGAGACTTGCAAAGTATTTTAATTAGGGTATTTTAATTAATCGCATTTTAATCGCATATAAATATTTGACCTGAGAACTAGGGATGGGTACCGAATTCGGTACTTTTATAGGTACCGACCGAATTCCGTCGGTACTACCGAGTACCGATTCATGTAAAATCAAACGGTACCATGTTTCGGTACCTAAACGGCGTTAACTTTAAACTGATCATTGATTTCAACCCGTTTTCATTTGACGTCTTTGATTAACAAGCGTGCTGACGATCGCACTATTTTTTTTAAATGTATTTACCTCCTCGTCTGGTCCTGTCTGCTCACCGCGGCCGCTAACTGCTGCCCTCTTCCACCGCGGAACAGAGACCAACAGCCGGCTCTAGGTCTTCTAGCCGCCAGCTGCTATCTCTCCAATGTCTCTACCCGGGCTTGGCCTTCGTCTGCCTCCAGATTAGACCTTCCTTACTCCGTTTGCTCTCTCCATTCTTCCGTAGACTTTTCATTAGCAGCTAGAAGCTAGCTGCTGCATCTCTGGTCCTCCGCTAATACTCCGCTCTTCAACTCAGGAATATTACTTGCCACTTTACTCCAAACTGCCTCGCTGAAATTAAATCCCTCGGACTCCTGCGTCATCCTCGATATGTGCACAGAGCAGCCCGACTCAACTTTGTTTATTCCATCATGCTATGCCCACAATACTGTCTGACCGGTGCTGCGCCGCACAGCTACGACGTCATCACAACAAATCACACGTGCACTTGCAACTTTTTTTTTTTCTCCTCCGTGCCACCTGAGAGCGCTCCTCTGCATTCTTTGATAACACTGCAACCTTCATGTTACAAAATGTACGTTCACTCAACAATAAAGCACTGCTCATCCTGGATTTTATATTGTTTTGATATATTTTTTAAAGTTTATATTTTGAGAAATAAATATGTTACGCAAAAGTACCGAAAATTGGTACCGTTGAGTACCGGTACCGATTCCCAGGTACCGGGTATCGGTACCGTATCGATTCAAATGTGAAAGGTACCCATCCCTACTGAGAACAGTGAGAAGTAATTTTTTTTCACATGAATTTTTAGTATATCTACCATTGAATAATGACTGAATACATAAGCTTAAGCAACAAAAATATTGTTTATTTTTGTTCAAGTCCAACAGACCAGTGCAATTTTTGCCATTACGTTAGAAATAGTATATTTAAAAATATAGTACATTTCAGAAATTCAGGTAGCCTATAGGTAGGTAGAACTTCTGTAAACTATAATACTTTGGTTTTTTTAAGTAAAACACAATCCACGCTAGCTACCACACTAGCCGCTAGCTGCTATATGTTTTACTTTGAGGTGATACTTGAGGCTCGATGTGCTGCGGTGATATGTGAATTCCTTGTTGCATAGCTTGCACACAACCATGCTCTTATCGACGATTCCATCCGTTTGTTTTTTGTAACAAAATGTCCCATCCACAGGGCCAACCACAGCGGTCTCATCAGCTTCTTCGTTCACGTTCATTGTGGTTTGTTGTTGTCTGAACTCATGAATGCTAGTTGGTGCTCCAGTATAATTGGTCCGCCTGAAACTCATCCAGTGAGAAACATTCCACGGTGCAAAAATAAGTGTGATTAAAATGCGTACATTTTTTAAATTTGTAAAATTTCCACATCAGAGTACTATTTGTTCTGAAACATAAATATGCTTGCATTTTCTCAGGGTACATATTACTTTCCAAAAACAATGTGAAGGATGGCTTATTAAATCATACTTTCATATTCTTTGCCTCGTGCCCGGAACACCTCTAACGTGGGGGGCGCCCGAGAGGCATCCTTAGCAGACACGAAGGAGCAGCGGCTCTACTCCGAGCTCCCTCCGGATGTCTGAGTTCCTCAGCCTATCTCCAAGGCTGAGCCCAGCCACCCTACGGAGGAAGCTCATTTCCGCCGCTTGTATCCGCGATCTTGTAACTCACTCGTGAACAAGACCCCGAGATACTTGAACTCCTTCGTTTGAGGCAGTACCTCTCTCCCCACCAAGAGGGGGCAGTCCACCGTTTTCCGGCAGAGAACCATGGCCTCAGACTTGGAGGTGCTGACTCTCATCCCAACCGCTTCGCACAAAACAATAGATTTTAATTGATAATTCTCAATTCTCCAGTTAAATTCATCAAAATCAAACAATCATTTGTGTGAAACAACAATCCGTGTATCTTCCGTTCAATCCATATCCGTTTGGAAATCAAAACATGGATAACGAAAAGTGACCTGTTTTTTCAAAAATCAACCTTTCAAAATTATGCCAAAGTCCCACTTATTTAAACACAATGCATGACCAGGATATCAAGTATGAGAATAACTCATGTGGTCAGGATTCTATGACCTTGAGGTTCCCGCAGCCGCATTCTCTTTCATTAGATCCATGCGATTCCATGCACAAAATGCCCATTTTTTTCAGTTTTCATCTTATGTTAAGGGGGGCATGGAAAATAAAAATGAAAAATGACAATCAATTCATATTTTATAGGCATATTTTAAATAAAACAATCAATTTTTTTAACTTGAAAAAATTTAAATAAAAAACACATCATGAACTCAAATTTGTTTTTTTATGTTTTGATTTCAAAACGGATATGGATTGAATGGAAGATACACGGATTAACAACCCTTTTTAATGCCTAATAAGTGCTTTATACTGCTGCAATTATTATTCTAATATTTTGACGTATTGACTTAAATTTTATCTGGTCTGCAGGAGATTATATTGTGTCCATGCAACCCTGATTAAAACACCTGCAGAAATAAATTACATTCAACAGAATATTTGCATACATATGATGAAAAAAATGCTTAGCTCAGAATCTTAATCTTCTGCAATCTGCTTTTCTTTTCTTTTTTTACATTTTGCTGCAGGTAAAGAGATGAAGGAAAATGCAGCTAAAATGAAAATGAAGGTAAGATCATTAGGGATCATCATTAACATCAGCATGTTTTCTAAACTAATGCTAAAACTGTAGACCTGAATTAGAGCAGGTTTTAAGGTTTTAAAGGCCATGTAAAATCCTGTATTTTCTCAGTGTGATACAGTGAATAAACCTGGTAATGCAGAATACTCAGAGGAGATTGAGAAAAACAGAAGAGGAGAGTCCAAAAACAGTTCTTTGCCATGTTCCACTCGGAAAGGTATATTTCATAAATAATGTCATTGAAGTGAATTATTTTAACATCTGAAATAACTTGAGATGAAAGTTAGAAAGACATATTGGTTGATCCTCCAGTTAATTTTTGTCCCGCAGTTACCTTACACATGGATGTAAGTGGAAACAAGGATAAGGTAAGAAACTTTACAAAATATATTCAGGAGTTCTTCAGGATTATTGACATTATAATACATCTAATTGTATGACATTTTTTTAATTTATTTTTTTACATATGTTTATTTTTTATTTATTTACAGGAGTCAGTGATTGAAACACTACTTGGCAGACTTCACCTTCAAGACAAATATGAGCAGAAGTTGTCACCTGCAGATTTTCTTAAAATAGGTCCACCTGTCAAACAGGACCATGACACATATGAGAAAGATCTCGCTCATACTTTTCTTGAGAAATTGATGATGTTAGACTACAGAGCTAGATTCATTCCTGTTAGACAAGACAGCCCTGTGCTCAGTCATTCAAGCCTTGATCCAGAATCTGACCCTTTTGACACAGATGATGATGACTTAGACGCGCTTATTAAGAGTGTGGAAGCTGATCAAGCAAAACAAACTCATGTACATCCAATGGATGTTCAAATGACAGTGTTTCACTGCTCAGACAGCTTTTTAAAGCAGAACATGATTACAAAGCTCTCACAATGTCAGTACGCCTTACCTTTGCTTGTTCCAGACCCAGTCACAATGAACATTGACTGTCCTCTGTGGACATTCAGACAAATTACAAAAACATGGAAGATAACTGAAATCAAAGAAAATTCAAACACTGTCATGAAGAGCATGCCCATCTGCAAAGCTGAGACAGCCATGGTGTCATTTCTCCGCCTGGGTTCACTGTCTATGTCTAAATCTCAGCTGATGAACACTTTGATCAACGACCGTCACAGCACCTTCTTCCACAGAAACTGCCCAGGTAGCACCAAGTCTCGTCATTTGATGGATGGTGTGGCAGAGATTGCCTGGTACTGTCCTGCTGGAAAACCCAATGATGCTTTCACTGACTGCATTGCCTTCTGTAATCTCCATGGTGATGCTCTGACAATTGAAAAACAGCGTGACATACTGACAGACAAATCTTCAGTCAATGTTGTTCTTGTACCAACTCTCAAAAAAGGTGACAAAAGTGCTACAGTTATCTCTGCCCTTCTCAAGTCTCCAAAGCCTCTCATTGTTCTCATTGCTGATAACGATTGTGCTGCAGTTCAGATAAAAGAAGGAAATTATAAAATTGGTCTGAAAGAAAGAAGCCAGTCGGATGTTTCTGAAGAACTGAAAAAAGTTATTGGAAGAATTTTGTCTGGAC
This sequence comes from Centropristis striata, assembly GCF_030273125.1. Classification (NCBI taxonomy): domain Eukaryota; kingdom Metazoa; phylum Chordata; class Actinopteri; order Perciformes; family Serranidae; genus Centropristis; species Centropristis striata. The sequence continues at coordinate 7,442,659 of NC_081529.1, read as the reverse complement.
CACATGAATCCTTCCGGCTTGAAACCATGGCTGAGATCTCTGGAATCACAGTGGATGAAGATGACGAAGTCTGCCGGAATGGGAAATCTGCTGCAATGAAAGTAGTTAATCTGATTCAGGGAATGGATGTTTCAAAGATCAAAGATACATGTCTCCCTTGTCAGGGCCAACTATGGCATGACTGGTGCAAAAAAAACAAAGAACTGTATCACCTCAAAGGACATATTGAGAAGGAGAAATGTAAAAAGCAAAAGGAACTGATGGAAATAAGGCAAAAACAATGCACTGCTTCTTGTAGTGTATCAATGAAGGTGTTTGTTGAAAGCCTCTCATCTTTACCATCAATGGACAAAGAGTATTACCTAAAATGGACTCAAATCTCAATAGATGCTCTCTCCACAGATGATCTCTCATTAATTCTCCAAAGCTATGATGAAAAGTGGTCTGAAGTCTTGGAATTGAAGAAGCAGCATGACAAAACTGATCTGTTCAGAAGAAAGCAAAAAGAGCTTGAAAAGATATCAACAAAACTACAGTCAGCAACTTTTGGCCTGGAGCACATCTTTAGAGAAATGGGACAGATCTATGAAGCCCATGCATCTCTGCAGAAACAAACAAAGAGGGGAAAGACTGACTGGTCTAAATACCCTGAGCTGGCTGCAGAACTGATGATATCAGGACACCCAATGGAGCTGATGGATGGTGATGCAGGTCATGTGCCTTTAACATGGATCTCTAGTCTTTTAGATGAAGTCATCAAGAAACTGGGTGACAAGAGAGTTTTTGTTTTGTCGGTATTAGGCGTACAAAGCAGTGGGAAATCAACAATGCTCAATGCCATGTTTGGCTTACAGTTTGCAGTGAGTGCTGGCAGGTGCACCAAGGGGGCCTTCATGCAGCTGGTCAAAGTGTCAGAGGAGATCAAGAAAGACTTTCAGTTTGACTACATTCTAGTGGTGGACACTGAAGGACTGCGGGCTCTTGAGTTGGCAGGTAACGCCACTATTCACCACGACAATGAACTGGCAACATTTGTTGTTGGTCTGGGAAACATGACACTGATCAACATCTTTGGAGAGAATCCAGCTGAGATGCAAGATGTTCTGCAGATTGTTGTTCAGGCTTTCATGAGGATGAAGAAAATTAAACTTTCTCCAAGTTGTGTGTTTGTTCATCAGAATGTCACAGATATTGCAGCTGCAGAAAAAAACATGGATGGAAAGAGACGGCTTCAAGAAAAACTGGACCAGATGGCCAGACTTGCAGCCAAAGAAGAGGTTTGTGATGCTGAGTGCTTCAGTGACGTCATTGCATTTGATGTGCAGAAAGATGTGAAATACTTTGCTCAACTATGGGAGGGAAGTCCACCTATGGCTCCTCCAAATCCAGGTTATAGTGAGAGTGTCCAGGAGCTGAAGACCATCATCCTATCTAAAGCTTCACAGTCTGCTGGGATCACTCTCTCACAGTTCAAAAGCAAAATTCAGGACCTGTGGAATGCCCTGTTGAATGAAAAATTTGTTTTCAGTTTCAAAAACACACTTGAGATTGCAGTGTACAGAAAACTTGAGGAGCAGTACGGTAACTGGACCTGGGCCCTGCGGAGCAACATGTTGACCATTGAGAACCAGCTTTATACCAGAATTGAAAATGGAAAACTTGACAAGGTTGACCTTAATTATCTTCATAAAGAAATGACCAAAACATATGAAGAAATCAAAAAAGCAATGACAGCATACTTTGATGATAACAGAGACAAAGAAACGTTGGTTCAGTGGCGAGGACGATTTGAAAGCAAAATCAAGGAATTTCTTGATGAACAAGTGAGCAAAATTAAAAGAAAACTGGATGAAGTCATCGAGCAGAAGAATACTTGTAAAAAGCTAGATGATAAGAAGACAGAGTTTGAGAACAAGCTGCTACAAAAGAGCAAAGAGCTCGCTCATCAGCTAAAACACAAGGCAGAAGATGAAGAGGAACTTAAAAAGCACTTCAACTCTGTCTGGAGTGGCTGGGTCCATGAACTAACTGCAGATATAAAACCCATTGAGGATATCAACTATGAAGAAGATCAGACAACTATCCTTCAGGAGCTTGGTTTTGAATGGTCTCTCATAGATAAGTCCAAAAGAAAAGGTAGATACCACCAATTCTCACAGCTTGGTAATTATTCTAAATACGTATGTCGAAACAAGCACCAAGGTCTATCTAACACAGGCAAACCAATTCAAGAAAATGAGATGGAAATGGAGGCAAGAGGACAGGGAGAATACTCCCGTAAATTCTTAGAATTTCTTTCAGAATCAGTTGCAAAAGCAGAACGGTACTTTAAAGGGCAGTACGATGAACATGAACAGATCAGATGCCTCATTGGTGATGTTGAAAAACAGTCCCTTGGTGCAATTAAAAGCAAGCCTGTAGCTACAAGTGGCTACAGTGCAGCTTACCTGCAAGAAGTGGCCAACAATGTGAAAAAAATGGTGCTAAATTTTGAATCACAGAGGAAATTTGCTCTGCAGAAAGAGTTTACAGTTGATCTCTTACTGTACGTGTTTCACGGAGCAGGGAAGTGGCTTACAGAGTCCCACAAGAAATTCCAGGGAAACAACGATGCACTCGCCTATGTAGAAAGCAAGAAAATGCAATATTACAAAGTTTTCAGAAGCTTCTGCAAAGAAAACTCATCTGCTGTTGTGCTCGGAGAACTGATCTGTGAGAAACTGAAGAGTTCAACTGTTGAGGCCGTCTGTAACAAGACTGCCATTGATCTCGCTGGAGAGATGAAGTGCAGTTTCCCAGCATTCAATGGGAACAGGCTGAACTTGGAGAAACATTTGTTGAAGTCACTGGCGGAGAAAGAGGACTTTGATGGTTTTATCACCTACATCCAACATCCAAAGGAGCAAGTAAGGACTTTTATAAGAGAGGAAGTACAGAAATACGTCTTCACAGAAAACAAACATCAAGCAAAGAATATACTCAGGAAAAATGTTAAAGACATCAACAAGCTTGTGAATCAAGCTTTATTTACTGCAACTGAAAAAGTTAAAACCCAGAGGGGAGACACAGGCATGTGGATGGAGGAATATTCCAATTTGCTTAAAGATGAGCTAACATTTGACACCATTTCTTGTCAAAGCTTCTGTGACATAACCAGTTATGACTTTCTTAAAGAACAGATAGAGAAAGGCCTTGCATCTGTTATGATTGAAGTCAGCAGCCTCTCACTGGATGAGATGGAAAAATTCAGGATGAAGCCTGATGAAATCCTCATCGATCAGCTGTGTAACTGCTGCTGGGTAAAGTGTCCATTCTGTGCAGCTGTTTGTACCAACACACTGAAAGATCACAGTCCTGACAAACACAACGTCCCTTTTCATCGCCCCTCTGGGATTGAGGGATGGCACTATAGAGGGACAGTGGACCTGGACATTGATTTCTGCACAACATTAGTTGCCAGTGATGGAAGTTTCTACCCCAATCAATCAGATGAGTCCTTTCCTTTTAAACAGTATCAAAGTGCTGGGGGAGAGTATGCTACATGGGAGATTACTCCTGATGCATCTAAGCTGACATACTGGAAATGGTTTGTATGTCGATTTCAAAAGCAATTGGAAGACCACTATGAAAAAGAATTCCAGGGCAAAGGAGAAATTCCCAGTGAGTGGAGAAACCACAGTAAACAGGAAGCTATTGAAAGTCTGGATGAATTGCACAATCTGTGAGTGATTCACAAACAAACAAGCTCTCCTCAAAGTAACAGAAGTCCAAAGTTATTAGTGTTTGATGTGACCGAAGTAGTGAAGAGACAGAAGAACAATAACAATGATAAGGATGAATTGTGTACCTGCTGCTAGGTAAAGTGTCCATTCTGTGCAGTTTTTTGTAACAACCCGCTGGAAAATCAGTCCTGATGACCTTTTCATCAACCTGCTCAGTAGTACTTTAAAAAACACAGTGATAATTTGTGTTAATTCCTGCACAACAAATGTTGCAGGTGATGGAAATTGTTTAACTTGATAAGGATTCAGACGTGCTCATTCCCTATAAACAGTAATGAACTGCTGGCCCAAGGTTTGCTTACTGGAGAATCACACCTGATGAGTCAAAGCTGAAATATTGGACATGGTTTGTGTGTCGATTTCAGAAGCAGCTGGAAGATGGTTGGATGGATTAAAATTCCAGGGTGAGAGGGAAAACAAAGTCTGGATGAAATGTTCAATCTGAGAGTAAGCCAACAGTGGACTGTCAATTAATCAGTAACTACACACCACAAGACTGGCATATATAAATCTGCTTCATTCAAACTGACACTTAAAATTAAAGCAAATAAAAGTAGTAATCGTAATAGTAGTAATCTGGAGAATTGAGTAAATCGTAAATCATTCTGAAAGTTAATGGGCATAAACTTAGATGTAAGAGAGTGGGTGAGAGGTATGTTTTCAGAGATAAATGACCTTTTTGCAATACTAAGGGAAGACATTGCTCTTTGTTAACTCAAATAATCGCATTTTAAAAAGCATGTGAAGCGAGTATTCCTTTTGTTTTCTTTTGTTTTGTATCCGTACATCTTGTCATGGTAATTGTTTTGTTAAACTCATGTGCCTGTAGCTGCTAAAACAAAATTAAGTGTATGCATGTTGAAGTATAGCCTAAGAGTGAAACTGTAATGATAACATGTAAGGAAAAAAAATCTGGGGAAGTATTGTGCTTGTGTTGATAACCAAATCTTCAGTGTGTGTCTTCCCAAACAGTATATGCATGCCCTTGTTTGCAAGTAAAAAATGATCCTTGGGAATAAGAGAGTGTGTTTGCTGTATTTGTAAAATGTCAGCAATATCTGTTACCTGGTCTGGAGACTAGGGGTGTGCCAAAATATCGCTATGATAGCTACGTTATCGATACCCTGGTGCCAAATATCTATATTTAAACAATAAACATACAGCCGTTCTAAACAGATTCTCTCACAAACACCTGCTACAATTTTGATTTACAGAGTCACTACCTCAAGCCTCCACATGATGGTGCTTATCATGACTAACAGTGGGCGCTGCACTAGAGTACTCTTTGAAAGGAAATAAACAGAAGAAGAAGAAAATGGCACAAGGCGAGGGATTAGCAAACGACAGAGAAATGAAAGATGCACCGTTTCAAATCTAAAGTCTGGACCCACTTTGGCTTTTACTATACTGACAATGGAACACCTCCTGATAAAGATTTCGCAATCTGCAAGAACTGTCTCGCGAAGGTCAAATACACGGGGAACACAACGAACATGCACAGCCATCCGTCATCATCCTGAGCTTGCTGCGGAGGAAAGAATGGTTAGCGACGCTAATGCTAACGTTTCTGTAAGCCAGCCTACAATCAACACCGTATTTAAAGCAAAGCTTCCTTCTGCATCCCACAGGGCTGCGAGTATTACCAAGTCCATCGCTTGCTTTATTTGTAAAGATCTTGGACCATATAGTGTAGTCGAAAATGAAGGTTTCCGCCGAATGGCGCTCATGCACAATGCTGGCTTGTTTAGCCTGGGTTGAGTTAGCGTTGACTAGACTCGGCTGAGGGGCGTAAGTGGAACGGCTTCTGCCTCAAGTGAAAGTTGGAGTTAATTCTAACCAGGCTTTTTCAATGAAGCCACAGTTTGTTTAGCCACTTTGATGGAACACCCCTCTGGTTGAGGAGCTTAACTTATGTTGTAAACATCAGCAAAAATGGGTCAAAATTAGTCGCATTAAACAAGTAGAGTCAGAACAGTAATTTCCATGTAAATAACGTTAACACCTAACGTAACATCCAAACTCTGGCTAGCGTTCATTAAATCAAAACAGTGTAACCTTTAATGTTAATTAACAGTTCCAAGCTTATCATATAACGCAATTAAGCTTATAATAACCTACTGTAAGAGAATCTTACCCTACTTACAGACAGTAGCCTCTTGAGTCTTCACTCCTCTCAGGGCTGTTGCATGTGCCAAGCTTGGTTTTCATTTCATTCCGCATGACTCAGTCCTCCCAGACCCAGAGCCACCCCACAGTGCCCAAATTTCAAAAACTCATCTGATTTAAACGAATCACACAAATTATCTATTTTGGATTAAAAACAGTGAACTTCACAGAAAGGTCACAGCAGTGTTTCCCATACATAGACCATTTGTGCGGCACCGCCACAGAATGGAGACCGACCGCCACATTATGATTCGTTTTTTTCCCCTCTCTACTACAGTATGATCTCAACGCAATATCGTTCCATTCATTAATTTTCGCATAGCACTCTTTGTCTGTGTGCGTGTGTGTGTCCGAGAATGACACAGACACACGCACACAGACTAGCGCGCATACGCCAGCAATGCGTGGGAAAATCAACCAGCGCATCACTGGTGCATGCACACACACTTATCTGATTGGCACACACCGATCACAGGAAAACCCGCCGCAGTGGATTATTTTGGCACTGGCACAGAGAAGGTTGGCGAGGGTCTGGAGTTTACGACAGGTAAGATATAGCCTAGGCTACTTTGTTTAAATACGCCTGCTCTAAATTACATAAACCGGGGCAGTTTTTAGAGGTTTACCACCGGTTGGTTAAATTCTTTTTAGGGGATTAAAAAAAACATGGTTGGACAGAAGAGCAGCACTGCTTTGGGGTCTGTAATGTTAGCCTATGCACAGAAAACACCACATTCACACCAATAAATAAATGTTTTACAATGAACCAGGCCAATCTCAGAGCTGGCAAGACTGTCCAGTAACGTTAAGGCATATTGAATGTTTGCTGCAAATGCTGTTAACAGGACGAGAGCAGTCAACACGGCTGCTTCAAGCTAGCTACATCGAGGGTAGATTCGCTTCCTGTTTTCAAAGTAAAAGCGCAAATTCTATCATTATAAAGGGCTACGGGCTTTTTGTTTTTGTGATTTTTGTGAATTAACGACGCACTGGTGATCTCAACGGCTACTTTCTCTCCTAAAAATGTTTGATAATAAGCTGATATATTTAAAGAATTAAGGACTTTACAGCCCTAATATTTGAGATAGATTACTATGCCCAAAGTCAAATCAAAAAGAATAGACCACATTTTTAAGTTATTATAAATATTGTTGTTGTTGTTATCAGTACTTTTTCTGAATGTTTCCTGCTTTAATCCAGATGAGATGAGTATTGAAAGATTTTTTCACTGCAAAAACGGCCTCGTCAAGAGGACAAGGAGCAGCATGAGGAGGTATCAGTCTGAAACAAAGTTGAACAGTCAAATGGCTGTGGCTAGTAAACGTTAATTTATTTTGAATGTTCTATAGGCATCAAACAGTGCTGCTCAGGAAGAAATAGAGAAGGACAGCAGACAAAATGCTCCTGTAAGACAGGCAGCTGCTGAAACAACAGGTGAGATGGAAACAGATAAGTGTAGACTTTAAATTTAAGAAAACAAGAGTGGGTAAAGTATTTTAATTCTGATTTGTCTGTGGCTGTTTGCTGTTTTGCTATTGTTTTTTTGGTCTTGTACTGTAGGCTACTGTTCTGTTCTCCATTTGTAAGTGTCGGTTTGGGAGCCCCTTGAAAACAAGATGATACATCCCAAGGGGTTTATCCTGAGATTAAAAATATATATTCTATAAATAATTTAGATTCTTCTGTTCCTGGTAGAGGAGGTGCGGAGGACAACTACCTGTAGGCACAGGGGCACTGGATTCAATCCAGAATGGCTAACCGTGGCCCAATTTAAACCATGGTTATACCATACCCAGCATGGTAATCAGAGCGTATTGATTTATTTATTGATCTGTTTTTCCTTTTACACATAATTGTGCATGTTTAATTTAATACATTAGATTAATGGTCTTTTATATTGTTTAAGGGATGTTCTGCTGACTTGTAGGCAGCACAAGCCTGCACCCAAGAAAGGTGCATCTAAGAGAGCATTTGTTGAGGTTGCTGCAGTCATTTACCGCAAAGACTATTTAGAAAGGCAACTTAAAACAGACCACCGGGAGAGCATGAAATGTCAGGCCATGCTTTCTTCAGGTACTTTCCAAAAGGCAAAATTAAAAAATATATAATTTCATGTAAGCTTATATATAAAAGTTATTTTCTGATTTATTTATTTTTAATTAACAGGTGTATCAGTATCAAGTGCCTCTAGTGGCTGGTAAAAAATGAAATAGCCCACCACACAAATTACCCAAAGCTTCTGAGCCTGGCAGAGCTTTTAGGGTGTGACTATTTCGAAAAGTTAAAGGTAACACAAATCATCTCAACAATTCAGTCTTTGCACTATTGACTATACATTTTTGAACAAATTATACATCTTGTTCTTCTCCCAATGTCAAGATTGACCAGAGGAATAATTATAGATCTAATCGAATTATCGATGACATGCTGGAGATCCTAGGAGAGGTCCTAGAGGAACCCATTCTCATGGACATACACTCATCACGGGCCATAAGCCTGGAGATAGATGAGAGCACTGACGTCTTTGTGTCCAGGCAACTTGATTTACACATCAGGTAAGTACATTACCATTCACATACAACATGATCTCAGCAAAATAATTGTTAATTCTAAATACTGTTTTCTACAGGTATTTGGATAAAGAGGGAAATGTGTACAACAAGTTCTTAGATCTTGTATCGGTCATGGATGGCAAAGCAGACACCATTGTTTCTGCTGTTAAAGCTGTACTTCTCAAGAAGGGCATCCCAACTGAGAAGCTTTATGGACTTAGAACTGATGGGGCAGCTGTCATGACAGGTAATTATTTTATGCAATATGATTTTGTTTAGTATCATATTTTGTATATTTGAATTCAAGTTTAACACTTTTTTTTAATCTAGGGCATGTGAATGGTGTTGCAAAGCAACTAAAAGACAGCTATCCCAAACTTCTGACTGTGGCTTGTGCTGCCCACAAACTGGCCCTTGCTTGCAAGAATGCCTCCAATAGTGTCCCATACATGGCTACATTCAGGACCACTTGCAGGATCTGTATCTGTTTTTCAATAACAGTGCAAACCGGACCGCCACTCTCAAGGCTGCATCTCTTACCCTGGGTGTCACTGACCTGAAGGTTAAGGTAATTGTCGTTTGATGCCATCTAATGTCTTCTTATCAGTGATAATTGTAATAATTGTTGAAACATTCATAGGAAGTGAAGGACATGCGGTGGCTTTCACAGCACAAAGCCATACAGATGCTGCAGAGGAACCTGGCTGCTGTCCTTGGGGCCTTGGCAGAGGAGGCAGAGCTAAGGAAATGTCCCACAGCCAAGGGCCTTCACACTTTCTGTGGGACTTACAGATGTGTGGCCTCTGTATATCTCCAGGCAGATGTCTTGCCCCACCTTGCCTGTCTCTCTAAAGTGTTCCAGAAAACACATGTAAATTTGCTACACATCAAAGAGCAGGTAACTATGCCTAATACAGTTCAGTTGTGATGCATTTTCATTTGCATATAGGCAACTAACACAAGATACTTTTTTAGGTTCCCATCACCCTCCAGACCCTCCGGGATATAAGAGAGGCTGGGCAGACTCCTATCCCAGGATCTTTCCTGTATCGCTTGCACGAGGACCTAGAGGATCCTGACAAACTTGGTGATTTCCAAATCCAGCATGACGAGGAGAGGGGCAGGAGATGGCAAGGTGTCCAGGACCAGTCGAGGGAGGCACAGTGGGGCAGATTTCAGCAACAGGTAAATGTTAATGGGGTTTTTTAAAAACACTCTCTAGTTTGGTCCTTAATGCCTGTTTCAAAAGTGAGTGTATGTTCCTCCTAAAATGTGCCAATCTGTTCATTATAGGTCATCCAACCCTACATTACTGGCCTTGAGACAGAACTGGAAAGGAGGTTCCAGGAGTTGGACATCCTAGGAGCCTTCCATGTCCTTAGACGTCAGTCAGCTGCCCTTAAATACAATACCATGACCATTGCACAGCTGCAGACTCTGGCAAGAAAATTCTGTCCAGACCAAGAGAAAGTGCTCCTCCAAGAGTGTTTTTCTTTCAAAAACCACATCCTAAAAGGGACATTACAGGTGAGTGAATTGAATGATGGGACACAGGCAGACACACTCAAACTCATTCTCACTCTCATTCATGTGCTATACTTTCATTCAGAACAAGAGCCAGTGGGAGCTCCTGACTAGGGATGGGTACCTTTCACATTTGAACCGATATGTGAAATCGGTACCGGTACTCCACGGTACCAACGGTACCAATTTTCGGTACTTTTGCGTTTGTTTATGTGGTAATAAATGTTAATTTGTTTAATAATAAAATCTTATTTTTTCAATTCAACATATTTATTTCTCAAAATATATAAAAAACTTTAAAAAATAAATCAAAACAATATAAAATCCAGGATGAGCAGTGCTTTATTGTTGAGTGAACGTGCATTTTGTAACATGAAGGTTGCAGCGTTATCAAAGAATGCAGAGGAGTTCTCAGATGGCAAGTGCACGGAGGAGAAAAAAAAAAAGGTTGCAAGTGCACGTGTGATTTGTTGTGATCACGTCGTAGCTGTGCTGCGCAGCACCGGTCAGACAGTATTGTGGGCATGTGTTAAAATAATTGATTATTTTCTATATTGGTAAATGGTTTTATGCTTTATTTCTGCTTCTCTGTGGTCTGTCTCTGTTCTCTGTGAGTGACGCAGGTCACTATCAAAGGTCAAACCTTGACTGTAATAAATATCTCTATGCATTTATATTAAGTCAGACAATATGATTTGATACATTGATTGTGTTTGTGTGTTAATATTGATGTAGAAAACTATGATTACTTTAATTACATATATTCCATTTGCTTAAACTGATTAAGATTCTATAAATCACAAAGAATGACATCCAGATATATTGGTGCACAGTTTTTGCTGTGTGTGTATGTGCATTTGTGAGTGTGTGTGTGTGTATGTGTGTCTGGAGAGGGGAGACCACAGAAGGCCGAATGAAAATCCCGTGTGAGAATCTTTGTAAGTCCTAACAAGGAAAAATGTTTGTGCTAACAAGTTTGTTAGCAGGCCACAATGCCTTGTCCTGGGCTGCAGTGATTGTTATGCCCAGGTGGCCTGATGTGTGACGGTATGAAAGAAGACTGGCGAATGAGTGGATCAAGAAGGCGGGACTTCCTGGAAGAAATCGACCAGCATGTTTTGTAAACAAATGTTAGTATTTTAATGGGTTCCAGGGAGGGAGTCGTGGTTCAGACTTCACGAACTGAAACACGTCTGTTTGTATTCAGGGACATGAGTTAATTTTGAACCCGGAGATCTCTGTAAAGTGCACATTTTTTGACGTATTGTAATAAAACTTTTGTTAAACTGAGAAACTTGGACGTTCTCCAGCTCTTCATTTCCCCATCAAAGAATGCGCAGAAAAATGGTGAGGTTTTTTCTGTTGGTGACAGATTTTTTCTGTCGGTGACAGATTATCAATTTTCAAGGTTTCCTCATGCAATTTTTCTAACACATGGCATGGTTGGAATAAACAACGTTGAGTCGGGCTGCTCTGTGCACATATCGAGGATGACGCAGGAGTCTGAGGGATTTAATTTCAGCGAGGCAGTTTGGAGTAAATTGGCAGGTAATATTATAGTTGAAGTTAGTTATATATAGTTGAAGAGCGGAGTATTAGCTGAGGACCAGAGATGCAGCAGCTAGTTGCTAGCTGCTAATGACTGGTCTACAGAAGAATGGAGAGAGCAAACGGAGTAAGGAAGGTCCAATCTCGAGGCAGATGAAGGCCAAGCCCGGGTAGAGACATTGGAGAGATAGCAGCTGGCGGCTAGCAGGCCTAGAGCCAGCTGTTCGTCTCTGCGCCGGGGTGGAAGAGGGCAGCAGCTAGTGGCTAGTGGCCGCAGTGAGCAGACAGGACCAGACGAGGAGGTAAAGAAAAAAAGAAAAAATAGTGCGATCGTCAGCACGCTTGTTAATCAAAGACGTTAAATGAAAACAGGTTGAAATCAATGATCAGTTTAAAGTTAACGCCGTTAAGGTACCGAAACATGGTAGCGTTTGATTTTACATGAATCGGTACTCTGTAGTACCGACGGAATTCGGTCGGTACCTATAAAAGTACCGAATTCGGTACCCATCCCTACTCCTGACTCTGCTGGCGAGTGAGTACAATGAGTGGTCAGTCCTCTACCCCTGCCTGAGTCTCCTTGCCAGCATTGCCCTGATTGTCCCAGTCTCATCTGTCATCTGACTAAGTGACAAAATGTATTAAACTGCATACATCAGTTAAATATACAAGGGGTCAGGATCCCAGTTTTCCCCATTGCAATTGCTGATGTCTCATGTCCGTATCCACTTTTGTCTTGTTAAAACTTGTTTTGTTTTTTTTAATGTGATGTGGGTTTGTTACCTTCCTGGTAGCAACAATCCATCTCTCTCCATTGACTTCGTATTGAAGGAAGGAGCCTCCTTGACAATTCTGTCTGTAAGCAAACAACAGAAAAATGTCTCAAAGCTGCTGTGTGGCGAAATGCACTACCAACAGGGTGAAGAACCCATAACTAAGTTTCTAAAATCTGAAGAACCAAAGAACTGAACTTTTTGACAAAAGTGGATACAGACAATGGGGAAAACTGTGACCCTGAAACATACTTAGTTTAATATAAGCAGTATATTTTGTCACTTATATCGTCATATATCCAAAGTCAGTTTTAGGCTGACTACATTTCTGTAAGATAAGCTAAAGCATTTTGACAAGATGTAACTCGTCTGATGTTTACTTCTCCAAGTTCAATATTACCTCTTATGTGCCAAAAGTCACTCAACTTATGCACTTGTCTGACTGTATTATTCTTATTTTACTGTATGTTTTTCTTATTTAACTGTATTTTATTGGACTTTTGAATTTCCTCTTGGATTAATAAAGTTAAATCTTCTCTTCTTTTATATTACAATGGATAATTCAGAAAGCTATGTGGTATTTAGTGCCTTAAGACACAAAGCTAACATTAGCTTGCTAACAGCTAACTTACCGCCTAACTAACCCGCCCGCTGGGGTCGGAGCCTAACGTTAGCATGCCTGAGTAACTCGGCTAACGTAACGAGAGTAGCTACCGGTAGCTACTCAAGCTAGCGCTAGTTAGCTGCCTTATTTTCCAATATAAATTACTCTCTCTAAATCTAGAAAACTAAACTCTGGCTCTACAAATTGGAAAATAAACTTAACATACAAATATATATACTAGTGCACTCACCTGCAAACAAAGTAAAAGGACAGTCTTGGGTAAATACCAATACCTATGGGCTCTCTGCTTGCTAGTATCTTGACTGGCCTGACATGCTTCTAATGGAAGAATAACAGCGCCAGTATACGTCACAGAGCTGCTGCTGCCCTCTACTGGCGCCAAAAACATACTGCTCGGGAGCTACTTAAGGAGGGGGCAGTAACACAGAGCATTTTAAACATATACAGTCTATGGTTTTAAACCATAAGAACCCAGACCCAGTTATCCTTAAAGGGAAATTATGGGGGATATACCACAGACCAAGTGGACCTCATAGAACACATTTATGATGGGGTTGGGTTTTTTTTTTAAAATACTACCCCTAAATGTCTGTGATGTGACATATACGTTACAATGGGCGTTTATGGTATTTATGTTTATGATATTTCTTAATTTAAAATAAAAAACTAGACACATTTTCTGCTTACCGAGACACAAATTTGCCATTTTCTTTGCATCTCCACAACATTTATCAAAATTGTGACAATAATAGTGCTGTTTAACAACAAATTCTTTTTCAGATTTGTTTTTAAGTAACAAAATAAGAATGCATCAATAATAAATAAAAACAAATAACCATTTGCCTTTTTGTTTGCATCTCCATAACATATATGAAAATTGTGACTTTCATTTGTTCAGGAAATATGGTCAGAACAAGTTAAATGCAATACAGGACACCCTATTAACGGATTAGAATTGGTTAAATAGGTTTAAACTTAGCCTCGTTACAAAAATAAGATTTTTGAAATTAGCTTCTTTTTCACATTTCTGTTTCCGGTCACACACATATTTTGGAGAAGTCACTTCTTGACAAAGTCACATGACCACCACACCAGGGTGCTGAGTATACGTCAATAGGGATTTAATGAGTTAAGGTGAAGCATAAAGCTGAATATGGGAGATTTAAAGTGTCGCTACAGGTTCTTATGGGTTTAATAATGATTATATTGAAATAATAATAAATGCGGAGGGGCCGCAGCTAAATAAACGGAACTCGGCCGTGTCCAGTCAACACTAACCATACACTAACTAAAACCAGGCAGGCTGTAAAGCAGCCCAGATATACTGATCATGGAACAGCCGGGAACAGCCAATAGGATGTCGCAAAAAGACATGAAAAGCAGCGCTGAAGGAGCTTTATGAAGAATATAAAGTGACGATCACAAAAACAGACAATACTGCTGACATTAACAGAGCCAGGGAGATGGCATGGCAAAAAAAAAAATTGCAGAGTGATGAAAATAATGAGAAATGCAATCTGACTTATTGTTTTACTTGTAGTTGATAATAAATTAACATTTAGATCACTAAATCCAATAAGACTGATTGCATTATCACTAGGCTGAATATTAACAGATGTATTTTTATGGTGTAGGGCTAACTTGGGAGAACTCGCTCAACTACAATGAATTTACTGTTAATTGGCTTAACTGGGCAAGGCAACCCTGCCCTATATTAATTATTATGTTACATCATAACAGGAGCAATCTGAACAGCCAAAAAAAGGACTTGGTGTGAAAACGTAATGTTTAGGATGTATCTTCATTTGTACAGCGAGAGCACTCTGTCCAACACAACTGCCTAAACTGAATGGCATGTGTAAGATTAAATGACTCCCAATAATGTACTGTTGATTGGAGATTAAGTTAAATCAGCAATAAATAATAAATGTCATTGTGCATTCTGTTATAAATGTGGCACATGTTGGTGGTCATGTGTTTATATTTGTTCTGTCACACAAAACAGAAGTAAAGTCCAGCTACTGATGGATCTGGGTTCCACTGACAGGTTACAGCAGTAATCTCAATAGGCTGTTACTGTACTTGGATGTGATTTGTTGTCTTGATTTGACTGCTGCTCTCTCATGTTAAGACTGATAATGAAATAGTGTTACTGTTTGTGGGATATAGGATTAAGCTACAACCCTTCAAAGACAAAAACAAACAAGATCATTTGAATTTAGACATTTTATAATCTTGTGTACAACAGGACGTTTTTAAATGAAGATACATTTCCAATTCACTGAAGATCTACTCAATGATAAATTGAACAAACTGATAAATGCAGCATGCTTGTTTTTACAGCAGTTGTGTCTCTTAGCAGATCTTGAAGGAAGTGAGTTTGAAGTCCCCTGTGATTCTGATGTAGCTGATGACGTCCATGCCCTCACGGTTGGGAAACTGGACTTCATGTCCGCCGGGAAGCTCCACCTCAAACACGTCTCCAGCCAGCTTCAACACAAGCTGAAACAGAAAAGACAGCAATTGTTATTTTTAGAAAATGCCTGAGACAGATATATTTAAACCTCTCCAACCTGCATGGCAAACCAAAATACACACTTTTACTTCCTTCACTCACCTTGACATCTGCGCCCCGCTGTAGGGGGTTGTGTGTTTCCCGTGTCTCATCGCCCCAGCAGCCATCAGTCTTAGAGTTGCAAACAAGAACGGCTCCATCTGTGTCATCGTGGAAACGAGGGTTAAAGTGCAGCGCCAGGTCATCTGCTCCACAGCCGAGGTCGATCTGGAATCTGAGTGGATCAACGTGTCGTGTTAATAATGAGCCACACAGGATCAATATTTAACATATAACCAGGCTATTTATAAAAGTATAACATCAATTTTTTCCAGAATGCATCTGCATAAATATCACAATATTATTAAATTCTGTTCAATTCACTCACCTTTCAGCATCATGCAGAACAATCCCCTTCACTTTCAGCTGATCTCCAGCTCTCATATGCATATTTTTCAACTCAAGTTCCTGAGAAACACAGTTATACAGTTCAGAATCTCAAACGGTTCAATCAGAAAATTAAGGAGAAAAATATTGATATTTTAAATAAGGAAATTACAGTGTGCTAATCCACACTCTGTTCATATACAGTGAAATAAAATACACACACAAAAAGCAGTTAAACTTACCATGCTCATTTTGGGTGCTGGTGAGGACAGACACAGTCTTTTGTCCTGGAAGACAAAAAGTAAGAAGTATGACTCTGAAGGTTCACCTCATTTATAATGTGAAGCACAAAGGATCCAGTGAAAGGACGTTTAACAGTTACAATGGGACCCATTCAACATAATAAGGCAATCAGGTAGCCTATTTAATGCAAAGGCTCTATTTAATCATTATTGCTGAACTATTTTTGCAGGATTCATTGAGTCCTTAATCATTAAACAGGTTGTGAGAAACAGCTGCCAGAGCTGCCACTGTAAAGTGACTTGAACTACTCAGGAGGCATTGTTTACATCAAGGAGGGTCTGCAGGACATTATTGATTACGTTACACCAGAGTACACTGTGCCTGCATTCAACCAGTCTGATCCAGTCTGTAGGACATTGTCATGTCATGATGCATGTTTCATCATTCAAAATAATTTATGATTCTTTATTGAGGCTTTTTTCACATCCACAAATTCAGTGACTGTTAAACTGTTTCTTATTTATTCACTTCAGTTATTTATTTATTTATTTATTTAATTATTTAATAGGATTGGCTTAATTTTTGTTTCCTTCCTTCATGTTTGAGGGACTTTAAGGCTGTTTTTAATTAAATCATTCAGCTCATTCAGCTGATTAGTGGTAAGGGTTTGGAGTTTTTACTGCCCCCAGTGGTCACAGTTGGGAACTACAACATATTAAACAGCGTAAAGTTAGCGTCAGTGTTAAGAAGAAAGTACTTCCGGTAAATAATTTCAAAATACACTGACCAACCTGTCAATGACAAACGAAAATACGATAGATAGATAGATAGATAGATAGATAGATAGATAGATAGATAGATAGATAGATAGATAGAAACACTCATTCAATATTCGTCTGTGGTAATAATACAAATATTCAAACAGATAAACTCAATTGGTGCACATAATCAATACCAATTAGTAAAAAGTTTTAACAAACAACTTACACAAGTAGAAAGGAAGCAAGATAAACTTCTGACAATTGCTATGACATGCAAAGTGAGAGGTGTTGTGGTTTATTTAATCATTTCAGTTATTTATTTAGTCATTTAATAAGATTGGCTACATTTTTTGTTTCCTTCCTTCATGTTTGAGGGACTTTAAGGATTTTTCTTATTGAATCATTCAGCTCATTCAGCTGATAAGTGCTAAGGGTTTGGAGTTTTTACTGCCCCCAGTGGTCACAGTCGGGAACTTCAATATATTAAATAGCATAAAGTTAGCATCAGTGTTAACAAGAAAGTACTTCCGGTAAATAATTTCAGAATACACTGACCAACCTGTCAATTACAAACAAATATTGAGTTTTTGTCCGTGGTAATAATACAAATATTCAAGCAAATGAACTCAATTGGTGCACATAATCAATACTAACTAGTGAAGTTTCAGCAAACAAACTAACGCAAGTAGAAAGGAAGCAAGATAAACTTCTGACAACTGCTATGACATGCAAAGTGAGAGAGGTTGTAGTTTCCCTTAAGTATTAACAATGGACTACAAACCTATAGAACATTAATTTATATTAATTTTTAATTTATTAATTTATGTCGTTTTTGCTGTTGTTGTTTCTGTATATAGACTGTATATAAAGATGGACGACATGACAGGTCTCAGTAGGGCAGTAAGGACAAAACATCTGTTAATAAAAAATAAAATAAAATGAAAAAGTATGTGTTGCAGTGCTATACTTTCACCACTGGAGGGCGGTAAAAACACATACCTTCAACTGTCCCAGTGTGGAACTGCGGTAGTTCAACGTTATACTTGTCAAAGAGCGTCATATGAGAGATGGAGCTAGTTGAATACCAAGTGTGTTTTATAATTAACATGATTGTTTTATAATAATTTATGTCATCTCATTTTTCAGTTTAGTAACCACAAGCGTACTTACCGGAACTAGTAGTATATCATGTCTTTATTGACGCTAGCTTGACTAAAGTAAAACGTTGCTGTTCCTCACTGTGACCACTGGAGGGCAGTAAAACTGATGATACGTGGAAGGCATTACACGGGCTTTAATCAAGCGTATATTAATATGGCAATCAAGTGTATATTAATACAGATAGTCGGTATAAATATGTGCGTTTTTTCACTGTAGAATATGCATTTCTAGTCTCTAAATCTGACCACAAGAAAACAATCACAATGATCACAATCCCGACAACCACTTCCGCTTGTTGGCGGAAGTGACACAAGAAAGTAAACATAGGAGCTGTCAGTGGATCCACAAATTAAGATAATTGAGACTGAACAGTGTCATTTTAAAAGGCAGTTTGTTTTTTATGCATACCAAGGGACACTTGTGTGGAAAGCTGTTGCAAAATCTTATAAAGGTAAATCATTTACAGTGTGTTAATGTTTCTGGAAAAGCGAAATCTCCTATTCCACCTGCTGTTACAGTAGCTAGCGTTAGCAGCTAATAAGCCAGCATTAGCAAGCGATTTTCTTGCTTATTGCTTCCGTCACTACAAAGACATGTAACAGTAGTTCCTCCTAACTTATAGGTCGATGTATTTACTTTAACTGTTACGCGTATTATGACATATCTAACTGAGCAACATGGGGTTGTTAGCATGCAATGAAAGTTACCAGCTGTTAGTCATCTGCTGCAGCAGTTAGCGTCTCCTCACTGCTGACTGCTGCTCTGAGATCAATGAGAGCTGGAGACCGAAGCTCGTCTGTGGCTTGCTCTACTCTGATCTCAATTAAATTACAGTATATCCCACTCGAATGAGCTCACTTTTAAATCACTCTTAAAGTTTCACTGGTAGCTCATACTGAGAGCTGCTGAAATAGTCAGAAAACTGTCTTGATTCATCCTGTCAACAATATTTAATATACAGGGGTTTTGTTATAATCATTCACAGGTGTTACAGGGACAGGAGTGACACCGTCCTGCAATGTTTACAGACATGGATTATGAGCTGGAGGAGGACAAACTGTGAGTAACAATTATGTTTCTCCTTTTTATGATCTGAGCAATTTAGTTATGTCATTTGAGTCTTGATTCATAAAGATCTACGGGTCATTGGTTTTATGGCGTGACACCTGTCATTCACATTTTCAAAATAATAATTGTTCTGGAATGTACCAAACTCAGAATATGTGGTCATAGTCTTTGATTTTTCTAATCCTGCTTTTCATTTCGATACTTGAAACTTTGTTTGAAAGTTGAAACTTTTGATTGTTTTAGGATTCAGAATTAAATTGTGACACTCTAAGACCACAAACACTGACAAATGAAACCATATTGACAGTGAGATTTCACTAAACATATAAGACAGTAGCTAATACTGTGAGACTAAGTCCTGATCTATTTATTTATTATTATTGATTATTATTTGAGCTCCACACTAATGTGCTGTGCTTTTTAGAGTTTTGCAAAATGCTGCAGATCTCAGCATATCATCATGTTTTCTCCTCAACAGTGGGATACCAACAGTACCTGGTACTGTGTCTCTGAAGAAAGATGCCAACAACCTGATTGGCATCAGCATTGGTGGTGGGGCACAGTACTGTCCTTGTCTCTATATAGTCCAGGTAGGTACAGAAGAAATAATTATAATTGCATTTATGAATCCATCAAAGAACATTTCTATCAAGTTTAAAATGTAACAACATATATCTGTGTCACTACTACCTTTTAATGTTGTTTCTGTTGTCTCGCAGGTCTTTGATAACACGCCAGCAGCTCTGGATGGGACGCTGGCAGCAGGCGATGAAATCACAGGCGTGAATGGGAAACCAGTGAAGGGAAAGACCAAAGTAGAGGTGGCCAAGATGATTCAAGCTGTACAGGTACACAAATACTGGGAATGGAATCACAAATCATTTACAGTCCTGAACATCACCAGGATGACTTATTATTTAAATTTTTTTACAACTGTGTGGATACACAGTCTAGAAATGGACCACTTCCATGCAGTCTTCTCTGTTCTGGATTAAAGTAGTAGATGAGAAAGATAGAAAATAAACTGTCTGCCATATGCAGGTCATTTCGTTGCTGTTTTTTCCTCATCATGCATTCAGGCTGAACACCAGTCTTTGATTGAATTGTCTCTTATATTTATAAAACTCCTCAGTATGTCCTGATAATTAAAAGTTACACCAGATAAACAGCAAAAAGAAAATGTATCTCGTATGGGCATCGACAGCAACATGCAAAGGAAAAAACATTACTTACATGTTGAAGATTTACCAGTAAATAGTCCGACAGTTTACTAATCGTGGGTGTAAATCCACTCTGTGGAGAGGAGGGACTTCACTGGCTGTCCAAGCAGTGCTAAAGAGGTCGGGACAATAGTTCAGAGCTTTTGGTATAACGTCACCAGAGCAGCGTGGCTGTGTTGTTTTTGGCATCCATTGTTCACACCCAAAAAATTCCATGACTTCCTGTGTGATGGATTAAAGACGGGGTGCAATGTGGGCTTTAAGGGATTAGACTGTGCTGCTGTTGGCCATTCAGTGCAAAATGAATGTGCATGTGTTCACTCTTGGCATCATGAAGCTGGACAAGTTTGCACAATTGTCAATTTTACCACATTTAACAGAATAACACATTGTCATTAAATTGTTAATTTAAAATTGTATATAAAATTCAATGAAGGATTTTTTTTTCTAGAGATGGGTTGTTTTTTAAATTGAACACCTACCCAACATATATCACGTCTACAAAAACATTGCAGCCAATTTTCAAATGTGAAAGGTTACTTTCTTCCCTAAAAAAATCATAAAAATGTAATAAACTGACATTAACCACATATAGGCGGGCTCAGACCCTCCAGGTATCACATGACTAACAGACCGCCACCTGTCTGACCCCAAACAGACATTATTTGCATAAACTGAGCACATACTGGGACTCTAAAAGCGGAATTTCTCGCCTGGTAAAAGTATTTAGAATCAGAATTAGATTTATTGGCCAAGTATGCATACACAAACATGGAATCTGGCTCCAGTTAAAATACTCTCAATGTAAAATAGTGCAATATATGTATAATTGTAAGGAGAGTTAAATAATATTTACATAAAAGTGTTCATAATTCCATATGTGTTCTTTCATAGTTTTGATGTCTTTAATATGAATCTACAGTGTTGAAATTCTAAAAAAAGAAAACCATTGAATCATTAGTAATACAACTAAATATAAACCGTGGTTAGTAATATTAATCCTGGCTCCAAATCTCCACCATTTTACAGTCTGAAGAGGTTTGGTATGTACAGTAAACTCACCCCAGTAAACTACAGTAAACTACTCAGAAATGCTGCAAATGCAGTATGATTTGTAGTATGACACAAAATCCCCACAATATAAAGTGGGAGCACACTGCACACTGAATTCTACGTCATAATTTTAATGAATTGTATGTTGGGTTTCGAACACAGCCACACTCTACTGTAACATATATTGAGATGTTTTTTTGTTGTTGATTCAGATGCGTATGTCTTGATTACGTTTCCACAGGGAGAAGCAGTGATCCACTACAACAAACTGCAGGCAGACCCCAAACAGGGGAAGTCTCTGGATATAGGTATCTCCTCCTGAAGTTTATGTTTTGTAACTTATAGTAATTCTTATCCAGTGCTGTACTGTGTGTGTGTGTGTGTGTGTGTGTGTGTATTTGTTCATTCAAGCACAAATTTTATGTGTTTCAGTGCTGAAAAAAGTCAAACATCGCCTGGTGGAGAATATGAGTTCGGGCACAGCAGATGCTCTTGGACTCAGTAGAGCTATTCTATGCAACGGTGAGATTATTATTCTGATAATTATGAATTTATATAGGTAGATATAAAGCTTTACTCATGTGGATTTGTTTCACTTTACAGATGGACTAGTCAAAAAACTAGATGAGCTGGACAAAACAGCAGAGCTCTACAAAGGTAAGAATTATTCAATTTACAAAACTGGCCTTAAACTGAATATATATACTGTATTAAAGTATGTTACTATAAAAATGAATTTGTTTAAACTAATGTGTCATTATTGTGTTTGCTTGTAGGGCTGATGGAGCACACGAAGAGACTGCTCAGAGCTTTCTTTGAGCTTTCTCAAACTCACAGAGGTGAGTTACTCCTTTTAATATCAGGAATTATTACTATTTTTTTGGGTGTCCGATGTTTCTGACTTGTTTTTTTAAATCTACCCCTCCAGCGTTTGGCGATGTTTTTTCCGTCATCGGGGTCCGAGAGCCTCAGGCTGCTGCCAGCGAGGCGTTTGTGAAGTTTGCTGATGCTCACCGCAACATTGAGAAGTACGGTATTAAGCTGCTGAAGACCATCAAACCTGTGAGTAAAAAGTAGAGCCCGGCCAATATGGGGTCTTTGACGGATGCCAAAACTGAATTTAAGAGGGGAAAATTCATGGATGACAGATATGGTGGCCAATATAGTGATTCTTTGAGCTGGAAGGAAAATTTTTGTGTGGATTATGCACTGATTTCACACCACTCTAAAAATGTACCAAGAGAGCTACCTTCTCCAACAGAAAACTTTATTAAATAATATTCAATATTGTTATACATAGTTATACAAACAATGTAATACATTGTCAGCCAATTCTATAAATGATAGCTGAGAAAATAAAGCATAAATAGTACTAAAATAAATTGCTAAATAAACATCTTTACTGTCAGTTTTAGTACATTTCTGTCTATGTAAAAAAAAAAAAAAAAAAAAAAAAAAGGCGAAAAAAATACCAAATGGGACCAACCAACATTTTCTGCATTATATATTGTTTAAAAAAAGTTTTCATAACAGCTCATATTGGACAGCATATACACAGAGAGTGATATGCTTTTGATAGGCCAATTTCAGCTGAAAATATCTGTTAACTGATATATTTTGGGCTGTAGTACAAAGAGATTAAAGTCTGACTTTAAAGCACTTTACTACACTGGAGAACACGAACAATGCGTTTCTAACTGGAAGAGCACGACACGCGGAGTATTACAATTCAAATTATAAACTGAAAATCGATCAAAATAAGCTCTCATGAGAAAGAACAAACAATAAAACGCTTCCAAGACAACACAGTGCAGCTTACTGCAGCTGCATGTTTCCAGGCACCAGGACCGCTGCCGGAAGAAACTGGAAAACCCCCCGCTGCCCTGAAGTCACTGGTGTGGCAACGTTTTGTCTTCCCTGAGAGTTGTGTAAACAAAAGATGTGTCTTTAACTGAAAAACCTCAGTTTGTAGGCTCCCCCCACCCCCAGAGGCAAATCAAACAGGCAATTTCACCAGGATCTGAATTTGACCAGAGGCTTTCAGCAGGTTAGGAAAGTCAAGCTGTTGTTGTAAAGTATCCTTCTGCCATCTAGTAACTCTTCTTTTACAGTTTGTTCCCTGTTGACTGGTACATAAGTGACTGTTATTACATTTTAAATAAATTTTGTCCATATGGGGTTATTGTGCTACACCAAAAAATATGGCGGTTATAAAACTTTGATAATGATCTCTTTTAAGCAGAATTTGAATAAGTAAACAACTATTAATACAATACACCACTGATATGTTGATCTTTACAAATCAACAGATCAATAGATCAAGAAGCTTGAATCGAATCCAATCAAAAATCGCTTCTCTGGAGAATCGTGACACCTCTACAAAACACAAGTGTTTGTTAAGACATCTGGAGTTTATCTGACACTGCTTTGTTTTGCATCTCTCATCATGTGTCAACATGTGGATCTGTGTGTCGAGCTGTTTGCTCTCTTGAATAAGTTTAGCGTCAGAGAGACTGGGCGGAGGAGGGGTTCATGGGGATTTGAACCAGCGTATTCTTGTGTGCCTTGTGCAGACTCACATGGTTACCGTTGGCTTGCACGGCGAGGGTTATCTGAATACGCACCCACCATGTCTGACGTCACATATAAAACCTTGTCGTATCATTTGTTGTTGTGCAGATGCTCCACGATCTGAACACGTACCTTCACAAGGCCATACCCGACACCAAGCTCACCATCCGCAAGTACCTGGATGTGAAGTTTGAATATCTGGTAAGGCAGCAGCACCTTGGTGTGAGTGCAGCTTAGTGGCATCACTTGTAAATCTGCTCGACAAGTCAGCCAGCAGGGAAACGTCATGAACTTCTTGTGTTTTTTTCAGTCGTACTGCCTGAAGGTGAAGGAAATGGATGATGAAGAATACAGCAGTATCGTGAGTTCTCATTTTCAATATTTCTGATGAGATTTACAGAAAACGTGTAGCTTTCTACATCTATTGGAGGATTCTTGTACTTTTCTCATCATGTGAAGCACTCATTAATTTGCTTCTCGCTACAGGCCATGGGAGAGCCTCTGTATCGCGTCAGCACTGGGAACTATGAGTACCGCTTGGTGCTGCGGTGTCGGCAGGAGGCTCGCGCCCGTTTTGCCAAAATGAGGAAGGATGTTCTGGAGAAGATCGAGCTGCTGGATCAGAAACATGGTCGGTTGGTCTTTTCTGTATTTTTTCCAGTTGCTCACTCTATCAAGTACAGGTGCATCTCAATAAATTAGAATATCATATAAAAGTTTATTTATGTCAGTAATTAAATTCAAAAAGTGGAAATAACACATTATATAGATCAATTAAACACAGAATGAAACATTTCATGTCTTAATTTATATAATTTATTCTAATTATAATGATTGTGGTTTACATTTAATGAAGACCTAAAGTTCAGTGTCTCAAAAAAAAATTTAATATCATAAAAGACCAATTTTAAAAACTATGATCCATAAAATTTAATATGGAAATATTGGCCTCTGAAAAGTATGTCCGACTCATACTTGGTTTGGGCTATTTGACTTGAACTACTGGAAATGGACTTTTCCATCATATTCTAATGTATTGAGATGCACCTGTAGGACTGGGTGATATGATTACATAAAATTTTCAAAACGCTATTAAAATGTAACCTGGAGTTTACCATAGAGGTGCATGCATTGTGGAGAATTTCATACAGATGCTTTATTTCTTGAATTACCAGAGAAGATGACATATCGTTATCAAATCACACATTGACCTATGTTAGCACATTTTGGCCCCTTTGCTCAGCGCTACTATCCGGTATGAATTGACACTGATGACACATTTGTATTAAACCATCTGATCACTTTCTCTTGATCCAAAACAAATGCAACAGTGTCGGTCATTCACCCCAGCCACCCTGCCAGGCCAGGATGTATTAGGTCACAGGTCGAAACACACAACAAATCTATTTTTTGCTTACTTTGTGGTCCGATGTGTCAGGTGGAGGGTTCAAACAGTATTTTTACCAGACATTAGACACAAAAGAGAGAGAGAGGCTAACAAGCTGCATATTTAGTCTCCAAAATCCACTGTTTTGCTATTTTTGGTTAACACTTATTACTAGTGATTATCAAAATGAAAATATCTATTAACCTCATTTTGGCCAATATAATCTTTGATTCTTTAATTGTGATTGGAATCAAAAGTCATTATTGAATCATTAGCAGGATTTAGTCAAAAAATGCACAAACAGAGAATGTAAAGATATGGGGCAGAAATACTTTTTAAAAAAGTAATACAAAATTAAATGTGTCCACATACTTCATACTGCTGTCATATCTTGTGTCCCTTATTACCAGATCAGAAAACCACACAGTAAAAGAGAACCTGTGACCCTCATCTTTTTTCTCATTGTCTTCACATGCTTTTTTTGGGGGGGGGTTCGTCAGTGTATGACTTGCTACGTTTATTAATATATTCCGCACTGTTTCCCCTCCTCTCTTCACCTACAGTCCAGGACATCGTGTTCCAGCTGCAGCGCTTCGTCTCAGGCATGTCACATTACTATGACGAGTGCTACGCTGTCTTGAAGGAGGCGGACGTCTTCCCCATTGAAGTGGACCTCTCCCGCACCATGATCAACTACGGCACCCAGCCGCTCTCCTACACCGGGGACGAGGAGGAGGAAGAGGAGGGAGGAGGCGGAGAGGAAGGAGGGAGCAGTGCAGGGAGACAAGCAGAGAACGGAGCTGAGAAACTGATCGATGACGAATGAGGCTGTGTGTGTGTGTGTGTGTGTGTGTGTGTGTGTGTGTGTGTGTGTGTGTGTGTGTGTGTGTGTGTGTGTGTGTGTGTGTGTGTGTGTGTGTGTGTGTGTGTGTGTGTGTGTGTGTGTGTGTGTGTGTGTGTGTGTGTGTTCTAACATATCTGTTCTGGATTTAATGTCAAAGCACTCACCAAACAGTATGGGTGGATTATTCAATGGGCCTACTGGCCACAGTGTCAGGGCACCTGGTTTCTTGAATTGTCAATCAAGGAAACATGTACCAGCCAGAATGACCTCAAAGGAACGTAAAACAACTACAAACAGAGAGAAAAAAAAAAACAGAGAGATGGAGAGCGGCTACACAGAGACTCAAATTGACTGCAAAGACAAAAGAAATGACCACAAAGAGACAAAAAAGACACACAAAACCCTACAAAACAACTAAAATTAGGCAAACCAAGTTCAGAGTTTCAAAATGACTTCATCTGCAAAGAGACATAAATCAAATACAAAGAGTCTCATAATGACTGAATACATGCAAAATTACCACAGTGGCACAAAACAACCACAAAGACACTCAAAGGGACTACAAAGAGACACAAAACAACCTCAAAGGGACTACAAAGAGACACAAAACAACCTCAAAGGGACTACAAAGAGACATAAAACAACCACAGAGACTCAAAGGGACTACAAAGAGACACAAACAACCACAGAGACTCAAAGGGACTACAAAGAGACACAAACAACCAAAAAGAGACTCAAAGGGACTACAAAGAGACACAAAACAACCTCAAAGGGACTACAAAGAGACATAAAACAACCACAGAGACTCAAAGGGACTACAAAGAGACACAAACAACCACAGAGACTCAAAGGGACTACAAAGAGACACAAACAACCAAAAAGAGACTCAAAGGGACTAGAAAGAGACACAAAACAACCACAAAGAGACTCAAAATGATTACAGAGACACATAACTACAAAACAACCAGACTATAATTAACATTGAAAAGACCAAAACAACTGCAGAGACACAGAACAGCCACAAAGAGATGTTTAATGACAACAAAGAGACACAACAACAAAAAGAGGCTAAAAAACTATGACGTTTGTACGTCCTGCTCCTATGAGGGAAAGGTGTTGGGGCCTTTTGCGTGACCATGCCCGGGGCCCATTGTCTCCTAATCCGCCCATGCCAAGCTGCGATCTTTGCAGCGGTGTAAAGCAGCTGAAATGGAAAACACTATCATCACAAAGGTGAATACTACTGAAAATTGCTGCTATAATATAACGCTGTATGTTGATCTTTTGGTGGTGTTTTCTTACTCAGACACTCTCAAATCAACTGTTTTGTGATTATTTTATCATAGCAAATTTGGACTTCCTGCTTTTTTGATGTGACTGTCCTCCACATGTAGGGTCATTGCTCAATGACTGCGACAGACACAACTAACAGAAGGCTTTTTTTATCTGAATGCTATGGAGGGTTTTAATGTGGCAGAGTAGGATTTATATGCATATGAGGTGTGCCTTCTTAGCCTTAATGAAGTGTATTGGATCTGGGCTGTGTGTCAATGTGCATGTTATGTTATAACTTGATATTTGCATTTTTATTTTGTGATTTTCTTTGCCACAAACCTGTCATATTTTGGACAGGGATTTATTTAGCTACCTAAAATATTATTTTGTGGTAAATAAGTGACTTTTTCTTCTTGCCTTTACAAACAAATTGCAAATGACACTACTGATTATATACAGACTACTAAATATACAAAAGATGAAGATGACTGAAGAAAAAATATTTCTGTTCTTAATCAAATAGTTTGTTACATGTAGCTGTTACATTCCTTTCTCCTCTTTTTATTTTCTTCTTAGCACATTTTCATTGTTTTAAAAGGGAGAGCTTGCACTTGTCACAGTGTCCATCTCTGAAAACTCCTCAACCATTTTTTTAAAAGATCATTCAATCTGTTTCAGAGTTAAACACCTAAAAGTGTGTTTAATTGTTTTCTTTTGTAACACACCTGCATTGCTCTTTTCCCCTCCACAGCATGTTTTTTTTCATTCCAGCAGTGCCCCGTAATGGACACACACAGAGCTTTACCACTGTGTGGAAACAGGTTGAAAAATGCAAACACTACATGTAAATAAGTATGTAAAAAGGGAAAGGGTGTTAAAAATCTGATATTTTAACTTTCTTGTCATTCCCATTTTATTTATTCTCTTTGTGAAAGCATATTTAAAAGTTGAAATGAGGAAATTTTATTATATATTATAGCGAATATCTTTGTTGTCTGTCTTTTATTTTGCCTTCAGTGGGATAAGATGATTTTGTGCATTTTCATGATATACTGTTGGGAACTCTTGGGGCAGCATCACATCTGATAAGTGCACTATAGTTCCTGTGTTGAATTAAAATTAATTTTCTTCGTGTGACTTTATTGTTTGTTTTTCTAAAGAATCTCATTAACCTTGCACAGATTGTTTGTTAGATACCTAGCATATTGCAATTATTAGACTTATTTCGACTTAAATATCAAAAATATCAACCTAAAATAAACACTTCCGTTATCTAAAATAAAAGATAAAGGAAGTGTTAGGCCAATTTGAAAGGGTCTCTTTAAATCAATGAACGTTATTAACATTTGAAGGGAGAAAGGGTCTTATTTGTCATGTAACTGGCAAGGGTTGCATGGTTTTAAAAATTATGAGTGCAGAGTGCCCAAAACTGTCAAAATAAAAATACGACAATAAGTCAGCGACAATGGCGGTTATTCTATATTATTATTGATATAAATTGAGTAATGTTGTCCTATGTGTTCCGCAGAGCCCCAGTGGCCTAATGGATAAGGCACTGGCCTCCTAAGCCAGGGATTGTGGGTTCGAGTCCCATCTGGGGTGAAACATTTTGCTCGCTACTCTATGTCCAAAATAGAATTGATTTTGATTTATTGCAACGATATGAAACGGAACAGCACATCTCTCTCTCTCTCTCTCTCTCTCTCTCTCTCTGGCGCTTACCGCATATAGGTCCCATTCTTTTGGGCCTGCAGCCAATCAGGAAACGCGCTGCTTCGTTGGCACTCAGGTTTACTTGGAGTTTCCCTCCGTCACATACAACTGATTTCCTCTTCGCTTGAACCACTCTTGGAAGATCTGCGTATCTGTTCTGCAGTTAGTTTAGCTTTTAACGGCATTTTCACAGCCATGGTTTTAGTAAAGAGGCTATATGTGTTTCTTTTATTTAACTCTATTGTGGCTGCGACCTTCGCCTCTGCTGACAGTAAGTAGGTCGAGTTTGTGTTAAATCACGGGTTGTTGTATAAGGATGTTGTGGCTTCTTGTTTCAGGATTTAACTGTGATTGGCTGTCAGCATGCACTAATGTATTTTACTCGCACTTTCTGTCAACTGCTGTGATTTAGGTTTTCAGAGATTACTGATTGAGATAAACTTGTTTTCTTTACTGATTTAGGTATAGGGTAATCCCCAAACTCACGAGGTTTCCTACCACTGAAATGTTTCTGTTTTAACTTTCATTTTCAATGACCCATAACTCAATTTTAACATAAGCCAGTACAGAATACATAAATACAAGACATGCAGGATAGACATGCAGTGGGATATTTTTAGTGATTGGGACATCTAGTCTTGTGACCCTTCATAGCCTAGATGTCATCTGTCATTCAAGCTAAAAAAAAAAAATGTGACCATATATACATATATATGGTCTTCACATCAATATATCTGTATATGTGATATATACAGATATATTGATATCAGGTTTTTTTTATCATGTAAGCAATTGTATTGTCTTTTATTCAATGCAATTAATTTTTATTTCTTCCCAGAACTGACAGCAGCCACGGTGTACTGGGACCCCACGCACAAGCTCCCCCTGCTGAAGGAGGGGGTGCTGGAAACAGAAGGGGATGCATACGGGTATCTGAATGATACCCTGTCCACTACAGGATGGAGCATCCTAGAGATCCGTGCCGGTTACGGAAAGACCCCTGAAACTGATGAGGTGACTTTCTTCCTGGCCGGCTACCTCGAAGGCTTCCTCACTGCCCAGTAAGTGTCATGAATGTGCTGTCATGTTCAATAATCCTATAGTATCCTTATCATTTCACAAGGTATGTGTTGGCTCATTCATGCCTCTCAAACATGTGATAATCAAAACAAATATCAGGAATCAAATTAGTGATTAGTTGCAAGTCTGCTTTGTCCTTTGACACCTTCTGTAATAATCAACGATTGCCTCCCTCATGATGTTATACAACATCATACAGCAACAGTTGAGTATGCATTTCTTGTAAATTTGATTATATTCATTGAAGTACTCTTTTCCCCCAGGCAGATGATGGACCACTACACCAACATGTACCCACAGCTGATCGAAAACCCAAAGATCCTTGGTCCAGTTCAGAGTTTCATGGCGTGAGTCACTTCTCTTTTCCCTTTTAAAACGTTTAAACCGCAGCAGCAGCACCGCAGTCAGATACAGTACACAATAAAAGTCATCATCTTTCATATCCTCTTTCTAGAGTTGTTTTGGCATTTTAATCATAAATTATATTGTAAAATTCAGCAGGAAGAGAACAGAGACAAAATTAGTGTTTGTTAAAGTCAGAAACAAGTCTTGCATTTATTTAATTTTTACCATTATTATGGGCTTGGTAGTATAGAAGGTTTTGGTAGGCTTATACTTTGATCAAAATTATTTAAAAAATACATTTAAAAACTAGAATGTGTGATTAAAATGACACGGAAAACAAGAATGTTTCACTTCTTTTCATCATATAAAACATTTAAAACTATTAACACCTTAACTTGGCAACATCTCCAGGGAGATATAACTCATAAATTCCAAAATATTTTTTATAAAAGATATGTGTGGAAAAGTTGAGTGCAAAGGATTTAGGTATTAGCATTAAATCATTTTTCACAGCGCATTTTCTTCTTCTGCCTATTTAAGGGTTAATATGTATCTGTTGGACTACATATGTTGTGCTGTGTTTGCTTCTTTTCACAGTAAATAATTACAGTATACTGAGTAATGTCTCTCTTTGGGCTTGTAGGAAGCAGGACGCATGGACCAGAGAGCAGGTGAAACTGAACAAGACCTCTGATCCTTTTTGGAAACACACAGGCTTCATCGTGGCTCAGATGGACGGACTGCAAGCAGGAGTCGCACAATGGGCCAAAAAACAAGGGAAGAAGGTATAAAGTCACATGACATTATTATTTACTTTTCATTGCATTTTAACTTGTTTTTAAACAGGCTTTTTTACATGCATAGAAGCCCTGTATGATATCTGGTCCCTACAGCAGTAGAGGACAGATATCCCACAAAAAGCATAACATGTATGCATCAACAGGAAAATAAAGAATAAACTGTTCAAAACCAGGTTTTTGAAGTGTTTATGTAAATATATAGATTACATAGAAGTGCCATAATTAGAAAATCTTAACGTATGAATCTGAATCTTATCTAATGGGAACTAGAAAACTTTGAGTTCCTTTGAATGTTCATAACAGCTCTGTTTTTATTTAAAATGAGGAACCTCCAATTCAAACCAGACTTGTGATCATACATCACATTTAGTCTCTCTAAAATGTAAAGGGACATGAGTATGCATTGTAGATAGTTTATGATCCACAAGACAACACTACTTCTATGCAGTTTGGTGTAAGTGTCTCCAAATAGCTCATGATTTCAACAAATTTAAGTGTACAGTATCTGCGTTTTCTACAATATTTTTATTTTTGGATAGGTGGCTGTCTAAGTATGGACGCAACACTATTCATATGCATTTTCTGACCGACAGCTGTTTATCTGGTGTCCTTCCCACAGCCGCTGTCCCTGTTTGCCGTCCAGTTCCTGAATGCAGTGGGAGACCTGCTGGATCTGATCCCAGCCCTGGTCCCCAGCTCCAACCCTCCGCTCAGAGACTTCAAACTTCCAGGGATGGGGCACTGCTCTGCTCTCATCAAGGTCAGAGGAAAATATGTTCCAGTTAGGCCTTTCAAGGGGTGCTGTATGTGTAAATGTATTTAATGTGTTGTGCAAAATAAGTTTTGTGTGCTAGATTAGAAAAATTAGAGGCCACCAATGATGAATACATTTCCTCTGTTTGTTTGTGTGTCTGCAAAATGAGAGCTCATTCTTCATCCTGCATACTTCTCTAAAGGACACCAAGCTTACCATCCTCATGTTAAAGCTTTCTCTTCCTAAAAATAAGAAAGTATTCAGTGTATAAAAACTCCAGTTCCTCTTTTGTGACCACCACCATAGAAGAAATACAGGTCTTAGTGTATCCAGAGACATACCGTAACATAGCATATCTTTTTATAACATATTTTAGCCACATAAAACTCAGCATCAGTTTTAGTAAACAATATTTTTAGTATATTTTTACCACTTACATCTGAAGCTGTTATAACCATCGATATCAGTTGTCGACAACCTTTACTAACAAAAGGGCCATTGTTGGCCAAATAAAGAGAAAAAATGTTGGAATGGACCCCCAAACCTTATTTTGAGCCTCACAATAAAGATAAAAAGGTCTACTCAGTCTAAATTAGCCTACCAACATTACTAATAGGTCATAATGAGCATTTATTAATATGTTTTTTTTCAGAATGCAGCGAGGAAACACATGCAAATGAGAGGCTGGACACCAAAGTAATATCTCAGGAGATTTGGAAGCAAAAAGCTAGCCTAGGTAGGGGAACTCAAAATTTAGAGGTTAAGAAGCCGGACCGTAGACTTTCGCAATCTATGATGCACAGTGGGCTAAAATGTAAAAAGCCGTAATACTTTTTAAATATCATATATAAGGTTCACATTTTACAAATGAATACAGATGTCTTTGGGCCTACACCATTGATAAATAAAAAATGGAAATGTCAAGAAATTAACGTATCATTTCAGATTTTTTTTTTGTCACAGCCACAGGGAGCCACTGCAGATGTCCTAAAGAGCCACAGGTTGCCTACCTCTGATCTATACTCTCTTCAAAGCCACCAGACTCCTTTGACAAAACCGTCATTTTACCATGCAGAACACAGGAGTTGCAGCTGAGCCCCAGCCTCAATTGGTTAGTTAGTTTGTGTTATTGTTTGACTTTGGTGAATTCTAATGAACACTTTAAAACCCCAGAGTCACACAATAACACAACAATCCTGTGTGATTACCAGACCAGCGACTCCTTTGTAAAATTACTGTTTTGTCAGAGGAGTCAGGTGGCTTTGAAAAAGGCAGAACGACCCTGAATCCACTTCAGAAACTGGCTTCAAAATGACATCAGACTTAATTGCTACATTGTTGCACACTGCCACATTTACATTCTCTACCAGCTTTTGAAAGATAATACTTAAATTGATGACCAAGATGCCATTTTTTATTGTGTAGGTTAAGTTAGGTTAGGTTAGGTTGTATTCACACATCCCTGTAATTCAGTAATTGATATATTGTGTAGTTTTGTAAACACTGGTAATCACCCAACAGTCCATAAGGCAAAAAAGCCTAAAATGATGCGCTGCCTCTCAACCTATGGCCCTAAATTGGATCATTGCACTAAGTGGTGCTGAGTGGTGTCAAATCATCTCTCATTGGCACAAATTCCATCATTTCTGCTGATACATGAATACTATATGGACTGTTGAGTCAACTTTACTGTTTTCT
Organism: Centropristis striata; assembly: GCF_030273125.1. Classification (NCBI taxonomy): domain Eukaryota; kingdom Metazoa; phylum Chordata; class Actinopteri; order Perciformes; family Serranidae; genus Centropristis; species Centropristis striata. The sequence goes on along the minus strand of NC_081529.1, from coordinate 7,408,775 downwards.
GCCCTCCCCCTTCAGATGCTGCCCGGCTTTGAGAACCTTCTGTTTGCCCACTCCAGCTGGTACACGTATGCTGCCACAATGAGGATCTACAAACACTGGGATTTCCACATCACTGAGCCTCACACGGCCACTGGGAAACTGTCCTTCAGCAGCTACCCGGGTACGTAATTCTACAAAGGAAGGACAGCAGTGAAATTATATTCCACAAAAACAAAGATTTACCACAGTGAGGGGTTTTACACTTTCTTTCATACATATTGCTGTACTCCTAAAAATATAAAATTACATCAGTGTTTTCAATTAAACACAACTTCTTTCATGGTCACATATATACATATTCCACACGAACAAAGGTTTGACTTCTAATGTCCTACACCAGAAGATTACCAGACGCTTATCTTTCTCTTCAGGTTTCCTGGTGTCTCTGGATGACTTCTACCTCTTGGGCAGTGGTCTGATGATGACCCAGACCACCAACAATGTCTTCAACTCCTCCCTGTTTGACATAATCACTCCCAACAGCCTGCTGTCGTGGCAGAGGGTCAGGCTGTCTCACAGTTTGGCTCATACAGGAGAAGAGTGGGCCAAAACCTTCTCCATGTACAACTCTGGTGAGTGATTATGTATTTGTAAACACAGCTACAGAAATATTCTAAAAGGCAGCAGTAACCTGAAGAGACACACACGTATAATATAAATGAATAGTTAATTGAGGATCATTTTATCTAAAGCAGATCTATAAAATTGAATAAAATTAATTTTATTGAATTTGAATACTTTTGTTTAAATAAAACATTTAAAATAACTTACATAGCCCTGATTATCAAATGCTCTATATTATAAAAAGTGATTAAAATGTCTTTTTCATCAAAAAACCTAAATTCACAGAGAAATGAACTAGCCTGTATTCTGAAAATGTGTCTTTAACAAGCTGTCAGGACTTCTCTTCTTCTTGGGATACAAGAAGATACTACAAACTACTGTAAGCATGGTCGCCCACAAAGTTGGAATACATTTTTTTTTTACCTCTTTCCATGAAATTATAGTGACAATGTGATTTATTCTTGACAGCTAAAGTGTATATCTTCTCAAAAATGTATTAATCAATCTCTTCAAAATGATTACTGATGCATTTAAATACTAATAAACAGTAAGTGTCTGAAAACAAAATGATTACAACTTTATGGGCAACAGTGTATATAGGTAGAAAGTGCTGCTACAGTGCCATTACAGTCATTCCCTGGCTGCAATGATGGTGCAGAGAGCTGAGCCAGAACACTGATTATTCAGAGCAGACTGGGCTTTTTCAGGATGGGAACTCAAAAGGAAATCAAATTCTGAAGACTAAAGGTTTATGGGAATAAATATCAGGGGATGTGTGGTTTGAAGGAAGTGCGCTCACAGACCTCTGCACTGCTCCTCATCTGTGCTCGAGGCTACGTTTGCTGCATGAAAATTTTAAAAAGCCTATATCTCTGGCTCTGCTTGTGAAGGAACCTACAACAACCAGTACATGGTGTTGGACAGGAGCAAAGTGAAACTGGGCCACAGTGTTGATGACGGCGCTCTGACTGTGGTGGAGCAGATCCCCGGGCTGGTGGAGTACTCGGACCAGACTCAGGCTTTGCGCAGAGGTAAGAACAGATCTGTTTTTTATGTTTTCTACTGGATTTTGTTTGATTTGGACTTTTGTAGGGTTTATGTTTCCCTGCTGCCTCTGTTTATCACAGGTTACTGGCCGTCCTATAACATTCCTTTCCACAAGAAGATCTACACACTGAGTGGTTATGTACATATGTGGGAGGAGTATGGAGAGGACTTCTCCTACGATCTCTGTCCCAGAGCCAAGATCTTCCGCCGTGACCAGGCTGATGTCAAGGACCTGGACTCCTTGAAGCACATCATGAGGTTTAATGGTGTGTGGCTCTGTCTCATTCAGCTAGCTCTAGATATCAACCAGAACCTGCATTTCCTATGTTTTCACAAGTTTAATGTTTTGGAAGGGGTTTTCCATATGATGAAAGTAGCACAATGATTAGACAAACACAGTAACATATTTGTAAATTGATTGAACTCGCTCACGAATCTCATGAATCTTCTCTTTCTAAACAGTAGATCTCAAATAATATTCCTAAAAATGTTGGTCACATATTTTTACCCTTTGAACCCATCAAGGCATGTTTTATATACAAACTACAAACCAGAAACAGTCTGAAATTACCGTCAGATGCTTACATTTTTTACTGGCCCTTGAATAACTGATGCGTGCTGTTTCATCAAAATCACTTTGTTCTATACATCTCATTTAAAATGTGAATCAGCTGAGACAAACAGTCATGTAACAAACATCTGTGAATCTTCGACTGAACTACAGGCTGTTTGCGCAGAGCAGAGGGGAGAGGACAAGAGAGAGGTTGTAAGTAGCGGCTGTAAAAAATTTCAATATTTATAGCATATATTCAAATATTGGGAACACTTGGAAAAAGTCTTGTCTATATAGGATCTTTTGACTTCATCTTAATTTTTCACTTCATATATATGACTTATGTCTTTTTTACCATGTTAAACTGCACATAAGAGGTTTTTAAGTGTCCTACTTGATTGTGCTGTTTCCATAGAGTTGCAGAACTGACAGCTTGCGGTGAAAAACGAGGTCATAGTGGGGGAAAAAAAGCCCCAAACCTTTTTAGGGTTCAGAGGGTTAAATAGATATCTACTTATTATCCCAGAAGAGCACTTGTATATTTGCCGGTGTGTATTTGCTTGATTTCAGACTACAGGAAGGATCCGTACTCCAAGAATGACCCCTGCAAAACCATCTGCTGCCGCGGCGACCTGAGGTCCCAGGGGGCTTCACCATCAGGTTGCTATGACACTAAGGTAGGGCCCTGTCACCACGGCGATCTTGCATTACATGAACAGAGGTCGCTAAGGTTTAGTAAAATCAAATGCCTTTTAGCTCAGATTTCCTCCCGTTCCTGTGTTGTTCTCCGTCCAGGTGACAGATTTCCACATGGCTGGGGACTTCCGTGCGGAGGCGGTGAACGGGCCAACGACACAGGATGGACTCCCGCCGTTCTTTTGGGATAAATACAGCAGCATCAGCCACCAGGGCCTGCCACGGTACTACAACTTCACCTTCGTCAAGATGCAGCCTTTACTCTTCAAGCCATGAGGTGTGTGTGTGTGTGAGCGTGTGTGAGTGAGACAGAGAGAGATGATGTCTGTCTGCTGCTTTCAGAATAATGAATGATCAATCACAGTTTAAAGGTTCTTTTGTGGTCTGCACACATATGTTTGATAATGATTTGGATCATTGCTGAGAGTTAAGAAATCTATCCAAACTGATATTTTCTTTTTAAGTTTTTAAATGTTGTGAGTAACAATGTCTCCTTCCACCTGATAAAATGCCCAATATCACACTGCCAATCGGATTTTTACTCAGTATTGTAACTCTTTCAACATACGGGAATATGTACTTTGGAATACAGCTGAAGTCAGTGGTAGGTTTTTTATATATCTGCAGCCATTCGTGCCTTGAACTCTGAGAGTATTTTTTATGATTTTATAAAATGCAGAATCATTGCACTAAATCAGTATTCCTGCCATCTTTAATTGTTTTTTAAATTCTTGAATGTCTTTATACAAATGCAACAATCAGTGCAATGGTAAACTCGGAGCTGTTGATCTTCTCTAGTGCTGGGATTTATGTGCATTTATTTTGTTATACTGTGCAAAATGAAAATATCTCAGGTTCGTATTTTTGCAAAAGCTTGTTTCATATGTGATGTGATGCTTAACACTGCAAATTTGCATCTTTTGTGTTAATTGTTTATTAAATTTTTACGGATGTATCAACTCAGTCCTGTTTTTAATCTTGTCTTGTCACTTTTGTTTTACAAAGTAACTGCAGTACCAGTTGATGTGTGTTCTAGGCTGGAAGCTAAGACTGTATAGAAGTGAGTTTAGCCACTGTGACGTCACTCATTGGTTCGTGCACTTCCGTTTTGAAGCCTTGAGATTGGCATGTTCACTGTTGCCATATTTTTTTATTATGTATTTTTTTGGAACAGAAGTGACCATATTTGGACTAGAGAGTTGGGCTTGAGAGGAGAAGGCCAAGTTATCAGCTAATGCTAGCACTAGCGTGGTTAGCAAGGTGCATCCATAATTCATAATTTGAAATTGTACAACTGATAAACAAAACATTTTTACAATAAACTTTCATGAACTGAAAACACACTATGAAAGGATCAAAGTTCTAAATTTAAATGCATAATGGTAGTGCCCTTGTCAATCTCGGTGTAGCCCACCCTAAAGCATACCCTGCTACACATCTATTTTACTTTAAATGTGACCATAATTTACTAAATGAACATCATGTTGTATTGAAGAAGGCTTGAAAATAGTGATTGAAACCATAAACTCATTAGGAAAATGTTAACTGAGATAATAAATCTATACAATTGGACTTTTTTAGTGGAGTCGCCCCCTGCTGGTGTAGTGGGTCTGGAATAGCCACATATAGTTATAGTTATCACATTAACAGACACCCCCTCTTTTTCATTTTAATATCTGAACTTTTATTTGAATCTTTATGAACAGTTTTGCAAAAAGCATTACCACTTTGCGCCAGTAGACGGTGCTCTAACACCCATGGGTCCAGGCAAATAGTTTCTGCTCTGCTTTGCTCTGCACATGTGCAGAGAATAAACCTGCTGAGCAGCAGTAGCATGAGCTAACAACTCTTGTGTTTGTGTTTGGATCCACAGGTATATAAAATGTATTATTTTGTACATTTTGGTTCGGTTAAACTATGTAACAACATACAGTGAAGCCACGACGAGAAGCTAAGCATGGTAGAATGTTGAAAGATGTACTTTATCGTCAGAGTTTATTATGTGGGCCTTCCCGTCCAGGTAGGTCAGTTGAACCAGAGTGAGTGTGTACGTGTGTGTGAGGGCAGTTCCGACCATAAACATTGCCTGTTAGAGTTGTTGTTTATTAATATTTTTTCTGGAAGTAACTGGTACAGTATTTACAGTGTTGTGTATTCTGAAATTTGAATATTAAGCCGATGAGCAGAGAATAAACCTGCTGAGCAGCAGTAGCATGAGCTAACAACTCTCGTGTTTGTGTTTGGATCCACAGTAACTGTTAGCCACACCGTAGCTCAGCCGCTCAGTGCCCGCCGCCTGAGTGGCTCATGCTGCCGGACCAGAGACCCCTAGCTCTGGCGCCGGTAACACTGGCCATTAGAAAGAATGCAGGTTAAGGGCACTTTCTCATTGGTTTTACTTTTTACACTCGGAGGTTGCTGCTTGGTTTGGAGAAATTGTCCCTACACATGACCAAGCTTGTTGCATTAAAATATTCAGCATTATTTCCTAATAGTTCATCACTTACACAAGTGTTTCTGGTGAAGCTTGCTGCAATCAAAAACAAGAAATTCTGAAGAAATTGTCAGCAAATGTTTGTCATGTTCCATCCTGCTCTTGAAGTGTTGTTTTCCTCTTGGCACCCTGAAGGACACGACAGCGATCCAGGCGACGAACAGGGAACTGGGAACCTGGCTAGTGGCAGTAGGCAAGTCAGGGCTGCCAGACAAGTTTAAAGCCTGGATATACCAGCATGGCATCCTCCCGCGCCTCCTCTGGCCACTGCTGGTCTACGACGTCCCATTAACCACCGTTGAGGGCTTCGAGAGAAAGGTCAGTGGCTACCTTCGCAGGTGGTTAGGCCTACCACGTAGCCTTAGCAGCATAGCCTTGTATGGGAATAAGAACAAGCTGCGACTTCCCTTCAGCAGTCTGACGGAGGAGTTCATGGTCACCCATGCAAGAGAGGTGCTGCTGTATAGAGACTAGAATGACACCAAAGTCTCCTCAGCTGGGATTGAAGTGCGGACTGGCCGGAAGTGGAGAGCCCAGGATGCGGTGGAGCGAGCTGAAGCACGACTACGCCACAGTGTACTGGTGGGATCAGTTGCGTCAGGCCGGGCAGGGCTTGGGAGCAACCCAAGACCCCAGTACAACAAGACACAGGGGAAGGAGAGCCGTCAGCTCATCCAGGAAGAGGTTCGAGCAGGAGTGGAGGAGACCCGCTCGAGCAGGATGGTCGGAATGAGACAACAGGGCGCATGGACTAGATGGGAGCAGGCACTGGACCGGAAGATTTCGTGGTCTGACATTTGGAAGGCGGAGCCGCTCCGGATAAGGTTTTTGATCCAGTCAGTCTACGATGTCCTCCCCAGCCCATCCAACCTCTTCTGTTGGGGACTGGCAGAAACACCCGCCTGCCCTCTGTGTCAGAGGAGAGGATCACTGGAGCACATCCTTAGCTGCTGCCCGAAAGCCCTGGGGGAGGGATGTTACCGGTGGCGCCATGACCAGGTGCTGAGAGTCATAGCAGATACCATCTGCACCGGGATCTCTCTCAGTAAGCAACAACAGCCAGCTAGGCACTCCATCAGCTTTATTAAAGCTGGAGAGAAGCCACAACAATGCGCAAGCCAAGCAGCAGGGCTCCTGGCCACTGCTAGGGACTGGCAGCTGAAGGTGGACCTGGGGAAACAGCTCAAGTTCCCAGAGACCATCGCAGTAACAACACTCAGGCCGGACTTGGTTCTCATGTCAGAATCAACAAGGCAGGTGATACTGTTGGAGTTGACTGTGCCCTGGGAAGACCGGATGGAGGAGGCATTTGAGAGGAAGAGGGCCAAGTATGAAGAGCTGGCAAGCGAATGCAGACGAAACGGATGGAAGACCCGATGTAACCCCATTGAGGTTGGATGCCGTGGGTTCGCAGGCCAGTCACTCTGCAGGGCTCTCAAGATGTTGGGCATAAGGGGACTGCACAGCAAGAAAGCCATCAGGAACACTACTGATGCTGCTGAGAAGGCATCAAGATGGCTGTGGATCAAGAGGGGTGATCCGCGGGCCATAAAAGCTACCTAGACACAAGCCGGGGACTGATCATCCTCGGCTGGGTCACCTGGGCGAGGGTGTCTGATGTTGAAAGACCCGAAACACCCGATGACCCCAGGTTACATCACTGATTATGTGTCTAGGTTGCACCAGGAGGTGTATAATAAACCACCATACATTTTTTTTAAAATACTCACCTGCTCTCTCTTAGTTTCAGCCGTTTTTGTAAAGTTTCTCACATGGACAAAATTTTGATTTCAGAGGTGGGAGGGACACAAGTATCTTTAATAAAACTCAAACTCTTTCAGTTCCTAGTAGTTCTTCTAGTTTTCTATTGTTACTTTTAAGTTTACTGTTTCCTTTTTTGGTTTGACCTTTTGTAAAGCATATAGCAAAACATTATCAACCAATTCTGTATTTCACCTTGTTACTGAACTTCACTCCAACTCTGTACCACCAATTTTACACTTATTTTTGACGTAAATGAAAAGTAAACAAGGGTCAATTTGACCCAAAGACCACAGAGGGGTCAACATAATCAAGTCATCCAGAGCTTTCAAACAGATGTTGTCTTTGATCATTGACAAAATAAATAGAGATAAATTCCTGGCAGAGTTTTTTCCTGTCCAAGGCGCCAACTCTTTCTTGGTGTATGTGACAAACTGCCCCATTGTTCAGGCGTTTCTGCTTCATGCAGTTGCAAAGCTCAGTGCGCTGAATCTCCTCTCAGCTTCAGCAGACGATGTTGGAACAACCAACAACAGCCTCACAAGGACCTCCACCTAATCAAAAAAACCTTTGACTTCAGGCAGCATGCCTCTCAGGATGTCTGCAGCTTCTGTGCTTGATATGTAGGTGTTCTTTGATTTGAACATAGCTTACTGCACATCCAACATCCTCCTTTTAACCCATTGATGCCGGGAAAGCATTACTGCATTTCTACCATTGAAACCGGGTGCGCTGTTGCGTCACTCTACCATTAAGGCCGGGACAGCGGATATGTAATTTTGTAGTATTTGTATTTTTTTCCACCTATTTTCGGTCTCTTGGCCAATGAAATGCAACAGAATCATGATCAGAATACATGCAGGAGTGTCGCAATGCAACATTGGACTTTTCCAGAACTTTGAAATCATGGTGGAAGAGGACTTTAGCGGAGGAGCTCAGCAGTAAGTGACGGAAGCAATCTTGATGAAAACAGCGCCGATGATTTAATTGCTGATCCGGACTTTGAACCCTCGGAACCAATCGACCGGCATTTATGGATGAGGAATATGTTTTTAGACGACATATTTTCACCGAAGAACAGACAGATTTGTGGCCATCTGGAGATAATAATAATATTAATAATAATATATTAATATTGATAATAATAATAATAATTGATTGTGATGATGATATAAGAAATCATGACTGTTTATGTCTTATATTACTTTATGCGTTGTTGAGTACCCTGAAAAGTGCAATATATAAAATTTATTATTATTATTTATTATTATGATGATAATTATTTATTTTTTTATTACAGTAGGGTAATGAGAACTATGTCTATTTCTTCCAATGGTCATATCATGTTTGCATCTTGCTAATGTATTAGTATTATGCATAGGATTTTTTATTCAGACAAATGTAACGTTTGCTGAGTTTGTTGATTTTTTAAAAAACTTTATTGAAGGTTTGGACAAATAAACTTCTCATGAAAGCCACGGGTATAAGCTCTCAAATACTTTTTGAATTTCATTTCTATCTGCTATAGAGGCTGAAAAATCTTCTGTTGAATTTCCAGAAAAACTTCAGGTTTTAGGGGGTTCTTCCAAAATCGCCCATAGGTTTTCCAGGCATGTTTTTAAGGCGTTTTACGCCTTAATGGGTTAATCTCTGGATACTGGTCCACAATGACATCACATCCTGTTAAAAGCACATTCTCCAACTTCTGAAGAACTTCAAGGCTTGTTTGATGAAACCGCTCTCTGAATTGCACATCTGCTTTGTCAACCATCTTGAAGAACTCCCTTCTGAAGTAATCAACAGAAGCTGCTGAGGCATGTGCTGGAGCTTCACCAGCTAGGCCTTTCGGTGGCCTGCAGATACGAGGCATTTCAATTGGGCTGATGTTTAGTGAGGTGACCAGCTCTGTTGCACTGTAAAAGACCTGTTGGAATCTTCCCTCTGTCCTTTTCTCTTGCTGTCTTGACATAATCTACTGCAGCCTGCATGCCTGCAACTGTGATGGTTTTGCTTTTGTAATGATTTGTTGAGGCATTCCATTTCCTCAAGAACTTCCAAAGCAAGATGGAGTCCCAGCACTGTGTTCCCTTTCTGGAATCTGTCAAGGAGACCGTTTGCCTTCATAGCTGTTTCGGAGCCACCGGTTGAACCCTTCTCCTCCAAACTTAGCAACACTGCCTCATACTGTTTGAGGACTGAATGGACTGCTGCGACTCGCACAGTCCACCGTGTAGGACACAATAGTTTAAGTGGTAAATTATCTATGTTCAGATGTGGCAATGTTGCAGAATATGGTCTTGAACTTTCCTGTCATGTCCAAACTGATGCCCCAATTCATGGACCCACTGCAGTGCATCACAGACGACAGGTGAGACTGCACAAGTTGCCTGTGTTATCAAATTAACACAGTGAGGACCACAGTGCACGAACAGTGCCAGTAGTTGTGATTGTGTAAGATAGGCCTGTGCACCAGCCAGGGGCCTAGCAATCTCCGTGTCGGAGCACGGAGGCAAACCAGGAAGTGCCTTAAGCTGCATTCTACCGAAAATGGCATTGGCATTAAAGATAAGCTTTTTTTTTTTTTTATCTCTGCATTGTTGAGGTTCTACAGTTATAATCATTCATTCATTCATTCATTGCCTATCCCAGCTGTCATTGGGCGAGAGGCGGGGTACACCCTGGACAGGACGCCAGACTATCACAGGGCAGACAATCACACTCTCATTCACACCTATGGGCAATTGAGAGTCACCAATTAAACCTAAGTGCATGTTTTTGGACTGTGGGAGGAAGCCGGAGTATCCGGAGAGAACCCACGCCGACAACATGCAAACTCCACACAGAAGAGCTGCAGGCGGGACCACTAACCACTACACCACCGTGTAGCCCAGTTATAATAATAATACATTTTATTTATCAGCACTTTCAAAACTCAAAGACACTTTAGAAGATTATTGAGAGCTTTGTGATTGATGAGGAGGATCTTGAAGTGAATGCTGCTTTATTGGGAGCCAGTGAAGGTTTTGCAGGATGGCTGTAATTTGAGTAACTTACACTTTGACTTCTAAAGAAATCTCTAATGTCCACTTTCCTTCTTTAAGACATCCTGGCTGCGCCTAATTACCAAACACACACACATACACACACAGGCACGCATGCACATATCACATGGACACCGATTTAAACGTTAATGTAAATGAACCATATTACAATCCGTCTTGCTGACGGGACCCAGGCAGAACAAACGCCCAACATGTTAACAATAATTTACAGTGGCAGATTAACAGGAAATCCTGTCTCCTGGGCAACCAGCAGACCTGTGTTCAAGTCCTGGCGCTGTTTACAACCTGTTGGAGTGACAGCAGGGACGGCCAATCACACAAGAAATGGCAGAGCCAATCGAGGAGCTTGTGGGTGGGTCTAAACTAAGGCAAACAGGCTTCAGCTTGAGCGGCCGTTTTTTTGTAGTGTCTTCTTTTGGACGGTAAAAACTGTGTCTCCACCATCTCTCTCTGTAAGTCTTCCTGCCAGTCATTTGCCAGGCTTTACAATGCTAGATAATGAGATGTTGTGGAGCCCCACAGCTTCCCAATGATATGATTAAGTATGACAAATGTTGACGTGTGATGCATTCCATGGAAGAGGGAGACCTGATGTCTGTGGCCTCATGAGATTTATCGAAAGAAAAATGGAGATGACAGGAACTAAATCTGATCTGTAATTATGTCATAAAACAACAGAAAAAGTTTTGATGAATCATTATCCTCACCAATTAATCATCTTGACTAACAGTAAACTGATCATAGATTACCATCAAGTTCCTTAAATTGTTTAATCCAATTTAAGGAACTTGAAGGTCAGAACCTCTTTGTTTTTGAAACTGAAACACAGTGAGCTCTCTCTCTGTCCCCGGGGACACGTAGTGATTCACTCTTTCCTATGAAATGGAGGAACTGAAACGTCTGTTAGGCACTCAGCATTCATTTCTTAAATCCTCCCCCCTCTGTGTTTTCAGCTACTTTTTTTACTGTGTCACAAACACAAGTTCAGGGGAGGATAACACAGCAGCAGGTTGCCACATTGCTTCTGCCATGGGCAAGAAGGACTGTCCTCCTGGACATAAGTGGGACAGCCTCATCTGCTTATGCAAGCCTATCTGTCCTGCTGACAGTAAGTGGGACAGTCTCCTCAAAGTATGTCTCTTCAGCAAGACGGAAACCAGACCTGAACCCGAACCACCAACAACTCAACCACCAACAGGTGAGACTGAACTTTTTGAACAGGTTTTGTTGCTAAAAAAATACTATACATGTTTTATCCACCTCCTCTGTGAAGTTGTTCTGCTACAAGTCTAGTCTCAAAACCTCTTTGAGCTAGTCTCAGTTTTAGAGCCAGTTTAAATCAACATCTCTAGGCCACTTTATAACGTTGACTGAATTCTTCTTGGCCGTCTTAAACGTCAGAGATGTGTCATTTTCAACCTGACTTGTGTGTAATAGTGTCTCCTCTCCATTCAGGTAGTTACATCTGTGCAGGGTTGCAAGATATGTGCTGGTTTTTCAAAAAGGGACATGATTATCTCCGCCAGTCTTAAGCCTGAAGGGCAGGCCAGCTGACAGAGTTGCTCATTGCTCAAGATTCTCTCAAAATTTTCACAAACACCCCCTTTTTGACAAATTACTCCAGCAGGAAATGTAGTGTACTAGAGGGCTGCCCCCTGTTGAGAATGTGATCTATTGTTCAGTTGAGGTAGTTGGTAATCATCTCTTTCCCTGCAGTGCACCCCCTGACTCATGTAGTCCAGCTAAGAGCCATGGACCCCACAGAGCCGTCCCTGCCTCGTGGGGTCCAGCTGAGAACCCCCACTGCCCAGGTCAACTCAGTGATGCTGCTGAGTCCGGCTCTGTGGACCTTTGTGGTGCTGGCCATACTGGGGTCCATCCTTACTCTGGCTCTCTGGTTTATCATATACAGACGACAGACCCGACACAGCAGCACCTCAGGTAAATAAAGACAACTGTCATTCAGGGTTCAAATGATTTGTTTTTATTCTTTATAAATGAATTCTTCACATAAAGGCCAACACATCCAACAATGCTCAGAGGCTGAACTGGTTATTTCTTTATAAATCATTTAGTCTTCACTTTTCTGGAGGGTTTGAGTGTCACATAATGACTTAGATGAAAGTTTGATAAGTTTAAAATGTTTTTCATTTAACAGGATAAATGTAACAATATTGCCATTGAAAATCAATGACTTTATTTTGAAAATATCAGTGTCTGTATCACGATGAAACACCTAAACTGATTTAACTCTTCTTATAGAGGCACCTGCTGAAATACAATAGAAGATTAATACAAAGACAGATACTGCAGTCAATTTTGTTTCGAGGGAATCAGTTTTTCTCCAGATAAATTCCATATTCACAGGAAACATTTAACCTTAGGCAGGTTGACTCCTAATAACACCACTGACCAAGAGTCAGTGAGTCAGGGGTCTCCTGGGTCAAAGTCAGGGTTTGTTTGACCCATCCACCTCCCCTCCAATCCATCCTGAGATGACTTTAACAGTCTTTGTACTACCTCTGTTACTCTGTGCATCTAGTATTGCCATTACATTGGTGTTAATGAAAAGCCTGATGCATCTCGTACAGATGCTAAAGGGTTCTTTGTTTGCAAAAACGGCGGCATCTGATGAGTTGGGAGTGAAGCTGGGCTGGATATGTGGAGAAGAGGGCAAAATAACCAACAAATTTATGGTCATTTTCAAAGGGGTCCCCCATTGACCTCTGACCTCAAGATATCTGAATGAAAATAGGTTCTATGGGTATCCACAAGTCTGCCCTTTACAAATAAGCCCACTTTATGCAAATCTCATTCAGTTTTTGACAAAAAAAACTATATAGGATTTTGCATGCAGTATAAATGGGTTATTTTCCCCTATTGTATTTGCATATTTCTGCATACTGGGGAATTGGAATTGCCTAAATTGGGTATCACTG